>NC_136917.1:108211480-109411480 GCF_949752795.1 Hyperoodon ampullatus
CTGAATTGAAACTTAGATGGTTTGAAGTATCATTAATGAGAGAAGAAACCACTCCAATGTGAAGAGCAAGAATTCGATTTTGAACATACTATATTTGAGATCTTTTTAAGAAGGATGTGTTAAGAGGCAGAATAAACTGATTTGGAACTCAGATGACTCTGAATGAGATATAAGACATTTATCACTTATAAATATTTGAAGCCTTGGAAATGAGTGAGAAGGCCTAGGGCAAAAGTGTTGGGTAACTACAGTTGAGAATTAGAATTTTAATAGTTAGGGGTAGAGTGGAAATGAAAAAGCCTTCAAAGGAAATTGAAAAGAAGCAGTTAGAGGGATGGAAGAAAATCTGCAAGGGTATGATATAGTGAAACTCAAAGGAAATGAGAGTTTCTTGAACTTTTTTTTTTTTTCCAGCAACCATAGTAATCCTTTAATTTTACTTAGAAGTGGCCTTCTCAATGTGTTTCGCTCTCAGGCCAGATGTTTCTTTTCTAACTATTAGGAGTTGTACTAATTAGAGCATTCTAGAGGCCTGGGGGGATCTGGGCTTCAGAGGCAGACAACAGGAACCTCAGCAATAACAGGGCCAAGTGCCAAACAGGGCAAACCCCCCACCTCCTCCTCCTCACCTGCTTCTCAGACTATTGCACACTCTCAACAGCTACTGGGAAAAAGCAGTCACTTAGTCTAAGCAGTTGAACAACAGAATACTCAGCCAGCCTATGCCATGGGGAGCTGAAGCAGGCACAGTTTCCCTTGATCCTCAGGGAAATCAATTCCCTTGATTTTTTTTTTTTTTTATTATTATTATTAAATCAAAGGCTGCACCAGAAAGCTATGCAGGTTTTTGCTCAAATGTGTCCACTTCTTTTTAACACCCTTAGCTCCACCATTGTCCAAGCATCATTGTTTTATGTGATGAACTATCATAATAGACTCTGAACTGGTCCCATCCTCTCCCCACTTCTACCTGTTCCTCTCCAATCCATTTCCCACAAAGGACCCGGAGTTATCTTTATACAGTATAAGTCAGAATGTATAATTCCTCTGTTAACAACCTATCAATGGCTTCTGTTCACACTACTTACTTTGGCCTATGAGCCTCAGCATGACAGGCTCCTATCTTTCTCCTCAAGCACATCCCATACCATGCTTCATCCTTCTCCCTGTGCAACATCACACTGTCCCTCTGTCAGTCTAGAACATATCAAGCTCTTTCCCACTCTGGAGACTTTGAGTTTAATATTCCCTGAAATAAGTTTACCACCACTCTGCCTGGTAAGTTCTTTCTGATCTTTAGTTCTCCTCAAAATGTCAGTTTCTTTGAGAAGCCTTTACAGATAACCCATTGATTTCTAAAGCTGTTTTTTTTAAACAGCTTTAAAAAAATTTAAAAAATATATTTATTTTTTTATTTAATGTTTTAACCTGTTTATTGCCTTTCTCACATACTAAAGTATAAATTCTACAAGGATGAGGAGCCAGTCTATCTTTTTCATTATATCCTCAGCAGATAGAATAAGCATAGTGAGTGAATGAATAAATGAATAAATCAAATAAACTAAGGATTAAATATTTTGTGTGATTCAACTGCATATATGATTCATAATTATGAATTTAGCACACATAATGATTAAAATGATGCTATAACTATGTTATGATTTATAATTAAACCTACAGAAAAATTATAGAAGCTTTTTAAAAATAACAGTGCTTTATTTTTTTAATTTTTTTTAATACAGCAGGTTCTTATTAGTTAACTGTTTTATACATATTAGTGGATATATGTCAATCCCAAATCTCCCAGTTCATCCCACCACCACCCCCACCACCCCATCCGCTTTCCCCCCTTGGTGTCCATACATTTGTTCTCTACATCTGTCTCTATTTCTGCCTTGCACACCAGTTCATCTGTACCATTTTTCTAGGTTCCACATATATCCGTTAATATATGATTTTTTTTTCTCTTTCTGACTTACATCACTCTGTATGACAGTCACTAGGTCTATCCACATCTCTACAAATGACCCAATTTTGTTCCTTTTTATGGCTGAGTAATATTCCATTGTGTATATGTAGCACATCTTCTTTATCCATTCATCTGTCGATGGGCATTTAGGTTAATTTCATTACCTCACTGTTGTAAATACTGCTGCAGTGAACATTGGGGTACATACGTCTTTTTGAATTATAGTTTTCTCTGGGTATATGCCCAGTAGTGGGATTGCTGGGTCATATGGTAATTCTATTTTTAGTTTTTTAAGGAACCTCCATACTGTTCTCCATAGTGGCTGTATCAATTTACATTCCCACCAACAGTGCAAGATGGTTCCCTTTTCTCCACACCCTCTCCAGCATTTGTTGTTTGTAGATTTTCTGATGATGTCCATTCTAACTGGTATGAGGTAATACTTCATTGTAGTTTTGATTTGAATTTCTATAAGAATTAGTGATGTTGAGTGGCTTCTCATGTGCCTCATGGCCATCTGTATGTCTTCTTTGGAGAAATGTCTATTTAGATCTTCTGCCCATTTTTTTTTTATTGGGTTTCTGTTTTTTTAATATTGAGCTGCATGAGCTGTTTATATGTTTTGGAGATTAATCCTTTGCCCATTGATTGGTTTGCAAATATTTTCTCCCATTTGGAGGGTTGTCTTTTCATCTTGTTTATAGTTGCCTTCTTTGTGCAAAAGCTTTTAAGTTTCATTAGGTCCCATTTGTTTATTTTTGGTTTTATTCCCATTATTCTAGGAGGTGGGTCAAAAAACATCTTGCTGCAGTTTATGTCAAACAGTGTTCTTCCTATGTTTTCCTCTAAGAGTTTTATAGTGTCCCTTCTTACATTTAGGTCTTTAATCCATTTTGAGTTTATTTTTGTGTATGGTGTTAGGGAGTGTTCTAATTTCATTCTTTTACATATAGCTGTCCAGTTTTCCCAGCACCACTTATTGAAGAGACTGTCTTTGCTCCATTGTATATCCTTGCCTCCTTTGTCAGAGATTAGTTGACCATAGGTATGTGGGTTTATCTCTGGGCTTTCTATCCTGTTCCATTGATCTATATTTCTGTTTTTGTGCCAGTACCATATTGTCTTGATGACTGTAGCTTTGTAGTATAGTCTGAAGTCAGGGAGTCTGATTCCTCCAGCTCTGTTTTTCTTTCTCAAAACTGCTTTGGCTATTCAGGGTCTTTTGTGTCTCCATACAAATTTTAAGATTTTTTGTTCCAGTTCTGTAAAAAATGGCACTGGTATTTTATTAAGGGTTGCACTGAATCAGTAGATTGTTTTGGGTAGTATGGTCATTTTAACCGTATTGATTTTTCCACATCAAAAACACAGTATATCTTTCCATCTGTTTGTGTCATCTTCAGTTTTTTGTTTTTTTTTTTTTTGTCAGTGTCTTATAGTTTTCAGTGTATAGGTCTTTTGCCTCCTTAGGTAGGTTTATTCCTAGCTACTTTATTCTTTTTGATGCAGTGATAAATGAGATTGTTTCCTTAATTTCTCTTTCTGATACTTCACTGTTAGTGTATAGAAATGCAACAGATGTTTGTATATTAATTTTGTATCATGCAACTTTACTGAATTCATTGACGAACCCTAGTAGTTTTCTGGTGGCATCTTTAGGATTTTCTATGTATAGTATCATGTCATCTGCAAACAGTGACAGTTTTACTTCTTCTTTTCCAATTTGTATTCCTTTTATTTATTTTTCTTCTCAGATTGCTGTGGCTAGGACTTCCAAAACTAAAAAAAAAAAAAACAATGCTTTATATCCCCCAATGTGATGCACTTTTTACATGTATAAGACATATTTTCATTGATGAATATGTGCTCACCCAAAATGATCAATATATTTAGGAAAGTTTGTCTTTTTAATGATAAATATTTTTTCTGCCTAGTGAAGCCTACCAAAATATTCAACCCAGTTTCTATTAAAAAAACAAATGTAACTTGGGTTTTGAGTCATTTAATAAATATTTTTTAAATATGTACAGACAATTTGAATTTTAATTCTAGCTCCAATATTAACTGTTGGAATAACATTTTCCTAACAATGTAGAATCTATATGAAATGGATGACTGTGCACATTGTACATATTCAGTGATTTCTTTGGACTCATTTATACTTGCTTATATAAAGGTAGATTCAAAATTTTTTAAGAAAATAGTTGATGCAACCCAATAAATTTGAATTCAAGTTACCTTATTTCATTTATTAGGTATGAAACACTGGAAAGTTATTTAATATAATTATATCTTAGTTTCTACCTGTGTAAAATGAATCTAAAAATAATATCTGCCTAGCAAGGTTGTTATAATGATTAAAATATTACATATGAATACTTAGCCTACGGGCAGGGGGCTTTGCACATGTTTGTGGGTGTTATTGTTACTGTTATCTTTATTCAGAAGCAAATCAAGTGAACTTGCAATGGAAATCTTCCAGAACTAATATCTGATGGCAAATAAAAGCTTTTTTGTGTGTTCAGTGTTGAATCAATGTTAGTAACTGAGTTTAAAACAATACAAAGAGAAGTGAAAGCTGACACTGTCTTATGCTTTTTAACATTTATGGATTAACAACTCTAGAAAGCAGGAAAACTTTCCAAAAGAAAAATATTTTTACATGTTATAAAAGGTATATAGATTGATTTGAGAATAGTATTACCTCTAACAATTCCATTACTTAACATGTTTGAAAAGTTCATTTTCATTCTACTGTCATAGCCAGTGATTTAATAAAGTACTTTCTTGATTAATGTATTCATGCCAATTTGATTAAGAATCTCTACATTTTCTTTGACTGTTGTTTCATTAATGGATAGATTTATTTGAAGCAAAAATAAGTGCTTGGATATTGTCTTTTTGAAAGTTCAGTTTTAAGATAAAGTACCTACAAAATAATCTATTTTTTTCTTTATCTGAAATATATAATTTATGTTTTTTTAATGTTTCTCATACCTCCAGGAATACCCTACATAAAAAACACAAAACTATTGCCTAAAAATTGTGTGAAATCTTGAATTCTGTTAATAACTATGCCAGTGTATCTATGTTTATGAATATATATAGATATATATAAGCATCATTATATCAGTGATTTAGCTCATTCCTCCTTTTAATAAAAAATGGATTTTCATTAACATTCCTTGAGTTGTAAAATACTCTCAGCTCTTATATAGAACAAAATATCTTAGAACAGAAATTAACTGTAATTTAAAAAATGTTTAAATAATACATGGAGCATAGCTATATGATGTGAATTCCAAATACTACCAAAGAAATGTCTTCATGTAGTCATTAAGGCATATGAAATATACATTTACACCTTTTAAAATATTTATTTTGAATGTAATATATGTCTTCTAGAATTCTGCCATTTTATAAAGCACTGAATTGAAAGAATAAAAACAAGTTTTCATGGAGAATCTGTTTGAAATTCTTGAATAAAGAAATTGATCTTGGGCCAATTTTTAAAGTAAAATGTAAATATTGTTTTAATTATGTTAATTGTACTCAGGTATAATATGTAACTTGCTTTTGTAAAAGATAATTGTGATTTTAGTTAGTGGCATTGTTTTCTCAGGAGTTTTGAATATGTCTTTAAGATTGCAGTAGTAATCAAAGTTGGAAAAATTATTGCTCCCTATAGAAAAGAAACAGAATCAATTACTGTTCATTTCTAAGCACTTTCCATTAAAGAAATTGCCAGTTACATCAAATGGAGGTCGGTCATATCACACACAACTACTCTCAGCAATCTCTTTTTATTAAGCTATGCTACGATATTTGGTACTGTGAGGAGTGGAGTGGCAAAGGAAGCTATTTGGTAACAAATGTTTTAAAATAACTACTAGTATTAATATAAATTTGTTTGAGTATTTTTAATTTATATATAC
Organism: Hyperoodon ampullatus; assembly: GCF_949752795.1. Lineage (NCBI taxonomy): Eukaryota > Metazoa > Chordata > Mammalia > Artiodactyla > Ziphiidae > Hyperoodon > Hyperoodon ampullatus. The sequence continues at coordinate 108,217,385 of NC_136917.1, forward strand.
AAATATTCAATGATATGACTACTGCTAGGGGTGCTACTGTGGTGGTAGTAAATTGTGGTTTACGCAATACATCAAAGAGAATTGATATAGGTGACTTTACATTAAATTTTAAATAGGTGTAACTATACTCTATTTTACATGTTTTCATTTCCTAAAAACATTGTTTGGAATTCTCTTTTTTGTTAGGAAGAAGTTTTGAAGCTACTTTAATTAAATAAAATATGAAGTGACTAAGTAACATTCAACTTATTCAAATGTTAGTCATAACATATCTTCATATAAAATGGTAATTTGTTAATTGAATTTAATCAAAATCAAAAGTACAAAATCCATAGTTTATGATTGACTCACAAATAGGTTTCTGCATTTCAGTTAGGGGTTTAATTTGTTCTTTAATAAGCATACTTAAAAACTAGGATCAGGGGCTTCCCTGGTGGCGCAGTGGTTGAGAGTCCGCCTGCTGATGCAGGGGACACAGGTTCATGCCCCGGTCTGGGAAGATCCCACATGCCGCGAAGCAGCCGGGCCTGTGAGCCATGGCCGCTGAGCCTGCGTGTCCGGAGCCTGCGCGTCCGGAGCCTGTGCTCCGCAACGGGAGAGGCCACCACAGTGAGAGGCCCACTTACTGCAAAAAAAAAAAAAAAAAAAAAACTAGGATCATTCTGTGATTATTTTTAATGGGTTCACTTTATAATGGATACATGTATTTATACAACTGGATTTTAATGAAATTTGTTCTAATCAGCTTTGATTACCATTTTATTACATGTATCCCAGACCACATAATGAATGCTTAGTAATAAATGGTCAGCATGTATGTTTTGTTAGTAATGTCTTCATCTATATTTCTTTTTTCTTTTTTTTTTTTTTTTTTTTGGCTGTAAATGGGCCCCTCACTGCTGTGGCCTCTCCCATTGTGGAGCACAGGCTCCATACATGCAGGCTCAGCAGCCATGGCTCACGGGCCCAGCCACTCTGCGGCATGTGGGATCCTCCCAGACCGGGGCACGAACCTGCGTCCCCTGCATCAGCAGACGGACTCTCAACCACTGCGCCACCAGGGAAGCCCCATCTATATTTCTTTATAAAATAGTAATGCCACCTTTTTTACTGTGCACTATTCTACTTTTTTGTCATAAAACTTCTTACATTCTGAAGTACTATATAATTTATTTATTCTTTTTTTTTATTGTTTATTATCCATGCCTTCTCCACTAGAATGAAAATTCCATGAGAGAGATCTTCATATGTGTTTTTACTGATATATCCTAACTATCTAGAACACAGCATGACATATAATAGATACACAATAAATACTGCTTCAATGAATGAACAGAGCTGACAGAATCGTGTTCCCTGATTTCAGACTATACTACAAAACTATAGTAATCAAAGCAGTATGATACTGGCACAAAAACAGACACAAAGATCAATGGAACAGGATAGATGGCCCAGAAATAAACCCATGCACTCATGGTCAATTAATCTACAACAAAGGAGCAAGAATATATAATGGAGAAAAAACAGTCTATTCAATATGTGATGCCAGAAAACCAGACAGCTGCATGTAAAAGAATGAAATTAGAACATTTTCTAGCCCCATATACAAAAGTAAACTCAAATTGGAATAAAAACTTAAATGTAAGAGTGGACACAGTAAGTCCCCTACACACAAACGAGTTCCGTTCTGAGAGCACATTCGTAAATCCAATTTGTTCATAAGTCCAACAAAGTTAGCCTGGTACCCAACCAAAACAATTGGCTATATAGTACTGTACTGTAATAGGTTTATAGTACTTTTCACACAAATAATACATAAAAAACAAACATAAAAATAAAGAAAATATTTTTAATCTTACAGTACAGTACCTTGAAAAGTACAGTAGTACAGTACAACAGCTGGCACACGGGCTGGCATCGAGTGAACAGGCAAGAAGAGTTACTGACTGGAGGAGAGACAGGAGGTGGGAGATGGTAGAGCTGAAGGATCATCAGCAATAGGAGACAGAGGGCAAGCTGCAATTTCACTCACGCCTGATGTTGATGGCACAGGTTCTGGTTCCTTGCTGAATTCAGTTCTATCTATCCTCTTGGAAAAATGATCCAGTGATGCTCTTCTTTCTTCATCATAGATGACACGGTAGCACTGGATTGCATTCTGAATGGCTGCTGCAACCTTTGTGTACTATTTTACGTTCAGGTCCTGTGCCTCCGCAACTGATAGTGCTTCCTCAAATAAAGAAAATCCTCTTGCTATTTTCTGCGTCGTGAATCTCTTCTGTTCTCCAGTTACTTCTTCTTCTTGTCTCTCTTTGTCCTTTCTCTGGGCCTCCAATTCCATCAGATCTTCATTAGTAAGCTCCTCGTGTTGCACAGCAACAGTACTGTACAGTAAAGTACACAAAAGCACAACCACTTGTAGAGGATGCACGCACGTGACAAATGTACACCAGACATGTGAATTAACTTATGTGGTTGGACATGTGCACGCATGTTTGCATTTTTGAAAGTTTGCAACTTGAAGCTTTGTATGTAGGGGACTTACTGTACGATAAAACTCCTAGAGGCAAACGTAGGCAGAACACTCTTTGACATAAATCACAGCGATATTTTTTTTTTGCTCTATCTCCTAAAGTAAAGGAAATAAAAGCAAAAATAAACAAATGGGACCTAATTAAACTTAAAAGCTTTTGCACAGCATAGGAAGTCATCAACAAGACAAAAAGACAACATATTGAATGGGAGAAGATATTTGCAAATGACATGATTGATAAGGGGTTAATATCCAACATGTGTAAACAGCTCATACAACTCAACATCAAAACAAACAAACAACCTGATTAAAAATTAGGCAGAAAAACTGAATAGACATTTTTACAAAGAGGAAATGTGTATGAACAATAGGGTCATGAAAAGATGCTCAACATCACCAATCATCAGGGAAATGCAAGTCAAAACCACAGTGATATTTCACCTTACACCTGTCAGAATGGCTGTGATCAAAAAGAACAGAAATAACAAATGTTTGCAAGGATGTGGAGAAAATGGAACCCTCCTGCACTGTTGGTAGGAATGTAAATTGGTGCAGCCACTGTGGAAAACAGTGTGGAGGTTCCTCACAAAACTGAAAATAGAACTACCATATGATCTAGCAATTTCATTCCTGGGTATATGTTTGAAAAAAAAAGAAAACACACTAAATTTAAAAGATGCATGCACCCTGATGTTCATAGCAACATTGTTTACAATAGGCAAAATATAGAAGCAACCCAAGTATCCATCAAGAGATGAATGAAATTCTGCCATTTGCAACAAGGTGGATGGACCTAGAGAGTACTGTGCTTAGAGAAATAAGTCAGAAAAAGGCACATACTGTTATCACGTATATGTGTAATCTGAAAATAAATAAATATATATATCAATAACAGAACAACAACTGACTTACAGATAAAGAAAATAAACTAGTGGATACCAGTGGGGAGAAGGAGGGGGGGCAAAATAGAGGTATGAGATTAAGAGATATAAACTACCATGTATAAAATAGATAAGCAACAAATATATATTGTACAGCACAAGGACATATAGCCATAATTTTGTACTAATTTTTAATGGAGTATAAGCTGTAAAAATATTGAATCACTATACTGTACACCTGAAATTTGTATAATATTGTAAATCGACTATACTTCAATAAAGATTACTTTACAAAAAGTGTTGAAAATGACTTGTGTAATTGAAATAAATTAATATCCCAATTTATGAGTTTGCATCCTCATTTCCTTTGATGGACTCTCCCAAACATCCATTATCCCAGCCTGCCTGCTCACAGCCTCTCCCTCTTCTTTCCACCCTCCATCCTTTCCCCTATTTCTTTTTTCTTCTTCTGTCTCCACCTCTCACCTGTTGTGTTTCCTGCCTTTAGCTTCTTCATGTGGTAAACAGTAAGCCATATTCAGATTACATTAAGTATTTAGGGCATATGATACTAATTTCTGGGGGAATTGGGTCAACAGAGCACAATGTCTCAGTAGTCAAGAAGCCAGGCCTCAGACAGGATGAGATTTCAGTTCAGGATACTATAGCAGAAATAACTGGGGTCTGTCTGGCTTTGATGATTGCCAGTCTAATAATTCAGCTTCTTTCTGTCTCCATCTGCTCCTCTAGTCATTTGACCTGCTACTTTTATTTGCCTCATGTTTAAACTAGCTGAAATAAAGTCCATTTGAATCTATTAATCACTGGGAAAGTAAAGCATATTGTTAGACAGATAGACCAGTCATGAGCTCCTACACTAGCCTATTAAGGTGTAAAAGCTCTGCCAAATGGCATAGTTCTTGGCCTACCATTTATACAAGTACTCGTCCTCTAACAGGGTGATAGGCATTCAGCCTAGATCAAGATTCCATAAATTTCATGTATACTAGTTTACTGTTCCTTTTCAACAATCTACTAAAGCCTTTGAGTTGTTTTCTAGTTTTAAGCTATCAGAGGAGACTGCTCAATACATGAGGCACTTTGGGAATATGCAGCAGTGGTGCCAAAGGCCGTATATAGAAAGTCATAAAATTCTTTAATTCTTTGAGATCTGTATGAAAATCAGAAAAAGAAAAACTTACTATGATGTAAAATTGCAACCTGTCATATATGTTTCCTGTTAAATAATTCTTATCAGGCAGCTATAAATCACTTTTTTATTAGCACACACTAGTTTGTAATCTCTTCATTTATTGACATTTATGTGTGTGTGTGTGTGCGCACGTGTGCCTATGCATGTGTGTGTACTATATGTGTTTGTAATGTGTTTTATATTTATGTGTATATAAAATAACACCAAAAACTATATATTGAACTTAATGACTTACATTGCAAAACCCTGAAAACAAATGGTGAATTCTTTGTGTCATGTACTACACTATAGGGCACGCTTAGAACTCAGCAAACTAAAATAATAATAATGATAAAAAAAAATTATGTAATAAAAATGGTCACAGAGGGAACACTGTTAGTAGGAGAATTGAGCCCAGTAATAATAATTTATGTAACCTAGTCTGGATGAACATGTAATTTTCCATCTCTTTTGCCCCCAGGAGTCTCTTAAAATTATTCAGGTGAAGTCTGATTCACAGAACTCTAAGGATATGTAAATGTGAGGATGTATAGTCTAAGTTTGCTGTAAATAATGGGTCAGTGCATGTCTGGGACAAAAACAAAAGAGTAGTCAGGTTGAGATATTTTATTTTTCATTTAATATCATTTATTTGCACATTTATAAGATCTGCACTGGGTGGCTACCTCACACTGAGGATAAGAGTCTCCAGCCCTCAGGGGAGCATCTGTCGCAGAAAGGAGACATCTTGAGGGTCTACTTTGAGGAGAGTGACAAAGAGATGAAAAAACTCAAAAACGTGCAACACCTTGCTCTATACATTTGTATAACATGCCTTGGTGAGGAATTCTTCTCACTACTCAGTGCCCTCTTCTTCCAAGCCATGTAATTTTAATATCTACACATATGCTATGTATAAACATAGCCAGGGCACCATCTGACTTCAAATCAGGACTCTTAATGCAAGATAATTAAGTACCAGCCTACACACATTTTGGCCAAAGTGAAAAAAAAAGAAAAAAAGAGGTCATTGTTCTAATAAAGATTTTAAAATAAATGTAGAAGAAATAGCAAGACAGGGACTAATTTCACTTATGTTGGATTGGGGAGTGGTAAGGGACACTGGAAAGAACTGGCAGAGTTTTCCTGGGTAATTATAGGAACTTAAGAAGCAGGAGAGAAGAAGGACATAACTAATAGCAGCCTTGAATAAAGACATGTGCTGTGTTAACTACAAATGAGTCAGGGGGATTAGAATACTGGATATATCGAGGGGAGTAATTGCAAATGAGGGTGGAAAAATAAAGCCAAATTGTGAAAAGCCCAAAATGCCAGGCTCAGGAATTTATAATAAATGGAGTGCCATTGATAAAATTTAAGCAGAAGACTATTACAGTCATATATACATTTTGAAAATTTATTTCTGACAAAACATAAAAGATAAATTGGAAGCAAAAAAGGTAGAGATTAAGGATTATGAACTGAAGAAGTCTGAGTATGCCATGGAAATGAGGATGGAGGTAAAGGGTTGGGAATGATACGACTTAAAAGAATTGGGTTGGAAGATGAGGGAGAATAAAGAGTAGAGATTCATTCAGGTTTCTAATAACTGTGTGTGAAGCCATTCACTAAAATAGATAACATAGATTTACGAATGGGGAGAGGAAAAGAAACTTATTTAGTAGATTAAGTCAGGTTGCATTGTGTTACTCCGTTCATTCCTCCTGTGGCTATCATTTTCTTCATATCTTCTTACATGGCATCTGTTATCATTGTACTTTAAGAATAAAGAACAAAGAAAATATCATTTGGGATATATTATGGCAGTCAACTTAGAAAATGCAATCAAGAGGACTTTAAGTAGGAAGTGTCAAGTACCTGTGTCTCTCTTCTCTTAGCCGAGAAGACTCAGCCTCTTTTGACTTTGTATAGCAGGTATAACAACTTGAGCTGATGAATATGTATTGATTTATTCATTTAACAAATAAACATGCATCTGCTCTGAAGTTTCTAAAAGAATTGTACAATGTACTGTGTATATTGAAAATGTGTAAATGTATACCAAGCTTGCTTCAGTTAAATCCAACATTTCAAAATATGGTAGGAAGAATAATAGCCCCCAAAGTTATTTACATCCTAATTCCCAGAGCCTATGAATATATTATGTTACATGATAAGGGTAGATTAAAGTTGCAGATGGAATTAAGTTTGCTATTCAGCAGAACTTGAGATGAGGAAATTATACTGGTTTATCTAGGTAGGCCTAATAAAATCTGAAAATCCTTGTAAGTGAAAGACGGAGGTATGATAGTCAGTGTCAGAATGCTGCAGTGTAAGAAAGACCCAACCAGCCATTGTTGGCTTCTAAGATGGAAGAGGGGCACAAGTCAAGGAATGCAGGCAACTTCTAGGAGCTGAAAGCGGAAAAAAACTAAAACAGATTTTAGCCTAGAGCCTTCAGAAAAGAATACAGCCTTGCCAAATCCTTGACTTTATTCCAGTGAAACCCATTTTGAACTTCTAACCTCCAAAACCAAGGTAATAAATTTGTGGTTTTTTAATCCACTAACGTTGTGGTAATCAGTTATAGCAGCAATAGGAAACTGCTACATAAAACACTCCATTTTTTTGTTTGTTTTTTGTTGTTTAATTCTTTAACTGGATAACATAAATGTGGTAAATCAGCAAGATTTTAATTTGTTATTTGAGGATATCAAAATTTTAATAATGTTTCTGCTTCATAAATGGCAAGATGTTTCTGTAAGTCAAATTTTTTAATGGAAATGTTTTCCACTTAACCATCAGTCATCTCACATATCCTTCTCTACATGGACAAGGAGGAATCATTTAATAGCTAAATTCTAGATAGGATTTTAACACGGATGCTATGCAACTTTGAGACCAAAATTTTCCATTGGTGTATAAAAATATACACTGCTGTTTTGGAGGCTGATGAATGATAAATGTTTAACCATGGTACAGAGCATCTAAAATGGCCCCCAATCAGCCTGACCTCCTAGTTTTCATAAGCTTGGGTAATCCTCTACCCTAGAGTGAAAGCTAGACCTAGTAACTCACTTCTAAAAAATAGAATACAGCAAAAGTGATGGGTTGTCAATTATCTTGCTATATACCTTTCTTGTCTTGTCAGCTGCCCTATGGTGAGATCCAAGTGGTAGGGAACTGATATCTCGAGCCGACAGCCAGTGAGAAGTTGAGGTCTGTTGAAAAGCATGTGACTGATCTCGGAAGTGGATCCTCTCCCAGTCAAGCCTTGAGATGACTGCAGTCCCAGCCAACCGTTTTATTGCAGGCTCATGAGGGATCCTGCACCAGAAAAGCCAGTTCAACTATGCCTAAATCCGTGATCTGCAGAATGGTAGGATCATACTCATTGTTTTAAACAGTAATGTTTCTGGGTAATTTGTGAAGCAGTAATAAATTAGTAATGCATAGCTGAAATACATGGAGAATAAATGCTATTGCATATATAGAAGTTTAGGTGGGATTTGGAACCCCAATATTTTGACTCTGTCCTATATTTAAAAGTTTTGGCTCTATAGATAAAACCATAACCAAATTATCATTGACTTTTATATTAAAAAGTCTAAACATATTATTTAAAATTTTTATTTCAGCCAATAAAGATTCTGAGTGAGATTTGAGCCCAATAGGAAATGGCAGAGAATAGGTGAAAAATGTGGACATATCAATTATTAGAGTAAATTATGTGGAAAATTTCCAAAGAATATTTTTTTTCTATCACATCTTCATAAGCTCAGAGCCAAGTTGAATATATTTGGAGGTAGTTTTTTGCATAAGCAATTTAGAGGTTATTTTGTACTGGTCACCATGACCCAGCCACTGAAATGTTTTGATCCCTGGTATTACTAAACTTTGCTTAAGAAAAAAATAATAGAGTCTATAATAGTAATTATACTCTGCTTTATTTGAGTTCTCCAAAGCAAAAGAGCCAATAAAAGTCAGCCCCTCTTTAAATTTAGGAACTTTGGGAGAGAGGTTCTACTCTGAAGGGTAAGAATGTGCCATGCAACATGGGAGATCCAGTCAGAAAGAGGGCCTCTGGGTATTTGTTCACTCATTGGCTGGGCAGGCCCTGATCACTAAAGAATCTGGACTTCTCCTCCTTGTCTATTCAATGAAAACTTGAAACCACATCCCAAACGGGGAGCAAGCTTTGCTGCATAACAGTTAAAAATAGGGTTCAAGAGCAAGATAATAGGAGACAAGTATTTGTACAATATAAAAGTGAGGGGCTAGATTATCTATAAGAAAACTATAAATAATTTTTTTAATGTTTTGCATCTTTCAAATCTTAGTCCAATATCTACCTCAAGGGTATACAATGTTTGATGTGTTGAAACTGACCAAAGAAAGATATGATTTGTTTGGAGAATGTTGTTGGAGTGCTATGAAAATATCCTTCACTTCCTCCAATGGGTGAACCCAAGCCAATTGAAAAACCCCTTAGAAAAGTTAACAAATGTTCATCCTGGTTGGGGGACCACCGTTGACTGAAATCTTATTCACTCTTGAAAAGTGCACAGCCAAGACACTGGCTAGACTGGACTATGAGAGCAGAATAGTGGAAGTAGGAGAGAGATAGTTATATTTTCCCGTGGACCACATGCAGACACCAGGAGAATGTCCAACTAGGTCATTTTGAAAAGAACCATAACACAAGATTATTTTCTTCCGAGGTTAATCAATCTTGGCCTAAAGAGATACAGATGCACCATTAGATTCAGAAAGTACAAAAAAAGCAAGCCATTACCTGTCAGAGAAAAGGACTCTTCAATCACTGAAATGAAACTTTGGCGTGGGGAATTTTTATTATCTGAAAATGACCAAAATAACCCTCTGAAATATCAATATAAAAAAATTAATAGAAATGTGTTACTCTTAATTGGGTACAGATTATTATTATAGAATTTCTTGGTATTATTTGGCAGTGATTCATTGTTAAATCTTGACATTTTAGTCACTCTCAATTTTATTTTGTCAACTTTTTGATATCAACTCTTTTATCTGATATAGATATGGTTAAGGTCAAGCAGATAGTTTTTAAGAGCATCATGTAAAGCTTACTGAACCTCAGATCTATTTTAAGTAAGAGTCCGTAACCAAAGTAGATAATTTGTAAATAGATTATTTGCTATCAATAGATGTTTATAGGAATAGGCCAAGTGCAGAAGAAAAAATAAAAGGCTTCAAACTACAAAGGGCCAATATCTGACCTTTTCTAACATGACTTTGAAGAATCAATGTTTTTCATTTTCTTAACCTGAAAGGAAAGCACTATGTTAGTACCCAGAGATGTGCTGTCTGGACCTATTATTTTAGTTGCATTCCTAAAGTACACTTTGATATTAATAATTTAAAAAACACACTCAAATTTTTTAGAAAAATTCTCTTTTAAGCAAGGAAAATAAAATCTTGAAAATGATTAGATTTTTGTATAAAATAAAAACTCTGCTAAAGCTGTGGAATATTAAATATTTGTTTCACAATTGTAGTATGGAAACTTATAGGAATATTAAACTCAGTTGGTACTGAATGAAGATGGACATTGTTTGAAAATATACTCTTAGATATTCAAGGAAAATTAGGCTTAACCCGCAAAGAGGTCTTTGGAAAGAACCTTCTCCCGATTTTAGAGAAATTTACCTTTCTTCCCCCTTCCTCTTTCCCTCCCTCCCTCCCTCCCTCCTTTCCTTCCTTCCTTCCTCCCTCCCTCCCTCCTTTCCTTCCTTCCTTCCTTCCTTCCTTCCTATAAAATGCCAGTCATCTCACATAGTCATCTTTCCAGATTAAACAGGAAACAAATGTTGATTAATATGGAAAAATTTTATGATTGGCCTGAGTTCTCATTCTGGAATGCTGTGTGAATGTTGTTTCTATTACTTAAGTTGATTCACTAGCATTAGGGAATCACATGACACAGTGTGATGCTAAATTCAGGGTACAAAATGGTACAGACACTATGATCCCATTTTGTAAATATTTGTACATAGATTCATACGTGAGTACTATGGATCGGTGTGCACCAAGTGTTTACTCTTTGTAACTTGCTTGAAACATATAGATTTTTATTTTTCATCTTACAACTTTTGTTATATTCTAAATTTTCTATGAGTACACACACACACACAACAGAACTTTATTATTTTAAAAACCAGTGAGATTTCAAGAAGAATAGAACTAGATAGTTTTCAGAAACAGAAAAATGTAAACCAATTATAATTGTTATCATGCTAAATGAATAGTATTATAACTTGTATTTTGTCCACATTGTCCAAATAATATATTATTGCGTATTAATAATGTGAACATTTTCTGGACTTGGAAAAAGTCATAGATATCTTTACATGTCTATTCTGTATTCTGCCTTCAACCTAGTTATTAATCAAATGATTAGTGGCATTTCAGTAGTATAGCAAAGGCAAAGTGATTGATTTATGTCATGTATTAAACTAAGAAAACTAGGGAGATACTGTATAATAGCATACTGCTTAAAAAGAAAAATATAATTAAATACTTAACACATTTGTTACCTTCATTTACCACACCTAAGCCATGAAATGTACAATAGGGAACAAGACCAATTCCTTTTAAGTAATATTTTTGAATATTTTTGATACATTCTGAATTGCACTTTCTTTATAAATAACTTGCTAATTTTTTTAACATCTGAGAAATACAGATCACTTTCCTTATTAGCCTTTATCCTATCTGTTTTGACTTAGGTAGCATTATTGAGCATAGATTTAAACAGTTTTTAATCTGTCCCCAAATAATTTCAGAACAGTATATCATCCTAGCACAAACAAGTGGCTCCCTAAAATCTCACTTTTCATTAAACTCTGAACCTCAGCAGCAGCTGTTGCCTTTCCTTTCCCCATCCTTGCAGTAGTGATGATGATAGAAGGAAAAGGAGGAGAAGAAAAAAAGAGGCAGAGGCAGAGGAGGAAGATGAAGGAGAAAGAGGAGGAGGAAAAGTGGGTAGAGAAAGGGGAAGGAAGAGGAGAAGGAAGAGAAAAAGAGAAACAAAAGGAAAAGGAATCAACCATTTAATGAAATATACCTGGCTTTAGAGTAGGCTATTCATATAAATTATTTTATTCAATCCATATAATAACTGTGTGAAGGTTGTATTAGTTTCTGCGTTTTACAGATGAGAAAACCAACATTCACAGAAGCTAAATAACTTAGTAAAACTCACACAAATATTAGGTAAAACTGCACTCAGAGCCAGTTTTTCTGACTCCCAAGTGTTTCCCACTTTATTGCCTTGAGTTTTCTCTTCCCTTTTCAACACTCCTCCGTTTCTCACCTCCCTGTTCCCCCTTTCAGTAAGTAAGCTACCTTCAGGGAGAAACACAGTAACAGGGTCACAGCTGTATAAAATGGCACACTCTTTCCCATCTATTATGGATTACCATCTCACACAGTTGCTAGAAGTGTTTTATTGTGGTTGTACCATAAAATATTTGTGTGCATATTTTATAAATTTATTTATTTGTGGCTGCATTGGGTCTTCGTTGTTGTGCGTGGGCTTTCTCTAGTTGCGGCCAGCTGGGGCCACTCTAAATTGCGGTGCGTGGGCTTCCCATTCCAGTGGCCTCTCTCTGCGGAGCATGGGCTCTAGGCATGCAGCCTTCAGTAGTTGTGGCTCGCGGGCTCCAGAGCGCAGGCTCAGCAGTTGTGGCGCACAGGCTTAGTTGCTCCGTGGCATGTGGGATCCTCCTGGACGATGGCTCGAACCTGTGTCCCCTGCATTGGCAGGCGGACCCCTCATCACTGCGCCACCAGAGAAGTCCCTGTGCATATTTTAAACAAAACAAAATACAAAAAATATTCCCTTTAAGTTCATTTTTACAGTGTTTCATTTTTCATATTTGCAGATAAACCTGCCAATGTTAAATACAGAATTTAACCTCCAACTGACTATACAAGTTAAAAGGCACAATTGAGGTAATTTCTATGAAAATACGAATTATTTTACCTTTCTGGGGGGTTAGGTTTAAGGGAAACCTTGATTAAATTCATCACTTATTCACTTAACTCTCTAAATTCAATATTCTAATGTGTAGAATTTTTTTACTGTTAGGTAATTATGAAAAAGACAAATGTTCAAGATAGAACCAATATAATATGAAGTCACATAGGTAATTTAGCTGAAATATTTTTGGTTTGAATTATCTTATTAATATTTACTTGATAACTATATTAAGCATTCAAACTATCAGTGATAAAAATTTTAATTTTGCAAAATTTTATATTTTAAGTGTTCAAGAAAAATATGCACACACATAGCTTGAATACATATCATTAAATGTCTAACTTTATAGCACATTGAAGATATAGATTTTTCACTGTATATATTAAAATATTTCATTTTCACACATCTGCCACACCCTATCATGATATTTAACCAATGTAATCCAAGAAATTGTGACTAAAATAACTAAGTGGTATGCCTTCAGCTTAATTGTATTTCAAACCATAAAAGGAAGTAAAGTAAATATCTATGTATTTTAATAACAAAATTTTGCTTAATAGAGAACTTGATCAACATTGAATTCTGGACTATGGTTATATTGACATAGTAACTATTATAGCTGTTGGTAAATGAAAGCAATTAATCCTTCTTCTGTGAGTTGGATTTATTTATTGAACTTTGGTATTTCATATGTTATCTGACCTGCTTTTTATAAAGTTTAAATTCTAGCCCCATAATTATTTATTAAATAAAGCTAAACTTTACATTAAAGTTCAATCAAGGCATTTTAGTTACCAATTAATAATGAAGAAAGAAAGCAACTATACTCCAATAAAAATTAATTTAAAAAAATAATGAAGAAAGCATGAAAAACTTATTTTAGCATGATAAAATTTTTGTTTTAGTTTACAAAAAATATAGAAAATAAATAATTATTTACTTTCCAAATATGCCAGAATTATTATTTAGATCTGATACTCATATTGAGTAAAATAAATAGAAACCTTGAACCAAATCTATAATAATTAGCAGACTTGATGAATTACTACATAATTATTTAGTCATCATGAAACTGCACTTTGATTGCTCTTTAATTAAGTCAGTTTGAAGAATGTTAAAGATCAATGTGTTTAGAGTACATATCAATAATCAAAATCGAAGGACTTCCCTGGTGGTGCAGGTGTTAAGACTCCACGCTCCCAAAGCAAGGGGCCCAGGTTCAATCCCTGGTCCGGGAACTAGATCCCACATTCATGCCACAACTAAGAGTTCGCATGCTACAATTAAGGAGCTAGCGAGCTGCAACTAAGCAGCCTGCGAGCCACAACTAAAGACCCCCACAAGCCACAACTAAGGAGCCCGCCTGCTGTAACTAAGTCTCAACACAACCAAATAAATAAATAAATAAATAAATTTCTTTAAAGTTTAAAAAAATAATCAAAATCAAAGATAATAATTCAGAGAAGAAAAAATTCAGTGCATATATGATTAAAGTTAAGACTCAAACAGGTCCCTTTTTAAATATAAAGCATATGGTACAAAAATTGCAAACTGAAGCATTTCTTAGTCTTTATAAATGTATCTCTTCAGCTGAGTTCTCTGACTTATTTTTATTGTGCTTTGGTTTTTGTTTTGGTTTGGTTTGGGGCCGCAAGATAATTATCTTCACAAATTTAATGCCCATGTTATAATACATATACAGATGTATCCATATATCTTTCTATATATGTATAGGTATACTCAAACATGCTTACTGTTTATTCAGATTTAGTAAGAACACAGTTACAGCTCATAAAAAATGCCATTTAGTTTTGGACGATGTTGTTTTTGTCATTAATAAATTATTAACAAAAGTCAAGTATTTTACAGTTTAATATTTCCGGAAGTAGAAAAACCCCAGTAAATCAATGAACATAAATCCGAGACAAGGCAATAACCACGTTATTTTGGTTGTTTCACTTGGGAAGTGCTGAGCAAAGGGAATGTTAGAATCACAGCAGGAGGTTCAACTCAGTTCATTGTCTCCTGTTGCTTTAAAAATGGCATTGATCTTATGCAGCAGATATGGTTCTTGCTTATTCTAGGCTCCTCCACTATCAAAAGCTTCCCTGACGTAAATGAAAACTTTACCCTTCCACGTTGGAAGCCCTGTTGTGGTTGACCCTACCTATCTTTCCAATGCCTTTACTGTTACCAGAGTTTCTGACCCTTCCTATTTTTGCTGCTTCTACACCTGTTTTTTAATATCTTGCTCACGCATTCAGGTCTTCAGTGTTCTCTTTTCATTCTGAATTGAATCTCTCCTGCCTATTTTCTTTTTATTATGTCCATATTTAACTTCTAGTTAAAGATTCCTTAAGCACAGACTTTTATATCTAGCATTTGAAAGTAAAGAATAAAGCAGAACCAATAATGAGATATAAGATTCGCTGGTACACAATTTCAAGTTGATAAGGTTCAACTCAGAAAAAACTGCAGAGGATACATATGTTTGGGCTTTATTCCTTCTTCAACTCTGAAGAAGAATGTTCTCTCACCTCCACTTTCCACTCCCATCTCTTCCTCTTTCTCTCTAGAACAACCTGGCAGGCTTACACTCTTCTTTAACTCTCTGCTTGACCAAAATGTCACAAATCTGCAGGCACATCGTAAGTGTCATTTTAGCCTTTTGCAAATACGTGTATTAGCACTTATCTCACTCTTTAGCAATTACTTGCATATATTTCCACCTCCACCACATGATTTTGAGCTCTTAAAACACAGGAAGTTTTTCTCACTGGCACAAGTTATTATTAAAACAGTGTTGAATGAATAAATAAATAAAATTAATGCTCAAGAAAATGAATAAGGATAGAAAATAAGTTTGGGGACAATAATCTATAATGGTGATTATGTATTTCCCTTCTTTATGCCACCATCTTCTTGTTATGTAAATAGCACATTTTATCCTTATAGAAGATTGATTTTAGTCAACACTTAAACACTTTTATCATTAAGTCTTAAAATGATATTTTTGAGTCTATATATTAAACAGCAACTACATAGTCCTGTCATATCTTTCATTCCATAATAATTTACTTACAATCAACACAACTGTGCAGTAGGGCCAAATTTTACTTTTACAACACAAGGAACCAAAATCTAGATGAATTATTGCTTTTATAAAATGCAACCCTGTGGCCAAGGAAAAGGAAATACAACCTCATTACAAACCAGTTCAGATTTACTCACTTTAAAGCAGCCCATGGATCTACACTTTTTTTTGTTTCACATAGATACAAGGAGCATAATAAAAAGAAGTAACAAGACTGCTACAAATATCAAAACAACCAAATATGTAATAAGACCGCCTATTATTTGTACAAGGTTTTAACCTGATCAAGTTATTTAACCTAATGTCAATTTCATTACCTGTTACATGGACATAAAAAAGTCTCCATCTTAAAAATGATCAAATGTGATTATGTATATTAAGCCTAGGGTAAAATACAAATAAAAAAGCAAAATACAAATCTTATCTATTATTATTTCACATCCAAGTTCTTCCAGCAGTTGGTTACTATTATTCTTACATTATGTACAGATTTTATATATTTTCCAGGTTTTACTTTCATTATATACTGTGAAAGATTTTATTATTCCCCACCTTTTGCACCCCCTTTACTCATAGTAGGATTATACATCCTATTTATTGCCATGTGGCAAGCAATGCATTCTTTATCATCCTCACTTGTGACAAGAAGCTTGGGCATGTGACTTGGCTTGGCCAATGAATGTGACCAAAGGTGACAGTGGATCCTTTTCCAGAAGACATTTTAAGAGCCATTATGTTCTTGTGTTGCCTTCTTGCTCTTTACCCTCTGTTATAATTAGAGCATATCTTATTGGGAACTGTTCACTCAGCCTAGATCCTGGAATAAAAAATACATAAATTAATTACATAAAAAAAAAGAACAAGGAGCAGTAGTGCAAACACCAGTGAACCCTACATTTAACATGAGTAAGAAATAAATCCTTTTACTTTAAGCTGTGGTGACACTATAATTTATCAGCCAGACTAGGAATTGTTTGAGAATGAATGGTGTCCTATTAATAATTATAGCAAGACTGTAGACATAACACAGACAGTCTGGGGCAAACAGGAAGGATGTGCAGCTTAGCTACATAAACAGAGTGTGAAAGTTCTGTGAGGCATATTACAAAAAAGGTATTACTCCCAATCTTCTCTATCCTTGCACCCATTCCCAATAAGGCCTTTATCATGATTTACCTACCAACAGTATCTGCTAATATTATTTGGATTCTATAAATAGTTTTCTGTCTTGAATAGACATATTATGGTCGATTTTCATTTCCTGTATACATTTTCCCCTGGATTTAATTATCATTTATAACCTTTTGTTTGCTTTTTATGAACATGGCACTAATTCAACTCCCAACTATCTCCCAGTTGTCTAAATCTCTTGTGTATATTACTGTGCATCAAAAATTTTCCCATTTAATTTCCTTGAATAACGTGAAAATTCTTGAAGAACTCCAAGAGGTTTTTTTTACTTTCTATAGACTGAACTACATGTCCTCTAAATCTGGTATGCATTTGTCATCCTTTTCCCTTCACCAGTATCTCATGTATTCTTTCATATTCCTTCATTTATTTCTCTCCTGAAATGGATTTCTGTTTTATGGAGATTTTTTCTGTCTAGGTTTACTGCCTTGTTTCAGTTGAAGCACATGCCTGTCTGAAAATATTTTCATTCTAGCTTTAATCATAATTAATGTTAAGCTAAGTGAAGAGTTTTACTTAGACATCATTTTCTACAAAATGTTTTAAAATTATTTTTCTGTTCCATTAACTTGCAATGCTGTATTGAGAACTTTAAAGCCATTATTATCCTAACATTTTGTATGTGGACTGTCTAGTCCCTCCTCTTAGAAGCTTGCAGAATCTTTGTCCCCAGAAATACAAGATTCTGTATGCTTTGGTGTGGATGTATTTTCATTCACTATGCTGGCCTGTTGTTGTTTGCTTTTAGATGTTTATTTTATTTTTTTCCTCTCATCTATTTTCTTGGTTCAGTAAATCAAAGGTAACTGAAGCTAAATGTTGTGATGATTGAAGTCAACCATAACAACAACAAAAACTCATCTAAGCTGCTAATCTCTAGCCATCAGGGGAGACAGAACAGAGAGAGCCTCTGTGGTCTATTCTTCACCTCTTTACTGGAAAGAGATGATATGTGCTATTGCCTGTAGTTAGGAATAGGCAACCTATGGAGAAGATATCAAACTCCAGATACTAGCAAAATGTGCCCCAGAGTATATTCTACCCTGCCCATTGAGATAAGTTATTCCTCTTTCTTTCGGGATGATACACTAAAGAAGACAAGGTCAATATTATTTAATCCAATACTTTTATTATTGGATTAAAGGGGAGGAATATGATTGTCCACATCCTTTAAAAAAAAGGGTTATTATAAAAGCCCATGCTGTGCAACAGATTTGATGTTTGAAAAACAACACCAGAACAAACAAATAGACAAATGTTAAAATAGGGATGGAAGATCAAAACACATATTAATAAATATGAAATAATATTCAAACCAGATATCTAGAATAAAAATGGTTCTTGAAGTTAGCACAGACATACTTCATTTTATTGTGTTTTGCTTTATTGTGCTTTGCAGATACTGTGGTTTTTTTTACAAATTGAGGGTTTGTGGCAACTGTGCATCTAGTGAGTCTATTGGCACTCTTTTTCCAGCAGCATTTGCTCACTTGATGTCTCTGTGTTACATTTTGGTAATTCTAGAAATATTTCAAACTTTTTCATTATTATTATATCTGTTACAGTGATCTGTGATCAAAGATCTTTGATGTTATTGTTGCAAAAAGATTATGGCATGCTGAAGGCTCAGGTGATGGTTAGCATTTTGATGTCTTTCTTCACTATGCAAAAAAGCTGTTTAGTTTTATGTAGTCCCACTTGTTTATTTTTGCTTTTGTTTCCCTTGCCTGAGGAGGCATATCAAAAAATCCTGCTAGGATTGATGTCAAAGATCTGCTTATGTTTTCTTCTAGGAGATTTATAGTTTCAGATCTTACATTTAACTGTTTAATCCATTTTGAGTTTATTTTTGTATATGGTGTAAGAAAACATTTTAGTTTCATTCTATTGCATGTAGCTTTCCAATTCTCCCAACACTATTTATTGAAGAGGCTGTCTTTTCACCATTGTGTAGTCTTGCCTTTTTTGTTGTAGATTCATTGACCATGTAAGTGTGGATTCATTTCTGGGCCCTCTATTCTGTTCCACTGACCCTTGTGTCTGGTCTTGTACCAATACCATACTGTTTGGATTACTGTAGCTTTTTAGTATAGTTTGAAATCAGGGAGCATGATGCCCCCCACCTTTATTATTTTTTTCTCAAAATTGCCTGGTTATTTGGGATCTTTTGTGGTTATGTAAAAATTTTAGGATTATATGTTGTATGCTCTGAAAAATGCCATTAGTATTTTGATAGGGATTGCGTTGAATCTATAGACTACTTTAGGTGGTATGGACATTTTAACAGTATTCATTCTTTCAATTCATGAGCACAGTATTCATTTCCACTTATTTGTGTCATCTTCAATTTCTTTCATCAATGTCATAGTTTTCAGTACTGGTCTTTCAGTTCCTTGGTTCAATTTATTTATTCTTTAAGATGCAATTGTGAATGGGATTGTTTCCTTAATTTCACTTTCTGATAGATCATTATTAAGGTATAGATATGCAACTTATTTCTGTATATTAATTTTGTATCCTACCACTTTACCAAATTCATTGATGAGCTGTAGTAGTTTTCTGGTGGCATCTTTAGGATTTTTCTATGTATAGTATCATGTCATCTGCAAACAGTGACAGTTTTACTTTTTCCTTTTCAATTTGATTTCTTTTTCTTGTCTGATTGCTGTGGCTAGGACTTCCAATACCCTGTTGATTAAAAGTGGCAAGTTGCCATCCTTGCCTTGTTGTTGATCATAGAGGAAATGCTTTCAGCTTTTCACCACTGAGAAGTTAGCTGTGGGTTTTTCATATGTGGCCTTTATTATGTTGAAGTGTGTTCCCTCTATACCAGTTTTGTTGAGAGTTTTTGTCATAAACGGATGTTGAATTTTGTCAAAAGCTTTTTTCTTTACCCATTGACATAATCATATGATTTTTATCCTTTGTTTTGTTAATGTGGTATATAACATTGATTTGCAGATATTGAACTATCCTTGCATCCCTGGGATAAATCCCATTTGATCATGATGTATGATCCTTTTTATATATTAGTTTGCTAATATTTTTTGAGGATTTTTGCATCTATGTTCATCTGGTTTTGATATCAAGGTAATTCTGGCTTTGTAAAATGAGTTTGGAAGTGTTACTTTCTCTTCATTTTTTGCAGTAGTTTGAGGATAATTGATGTTGAGGTTTCTTTAAATGTTTGGTATAATTCATCTGTGAAGTCAACTGGTCCTGGACGTTCATTACCTGGGAGTTTGTTTTTATTACTGATTCAATTATATTACATAATTAGCATCATCAGATTTTATATTTCTTCATGATTCAGTGTTAGAGTATTGTACGTTTCTAGGAATTTATCAGTTCCCTCTAGGTCGTTCAATTTGTTGTTGTATAATTGTTTGCAGTGACCTCTTATGATCCATTGTATTTCTGTGGTGTTGTTTGTAACTTCTCTTTTATTTCTGCTTTTCTTTATTTGAGCCCTGTCTCTTTTTCTCTTGATGTAAAAAAAAAGGGCAATGGCTAAAAGTTTATTGATTTTGCTTATCCTTTCAAAGAACCAGGCTTAGTTTTCTTGATCTTTTCTATTATTTCTTTAGTCTCTATTTCGTTTATCTCCTCTCTGCTCTTTATTATTTCCTTCTTCTAACTTTAGGCCTGTCCTTATTTTTCTAGTTTCTTTAGGTATAAGGTTAGATTTTTGTTTGTTTGGTTGGTTGGTTGGTTTTTTTTGTTTCCTGAGGTTGGACTGTATTGGTAAAAATTTTTCCTCTTTAGCTGCCTTTGTTGTGTCTGATAGATTTTGGATTGTTGTGTTTCCATATTCATTTTCTCAAGGTATTTTTTTAAATTTCCACTTTAATTTCTTCAGTGACTCATTCGTTGTTTGGTGTTATGTTCTTTAGACTTCATGAGTTTGTGGGTTTTTTTCCAGTTTTTGTTTTTTGTTTTTTTGGGGGGTTTTTTTGGTAGCTATTTCTAGCTTCATACCATTATGGTCAGAAAAGATGCTTTATATGATGACAATCTTCTTAAATTTATTGAGACTTGTTTTGCAGCCTAATTTGTGCTCTACTCCAGAGAATTTTTATGTGCACTTGAAAAGAATGTGTATTCTGCTGTATGGGGGTGGAATGTTCTATTAATTTTATTTGGTCTAACATCATTTAAGACCAGTGTTTCCTCATTGATTTTTCATCTGGATGATCTATCAGTTGATAAAAGTGGGGTGTTAAAGTATCCTACTATTACTGTATTATAATCAACCTCCCTTTATATCTGTTAATATTTGCTTTATGTATTTTGGTGCTATGTTGGATGCATATATATTTACAAGTGTTATATCTTCTTGCTGGATTGATCCCTTTATCATTTATGTAATACCCTTCTTTGTGTCTTATTAACAGTGTTTGATTTGAAGTCTATTTTGTCTGATATAAGTATTGCTACCCCAACTTTTTTTTGGTTTCTGTTTTTATGGAATATCTTTTGCTACCTCCTCACTTTCAGTCGGTGTGTGTCTGTAGACCTGGATTGAGTCTCTTGTATATATAGGTATATACTTATTGCCATTTTATGAATTGTTTTGTTTGTTGTCATTGTTCTCTGTTCCTTTCTTTTGTTCTCTACCTTTTTGATTTGATGACTGTCTTTAGATTTATATCTGTATTCCTTTCTCTTTATTTTTATATATCTATTATCAGTTTTTGGTTTGTGGTTACCATGAAGTTCTGATAAGACAACTTGTATATATAGCAGTCTATTTTAAGTTGCTTAAGTTTGGGCATATTCAAAAAGCTCTACCTTATTATTGCCCCCAACTTTTTATTTTTTGACATCATATTTTACATCTTTAATTTTGTGTATCCCTTAACTAATTATTGTAGATATGTATAAGATTTTACTAGTGTTGTCTTTTAATCTTTATACTATAACTATACAGGTGATCAATCCAGTACCTTTATTGTATGTTTGCCTTAATAGTCAGATATTTTTCTTTCATAATTTTCATATACCTAATTATGGTCTTTTCTGTTTTAAAAAGCCCCTTTAACATTTCTTGTGAGGTTCGTTTAATGATGATGAAATGCTTTAGCTTACTTGTCTGCAAAATTCTATCTCTCTTTTAATTCTGAGTGATAACCTTGCCAGACAGACTGATTATAAGTTTTTCCCTCTCAGTATTTTGAATATATCATGACACTTTCTTTTGCCTGTAAGGTTTCTGCTGAAAAGTCAGAGGGGTCTTCTTATCTTATGAGGGATCTTCTATATGTAACTAGTTGTTTTTCTCTTGCTGCTTTTAAGATTTTCACTTTAACTTTTGACATTTTAATTATAATGTGTTGTGGTGTGGGTTTCTTTGGGTTTATCCTTTTGAACTCTCTGTGCTTCCAAGACCTGGATGTCTGTTTCCTTTACCAGGATAGGGAAGTTTTCAGTCATTATTTCTTCAGATAGGTTTTCTGTCCCTTTCTTTCTATCTCTTCTCCTTCTGGATGTCTTATAATGCAGATGTTTCTTAGTATGCTTGATATTGTCCAAGAAGTACCTTAAACTACCCTCATTTTTTTTTCTTTTTGCTGTTATGATTGGGTGGTTTCCACTAGCCTCTCTTCCAAACCACTGTTCCATTCTTCTGCATCATCTGCTGTTGGTTCCTTTTAGTATATTTTCCACTTTTGTTATCATATTCTCCAGTACTGATTGGTTCTTTTTTATACTTTCTCTCTTTGCTGAAGTTCTCATTGTGTTCCTCCATTTCTGTCCTGAGTTTGGTGAGCATCTTTATGACCATTCCTTTGAACTCTTTATCTGGAAGATTGCTTATTGCCATTTTGTTTTGTTCTTTTTCTGAGGTTTTGTCTTGTTCTGTTGTTTGGGACATTTTCCTTTGTCCCCTCATTTTTCCTAACTTTCTGTGTTTGTTCCTATGTATTAGGTAGATCAGCTACATTCCCGGGTCTTGAAAGAGTAGTTTTGTGTACAAGGTGTCCTGTGAGACCCAGTAGTGTGGTTCCCCTCTAGCCCCTGGAGCCAGGTGTTTGAGGAGGGTCCCCTGTGTGAGTTGCACGTGCCCTCCTGTTGTGGCTAGACCACAGTTGCTATGGGCATGCTAGTATGTGATGCTGACCCCCAGTGCATCTGACTGTAAGGCCTAGCTGCAACTGATGTGCCAGTTCAGCCCCTAGGGGGAAGCCAATTTGAGGAGATGTCAATGCTGGCCGAACGCACCTGCCAGGAGTGGTGGGGTGGAGGGCTGCTTTTGAGGGTTTCTGTTGCAGAGCAAGGGTGCCTGCCTGGCCTGACAGGATGGAGGTCTGCTTTGGAGGAGCACAGGCTGGGTGCATTCACAGGTGAACATGGGATGGGGTGAGTAGTACATAAGTTAGAAGAGAAGAGTTGGAAATGGTGCCTACCAACATCAAGTCAGCTAGGTAGAGAATGAGCCAAAAACAAAACAAACAAACAAAAATGGCACCTGATAATTCCTTCGTAGCCAGAGAAAGTTGCAATAGATACCTGCCCCTTGTTCAAAAGCCCTAAAATTAGTCAGTGAATCTCCTTCACTTCCGACCCACATGGTGTTGAAAATGCTACCTCTGCCCTGGGATTTATAGTGTGTGAGACTTTTTATGTGCCCTTTAAGAGCAGATTCTCAGTTTCCTACAGCATTCTAGTTTTCCCAGACATAAGCCCTACTGGTTTTCAAAGCCAAATATTATGGGAGCTCATCTTCCCACTGCAGGTCTCCCCAGGGCTAGAGAGCTCAATGTGGGACCCAGAGCCCTCAGTCCTCAGAGAGGACTTTTAAGGTTGTGAAATTCCTCCTGCCTGTGGTACACAGCGCTGGGGGTGTGGGTCCCACCCAGATTGTGTCTCTACCCTCCTACCCATCTCAATGCGGCTTTTTCTTTTTATCCTTAGTTGCAGAAAATATTTTCTGGTAGACTTCAGGTCATTTTCAGAGATGTATTAATAGATGCTCTATACATAGTTGTAATTTTGTTTTTTTTCATGGCAAGAGACAAGCCCAGGATCTTCCTACTCCACCATCTTGTCTTACTTGGTCAGTTTCTTTTCACGAATGCAGATATGAATGAAGTACGAGATATATGGAGAAAATGGAGAAAAATATTTGAGTCAGATTAAAAACTAAATGTAAAAGCCCTGAGTGGGGCATTGTTTGGAATGTGCCAAGAACAACAATAAAGTTGATAAAGATACAGCTCTGGAGTGGATGAGAGTAGTGGGGATGAGGTAAGAAGTAAACGGGCTCAACCATGTGAGATCAACTAAGCCTCTTTTGGGACCTCAACCTTTACTGCTCTTGATGTGAGATATACAGTGAAGGTTTTTCAAAAGAGTCAAAATGATCTTCTTTAACAATTTTACAGAATTACTCTGAATGATATATTGAGAATAGAGTGTAGAGGGAGCAAGCATTGAAATAGGGATATCGACTGGGTACATATTATAATAATCTACATGAAGAGTGATAGTCGCTAGGACCAGGGTGGCAGCTATGACAAAGGAAGAAATGGACAAATTTTGAATGTTTTTTAGAGAATTGATGTATCAGTATATATTGATCAATTGGATGTGAGGTATGTGAGAAGAGAGTCAGGGATGACTCCAAAGTTTGGGACCTAGGCAGTTGGAAGGGTATAGTTACCATTCACTGCTTTGGTAAATATTGTGGGGAGAAGATTGTTGGGGGAAAAGAAATCAAGGTCCTAAAATATCTCTTAAATTTCCAAGTGGAAATGTAGATGAGACAATGTGATTGAATTCAAAGGAGAAATTGACATGATATCGGCAGTCAACTTGATGAAGAATTTCAAAAGGTAACAGCAAAAGAATGCAGATGCCCTAGAGTCTCAAAACAGCCAGTGTCACCACTAAGGTCACACAGGTGGGTTATTAGCAGTCACATCAAAACAGAGCAGAAGGCAAGGCAAAAAACAGGGAAATAATGGACAAAGCAGGACTACTTGGCTCAATAGGGGCCTAGGAAGGATGATGACTGAGATCCTGCCACTTGGCAGGTAAGAAGGGACAAATTAACAAAGTGAGCTTTTCAAAGTTCTTCATCTTAGATGACTGATATTTGTTCTAATGGTCATTTGGCTCAATTTATAATATCAAAAATGTAAAATAACCCCAAATATTCCAGAATAGGTGATAGACAAGATCAATTATAGTATAATCACAGGAACATTAATACTTTATGACATGTAAAAAGGTTCATGAGTCTTGATGTCCTCACAGAACAATCAGGCCTGTTCAGGAACAGGTGTGAGAACCTCTAGGCAATTACTGAAAATGTTAAGAAAGAGCAATATTAAATACTAGACTTCCTACAGTCAGGTAGCTGAGCTGCTCAGAGCTGTTGAAATTTGCTTGTTTAGTATTACTACATTGACAAATATGACCTGATAGGGCATATGGGTTAACCATTTAAACAGGAAGTTATTGATCAGTCATGATGGCATAAACCTATATATCATATATTGTTTGGGCCATGGAGTTAGCAGGACTGTCTCCCCTAAAGTCTACTTTAAGAGGAAAATTACTTCCTTTGTCCATATAAGGTTTTGGAATTGAGGAGGCCATTACTCCAGCTAAAAGTCCTTATACCTAGATCTTGAAATTATTTTTTGGTGTAGAACCAGAAATATAGACAGCACAAAATTAAGCAGAACAAATTAAGGAGGAAATACAATTTGCTTTAGATATGCACATTGATTGATTTATGAATAAAATTAAGTTTTGCTTCTGTCTTCTGTTATTGTCTTCTTTTATCTGTGCACATAATATATATTGTTAAAAAGACTGAAAACAAGGCAGTTTCTTAGAGATAAGACTGAGTTCTCAATAGAGTGTGTAGCCAAATTGTGGTTAAGCAGAAGGAAAACTCAGTTGGGAGGTTCCATTATGGAGAAAGTTTCTGTTTTAAAATCCTTGGAAATGGTCAGTACCCTGCGGGAATACTAGTTGACCAAGGTTGGCCTCAGTTCCCCTAAGAGAGGTGTGGAGAGAAGAGAATAGAACCTTCTACAAGCATTCTTCTATTACAAAGGAATTTTCTCTGACGGTTGCATGGCCAAAGTAAGAGATGGGTTTTTGGCTCTTGCAAATTACTGAATTATAGTAATATACAAATATTAGCTGTAACTAATACTACTGTTGTTATTAATGTTCCATAAAAAAGGGGAAAAAATCTTGACATGTGCAAAAGACTTCTGGGTAAAGTTAGATATTTTATTTAATTTATGGTTTAAATGGTACACCAAGACATGATATCAGAAATCTGGTTTTGACCATTCCAACAACTCTAGAGAACTTAATGGGAGAGTAGAACTCTTCTTTCCTTCCTTTCTCCCTCAGGATGAGCTTGTGTTACAGTAAATCATTTATCCAATCATTCACACATGCAAAAGATATTTATTATACACCAACTGTGTTTCAAGCACTATTGGATATCAGTAAATCAAAAACATTTCTTTTTTTTAATTTTTTTTTTTAAATTTTTTTTTTTTTGCGGTACGCGGGCCTCTCACTGCCGTGGCCTCTCCCGTCGCGGAGCACAGGCTCCGGACGCGCAGGCTTAACGGCCACGGCTCACGGGCCCAGCCACTCCGCGGCACGCGGGATCCGCCCGGACCGAGGCACGAACCCGCGTCCCCTGCATCGGCAGGCGGACTCCCAACCACTGTGCCACCAGGGAAGCCCCAAAAACATTTCTTAAAGAGAGAGCCTGAGGTTAAAACTTATAAGGATGTAATTCCCCCAAACAGAGGAGCTTGGAGAGAAAACTAAGGAGAACTAGAAATCTTTTGCAGGAACATGCATGGTTAATCAGAGAAGATGCTCTATTTCCTTCAAAAGATTTGTGGGTATCACACAGCACAAGCAACAGACAGGCTCTAACCAAGTGCCCCCCGTCCCCCTGTTTCACTCCCATTGCACCTCTAGCCTTGATAATAAACAGTGGCAATGAGATGATATTCCAGTGTATACAGATGTTTGTATTTTCCAGGAAGGACCTAAAGAAAACAACAAATAAGAGAAGTTTTATTTTGCTACTCTCCCAGTTCCTTTCCTTTGGAACAGCTTCTCCATCCTAAATTTTATTTTCCTCTATCCTTTCCCTTTATGGTAAATTTGATATCTCCAACTGCCCACATTATGGTGCCTCCCTTTGGCCCTTCCTTTCAGAATTTTAATCTTACACTGTTACTTATTCCTCTCTGAAAAACATGTTTTCTTTCTCAGAATGACTGTTTTAGATGTTCGATCATGTAATTAAATCAAACCACTTCTAATGTAGTAATTTACTAGTCTGGATGATCACTAAGTCAGCTCGAAACGAAAATGAATAAAATTATTATATATTCACAGCATCAACCCAGCAGCTATTAATATGAACCTCTGGAGGTGAAGCTTAGGAAATCAGAGCTAAAAAGATGTTTCCTAATGCAACCTGGCCCATAAATTGATTTGGGGGTGTATTTGCTTTACCATTAAGGAGTGATGGCAGAAGCAGGAATGTCAAAGTGAAGCAGAAGGGCGTAAAGGTAAAGTCTCTAACTGGTTAGAGCTAATTATAGAGACCTAGTTTCCCTAATGAGTGAGGCAGCATTCTCCCCCATGCTTCTGTTACTTCTTCTGACTTCCTGCGTAGAACTTCTTCCTGACTTTTTTTTTTTTTTATTTTTCTCTGTACTTAAAATTTCAGATCAAGCCTAATCCTTCCATGAAGGCTTTGAAAACTATGCATGGCCTTGATTTCTATTTGAATATTTTCTACCTCCTTGAACCCTTTGAAGGCTAAATATGTGAGTTAAGGAAACAGAGGGGAGATCATGAAACTTCTCTGGGCAAGAAAGAAATAAGAATTATAGTGTAAAAGACAGAAGAAGAGGAAGAAGAAAACAGTCCATGGAGAGCAGAGTGAGAGAGGGTTGAGCAGCTTAGAAGCAGACTAGAGCCTAATTCCAGGGAAACGTTGCTCAGGATAAACATGAAAAATATTCAAATTCAGTTTGTTTATTACATTTTGATGTTTTTCTTCCATCTTCTCAAATCTTCAAGAATTTGGCTGCACACACACAAATGCTCTGTGAAGAAATCAAGGAAAAGAGGGACCATGTTTTACTTCTGAGGCTCAGACTTGGGGAATCAGAGTCAATTTGAATATGCATGACAGACTCCCTTCTTCTGTCATAGGATACTTGTCAGTTATTAAACCTCTTCGTTTGCTACTGGTGTAGCCAGTTGGCTTATGAGCAAAATGTAACTTTCTGTAATCTGCTGACAGACCTCTCCATGGAACATAGAAAGTGTTGAAATAATTGTGAATGTGTGTGTATGTAACAGGGAAGGTATCCAAGAATGCATAGGACTGTAGTGGGCTGTGGTACCACATATTACATCACACAATGAATTACACCACTGTTTCCTGGAAATTTTCCCAGCCATGGGTGAGTAGTGCTTGTTGGGGCAGAAACCCGGACTCAAAGGAATCAGAAATGTTCATCTTCTTGTTATGGTTATAGGAAAGCAAGATTTCCCAGACAAAATGTACCCCTGTGCTACTGAGGACTCAGTGACATGTGGAATTTTTCCATTGACTATTAGAAATGTGCCATTGCTGGGTCAGGAGTGCTTATGGGGATGAACCCTGGATGTTTAGGAGCAGAAATGTCCATCCTTTAGTTATGGTGGTTGACAATCTGAAATTTCCAGATAAAATGCAGTTGCATTATTTCAGGGATACATTTTTTTTCAGATTTTAACATATCTGAATTTAGATGACTTATAATTGTTGTCATCCAGGAGCAGGTAGGCTAGATAGTTGTTATTGCCTGCCCCTGTGTATCAAAAATTATAAAATAGCGTTAGCTGCTTGGACAATAATTCTACAGAAAATAGTGCAGCATTTTTTTAGGAAATAATGAATCACCAATGCTTGTGTAGCCATAGAGGATGATTCTACATGGAAAAAAAAATGCACTGATGATCCCAGCTCAAAAAGTTGGACCCTGAGTGTAAAGAAGTTTTAGTTTTAAAATCAGTTAATTAGTTATTTCACTTAAATTTTCTTTTTGTGATTGCACAAGTGTGATATATAAGAAAAGAGGTATTTCAGTAAGAATAAAATAAAAACTGTTAGTGATAGGAAACATTATATCAGTATTGGCAGAGATATTCCCCTTTTCATTTAATGGTACATATAATAATGGTGCATGTATTATAGATGGCATTTTAGATCTAATTGCATTCACTATTCTGAAAATTTGGCCCTGGTCAAGCAGAAGTTAAAGCTTATTTAGAGGTGCTGAGTACAGGATAGGAAAGATTAATGACAACCACTTCAGATGGAAGCATTGACTGAGGGCCTAAAGGAGCCAGGGTAATAATCTAATTTCTTAATATCTGTGTATAGAACCAGGCCCTACACACTGCCTAGTCAGCCTGATTTCCCTTCAGGCATAATCCCTTACACTGAAGATATGGTGGCAATAACAGCTGTTTATCTCCCAATTACCATATGCCTACCAGAGACTCTGTCTGATGCATAGAAATTTTGCCTGGCACAGTTAACCCAGCTCTAGAGAAAACGGCACTAGACTTGAGATTTAGTGTGAATAGCTAACATCCTACGGGAAAGGATGAATAACAATACCCTATCTATGCACCTGAATATAACTCACCACCAACTGGAAGACAGAGGGGAAAGATGTGGGTCAGAGAGGAAAGATGAAGAAATGAGTGACCTAGAGTGAACCAGTTCTGAATCTTCTTTCTACCTCAAAAATTATTCCAAATTCAGGACACCTTAAGCCGAGCAGTGCACCTAGAGAAGGTTCCATAAAATTGGAAGACAGACATCTAAGAGAAAGAGATAACATAGTGTAACACAATGTAATGCATAGGATAGTATAGCATAACATATAACATAGCATAGCATACATAGCATACTATAGCACAACATGTAACATAACATAGCATAACATAACATAATATAACATGTAATAACATACATGCATCCCCTTTGGAAGATAGAAGACATTTATGTCTTCTTTAGTTACATTCTCTGTGGACCACATGGGAAAGATATCACATTCATTGTTAATCATTATTTGATATACAGCATGGACCATCTTCATAAAACTGGTTAAGAATATCTTTCACCTGCATAATGTTTCAACTATATAATTAATGTATTTTGTCATGACTACATCATATTTCGGGAGCAGAGACAGCTTTTTCAGGATCTGTAAAACATTACTAGAGGAAAATAATAGTTGTTCAAAAACATATTACTTCATTTTAATAATAATTATATTATTATATTGTAAAATTATTATGAAATATAATTATAATAATTATAAAAAGTATTATTTAATTACCTAGCACTGTAGTTCCATTTGGGAAGAATTTTTTTTCAAGAATATATTGAATAAATGGAATGGGAGTACTGTAGATAAAACCAACAAACATGGTGGTATCCAAGAACTTGTGAATGGTGGCCAATGAACTTTGAAAAACGAAGCTTTTCAGTATTTTAAATTTATGCTTTCATGTTCTTGTGGAAACACCCATGTTGATTTTTCCAGACCTAAAATGTAATCAATTGTATAAGTTAGTTTTATTTTATTTTTTGTTTGCTTGCTTGCTATGTTGATGATGGTATATAAATTAAATAAAGTGGGCCATATTTCATATCCAGGACAGTGTGACTGATCACATCAAAACAGGAACAAACTGTTGGGAATGGTAAGATGATCCATAAAGCAATCGAAGCCAGTGGTGACAATAAGGAAGTGAAGCCAACTTCTTACCTCAGACTCTAAACCATGGAGATGATAGGAATCATGCAGATCTCAAATGTATGTGGAAGAAGATACTTCAACTGATATTTGTCTTACCCTGAAATAGTAGCAATCTTACCAAATATGACTTCTAGGAAGCAGTAGACTCTACATCAAGGTTAAAAATTTACTAGATACTAGATGATTTAGGCTTTTATTTTTCCTTTAAGGCAATTGAATTTTCATTAAAAGGGATTCTGAGGCTTCCCTGGTGGTGCAGTGGTTGAGAGTCTGCCTGCCGATGTAGGGGACACAGGTTCGTGCCCCGGTCCAGGAAGATCCCACATGCCGCGGAGCGGCTGGGCCCGTGAGTCATGGCCGCTGAGCCTGCAGGTCCGGAGCCTGTGCTCCGCAACAGGAGAGGCCACAACAGTGAGAGGCCCGCGTACCGCAAAAAAAAAAAAAAAAAAAAAGGATTCTGAAAAATTCTCTGAACACAGTCCAACACAATTGACTGCAGCTCTAAATGTAAATGAAACAATAAGTACAGATAAATTCCAAGTTTATTTAATAATGTTCATTAACATTATAAGAATATTTTAAAATTTTAAAACAATAATTCTTTAAAAATTTTTCCTATTTCAAGTTTTACTCCATTTATTATAAGATTTAACATAATTTGGAAAATCTATTCTTGTAAAATTGTCCCAAAACATTTATTTTTATCCATTTAAAATCTTTGACCTTCTGAGAGTTTTACCATATTATTGTCTAATAGAAGTATCATGGACTTCAAGTCTTCTTTTAAGAAATATGTTAAAAGTTTAAAACTAGAGATCAAAGTTCTAGCTACAGAATCCTAGTTAATTCCTGAGAATCTCTAAATTTCAATAGCAAAATTATTCTACTTCACACAGTCTTTTCATCAGTCACCTCAAGTTTGACAGGAGGACAAAACATGAAAATAAAATTTCATGAAATTATAATAAAATTTTTCTAATGCTTCTAATGATTCTCAAAAGGGAATCATTGAAAGTCATTTAAAAGCAATTCAGTTACACCTACTGTTTTTCTAATGGAGGATATGCTTTAGTGTTGATAACAATAAAAAGTTTAAGTGATTCAAGCAATTTTCAAACATGTTTTTCTCTTCTTTTGAGGTTCATACAACTTCCTTTCCCCTTATTGATAAAATTAAATTATGTCTCTTTATTTGCTCTCTCCCTTTTTGCAACACAGGGAAAGCCCATCTTTTCCAAGTGAAATAGAGATCTCAAGACTGACATTCATTTCATACCAGTTTGTAGCAGGATTCTAAAATTTATCAGGTTGAAAGGTATTTCTTTAAGGCTGAGGTTTAGGGACAGTTCATGAATACATGTGACTGTGAGGAAGTGAAGCTTCCAGTAAATTTTCAGGAACTGGGCACAGAGATTCTTCCTCAGTCTTTTTGGTTTAAGTCCGTAATTGCTGTCAAGCCCTTAATTATTGACTGATTGATTGTTCAGCAGAGGTGGAGCAAAATCATATCTAAGACATTTGCCAAATTTAAACAAATGAAAATCCAGAGTTTATGGAAAGAAAATTATTTTGAGGTAATAAAAGACTCTGCTCATCAAAATGTATCTTTTGAATTATCTGTGGAATTATGGAAAGAAATTGCTGAGTACTTGACATCAGAGAATTTTTCTTCAAGTTCCTGCTTCATGTATAAGTTTGTGTGATCTAAAGCAAGTTACTTAATTCTCTAAGCTTATGTTTTCTCACCTATGAAGTTAGAATGCTCATAGATTGCAGTGAGCCTTGAAGAAAAGGAGTGCCAGCTATTATCATTACTGCTCCATAAAGATGTCCCAAATATAGAACTAATAGGCTTCAGTGTTAACTTACTTTGAAAGATGATCATCCAGACACATGCAGGATCCAAGGCTATTCAGAAAGATGAAGATTTGGTGATGTGTGCTTGGAAGATAGTCTGGCCTGAAAGCAAGTACAGGGGTAGTTTTCTGGCCTGAATGTTCATAGAGCTCTGTGAATCTGCCAAGAGGTAAAAAACTGAAACTTCTGAGACCCATAATCTCTTCAAGGAGTTTGGCTCAGCCCTCAATCCTCTGCAGTTCTGTAACCTCTTCTCTTCTTGGAAATGTCATGGTCAATTTTTAGGCTAACTGGATGTAGGTAGACTGTATTTGTGACTCCTCTTATTAATCTACCCCTCCTGAATTCCATAATCAAAATATATTGCTTCAGGTATATCATATGCTGCAGTCAGTGATTATCATGTATTTTGGTCTCTCCTTTGCTACCCAAATTTGAGAATACTGAGATTAACCTACAGAACACATTTTTTTTTTCTGTTGTATTGTATTCACCTAAATGAATGTGCTTTGGATGTTTCACTCCTCTGAAAACAAGCCAAACAAAGGGGAAAAAAGGAATTTTCTTACCAGAGCAGTTCATATCTGGAATAAGACTATCTATGTAATGGAAAAAAAAAAAAAGAAAAGAAAATGGAAAGCATTTTATTCAATCCACAGATTGAGAAACACTTGAGAATAGGCTATACAGATATGTTCACAGAAACGTGATTATTTAAAAAAGAGGTAATGCCAACAATTTCAATAAAATAGTTGAAAATACAGGAAAAGAACTCAGATAAGAAATTTACTAATTCTGAGATGATAGAATGTAAATAAATGTAAATGCCTCTGACCAAGTTCTGCCTGACTTTGACTGTCCCTTTTTTAGTAGGAAATATTTTCCTTCACCTCATAGTATCCTTCATATTCTCAGAACTGCTTAATGAGGGGTTTCTAATATTTTAATAATAGTTAAGAGTTTAGAATAGTCCAAATACCACCTTGATCGTAAAACATTGTTAAGTGCTCATGGCAATAGTGTCAAAGGGCTGGGCCCAGGAACATTTACATTGTTCAGAGCATCAAGGCAAAGAAAACCCTAATGTATAGGGAAATTAGTGTGTGTTGCAATTCCAGGATCCAAAGAGCCCTGATATTTTTCATATAATGACAAAACTAAACCTATACTGATGTATGATTATTTACTGATTTTTTTCTGTTTTAAATCAAATATTTATATTGTTTATATATTTTGAAGTATTAACATATCTGAGTAGGGGGAGCTGCTCCAGGCCCCACTGAGTGTTAGCATAATATAAGATACATGCAAAATGTTACCTTTAATAAATTCAGACAAAATCCCAATTCTGGAATACATCTGGCCCCTGGGGTTTGGATAAGGAATTGTAGATCTGATCATATTTCATAAGCAATGTATTTCTATCTCTCTAGCTCTTTTATTTTAAGCCATATGATTTATATTAGGGAATTTATTCCTTAACATGCTTATTTTGATTTCAAGTAATTGAATCAAATTACTTATAAATGAAATATCTTAAAGCATATTTATATAGTAAATAAATCCTTTGGTTTCCTTCTACCAATTGATTTACAAGCTCCTTTAGACTAGTTTCTAATAATTTTATAATATTTTCTTTAACTACAACATCATGCATGCAAATGAAAAGATTACACTGAAACCATTATCTAATTCTAAATAATTTTAATCACAAGTCATATTTTTAACTCTTTAAACTAAAATCAGAAAATATTGTGTTTGCATATGCCTAACTGAATATCTTAGGAATGTGCCTCATACACAATATAGAGGTCTATAAGCATAAAGTTATGGTGACTATTATTTATGGTAATGAATTTATATAAAAGCAACCAACTAGCACTCCTTTGCCTTGAATTCAACATAATATTTCAGGAGAAATTTTAAAAGGAATGCTTAACCAGGAACATATTTATGACAACTAAGAATGCTCTTATTTCAAGAGAAAATTTTAAGTCATGGATTACATCTAGGAAACTAAAGTGCAGTAACTTTAAAAATTCAAGAGACCCTCTTTCAGGAAGAAAATTATTTATTGCTTTCCAGAAACATGTAGCTTGATTGATTATATTACCTTTATTAACAAGAAAATTGTCATCTTCATACTCATTTTGCCAATTTATGTATTTGGCTAATCAATTAATTTGTAAAAAGTGTGTTACTTCTATTTCAAATCGCCACCTAAGTCCCATGTTTATGATTTACAAATTTGAATTTAGTGTCACAATTACAGAGGACATAATTAAAGCAAGTGAAAAATCAAAATTGACTTAATTTTCTCAGAAATACCAGGTCAGAAAAATTGACACAGATGCAGCTGTGCTGCTGCATATTTTTAGTATTCTCTTTATTGTCTCCTGTTTACTGAAACATCTGCTTCATTTTATAAACTAGTAAGAAGTCTTCAAGCCCTAATAGACTCCACACTGAGTTTTATGGATCATATTAGTTGAGTTCTTCTTTCCCCTTATTCATCTGAGGAACATCTTTCTCATAAATCACTGTTTAACTTGACAATTTAGTAGGAATATTGTTGTTTCTTGTTTATAAATCTCTTAAACATTTATTTGAAAGGATTCGTTTATTTTTAAATTTAAAAGTACTTGTACAAAAAATACAGTTATCAAAATAATAAGATATTTAAAGGAGCGAAGTCTTCAAAATTAAAGATTAATGTATAATTGTCAAAGTTCAATGAACTGGTTTGTATGTGAATACCTATGTATGTGTTTCATGTCTAAGTGCATGTGAAAATATAGAATCTACATGAAAATATACACTGTATATTTATTTAATTAAGGATGCTCACTAATTTTTTACAATGACAGTAGATGGGTGATTGTGGAATTGTGGATTATCATAACATTTCACTAGACTATAATAGAGTACCTAGTGGGTTGATATTATTTTCCAAATTACACAATTACCACAGAGTTTTAAAAGGTCATACCAATTAAATGAAAAAGGATGACATGAACAGCCAATAGAAAATTATACCTATATATTTATATATGTGTGTGCATATGTGTGTGTGTATACACACACATTTCTTTTTAACTAGAGATAAAACGATTAAAACAAGAAACAGTATTCACATTTATTGTAAAACTTTCCTGAAATGTCCAAAGACCTAATTCTATCATTAAAAGCTCCACCTCTTTGAATATCAATTTTTAAAAATGGAGATTTAGTCATATCCAATGAATATAAGGAAAATTTTGTGGATAAATAAAATAACACGTACAACTCTGTGCATAAGTCTCCTATGAAGGAAAAAGAAAATTAGACTCACTTCATCTCTCCTCTCAATGTGAGAAGTCAATAGTTGTATCTAAACAGTGGGGTAAACATTATTTCCCAAGAGATGTATTCCATTTTGAAGAAGCCAGGAAATTTTGAGTGGGTTGACCTCTTCCCCAGTTCTAGGTGGCATTGATACCAATGCCCTTGCCAGTATGATTGGGTCAGTGGTGAGCACATCACTGTACTGGCTGATTACCCAATCCTATAGCTGATATCTTATGGGCACAGTGATTAATTTTGAGTTTTGAGGTGAGTTTCTAAACTACACTGATAAATCAGAATGATGTTCAAGAATTTTGTATGATGGCTGGCAATAATAAAAAATGAACAAGTTTGCTTTGGACAGTGTGATGTAAAGTAAGAAAGTGATAGAATAAGGCCATCAAAAAATTAAAACTAGAGCATAACCAGAAAAACACAGTTTATCTAAAAAACTATGAAAAACAATAAAACTTTAAAAAATTGTGTCAAATATAAGGCAAAGTAAGGATTGTTTTTCTGTTTTTTCAAATAATTGGATTTGAGAGGTAGAATTGTACTATTAGAGTCAGAATAGAAAGAGAGACTTCTCATTTATCCTATCAATGGGTTAATTTTTATACCAAACATATATTACTTAATAATAATTTTAAATAAAATTTTAAGTTTTATTTAAATTAAAATAAAATTTTAGTGCAAATTTTTCTTAAAAGGTGACAATCTTCCTTGAATCTCCATCTTTATGCCTCAATTTCATGAGAAGTTTTCAGAAATAAATTTTAGAGGCCACACTCTATTGTAAGCCCACCAGTTTTTAAAGAGCACATACTAACTGTGTAATGCTGGACCTCTTGTTTAATCTTGCTATCCCTCAATTTATTCACCTGAAAATGTATGAAAATAGTACATGCTATGGTCTGACTGTTTGTGTCCCTCATGTGAATTTCAATTCACATGTTGAAATCCTAACCCCCAAAGGTGATAAGGTGATGATGGTATTAGTAGGTGGAGTCTTTGGGAGGTTTGTAAGTTATGAGGGTGGAGCCCTCATAAATGAGATTTGTCCCCGTATTATAGCAGACTGAATGGTCTAAGACACATTTCAGTATGGCTGTGTAATGATTAAATTAATAATGTTTTATATATATATATATATATATATATATATGTGTGTGTGTGTGTGTGTGTGTGTGTGTGTGTATTTATATATATATGATATATATATATATATATATCATATATATATATCACCCTTAAAACAGCCTTGACCTGTAGGTATCATTCAGTAAAAGCATTGGCATTGCCCATTCTTGCAGAAAGAATACATGGCATTTAAATCTGTGCTAATAACATAGAAGTACATACAAATGTAATAGTATGGAAAAGTGGGATCTCAAAATGCTAGCTACTGGATGGATGAATTTCTTCAATTTCTTACCTCAGATTTTGGGAGAGAGTAATTACTTTAGAAACACCTTTTTTTTTTCTGTCTAAATGCTGCTAAATTTATTACCCACTGTTTGAAAAAAATGTTTTAGTTCAGATATCAAAGGAGATCTGTAAGATGTTCTCAGCTTTCAAGCCTGGCTCACTAAGATTGGAATGTAGCAGCAGTTGGGACTCACAGTTCAATGTGTTTCAAAATGGCTTGACATCTAAGTGCACAATTTTTGCTTTAGAAAACTTATATTGGCATAGTAAGCTAAAAAATAAAAGTCTCCTCACAGCAAGCATACTTGCTTGATAAAAATCTTAATAGATACTGTCTACATTTATACCTATGTTTTGATGAAATTAAATAATGTGTATAATATATAATATCTACATCTGTTTATATGTATATGAAAGAGAAAAAGGAAGAGGGGAAAACATCTAAGGGAAATAATTAAAGTTTAAACAAATCAAATAGTTTTATGAAGTCACAATTTATGCTACACAAAACTTTGAAATAAACTTTATTATAATGTTAAGCTAATATACTATATTTAAATAACCATTTTAACATAATGCTAGAGTTGGTTTATTAAAAATTGAATTATCTGAACATTTTAGTTATAGCAGTCAGAGTTTTCCATCTTATAGCACTTTCTAGATGATATCTATGTTTAATATTTGTAAAATACAGGTATATAAATGTATACATAAAAAACAGCAAGTAGTTTACAATGGGGTTTAGGAGTCATTATCCTAAGGTCTAAATCTAAATCCTGGTACACAGCTTACTAGCTGTATCACACTTTGGGCATGTTGCTGACCTCTGTAGCCTTTATTCAGATAATTAATTTAAATATATAAGTAACATACTTAAGAGTACCTTATACAGTATAACAATTTGGGTATCTTTCTAAACTCATTAAGTAGGAAAAGGGA
The DNA here is from genome assembly GCF_949752795.1 of Hyperoodon ampullatus. Taxonomy (NCBI): domain Eukaryota; kingdom Metazoa; phylum Chordata; class Mammalia; order Artiodactyla; family Ziphiidae; genus Hyperoodon; species Hyperoodon ampullatus. The sequence continues at coordinate 108,255,676 of NC_136917.1, forward strand.
TTAATTCACGTAAGCAACTGCAGGTAACACCTGAGAATTTGACCTATACATAATATATTCAAATTGACACAAAATATTGGTGAAGATCTCTGAGACCAGCATTAGGTAAAGCCCCGATGAATCAACTACAGCTGTCTTATGAGGAATTCAGAAAGTGTCCTGGGATTAACCTTTCATTAAGATTTATTTCTGAAGAATATAAAGTTCCAGTTTCTTCCATGTAACCAGCGACTCTTTGTTTACTAGATTCTGATTCTATAATTCATTATAATTTCTGCTCTTTTCTGTTACTTTCCTTCGCTTTAATATACAAAATTAACAAAAATCAAATCAGTGGACGTAAAAATCTAATTTTACTTACATAATATTTGACTGCTGCCATTAGTAATTTCCACTGGATCTGTTATAAGTTTATAACATTAAGATAATTATTCTAACTGCGTGAGCAACTTTGTTAGCTGGCGTCTCTTCTTGGTGCAATTATATGGAAAAGCTCTTTCAGATAATCAAAACAATTAAAATGGTTGATGTAATTCCTGCAGAATAGAAATTAGTCTTCGGAATTTTAAACAAGGATTACTTTATGTTTCAGGATAATTTTTAAAAGGAGTCTTTTGTATGACTATGCACAGAGACCAAAAAAGAAACAGAACAAAAGGCTGTTTTTCTCTGTCTCATCATCAAAGATATAAAGTATCCTAGTTTTCATACACAAAGATGAAACTAGTGACCCATAATAAGTAAAGTATAAGATTTGAATAATTTTTTTCTGAAGTAGTCATTTTACAGATGTAATCTCTCACTTTAGTTGCTATTTCAGTTAATGATACATAGCAGTGGTGACTTACTGAGGTGAGAAGTCAATCTGTGGGCCCTTAAATGGAACTGAGCAAACTATAAGATCTGTAGCTATAACCTCATTAATATCCTGCCCTGATCAATTAAATTAACTAAATTCAGGAAACACGTAATTATCAGCATCATCATGTTAACAAAAACAATATTTACTGAATGTTTCCAATGTTCTCTGAGATAGTACACATGTACCAAAAAAAAAAAAGTCAATTTAAGCATTTGTCAATCACTCCTACAATTACTTTGTCATAAGATGGCCTCTAACTCCTTTATCTTAATGTTTTCTTATTTTAGTGTTATTTGGACATGTGTAATGGGAAATTGAGTTCTATTTACCTTATAAAAATATTTTGTTCTGAATAAATCCATGTACTTTACCACAGATATTCTGTCTTTTCTAACTCTAATCTTTTGTCCAATCCACTGCTATTTTGGTTTTAATAAACACCCATTCAAGTTTCAGCATAAATGAAAAAAGATGGTAAAAATAGAGGGAACTTTTATTATTTTAAGTTCAGCAAGATCTCATAGAACCCAAGATCCTAAAGCGTAGTAGAGCTTGCTGTTCTGGAAGAGCAAAGTCGGAAACACAAGGTGATCTTCTCTTCTCTCTGACTCAGGAGTCCATCTTTACTACTCTTTTCTAGCATTTCTACTACCTTCTGTGACTGTTTGTCGTCTCTGTTTCTCTAGCTTATCTCAAACCAGAGTGTTTTTAAATCAGAGTGTGAAGTCTTCATTCTGTTCAAATTTAAAAGTTTTAGCTGAGCTCATAGGTGCCTTGGGACTTTGCCTTCCCTATGGTCAGGGAAAAGTTCCCCCAGCCCAAAGCTATGGACTAAATTGCAGAAAACTGAGAGTGGTACTAGCCAAATTTCAGAAGTAGTGTTTTTGACCATGTTAAAAATTTTGACCTTCATCCCAAAATCAGAGGATGGATTTATTTTTCATGCAAAATCATCTTTGTGCTTTGAAAAGGTACTTCTAACTTCAGGGTTGAGAGTGGATTGAGGACAATACATTGAGACCAATAAAGAAGCTATTGCCAAACCTCAGGCAAGGGTTAGTGATCAAATGAGCCAGACTAGCAAAAGCAGAAAGAGAGAAAAATGGGAAAATCTGAAAGAGATTTAGAGTCAAGGTCATCCAGGACAAATGGTGGATTGGAATTTGGGGTAGGGGCACAGGAAAGGGCAGTGAAGGAGAGGGATATGTCTTAGGTGTCTGGTTTAGGAGAATAGATGGTACTGTTCTCAGACAGAGATGCTAGAAGAAACCATTCTGAGACACCAGGATACCTGAAGAAGAGTTATGCACTGTAGCTTAAACTTTATTTAAAACTCCTAGAAGAGTATCACCTAGCATAGCTCTAGATCCTGGGAAATTACATTATGACTCAAAATTCACTAAGAAGCTTTGAGTTAAAGAAGTACTTTAATCACCATATATGTATGAGGAATTAGACTTTGAAAATATGAAGGTAGCTATAAGGGGATGTGGTAGGCTGAATAATGGCCCCCCAAAGATAGCTATATCCTAATGCCTGAAACCTGTGACCCTTACTTTTACTGACAAATAGACACTTTGCAGATGTGATAAATTAAGTATCTTCAGATGGGGAGATTATCCTGGATTAGCCTAGTAGACCTTAAAGACAACCACATGTCTCTTTATAAGAGGGAGGCAGAGAAAGATTTGACAGATGAAAGAGAAGGCAATGTGACAACAGAGGCTGAAATTTGAGAGATGGGACCACAAGCCAAGGAATGTGGTAGCCACCAGAAGCTAGTTGAGGTAAGGGAGGGATTCTCCCCTAAAGCTTCCAGTAGCACAGCCCTACTGACACCTTGATTTTGGCCCAGTGATACTGACTTTTGACTTCAGAATGGTGACATAACAAATTCCCCTTGTTTTAAGCTGCCATTTGTGGTAATTTGTTATAGCAGCCATAGGAAACTGATAAAAGGGGCTTTCTGGAAATTGCTTTTATACTTAAAATATATACTTTTGACATAAATATCTTCTGATAGAGCATTTAAAATGTTTTGTTCAAGCTAGGATATTCTGTATCACTGAAGTATATCTGCAGTTATTGTGTACTATATAGCCAAAAAAACAAAAAAAAAAAAGGAAAATTGGTGTCTGCTCTTCAGATAGAATTTAGTCTCAGAAAATTGCAGCTATATATTTGAAGAATTTACAGGCCTAACTGCAATATTAGTATGATGTCGAAATTCAGATAGTGTATTTCTAGGTAAAATGAATTGAATGAATATTTTTAATGTTTTTCTAATAAATGCAAGTGTTATTGAAATTTACTTGCATAATATAACACATACTCAGTTTTGGAAACCACTTGAATAATTAACTGCACTCTTCTGTTAGCATTACCAGCATAGACCCAGCTCCAGAACACCAAACACAGAAGCATTGCTCTTAGAACTATAATTCTAAACTTCTACTTTACTGTTTTGGATTTAAGTAGAGCAGTATTAGAAACATGTTTTCAATTATTTTTGGGCTCATCACCTAGAGAGAGTCAAATAAATTATGAATATAAAGTAGCATAAAATGGTGGCTAGAATCCTCTAGGTAACTTAGTTTGTAGGTAACAAATGAATCAATAAGACTGTAATAAATTTTCAGGTATATATAAACAATAGACAAAAATGAAAAATATATTCATATGTAGATGAGTGAAGATAAGCAAATAGCTATTCTTGCTAAACTAATCTGTATGCTTATAGAGACATTTTTTAAGAGAATTATGTCAGCATGAATTCTGTATAAGAAGCAACTAATCATAGAGAACAATTTCAGAAGACATATTGTTCCATAGGGTAGGTCCCAAGAGATGTTAATAGCCTGATAAATGTATTTAAACTAGTGGAAGCATTGATGCAAATTAAATCAAATGTAAATTTTGAGCAGGGATTTCTTATCTTGTATAGTCAATCATTTTTCCCTAGGTTAATAATTAAGTGGAGATCATATTTCTTTCTTAATATTACGTTAGTGATTGTATTTCACTCTTATTGTACCCCAAATGTATTAGAAATGGCTCTGTAGGTATGCACAAAGTGAAACATTTAATGCTGTTTAACAATCACAGACATATAAAACTAATATTTCATGAAATTGATTCCCATAATTCTGAGATGGAATAATGCTCTGTATTATCAGATATCCAGGTGTTTAAAGCTTTGGCTACTTGGTTCCAAAGTGACAATCTCTTCATTCAAAATATATGTCTTTTCAGGAGGAAATTTGAGATAAATGAATTGAGGATTTTGTATACATAATATACATATTGGAACTTAGGGTATTTCCTAATTCCTTCTTCATCTTTTCTTAGTTGTGTTTTACTAGATTTTTGTTAGTTTACAATTTGTTCATTACTTTTTCAATTAATTTCAGTAAATAATCCTCAAATCACGCATCTAAAATGGGTGCAGAAAGAGAGAAAGAACTGTTGAAGAAATGAAAATTATAGGTAAGTAGATTTCAACAATTTGAGAATCTCAAAGAAGCGTGTTTGGGAATTACGTGTACTATTCTCGCAGCCTTTCTGTGATTCTGAAATTATGTCAAAATAAAAATTTAAAGGTAAAAAGTCCCTTTGTTTAAAGAGATTAGCAACCTCTCCCAACCTTCCCGCATATTGTCACTTCTGCCACCACCACTATCAAAGCTTCAGCATATGCTTAACCACTCTGACTTTTTGTTTTCTCCCTTTTGGAGAAAACCTATGAACTTTCCTTACTGCCCTGACAGCTCAGCTATACAATATCAGCATGTTTTTAATATTTTATGGAGAATGTCTTACGGTGTTGTAGCTAGAGTGTTTTCAGCTTATCTGATTTCCTGTAGTACCAAAAGTGGAGGGCATCTTATGTTTTTTATTGGATGTATTATCCTCTCAAAGTAACTTCCAAGATACATATTTTATTCACTTGAGTGATTTGGTCTTTCCTTCATTGAGTATATTATTTGTTGGTAGGTTCTTCTGTTTCAAATGTTTGGTTCCCATATATCATGCTGTTTTATTTGTTTTTCATTTTAAATCATTGGTAATTCTAAGTTTTCTCTTCATATTTTCAATTAGGGGATACTTTGAATAGCACTTGCAATGGCAGAGTTATCTGGGTCACAGACATTAAACAGTGTTTTTCTCTGTTATATCTCCAGTAAATCAATGCCTAGTACATAGGAAGTACTATGTAAAGAATAAATAAATGAGAGAGTAAATAAAATGAATACATAGGGCTTCCCTGGTGGCACAGTGGTTGAGAGTCCGCCTGCCGATGCAGGGGACACGGGTTCGTGCCCTGGTCCAGGAAGATCCCACATGCCACAGAGTGGCTGGGCCCATGAGCCATGGCCGCTGAGCCTGTGCATCCGGAGCTTCTGCTCTGCACCAGGAGAGGCCACAACAGTGAGAGACCCGCATAACGCAAAAAAAAAAAAAAAAAAAAAGTTAAAAAAAAATGAATACATAAAATTAATAGAATGAATAAATAAAATATGAATGTAGACTCTAGAATTATCAACAGTAATCCTTATGCAAAAATTAAATGCAATAATTAAAACTTTTCTATCTTGTTTAGTATATAAAACTGAGAATGTAAGATTCTTGAGACAGAATTCACAATGAAGAGTCAGTCCTGGTAAATTTGGAATATCAAATAATGAAGAAAATCATTGGACGAGAGATTTTACAATTAAAAGATGAGATATAAATCAATAAGCTAGAGCAGTTCATGAAGACAAATAGGATAAATTATAGCTCAGAATTGTCTTTCTTGAGAACTTTTGGGTGTCACCTTTATGGAAACCTAGTTGATTTGAAATGATATCTGCATGACACTTAGTTCAATGTATGAATAAAGCATGGGGTCAAAATTTTTTACCATTATATTTATTACCTACCTGAATAATTGTTCTGTCCATGGTACCTCTACAATGAATTTCTCAGTTCCTCAGTTTGAGTTTGTTTCTTTTCCTTGCAATCAGTGAAGTCTTCATCAAGATAGAACTCTTCTTTGTTCAGAGAAAGGAGACTCCTTTCATCAATCAGTAATGTCTTTGGAAGTTAAGTTCACAGGGCTTTGTGCATATACTAGCCCTCCCCAATTTGGCAGATACCAAGATTTGAGGTGACAAAGGACAGAAAGCCAAAATATTACCTTTTCTTGAAAATCCCCTCATTAAAAAAGAAAAATTATATATGTTCATTTATTTCCTCATGAAATTTGTATCCAACTACTTCTTGTTACATTTTATCATCTTTCATTTACTTTTTTGGCCCCACCGCTGCATTTTCAGCAACTCAAAGACCATAGGACCGTTCAGTTAAATTTGAATCTGTAGTGTGCAGCACAGTCCTTGGTATATTGTAAGACATCAAACATAAATTGATAATGAATGAAATTATTTGTTGATGCAGAATTAAAATGAGCCACATTTGTTCAATAAAAATTAAGTGTCTCCTCTTTGTGGTGAATATTGTCAGGTGCTAGAGATGGTGTTCTGATCAACACAATCTTATAGGCAACATTTTAGTAAAGGAGACAGATATTATATATCTAAGTGTACCACTTATTATTTAACTACAATTATAAGAAAGTTCTATGAACAAGAATTAAAGGTGCCATGAGAAAGTAAACAAAATAATATGTAGTTGTGCAGGTCACTGCATCTTTGAAGACGCAATCTCTCAGATCTGACACATGGTAGGAATTACCTAAAAATGTATGGAGAAGAACCTTTGGACCTAAGGAACAGCATTTGCTAAAGCCCTAGGACAGGAAGCATTTCAGCATGTCCTGGAAATGAAGGATGATTTGTATGGTGGAGAGCAGGTAAGAGAACGGCACGGAAGGAAACAAGAGTCAGTTAGATTAGCTTTTGTGGAGCTGACTTAAAGAAATGGAACGATTGTAAAAAGATTTAGGAGATAAAAATCAAATGGCTGCAGTAAATAAATTGGAAGCAGACAAAGGTAGATGTAAGGTGATCAGTTCAGAAGTCAATGCAATGGTCCAGGCAAGAAAAATGATAATTTGATCTCAAGTTATGCCAAATAGGTGGAAAGAAGTAGATGGATTTAAGAAATATTTAGAGGTAAAATGACCTTTAGAGAAAATCGGTTTTTAGGGTCATAAAACAAACAGAGGGGAAAGGAAAGGAACTAGGTCTGTCCAAAGGAAAAACAGATTTCAAAAATACACTAGATATAGTTCATTTTCCATGGTCAACCTAACAATAATTTCCAGTGGATTTAAAAGATAAATAATTGCCACTCTTTATCCATCTTTATATGACTGACTTCCACATCTTTATTGGGAAAAAATAGAATGCAGAAGCCACCAATTCAATTGAGATTCCTTATGAATGTTAAGTACCATTGTGCTGTTTTTTCAAGCTCTTTTAAGGTAGATAAAATATTAATGTGACAGTTATCATGTATGTTCCTGGTTCATCAGATGAAAATCAACCCTGTTTCCTTGTCCTGGGTATACAGAAAGACTACAGTTTGCAGCCTTTGTTCTTCTTGGTCAGGGCCATGTCATTCTGGACTGGCTGGTGGAACATGGGTAAAATTATGCACCTCTCATAAAACATCCTAAGCCAGCCTCTACACACTCTTTTCATTTACCTGTTGGCCAGTTGATGCAGAAGATACCTGGGACTTACGTAAGGATGAGAGACCCACAAAATTAAGTAACCTGGGTCCCTGTTTAACTACAGAATAAGATTTTTCAGTAGAGCCTCCAAACTCACATGGCACTGTGATAAATAAATCACATTAACTTGAGCCACTGAAACTTTGGGAGTGTTTAATATAGACACTGACGAACATAATATACAATGCTACCTTTTTTTAATTATTTAACAACAACAACAAATATATATGCCAAGGAATTCTCCTAAGCACTTTGTGAATATTAAATCATTAACCTTATGAAATAAGTAATATTTCCATTATACAATAGAGGAAACAAAACACAAGTTCACACAGCTAGTAAGTAGCAGAGCCAATAATCACGTTCGTCACTCTGACTGCAGAGTTTCTGCTGTTAGTTTCACACTGTACTACCTGAATTTAAATGAGCATTCTTTTAAAAAAATACTCATTTATGGGAGCTACACTTTGTGTTTTTCCATACCCTTGAGTATTTTAGGAGTTTCATATCAAGGCTAATTTATTGAGAGACCAGAAAGTCCATTTGGCCTAAGTCTCATATTCAAGAAGAACCTCAAATGTAATGTGGTTACATTTAAGTCATTGTATTTTGTATGTTTATGTTTAACTACATGTTAGTTAAATATAAAATATTAAAATTTTTGTAACTTTGTTTTCACACTTCATCTTCTTTCAAATTACCAGGGAACATTAATAATTGGAAGTGGTCCAGGCAGGCTCTTAGTCTCTAAGGGCCCTGTTTGGCACGCTCACTGATAAGTCTAAAAAAATTAATTTTATATTCTCTGGGGTTCTAAGTGAACTCAACACAAGATCTAATTGAGTATGGGAAAGGTCGCAGAACCTTAAGAGTTATGGGAACATTCCATGGCACCACCAGGTAAGCCTCCGATGAAGCTGCAGTAGGCAAAGATAAATAGCACAAAGGGGCTGAAAAAAGGTAATCACTTGTCTTGAAATAAACTTCAAAAACTTTTAATTTTCATCTAATTCTGGAGGAAAATACATGGTTCAGTCTTTTCTATATTCCATAAGAAATTGTTATGCCACATCTAATTAGAAGTTATGTTACTGGCAAGGGAATTATTTGACTAAGGCACCTGTGCCACCTCTGACTCACTTTGAAAAGAGTCATGGGATCTGTAACGCTTACTTGGCTCTACTGAAAAAAAAAGGAAAGCTCTGTAGCTAATGAAATGTCAAAAATGTAACATCTCTAAGGGTTTGGCTCATCCCTTCAGAGTGCACCAGAGCGTCAGTACCAGGCTTAAACTTAAGTCCCTACACAAGCTGAGAGCTTTGAGTTGTGAAGAATATTTGAGTTTCTTTCTCTATTTTTCTGTAAGTCATTGTTTCCTGCTTTCCTAAACTAAAATTATTTCTCCCTTTAAGGAATAATTGCATTCATGGGACTTAAGATTTGAGTGGCATGATTCATATATATTGTGCTGTCATTTTACCTATTTAAATATGTAATATACATATGTGACTTTTGTCAGATAGCTAATATGGTCCTTAGTGGCACTAGTGAAATTGTATGTGCTTGTGTTTATTTTTTCCTGTCATAATTTATTAACTTTAATTATCCAAATCCCTCTTCCATACACAGAACTAATTCAATTTAAACTCTGTTTATGGTTCTATTGGTCTTCTAAAGAGATCTAATCAGGGAGAATAATCAATTGGGTAAGCATCTTTTGAAAAGATGTCTTGAGTTGTGTAGGGGAAGAAAAAATATTTCTTCTACCCATCTTAGGTCTCAGCTGGGGGTCTATAACAAAAGACAGGTAAACAAAAGAAAAGCATTCAATTTATTTCTTATAAGTTTTATGTGGCCTGGGAGTCTCCCAAAGGATTGACAAAACCTAAGTGCTATATATGAAGCTGAACAAAGAGAAGCAATTGTGGAAAAGTAAAATATATGTAGAGACGAAAGGAAGACAAAAGTCATTTTAATAATGTCTGTACAGAATTCTCTCAGCCTGGACTCCCTGTCTCTGGTAATAAGAATGTTTCTTTCCTCTGGGAAAGGGAGGACATATTTCACATGGGAGTTTTATCTCCTGCTTTCAAGAAGAAAAAGGGGGGTCAGAGTGCTTTTCTTGCACCTGCTGCTTTTCAAGTGCCTTTAAATCAAAATAATCTTCATGCCAGAGTGGCATATTTTAAGGTGACATATTCTGCCACCCTTCAGTGGAATAATAAAAGAGATCAAGGAATTGAAGTTGGATGGTCAAGATTTTAGTTCCAGATCATTTTTAATAATATTTGAATGAAATTTTTGAGACTCAATTTCCCCATCTGTTAAACCAAGATAAGAATTACTAGTGAAAGTATTATAATAATGTAAATAAAGTAATAACTTTTGTGGAAACACTTAAAACACTAAAGTTTAATGCAAATGTTAGACTTTTAATTTTTATTTTTAAAATAAATAATGAAAAGGATAATATAGACAATCATGGTAAAATGAAAGTCATTATTATTATGAAACATGTCCCATTTTGGCATTTTTGTAACAAAGCATATTAATGTTTTTAAATGCTCTCAGTAAGTAACTATTGAAGAACAATACAGTAAAGATTTTCAGTGTCTTTTCTAAAATTTCACTCATTAGTCTTTACTAATCTAAGGAAAACATTATAAGTATAAATGAAGATTGAAGAAAATATGCATGATACTTTAATTTTAAACATTAGAAATTTTAAATAAGAAAGGAAAACTATTTTGTTGAACATTATTTTTTTATATGTATCATCCACTTAGAAATGTAAATTCATTATTGAACAAGACAACTTTATATTGGGTGTTAATATTTGGTTCAAAAAACATCCATTAAATAATGAATTTATTTGTTGTTATATATTTCTTTATGACAGAAAAAAATTTACTGAATTTCTTTGGTATTCATTATATTTGTATTTTTTCCAAACAGTTTTAGCTCAGCATTCCACACTAATTATCTATTGTAATTCGGATGGAGCATGCCTCAAACTAGCATAAAACTCAACGTGGAAAATGCGACTAAAGTATTTTTCTTTTGAAAAAAAATAATTTTTCAAAAGATAAAGACTCTGCTATCTATATATGGGCAAGTTTTTTTTTTAAGGGAAAATATAACCTCAAGTAAAGTTAACAGAAGAAAAGAGACCGTAATAGTATAATTTAAGTTATTAAGATAGTTAAAAATTTTGAGATTACCCAAACTGCCAAATAAGGGCATAAGGGCCTACTACTTTTATATTTTCCTATTCCACTGAGTAATCCAATATGTGTTTTAACATTTCTATGTCCATGATTTTTTGACACATTTGAAATGTTATTTATGGTATAGTTTAAAAATTGGCATGCATTGTTTATGTTTATTTTGGCTTTCACACTTTTGAATGAGATTTACTGTATTCTTTCCAAAAGAATGCTTTTCAATTTCCTAATGAAAAAAATATAATTATTACAAACTTTATTTTCCAAAAGTTATAACTCATATAATACTACTGAAATACATACTATTTTCATGTAGACAAAATTGATCCTGAAAGTAAATGCTGCCTTCAGAGTTTCTAAAAAATAGGCATAGAATATTAGTCTGAAAAGATTAACTTTTTAGTGATCAAATATATTTATTTGCTTTTTCTTCTACAAGTACCTTTGGAATTTAGACTCATACATTCAAGTGTTAAGTTGTTCTTTTTTCATAGACCCATGGATCATAGTTAACTTTTGAGTGAGTTACATGTAACAGTGACTGTGGAGTCAAGTAATAATTGGGGAAATTTCTCCAGCAGTTCATAAAATTATATCTGTGTCTTACTTGCAAGCACCGAGGGGTGGCAGGTTAAACAGGTTAAGATCTTTCTAGAGTGGCATCAAAAGTTGTTTAAATTGCAATTACAGTTTATAGTGCAGCTGTTAAAATCCACCAAACCAAACTTCCAAAATGACATTTTCCATTTCTATAAGGAATTTTGCCAAATGTTTAATTTATAGGCATCTCACCTGGGCCCTTTTCCAAACATACACCTTTGAATGAATTATCTCATCTTTAGCTTTTACACACAAAACTGAATGTCTGTAGGTGACCTGTAATGTCAGTGAAGTTAAATCTGCTTCATATCGGTGGTGCTTTCAGACATATAACTTGCATTTAAATGAGATAAAATAGTTACTAACTCTCCTGAAAAGAGATTTCTTAAAGGATTTCTTTTTTAATGTCTGTTAGAGCTATCTTATAAATATTATGAATTCAGTTTCTTAAATCTACGTGTAATATTGGAGTAAAACATGGAAATGGCAAAATCACTGCACTTATCTGACCCTTGTAAATGTCAAGTGACAAATGAAGAAAATACATTAGTATGTACTTAATAATTTTTGTTTAGCCATATGTATATTAATTATATTTTCAACCTCCAAGAACATTATGTACTTAATTTTTTCATTGAATCAAATAGTTACAATATTAGCCAAACAGGAGAATACTATTTGAAAATCGATTTTGCTATATATGGCCTGTCTTGCTATACGAATGGACTAGCTCTAAATTATAGCAAGCAAATCAGACAAGGGTAAAAAGTGTAGGTAATTGAATTAGTCACTTTTCTTCTGTAGGTCAGGAAAAGGTGATAAATACCTGGAAGAATTCCAACCCTTCTCCTAAGTAAAATGGCCTTCTCTGTATCATCCTAAATGTTCAAACAGAGCTCTGTTCTCTCACTAGCTGCACTGCCAGAATATTTGAATGATAAAACCTTAAGTATAGAATCTAAAAATAAATAGAACTATCCCAGACTGTAAATCCAAGCTTTTGTAGAACATAACATATAAATGAGAACATTGAGCATTGTGTAGTTTGTAGTCATTAAAAATGAAGACTCAGAGGATCTCAAGTTAAATATAGACCCCACCACATAGAAACTGTGAGACCTTGGAAAAACTAATGTATTGAGGCCTGAGTTTCCTCATCTAAAAAATGAGAATGATAATTGTACCTGCCTGTTAAAGTGTTTGGTAGGATAATACCAAATATTGAAGAACATGCCCTCAGCACAGAGCCTGGCAAATTGCAAGTACTCTGTAAATGATACCCATTATTATAGGTAAATTAAAATTAATATAATCAACGAATATTTCATTAGCTCCAAGGTCAAGTGTCTAAAGGTCTAGAAGTTGTTGTCCTTGGAAGAAAGTAAGAGAAATACATATGGGAAATAAGTAAATGCGGGGTGGAAGGAAATAGAGAATCATGGTGGAAACTAGACAAGCCAATTGTACTACCTCTAGTGAATTAATTTGCTAGTGTGGGAGATGGGACTCACCCTAGGTCTGTCTGCTCCTGACCTGACCTATACTCTTTACAGCGATGTTATACAGACTCTCATTAACAAAATTTCAGACATGTATTTGGATATACTGTTGTTGCAGAAATAAGATGTATCATTAGACTGAAAAGGAAGTCTCATATGAGCAACTGAGAAGAAGTTGGGAAAAACCATTTAGTGGGTCACTCTCTGAGGCAATGAAGCCTTAGTCGTTGAAAGCCTGTTTGAACTTTGCATAGCATGAACTTGATTTGTATCCCAGCTCTAACCATTCTTCTTGTGTAGCATTGTTCTGGGACTTTCACCTCTCTAAATGTTGGTTATCTTCTTTAAAAAAATGAAAATAGTAAGGTAGCTTTTAGTACAGAATAAAATAATTTCTTTAAAACATTCATCACAGGGCTTCCCTGGTGGCGCAGTGGTTGAGAGTCCACCTGCCAATGCAGGGGACGCGGGTTCGTGCCCCAGTCCAGGAAGATCCCACATGCCGCGGAGCAGCTGGGCCCGTGAGCCATGGCCGCTGAGCCTGCGCGTCTGGAGCCTGTGCTCCGCAACGGGAGAGGCCACAACAGTGAAAGGCCCGCATACCGCAAAAAACAAAACAAAACAAAAAAACATTCAGCACAGATTCTAATAAACAATGTTGTGGGTATATCATTGTTGTTGTTATGTTGTTTAAATAACAAAGGTAGTCCATGACCTGAAAGATGAAGCACACATTGGTAAAGATGAAGAACAAAATTAATACCTTTGTGAGCATAGATATAATTTCCAGAGACCAATTAAGTTTTGGATATAAAATTAGCAACCAAAGGTCCTGAGTCCTGGGGTCAGATAGGCCAGGATTTCAATTCTAGTCTGCCACTTAAGTACTCTGTGATCTTGTCCCAGTTAATTATTCTCTTTAAGCTTCAACTTCTACATCTATAAATGATATTGGTAATAGCAATGTGGAGTTATCTGATTCAGGATTGATTTAGATTATAATTGATAACAATCCAGTCTACATGTCCTTCACAGATGTTCAAGTTTAATTCCTTTAGTTTATAAAAACAGATTTATTCCTTATTAGATTATAAAAATGCCAAGTAGTAGTAATTGCTAACTAAAAGTATGTTTCTATGGTAAGCACTTAATATATGTTAGCTATTCTAAAAGCTATACATTGAGAAAGTTGTGCTTCTACTAATTTGATACATGAAGACTTAAAATAATTCTGTTATGGAAGTTGTTTTCATGCCAATCAAATAGCTAATAAATTTATTATTCTTTTTTATTTTATTTTAGTCAGTGCAAAGAAAATAAAATCTTGCTTATTTGACTTTTTAAAATCTCAGACCACATTATCTTTTACAAAAGGAAATATATAGAGTACAACTTCAAATACTAGTAGGATTTTAGTGCTATATATAGAGGAAAAATACCAAAATTATTTTACACTGGAGCACTCTGGTAATATTCCTTCCAACTTTAGTCAAGACATTGTTTGGTGCTAGAGTACTAAAGGTGATTTATTATAGATATCAATTTTATTTTCTGATATGGCCTTTATTGAACTTTTCTCTAGTATTTATCCCTTTCGAGAAATTCACAGTCCTCTCAAGAAAGCTGTGAAGAAATTGCTATTTGTCATGTAAAATACTTACATTATTTCATTCTGTTGTCTGTGAAAAAACTCTGTATACAACCTAAGATTTAACTCTGAATTTTTACAGCAGAAGAAGCCTTAGAAATGAAATAGAAATGAAAATATAGTATTTCCAATTATAATAGAAAAAAATAAAGATCCAAGTCCAAAACACAGAGGTCTTTTATAGCCACATGCAAATGGACGGGAAAAGAGAAAGAATATATTCAGCCCCCAAACAGAAGATAAGGATAAGGAAGTATTATGGCTTTCAACTCTCATTTGCATTCCTTCTACCTCAAAGCATCATTACATATCATAAGTTCATGTTCTTCAATCATAATGATGCAGTTTCAAATATAATGGTAAAGAAAAGTGAGCCATATGAAAAAGCACCAGGGAATTGTTGTGCCAAAATCTAACTGCTTTTAGAAGAAGGATTTAATAGGAATCTCACTGTGCATGAAAACAAGTTATGCAGATGTAGTACATTATTTCAGTCATTTCAGCTCTCTGTAGCTTGGGCATGGATATGATCTCACATGTGAATTGAGTTTTTAGAGCTTCTTGCATAGCCACATGTTGGGATATGATTAAACTGAGTCCAGGTACTGAATCAGGCAAAGAAAGACTCAAATGCATTTAGACAAGTTTTTACTTATTTCATCATGTATGTGGTCTGAATATAGGCAGGAAGACTATTATACATTTACCTTTGGCATTGTATTATAAAATATTTTAAAAGGAGAAACTCGGAGAAAAAAAAAGTGTTCACCTTCTTTTTCATTTTTGCTGGCATATTAAGTTAAGCTTGGCCCTCATGTCACTTTAATTCAGAACAAACTAGAATGTGTTCTAGGACATTTTTAAATCAACTTTACTGAGATACAATAAATTGCAAGTAAGTTTTTCATTAATGGATATTTGATTTGTTTCTAACTTTGAGCTATTTTGTTTACAGCAGCTATGTTCATTCATGAACCCATCTTTGCATTAACAGAAGTTTTTATTATCTTTGGTAAATACTTAAGTGAATGGCTAAAGTTAGGTATATGTTTAAAATTTTAAGGTGCTGCTAAGTAAACTTTTTAAATTATTATACCATTTTATATTGTCATCAACAGGGTATGAGATTTCCAGTTGCTCCAAATCCTCATCAGCACTTTGTACTGTCAGACTCTTCACTTTCCTCCATTATCATGGGTGTGTAATGGTATCTCATTGTGCTTTTAATCTGCATTTCTCTGATATCTAGTGATATCTAACATCTTATCAGGTGCTTATTGGACAACTATATATATATAAGAATATATATATATATGAGAATATATATATATATATATATATTCTTTTGTGAAGTGTCTTAAATATTATGCCCATTTTCAAATGTGGTTGATTGGTTTTTCACTGTTGAGCTACAAGAAGACTTTCTGTATTCTAGAAGCAAGTCCTTTGTCAGATTTAGCGTTTCAGATTTTTTCTCCAGTTTTGTTGCTTGCCTTTTCATTTTCATAATTGTCATTCAAAGAGTAAACATTGTTAATTTGAACAATGTCCAATTTCTCAAACTCTGGGGTCATTTTAAAATAGTTGAAAATCATTTTCCTTAAAGCTGTCTAAATCAGTATATAGGTATTCTGGTTTCTCATTCAAATGTGAGTTTATCCCACTCTCTTCTTCCAGCCATTTTCCACCTTGTTAGCCATCCTTTACCTTACTGAGCCAAGAGAACACAGGCCTCTGTCAGCTGCTAACACTCAAAGGACTCATGAATTCACAAACCTCCCATGAAAGCAATAAAGGAAGAGAAAGTAAACATCATATTCCATTTCTTTAGGCTCTTTGCCCATTTGATTAGGCCCCCAAATTTTTGAGTTTGTACAAATAAGCAGAACCAGGATCAGTTTTAAGCAGAACAGGGAGGAGATGTTAAAACCATACTAAGTGTGTTGATTTGAAGCCAGTAAAATTAAGTAAATGCAAAAAAAGCAAGCAAGAATAAATAGTGTAATATAATACAATAAAGAGAAAGTATCAAATGTCCACATTTAGGGGGAGGAAAATTTTGCATGGTTTCCCATAATGTATCTCAATCTGGAAAGGTATAAATATACATGATAAATTGGATCATGAATTGCATGGTCATAAAATATAACAAGTAACAAGCAAGTCCAAGTGGACTAACAAATTAACCATAAAAAAAATGGAATAATTGTTATACTGGTGATAATATTCTAACTTGATGCAATTAAATGAAGTACACAAAAAATATTGGCAGCTACAAATAAAAACTTTAATTTTTTGCAAAATGAAAAAGAAAATTAAAAGAAACAACTGTCATCGAATATTTTAACCTCAAGTATGAGAAGGTTAACATCTATAATGACATAGGTGTATTTGCATAGGTATGACCTGACAAAACATATCATAAACATATAATGTAATTAAATATGCAGTAATAATCAAGGAAATTAAAACAAACCAGGCTTAGAATATAGCTCTTCTTTAAAATAATATATTAAAAATTATGTAGTATACAGTGTTTATGAGATTGTGATGAAGCCAGCACATTTAAACACAGGAGGTAATGTAAATATTTGTAGCTATTTTTGAGAATAGTCTGGCAGTATGTATGAAGGAAAATCATATTTCTATTTTTTGATATTGAAATTGATTTGAAATAATTTACCTAAAGAACAAAAGGAACTAAAGCTTTTATAAATACACATCTATAATAATTAAACAATCTCTAATGATAAATATCTAAAAACCTAACAAAAAAAATGAAACAGTGGGGGAGGGCCGTTGGCCGGGGCCTGCGGTACGCTGCTTCAGTGAGGGTCTCAACCGCAGTCAACCGGCTTGTTGCTTTCCTGGTTGCCACTCCCCCGGGCCGGCCCGACAAAACACGCCAGTAGCACGACATCGATTCTTCTCGGGCTCGTGGGCGCTGCTCTGAAAAGCATCACCCTTTATACCAGAAAGCTGGCGGGCACTATGGGGAAAAACAAAACAAGAAGTGGAGGAGGTGCTAGAAGAAAAGTATGTGGCAGAAAAAGTTCTCGACCGTCGGGTGGTAAAAGGCAAAGTGGAGTACCTCCTAAAGCGGAAGGGGTTCTCAGATGAGGGCAACACATGGGAGCCAGAAGAAAACCTGGATTGCCCCGACCTCATTGCTGAATTCCTGTAGTCAGAAAACAACACACGAGACATAAATCAGAGGGAGGCAAGCGCAAAGCTGATCCTGATTTAGAAGATAATGGTGAGGAGAGCAAACCAAAGAAGAAAGAAGAGTCAGAAAAGCCACTAGGCTTTGCCAAGGGTTTGGAACCGGAGCGGATTATTGGAGCTACAGACTCCAGTGGAGAACTTGTGTTCCTGATGAAATGGAAAAACTCTGATGAGGCTGACCTGGTCCCTGCCAAGGGAGCCAATGTCAAGTGCCCACAGGTTGTCATAACCTTCTATGAGGAAAGGCTGACGTGGCATTCCTACCCCTCAGAGAATGATGACAAAAAAGATGACAAGAATTAACTCCCCTGAGTACCAATCTCTGTCACATCTGACTGTGGGTTTCAAGTGGGGAAAGAAGGAGTTCTACTTGTCTTGACACCATAAAGGTGGCTTGAAAAGATGTCCATTGAAGAACCAGTATAGTTTCTGTGCCCTACAGCAGCCCAAGTGCTTTAAAGCTGTTCCTTGCTGTATAGTTTGCCCACCCATCCTAGTGGAGGGGAAGGAGGGTCAGTGTTTCAAGGCAACCCATTCTGAACTTTGCTGAGAAAAGCAAAGGGCCTACTATGAAGGACAAAACTTGCAGAATGGGATGTGGGAGAGCAAAAAATACTGTAGATCTTCAAAGAGCATCTCCACAACCCATAGCCTTCTTCCCAATAGTGTTAACTCTGCATTTTTACAGCGTAGCATGTATGTAGTGTTTGGCTATTACTGGTGTATTATTTGGGGTGGGAGGGATGGGGTGGGAAAGAAGGGAGATGGGTTAGGATCAATTTTGTTAAAATTTGGGGCCTGATGGCAGAAATGGTGAAACAAAGGAAAGAACAACTAGTGATGACTTGGTTCTGTGTCCAGAATATTTTATCCTTTCAAAGAATGTCATTGGCAACCTAAATGAGAACTGTGAGAGACTGTTTAAAAGCTGTGAATGCTGAAACTTAGAAGCCAAAGTGTTCCCTGCCTGAGCTTAATGCTGTTCCCAAAAAAGGACCAAGCCAGTTAAGAAGTTACCAAAGCTGCCATTTGGGGGATGGAAACTGGTTGAGGAGGAACAGTCTTATTGGAGTGTATACACAGGCAGATCATCCCGTCTCAGAGGTGCTAATTATTGAAATTGACAAGAAGACCCTTTATTTTCCAATTATGAAGTTATAAATATCAGTTTCTCCATCCAAGCCACTGGCTGAAGTATTTGAGGAAGGGCAGAGGGTGGTATAGGAGATGAGAGAGTAGGGAAAGACAAGGGCTGGTGCTCTTCACGTGGGAAACTCTTGGAGCCTCTGTTTTTTGAACTTTGAAACCATTGGTGGCAGGATTCAGTCACTGACAGCAGAAGTTCACTGAATCACTTTAAGAGTTGAATGATTTCAGAAGCCCTGGTCTCAGGAGAAGATTAAATTTTCATACTGGGGCAGTGGTTCACTTTAAAACAAAACAATTTTTTTTTTAATCCTAAGAATTAACTAAAACCCAAAACGCTGTCTTGAATCATGAGATCCATCATTTCTTGACATCGTCTAGACCTGCATCTAGAACCCCACTGTAAAATCTTTTTAGGCATGTGTTAGATTTCTGTGAAAACTTTTGTTTAAATGTTAAACTTCATACCAACACTGTCAGTTTTTGTCTTAATAAAACTGTAGATTTATTTTTAAAAAATGAAACAATGACTATAATAATGTTATGGCTATTTAAATTTTGAAATGCCAATCTAATAAAAATATGTAAGCCTTTCAAATAATAACCATTAAGACTGTGTATCAGTGGAAAATAACTAATATTACAGAAATGTACTATTTATAAAATGATTTCATTTACTGCATATGACCCTCAAGCAACCGTATAGTCAAGGATAATATAGTATAGTATAATAGTCAAGGGTAATATAGTATAGTAGATAAGAGCTTGACCCTCAAAATAGGCAGTATTCAAAGTCCAACTTACAAACTTTGTAAACTTGGTCACATTATTCATCCTCTCTGGGATTACTGGCTTTCTAATCTGTAATGAGAATAATAATTAGACCTACCCTGTGGATTTCCTTAAAAGATTTAGATAAAGCATTAATGATATTATAAGAAACTTTTATTATTCCATTGTTCCTATAATAAAACTGGCCTTTGGAAAAGCATGTATTATCTAATATAATTTATTAAGTAAGTGTTTGCATCAGAATTTGAATACAGGCATCCAGATAATACAACTGTCACAAGTATGATATGTTATTTTCATCTGTCCATGTTATATATTTTGCTACCTCAGCAAAAGAATGTAATCTCCTGAAAAAAATTGAGTCAAATACATGTTTTATTTCTTCCATCTCCTCCAGCCCTCAGCAGTGCATATTAATGGTGTTCCTTAAGTGAGGAATTCCCTTCACACCAGTTCTAACAAGGTGATTGAGACTGTTTAAAGTGCCCCAGTGTGAACTTCTTCAACTTACTTCATTTCTGCCTAAAAATCTTTTTGTTCATTCACCTTCCTTCATTATTTCTTGTAAGAATAAATCTGTCACCATTTTATTGGTAATTTATTTCTATGATTCAAAACTGAAAACATTATCATTCCTCCAGTCATCTGATAGGCTGTTCCAATTATATGCCTTGTGATATAATTAGGATGGGGGATATAAAATTTCAACTACATAAAATATAGATGCATGCAGAAAAAAAACTGCAATGTAATAAATAGAAATCAAGTGATTGCTATTTTAGGGTTATGGAATAATATACCAACTTTTAATATCAATTTTCTTTTTAATGTTATACTACTTCAAAAGAAAAAAAATAAAGAAACACGGGAGAAGAAAAAAAGGCTGGTAAGGGATTCATAATAAATCATTCCTTCTAAATGCCTATGTACAACGTTGTACTACAAAACATTTTTTGGCCCAATGAAAATCATAGAGTTTGATATACAATTTATTTTAATTTTATGCTGGTATGTGCCCTGTAAGTTTTGTCCACCATTTTTTTCCACATAATTTTCAAAATTAATGGACATTTTTATAGATAAAAGGTTGTAGAATGTTTTAAATGTATAGTTTCTTTTTATCACTATTGAAAAATTGCTACAGCACAATATAAAAGTAATTGTTGCAGGATAATTTCAAATGATTAACTTTTCTCTATTAGTCCAAAAATGAATTTTGTAATAATCATCACATTTCCTTACTTATTTTAAGGTAGTTCTAATGGTCAGTTTTATGTGTCAACTTGGTTAGGCTATAATCCCCAGTTAATCAATCTAGATATCACAGCTAATCTAGGTATTGCTGTGAAGGCATTTTGTAGATGTAATTAACATCTACAATTAGTTGACTGTAAGAAATTATCCTTGATAATCTGGGTGGGCCTGATCCAATCAGTTGAAAGGCCTTAAGAGCAGAACTGAGGTTTTCCCAAGGAAGAAATCCCACCTGTGAACTATATCAATGTCAGTGTCAGCTCCTGCCAGACTTTTTTCAGTCTTACCTTTCTGACAGCCTGCTATAAAGATTTCAGACTTGCCTAGCTAAAGCCCCCCCCCCATATATATCCACCTGATTATTAAAATCCTTTGATGAGCGTTTATATAGGACACAAGTAGCTTCACCTTCTTGGCCCATCCAGATAGGCCTATCCACATATCTCTTTCCAGATCACCTCATCACCAGCTTTCCAATGATGTTCCTTCCAAGTCCCTGACTATCCAGCCAAATCATTGGCCATAGCTCATGGATCAATATAGACTTATGGTTCTGGCTATCCCCTTATAGGCAAAATGAACAACCAAGTACACTACTCAAAGTTCAGCCCACTGGAAGGATTTCCCATCACTGTTGTCTTCAGTGATGATCCAGAAGAGGGCTATAGGACTGCAGCTGTCCATTTTCAGATGGTGTCTTAATATTAACTGGATCTAAATTTTGTTTTCTTCGGTCAACTTGTTGTAGAGAACTTATGAGACCATGGGTACTAGCTGGACAGACAAGATAATATAGCAAAATAGGGGCCATGGGCATTTGAACCATTATCTCATGTAACTTATATGTGCCTTCATGGTCTGCTTGAGTCCAATATTATAAATATACTTCCATTTAATAATGGACAGCTGATGGGCACACTCAATTTAATAACTTAGCACATCAGACAACATCCAGTTTGTGACGGAAAGTTCACATTGCATGGTAACTTGGTGGCCCAGAGTTAAGCATCCAGTGTCTACTGAAGTCCAATAGCAAGCCAAGAACTGTTTCTCAAAAAAGAATAGGTATTAACAGAGGATGGCAGGGCTTTCCTCCAAAATTCTAAGGGTCTGAACTATGATTCATTTATAGAGGCCAGCCAGAGGCACCAAACAACATCTTATTTGCCACTGACACTTCAAGCATCACTGAATCTTCTAGATCATATGGCGTCAAGTGGTAGAATATCTGGAAACAGCATCCTGGACCTGTTGCATAGACTTCTCTTATTCTAGGTCCCACTGAAAACTACCAGCTTTTTGGGTCACTCAAGAAATGGGCCAGTGAAGCATATCCAAATAAGAAATATGTTGTCTCCAAATTCAAAAGGGCCCATGAGGTGTCATGCCCCTCTTTTTATTTGTAGGATAAATACAGATACAGCAACTTATCCTTCACTTTCAAAAGAATATATTGACATGCCTGACACCACAGGACACCTAGAAATTTCACTGAGGTGGAAAGCCGCTAAATTTTTGTCAAATTTGTTTCTAAATGTCTGACATGGAATTATCTTACCAACATGTTTGGATTAGCTACTTCTTATCTTTCCAGCCTCTTTCACCACCTTCTCCTGTGATTGTCCAATGGGCTTATGAACAAAGTGGCCATGGTAACAGAGATAGAGGAAATACATGAGCAGGCTCAGTGACGTGGAGTTTCACTCACCAAGCCAACCTGGCAACAGTCACTGCTAAGTGACCTGTCTGCCAGCACCAGCAGCACTGAGTTCCAAAAATGGCACCATTCCTGGGGTAATCAACCAGTTACCTAGTGGTTGGTTGATTACATTGGGTCACTTTCAGCAGGATGAGGCAGTGCTTTGTTCTTACTGGAATAAACACTCTGCACACAGATTTGCCTTCCCTGCATACAGTACTTCTGTCAAAACTACTCTCCATGGACCTACAGAAAGCCTCATCCACCATCATGGTATTCTACAAAGCTTTGCAGTGATCAAGAAACTCACTTCACAGCAAATGAAGTGTGGCAATGGACCAAATGGTGTCCACATGGGCAGCCATACTTCATTTAAAGCAAAATATAGTCAAAGAAAGAGTTGACGGTGGAGGGTAGTCTACTGCTCATTGACTAAGGATTCCAGAGTCAATAGCAGGAGAATCTGGGAAGAAGGGAACTATAGTAACTCAGGACAGAGGAACAGAGTTATGTACATTGTGAAGAACAGAGTGTGAGAAAACATGAATGATCCTAGAGGCTTGCTTATTGAGTGGAGAGGAAGAAAACAGGAATGCAAAGTAGGATATATTTAGTTTTGATAGTGTATTGAAGAGAGACCCTTAATTCTAATGGAATTTACCTATTTTTGCAATGGTTCACACCCTTGACTGCAGCCTAAAATCTACCAATACTGAATAGAAGCCCTATCCCCAAACTTATTTAATTATTCAAGTATTTGCTCCAACAAAAGATCTGATATAATTTTAAAAAAACCCGTGTGGTTCTAATGCACAGTTAGTGTTGACTACTAGTCATTAACTACTGAGAAATTATCTTGAAATGAGTCCCAATGATAACAGATTGGGATTTATGTTTCTCCTGGTCATCTGGTCAGTAGCCATCTGGTATAGGAAGAGTATAGAATGGAAAGCAGTACAGGAAGTTAAGCACGGTCCCTGTGTTTCTTCACCTAAGGGAAGAATGAAGATTCTGTAATTCTAAGCAAGTTCAGTACGTGTGTAAGATAAATAGGCAAAGAAACTGTTTATAATTGAGTTTTCTCACTTGAATGTCCCCCGGGTTGGTGTGTTCAACATCCTTGGAATAACTGTAGGCTGGTGCTCCCTTCTGAGACCTAATCATTTGTGTGGTAGGTCCTTGGTGGAAGTTGCATCAGGGAAAGAAGCTGAGTCTTAGTAGAATTAGCTTGATGAGATTTTTAGTGTTCTCTTCAGGTTTTGAGATCACCAAATTAAATTAGAACAAAATCTAGATCACATTAGAGAACATATATTTGGGAATGGAAAAAATGATTGTAAGATATTAGGATTCAAGGGAGTGCTTAGTGATATTTATGATAGTACTAAGTGATTAGTGATATTTATGGTGCCAAAGTAAAGTATCACTATAGACAGGTGTAATTAGATTTCTGTTGTTCTTAACAGTTAAGTGACATTAATGATCTAGCAGTATATTATCTCCAAAAAGTAAGATTGTAACCTCCAGACACTTGGAAAAAAAAAACATTACCTAGAATAAAATCATTTACAATGAGGCAAGTTTACAGAAGAAAAAAAAAAAAACTCTTTTGCAGATTATTTAGTGCTTTAAGAAGGACATGGATTCTCACATATATGGAATGTCTAACCATAAATTTAGTCTGAGGAGTAAGTGTGGAATATATAACTATACATATTGATTTATCTCAAGGAAATAGGTTTCCATGATTTAACAAATTATAATTGTATAGTAAAATTAAATAAGTAAAAGAAAAAAGATGAAGTTATTTTTTCTCAGCTTAACAGCTTAATTTATTTTTATTTATTTATTTATTTATTTATATTAGTTTCTGCTTTATAACAAAGTGAATCAGTTATACATATACATCTGTTCCCACATCCCTTCCCTCATGCATCTCCCTCCCTCCCACCCTCCCCATCCCACCCCTCCAGGTGGTCACAAAGCACCGAGCTGATCTCCCTGTGCTCTGTGGCTGCTTCCCACTATCTATCTACCTTACGTTTGGTAGTGTATATATGTCCATGCCTCTCTTTCGCTTTGTCACAGCTTACCCTTCCCCCTCCCCATATCCTCAAGTCCATTCTCAAGTAGGTCTATGGGGTAAAACGGGAATAAAGAAACAGCTTAATTTTTTTTTAAGAAACACGAGCTAAAGTTCAAAATAATTGGTAACAATTTTATGAATCCTAAAATGAACTCCTCTTAGTGATTAATGTCTTACTAAAGGAAACCCATCCAACTGGAACTTTTTAAATAAAATAGTAATAACAACAAAAATAACAGTATCAGATCAAGAACTTTTCAGAAATAAACCTAAGGGACAAGATTCAGTTGGGCTGTACTGATACATTCATATTAACTATTTAACTATTAACTATTTACCTTCACATTTAACTATTTAACATGAACTCAGGAAGGCACATTCCAGTCACTAATCCTCTCATCTTTGTTCATTACTGCTCTTGTTCTAGCTCATCTCTACCATTTGGGTCTCCCCTCAGGTATCAAATGTTACTTGGAGGACTTTTACGCTGTATTTCTAAATCATTAAACCAGAATAATATCACTTATTTTCTTATAACTAGTTCTTATTTTTTATATAATTGAATTTTTAAAGCAGATAAAAACATACAACCTTAATATAATCTTTACAAAGTAAAAACAAATACATGTGATTATCTATTTCACCCCTTTGTACCACCCCATCCTGTTCCCCATAAGTAACTATTTCAGTTGTTCTTAATTTTAGTCTTTACATTATTAAATAGCATAAGTGTACTTGGATTCATCAATTTTGGGCATTACTTATTTGTTATGGTAGATAATGACTTAGCCTTTTGTCATATCACTTGTCACTCCACCACTTTCCAATATCATTATATCACAAGTGGGGTTAAACTAATGTATTAATAATAAAATACTAATATTTTATTATTAGTGATTAATATTGCGTAACCATGTAGTATATTAGTAATACCTTTTCCTTTTGATACCTTTTTATTTTTCTACATTTCTTTTATATAAATAAATACTAGAAATCTATACAAATAAACAAAAGCATCAACTAAAAATGATCCAAAAACTAATAACAGATGCTTCATAAGAGTGGATGTTCAAGAGACTAATAAGCATATGAAAAGGTGTAAACATCATTAACTATCATGAAAAAGCAAACTAATACTAAAATGAAATAATACTGCATAACCTTTAGAATGGATAGGATTTAAAATAATTACAATATCAAATGCTGACAAGGATGTGGAGTAACTGGTAGGTTGCTGGTGAGTGTGTAAATTATTAAAATAACATTGGGAAACTATGTGTCAGTTTGAATACAACTGAATATATAGTTAACCGTGATGTAAAATTTTCACTTTTAGGTATATTCCCAGGAGAATTGAGTTCATATGTCCACCCCCCAAAAGACATATATAGGAAAGTAAATTACAACTTTACTCATAATAGCCATTTATAGAAAGCTATCTAAATATTTCACAACGGTACAATGTATAAATACATCATGGTTTATGCACACAGTAGAATACTACACAGCAATTTAATTTTTTAATTAAAAACACAGCTACACTTAGACACAGCAAAGGTGTGTGTGAATCTAACAGACATAACAATGAATGAAAGAAACCAGATGCCCCCCCAAAAGTATACACTGCATGAGTCTATTAATTTGGACTTACAAAACAGACAAAACTGGGTTTTTCAAATATTTGTTATCTTAGTTGAGGTGATGATTCCACAGTCTATATATATATTTGTCAAACCTAATCAAATTGTATAATTTAAATACATGCAGTTTAATGCAATTAATTTAAACCTCAATAAAGTTTAAAATGCATAAAAAATAAATACAGGCAAAAGGTAATAAAAGTCAAAATAATGATTATTTTTTCGGATAGGAAAGGAAACTTTCTAGAGTGTTGATACTGTCCCATATATTTATCTGGCATGTATGGTGTTTATGTGTGTTTCATTTATAGGATGAATTTTAAAGGATGAGGCAACACAAGTTTCTAAGAGTTGATACATGATGTGAGGGAAACATAAATCAAGAAGAGCTCCTGAGGTTTTCCCCTGAATTAGTGGATGAATTGTGGTGTTATTTACTGAAACAAAGAGTAATGGATCAGGTGTAGGTATATGAGTAGGAGTGATGGAGGGAGGGACAGATATGTTTCCTTATCTTTAATTTTTTGGAATATATTATTTTGAGAAGCCTACCAAACATCCAAGTGGATAAGGTTAATAAAAGGTTAATATATGAATCTGGAGTTTAGCAGAAAGATTAGAACTTGAGATAAATATTCGGGAGTCAAACTTATATAGATGGTATTTAAAGCTTTGGCAATACATGAACTCACTTAGGGAGTTTTTGTTCAATGATTGAATACTGTGGCACTCCAGTAGTTGAAATTCAGAAAGTATAGTAGGATTTTTCATTCAACCAAGAAGTTATGGCTGAAGATATGAGGGAAAAATAAGGATATGATATTTTAGAATCCAAAGATAGATTGTTTAAAGAAGAATAAAATCCAGTAATTCCAATTTGATACATGTGCAATTAAGGTATGTTAAACTATTATAATAGAAACAATGTCAAATCTAGGTGGTTTTACATACTAAAAGTTTATTTCTAGTTCATATATATCCTGTTTTTATTAGGTAGAAAGGGGAAGGGTACCCTACCTCACTTGACATTAAGGGCCCAAAGCTAAAAGGGCTCTGTCTTCTTCAAAATTATCTTCCAAGATCACCCTGGCCATCCATAATCAGCTGGCATATAAGAGGAAAGAGGGAAGATCTGACATGGGAGATTTTGCATGCCAAAACTAGAAGTGGTGCATATCACTTCTATCTACATACCTCTCATCAGAACCTTGTTATGTGGCTGCATACAACTGCAAGAAAAGCTGGAAAACACAGGCTAGCCTGAGTATGTGTGGCAAATAAATTGTTATGATGAGAGGCCATCTAGCTTCTGCAACAAATATCAGAACTCTCTCAGACTTACTTTTCATTTACCAAAAGCAACTTTTTTTCTTCTTTGTGTTTCCTATGTTCTCCTATTACATTTCATATAATATTTTTCAGTGCAATTACATATCTGCCTATAACAGATACACTTCAGGCCTTTATCTTCATGTATCCAAGCAAACAAATCAGCATAGAATAGAGAAATTTCTGATGACATTTTAATGATGATCTAAGTTACTACACAATTTGGCTAAGCACACCTGTTGAGATCTTGTAGTTGAGCCTTAGCAAACCATTCTAATAAGAAATGCTGTGTCCAGTTTCATTTGATTTTGTTACAGACACACATAGAGGGAATGAATTCGCTAGTAGAGATTCTTTGAAAGAGACAACAAACACTTTGAAAAAAGAAAAGATAGTGTCTAAACATTTAGACCGCTGACTTTGCAATAGGCCTACTCTAATTAATTTTAGTTATAAAAGGGGCAATTCCTGGGGTTCTGTTGTGGCTAATATGGAGGGAAGTCCATATAAAAGTAGAATCCAGTTTCTATGAAAGCATAAGGCCAGAAAGAACACTGCACTTAGGATCAGTGTAATAAAGTCTATACTTCTCCAATTACTGGTCCAGCGAACTGAGAAAATGCAGTTAACCTCTCCATGAAGTCAGATAATGACATCTACTTCACAGGGCTGTTGTTAAATATTAAATGTAGTGATGCAAATAAAGTGATTTTCAAATTAAAAAGAATGAAGTTCAAAAAAGTATCATTTCTTCCTTTCTTGAATATTTTCATTAGTAGTTTCTTTTTCATGACCAGATATACATACTTGTATTTGTGTAATTGCTCATATAAACTCTATCACCCCCTTTACCTTGGTTAATACCATAAAACTGAGTAATAATGCATGTGCCTAATTCCATTTACCTCTCCAAGAGATGGAAAATGTAAATATTCTTGTTGCTTCCTGTCAAAAAAGGCAGAGTTTATTCTTGCTACTGAGACCTTACTGGCTTGTAGTGGATTGCTAACATGATTCTGGTCCTCACAAATTAGAGTATTTGATTTTTATAATCTCTATATTACTAAAAGAGTAGCAGAAAAAATACTGTTAGTATTTATTATGTAATTTAAGTTCTATAATTGAAATCATTAGAGAATGTTATTTAGAACTTATTGCAATATATATTTTAATAGACTTGTGGTTCATTAATAAAAGTAATATATTTTAAATTTATGAGCTTACTTATGTGAACATATGGCCTTTGGACTTAGTTTTCTTGGAGCACAAAATGCTAATGACACATGCATGTATATAACATATGTATATGTATACATACATAAACACACATATATGTTTATATATACTTAAAATATATGTATAATCAATATATAATAGTGAAATAAACACATGCTTTATTGATCAAATACCAAGCCATAATATTTAAATGTTGCACAAATGAAAGCAAATTTCACCTCATAAGGAAATAACAAAAGAAATTAAACATCGAATGTAACACAAAGGGAAAAAATAGACATACAGGGACTACGAATATTTTCTTAGACACTTGAACAATCTGTGCATGTTTTCTGGATGCTGAAATGTGACTCTTTTATAAACTTGGTTCTTTACAGTCACTGTCACAGGGAAGCACACGTGTTAAGAACAGTAGTGGAGGGCTTCCCTGGTGGCGCAGTGGTTGAGAGTCCGCCTGCCGATGCAGGGGATACGGGTTCGTGCCCCGGTCTGGGAAGATCCCACATGCCGCGGAGCGGCTGGGCCCGTGAGCCATGGCCGCTGAGCCTGCGCGTCCGGAGCCTGTGCTCTGCAACGGGAGTGGCCACAACAGTGAGAGGCCCGCGTACCGCAAAAAAAAAAAAAAAAAAAAAAAAAAGAACAGTAGTGGAGTAGTTCCAAGGGTCTTTGGGATTGTCTGAATTGCTACTCAATGTTGATATCTCTTGTCTTGAAGAGAAAAAATATGGATAGAGCTCATACTGAAGTCTGTAAACAATAAATAAAAGCTGTTGAGTAGAAATAAGATTATGGATAGAGTCTAGCAGAAATTGCAATAATTTTATAGAATAAGTTTTGAAGTAATATAATTTTGTTACTTCTATATTCTATCAATAAACAATACAGTGTAGAACGTTAAATTATAGTGGTATAGTTCCTCTGTTACATTTTCAATTTATTTAAAGACAGACTAATGGCAGAAGTAAAATCACCAAAGCACCTTTTTTCCCGCGCAGGTTACAGCCACATATACTGTTCCTTTGCTTTCTATTTATTTCTATCACAGAGTTGTTCTATAACCTAGAAATTTCTCCTCATAGCTTGGGTGAAACCTAGGCTTGATGAGACATTTTACAGTTCAACAGTGTTTTTTATCCAGGCACTGTTTTCTTTAAGACTTTTGAAATACTTCCAATTGTTAAATCATTTTTGTAGCACATGCAGACTGAACATATACTACAAATTTCTGAAAGTCCCATAAAAAATTAAAGTGAATTAGTAACCCCAATAATTGTGCACTGACCTTTAGAATACAATAAACCTGTATTTAGCTTGTCCATAAAAAAAAAAAAAAATGAAATAATCCTTCCTACAGACCCATGCCCAGTAGCAGTAATGATGAAGTACCTATGGTAGTTCTGAAGAAAGCAAAAAATAGGAATTAGGAAAAGATTCAGTTTTTCCAGAAAGGAAGCACTAAAATGATATGCCAATAAGGTATACATGTTGGAGGGGAGGGAATATGTTAAAGTAGTAAGAAAACCGTTTATTTAAATGGTGCACAATTCAGGTACACCTAGCCTTGGGAGAAACGCAAATAAATTTTGAAATCTAAGATGCGCCACACACAATAATGAATTCTTACTATTCTACAAAGACTCAAAATATTATGTGTATTATGCTACTGTAACAAATTACCACAAACTTAGTGACTTAAAACTTTAACGCAAATTTATTATCTCACTCTTCTGGAGGTCAGAAGTCTGAAAATCAAAGTGTCCACAGGACTGCATTTCTTCTGGAGGCTCAAGAGAAAATCCATTTCCTTGCCTTTTCCAGCTTGTAGAGGCCACTCACATTCCTTGGCTTGTGGCCCCTTCCTCTACCTTCAAAGCCAGCACTGTAGCATCTTCTCTCCTCTCCAAATTTTATTTCCATCTTCACATCTTCTTGTCTGACTGTAACTTCCCAACCTCCCTCTTATAAGAACCCATGTATCAATAATTTTGTTAGACCCATCTGGATAATCCAGGACAATCTCATCATCACAAAATCCTTAGTTTAATCACATCTGTACAATCCTATAAAGTAACATATTCACAGGTTCCAAGAATTAGGACATGGACATTTTAGAGGGGCCATTATTCAATCTACCACACTAATTTTAATTTAAGAGAATGTGCTTTCTTTACTTTCCAGCATGTATTTCCTACCATAATTTAAAATTTTAGATCTGATACTGAAGCCTGTGAAGTCTGGGGTCTACAGTGAGCTGCAACTAAGTCTATTTAATTTGTTTAATTTAACGAAAGAACTCTTCAAACAATAACAAAAAAAACCTTTTTTGCTGCTCTTAAAAGCTGTGTTAACTTCAGATCAAGATCATGTAATTTATTTACTACTAAAGAAAAACAATTTCAACTTGCAAAATCAATTTTCTTCAAATATATGTTATCTAAATATGAGCTGAACCTTAACCTGCACATTTGGCTTCTGCTGCCATTAGTTTTTCTCTTCCTCTCACTTTATTATGTACAAAACCCCTTCAACCAATTTTCACAAGAGTTCTTGTCACACCAAGTATTTCAGATATTAAGTTTCTGAAAGGACCCATCACACACCTCAAGGCATAAGTTACTCAGTACCTCTCAAAATCTTTTATTTTCATTCTCTTCTCACTTGCCACGTGGTGCCTTCTCAGAAGTAGCACAAACCTCTCCCCTGGCCTCCTGCACTGCAGTTTAGAGGCTATTATTTCATCAAATCTAGCAGAGGATATCAAAGGTTTTTTGTTTTTATTCTAAACAATTAGACATGTTGAATACACTTTTCCCTACCACATTTCACATAATATATTCAATGTATTTAGTAATGCAAAGAGCAGATGAGAAAAACATAAATCACTGCCTGTTTCTTCGATTTGTAGACTTTGAATGTAATGCCAAAAGTAGTAAATGCTAGTAGGGCTTTTACTCTTTGTGACCCAGGATGTCTCAGAGAGATACTCAAAGCCTTAGTGTTGATAATTATTCTGAGTGATTTACAGAGGGATTTTGAAATTATTTGTTGTTGGAGAGCTCCACAGGTAGGAACTTTCAGCTATGAAAAATATTGGAAGAAATGGATCATCATGTAATGTTTTCTACACTATTAAATATTTATGGTTTTAATCACAACAAAGAAATTGGAGAATTATTTAATGTTATTCAGTGACAAGAGTTAAGAACTTTCTTTAGCTTATAGAATTACTGAAATAAGGAAAAGTTTCTTTAATTTTCAAAAATTATATTACAGTCATTTTATTTGACAAATATTAAATATTTGTTACAAATGCCCTTGAGAATTAATATCTCTAAATACAAGGAAATGTCTTTGTTTTCTTCCTTTCATTTAATTTTATGTTATTCAATATCTGAATTGTAGTAATATTGGCAAAACTAATATAGAACAATTTATTTGTTCCAATTCTCAAGGACTAAGTAATTAAACACTTCCATAATTTTGAAGCATCTAAATTATCAATTTACTGTGGCAGGTGGGATGATTAGTTATCCAAAATTATCCACAGCCCACGTCTCCCTTGTCTTCCTTTACTATAACATTGTAAAACGTTAAAACATTAACCTTCCCCTACTCTTGCAGCTGGCGTAGCCAAGGACCCAGTTCTAAAAGATGAACCATAAGCAGAAATTGCTTGGTGGGGCTCCAAGTACTCACTTTAAATGTGGGTGGAATCAGCTGGAACACTTCCCCCTTAATTCCCCCTCCCATTTAACTTTCCTACTTCTTCTTGCCTGGATTAGAGATCTGATCCCTGGAAGTGTGTGGCTAGCTTCAGACCATAAAAATTAAGGGTCACATGCTAAAGGTAGCAGAGTAGGAAAAGGAAAGGACCTGGATCCTAAGAACTTAATCCACTATGCTAGCATTGGGTCTTCTACATCTTTTCCGCTTTTTGTGTGAGATAAATAAATCCATTATTTATTTAAGTTGATTTTAAGTTTTATTTTCCTTTCATTAGAGTGGAATCTTGTTAGTTTTTACTTATTCTTTTTTGGCATTCTTTCCAATTTCCATATGTGTGTATGCATGTGTACACACACCTGCATATTTATATAAAAATATGTAATTGCTAGAGAAAAATAAGTTATAAAAATAAAGATTTTTGCATTCATAATATTTTCGTGAAAACTTTCTAAAGAGAAAAGTCACAGGCAAATAGTATGTATAAAATCATGGAAAGAAATATGTTCATTCAAACTGAAGTTGCCTGTAAGGATAACATCCCTAAGTGTTTTCCTCATCCTCACTTCTGTGAGCCCTGAGTTACTTCATCCAAAACCCTAGTGCTCTAAAGAAATTGGAAACACTGCCCTGGATTAAGGTCATTGCTCTGTGAGTATGACTACATTTCTGACTTTGAGTTCAGTACCCACAGGACATACAGAAGTGAGAGTAGAGTTCAACATTTAATAAATGATTTAAACTTTAATTTCATCTGCACTTGCATGTAGAACTAAACTTAGAGTCTCATAGCCATTTACATTTATTCAGACCATTTAGTAAGAAACGTCTAGAAAGTACACTTTATGATTTAGCTACAGTGATTATTACTAAGGCAATTGGCTTCTGAATTTTTAGGGAGTTCTGTATTTGAACCCAAACAGCATCCTGAAACATAGTGTGCCTTATATTACTAGGTATTTTAAGATCCTCAACTATTACTATTTCTTGAAGAACTTCTTTATTTTTTAGTAAACTTAAAAAAGAACACTTTAATTCTACCACATCAAATTTTGCCAGTTCCAATGTCACTCTTCATTATGGGGGGTTCTTCTGCTATGTGTTGGAAACCCTGCTAAATATTTCACTTGCAATTTGTTTTAATTCTTAAAATTACCTAAATGATGCTTACATACATATTTTAAGCAATTTGCTCAATTTCTCATGACTAAGAAGGGACTAATCCAGGATTTTAGTGGGATCTGACTCCAGTGGCAGCTTTCTGAACTCTTCACTATAACAGCCCTTTGTTGCAAAAATTCCTTTCCACCTTCCTTAGGAATTCACACATTTTACCATCACTGTATTTCACAAGCTCTGTGCTCTACTTTTTCAATGATTCAA
Organism: Hyperoodon ampullatus; assembly: GCF_949752795.1. Classification (NCBI taxonomy): domain Eukaryota; kingdom Metazoa; phylum Chordata; class Mammalia; order Artiodactyla; family Ziphiidae; genus Hyperoodon; species Hyperoodon ampullatus. The sequence goes on from NC_136917.1 coordinate 108,289,701, forward strand.
TAAAACAGTTTCAGTGCTTTAAAGAAATATTGAACTCTTCTTCCCTCAAACTTCTCCATCCAATTTGAAGTTTTACAGAAGAGGGTGCCTTCAATAACTTTCTCTTTGACGTAATCTATTCTTCACTGCTGTTCTGATGCTAAAAGAGGCTTGTCAAGTAATGTTTACCCACTAAAATCAGTTTTGGCAACAGAGAGTCACGCATTAAAATAAAGTAGGATAGCCATAGTAATTTTAAAACTTTCTCCTAACATGCTTTTTAAGGTTTAAACTTTGGCATTTTATAACAATACAGTTGTTCTTTCAGAAATGTCAGTTTTTGCTGCTCTCCTGGTTTCATCTTATCAGCAGATTAAGTTATTGACAGGTTTTGGATAAAGTTTCTTGAAATATTTCATATTTTGAAACTGTTGGCAGTGATTATGCTGAGGCTACAGAAAGCAAATGCAATGGACTTGGAATTCAGAGACTTATTTATCATTCAAGAAATCAGGATCCATGTTTTCTTCTAATTTTTTGTGTTTTGGAGGAAAATAACTATGTATTCTGGTAGTTTTAAAATAACTTAAGTGTAGGCCATGCTAAAAATAGTCATTTAGGTGTATATATATTTTTGAAAATTTCGAGTGTATCACTGATGCATAAGATACACACACATACACGTGTACCTACCCATATATATGTGTGTATATATGTGTGTGTACAAATGCACACCCACAAACACACATACAAAAGGTACTTTACAAGACAAAGAATTCTACACACCTTGCATCAGTCTCCAATCCATAGAACAAGTCATCCATTGTCTATTAACCCCACCCATCTTGACTTTCAGTAAAATCGTATTTACTGCTTAAAATATATGCTAGAAATTTAAATCCTCAACTAATTTTAAACAACCATCTCCACACACTATAAGCCACTACAATAGAGCAGCTTTAAGCAGAGATTCTAAAGAGAAGCCACCTGAGTTTAAAATGCATGTTTATTGTTTACTAATTGTATGACATTTGACAAGTTCCTTAAACTCACCTATCTCAGTTTTTCATCTGTAAAACAGAAACATAATATACTTCTTTTTTAAGGTTATAATCTGGGTGATGTGTTCATTACTTTCACTCACAACCTGTTATTCAGAATTTAATCACACAGGCACAGCTTACCACAAGCATTGTCTAAGAAATGTGCTTTTTATCTGGAGTCCTATGTGCCTATCTAAAAATCAGGGCTAAATGATACTAAGTGATAACCATCAGTCTATTCTCCAAACAATAGCAGAGAATGGTTCTTTCAAACTTTTAGTCAGATCTTGCCATTCTTCTATTCCAAACTGTAATAGCTCCCATTTTGCCAAATAAAAGCCAAAACTCAGCAAGGTATCATATTATCTGATATTAAGACTTACTATTTAAGCTGATAAATGTTTAAAAATTGGGTTTCTGGGAAAAATAGTGTGTATATATACTTATATTAATTTATTAGAAAGTTTGCTAATTTAAGAAATGTGAAACAATCTATAAATAATAATAAAATATGCAATTTTATTTATTAAAAATTCTCCTAAACTTATAACTTTAGATTGAATTATTTCTTCCAAAATCTGCTATTTAATCATTATTTTACCAACAGTAGTATCTCAAAGTCAGGTTTTGTATAAATGTTTAATTACTGTTTAATTCCACTCACATCATTGACAAACAAGCATAATTCTTACATGAATACTGGTTAATATTTTTGTTTATGTTCAGAGTAAGACAAAAGTGAAACAATGACAACATGTCCATGTTGGAAATTCTCTCATTGGTCAATGACATGAGTGATTTCTTTGTAAATCAGTTGATAGTTTTTGAATATGGGAAGAAAATATCCTCAACTTTTTGTGCTATTAACAATGTAACAGCTATAAACAAAACATCATTTTAAGTTTTATCTTCATTAATTAATTTTCCTCATCACTTTTTTTAAAGCAAGTGACAATAATTAACAAATCAGGGGAGCCGGAGGAAGATGGCGGAAGAGTAAGACGCGGAGATCACCTTCCTCCCCACAGATACATCAGAAATTCATCTACACGTGGAACAACTCCAACAGAACACCTACTGAACGCTGACAGAAGACCTCAGACCCCCCAAAAGGCAAGAAACTCCCCACATACCTGGGTAGGTCAAAAGAAAAAAAGAATAAACAGAGACAATAGGATATGGACGGGACCTGCACCAGTGGGAGGGAGCCGTGAAGGAGGGAAGGTTTCTACACACTACAAGCCCCTTCGCGGGCGGAGACTGCAGGTGGCGGAGGGGGAAAGCTTCGGAGTAGCGGAGGAGAGCACAGCAACAGGGGTGCGGAGGGCAAAGCAGAGAGATTTTGGCACAGAGGATCGGTGCCCTCAGGCACACACCAGCCCGAGAGACTTGTCTGCTCGGCCGCCAGGGCGGGCGGGGCTGGGAGCTGAGGCTCGGGTATCGGCTTTCAGTCGGAGCGCAGGGAGAGGTCTGGGGCTGGCGGCAGGAAGAGACCCTGAAGGGGTTAGTGCTAGCCCGGAGGGAGTCCGGGGAAAGGGTCTGGAGCTACCGGAGAGGCAAGAGACTTTTTTCCCTTTTGTTGCCTGGTGCGCGAGGAGAGGGCATTCCCCTCCCTCCCCTCTGCCTGAGTGAGCCAGAGCCCCCGAATCAGCGGCCCCTTTAAACCCGTCCTGTCTGAGCGAAGAACGGACGCCCTCCGGCGACCTACGCGCAGAGGCGGGGCCGGGTCCAAGGCTGAGACCCGGGAGCTGTGAGAGCAGAGACAGGGAAATCTCTCTGTGCAGCCTCCGAGGCAGCGGATTAAAGCTCCACGGTCCATTTGATGTGCCCTGCGTCTGTGGAGTGCATGAATGGACAGCGAATCATCCCAAATTGAGGAAGTGGACCTTGAGGACAAGATTTAAGACTTTCCCCCCCTTTTTTTTCCTCTTTTTACAACGAATTATCTCAAATTAAGGAGGTGGACTTAGCAAGATTTCAGACTTTTCGCCCTTTTCCTCTTTTTACAACGAATTATCCCAAATCGAGGAGGTGGACTTGGAGAGCAAGATTTTTGATTTTTCCCCCTGCTCTCTTTTTGTGAATGTGTATGTGTAATCTGTGTAAGATTCTCTCTGTATAGCTTTGCTTCCACCATATGTCCCAGGGTTCTATCGGTCCGTGTTTTTTTTCAATAATTACTTTTTAATTTTAATAACGCTACTATATTTCATACTTTATTCTATTTTACTTTACCTGCTCTTTCTTTTTTTCCTCCCTTCCCTTCCTCCCTCCCTCCCTCCGCTCCTCCTTTCCTTCTTTCTTTTTCTTTCCTCCATCCCTCCCTCCCTCCCACCCTTCTTCTTTCCACTTTCTTTTTCTTTCCTTCCTCTCTCCCTCCCTCCCTCCTGTCTTTCTTTCTTTCTTTCCTTCCTCCCTCCCTCCCTCTCTTCTTCCATTCACTCTTCCTTTTGCTTTCATTCCTCCCTCCCTCCCTCCTTTCTTTCCTTCTTTCTTTCCATCCTTCCTCCCTCCCTCCTTTCTTTCTTTCTTCCTTCCTTCCTTTCTTCCCTTCTTCCTTTCTTTCAATCTCTCCTTCTTTCTTCTACTAATTATTTCTCTCTACTTTTTCTCACTGTTATTCTGAGCCGGGTGGATGAAAGGCTCTTGGTGCTGCAGCCAGGAGTTAGTGCTGTGCCTCTGAAGTGGGAGAGCCAACTTCAGGACACGGGTCCACAAGAGACCTCCCAGCTCCACATAATATCAAGCAGCGAAAATCTCCCAGGGATCTCCATCTCAACACCAGCACCCAGCTTCAGTCAACGACCAGCAAGCTACAGTGCTGGTCACCCTATGCCAAGCAACTAGCAAGGCAGGAACACAACCCCACCCATTAGCAGAGAGGCTACCTAAAAACATAATAAGGCCACAGGCACCCCAAAACACACCACCAGACGTGGACCTGTCCACCAGAAAGACAAGATCGAGCTTCAACCACCGGAACACAGGCATTAGTCCCCCCCACCAGGAAGCCTACACAACTTACTGAAACAACCTTAGCCACGGGGGACAGACACCAAAAACAATGGGAACTACGAATCTGCAGCCTGCAAAAAGGAGACCCCAAACACAGTAACATAAGCAAAATGAGAAAGCAGAAAAACACACAGCAGGTGAAGGAGCAAGATAAAAACCTACCAGACCTAACAAATGAAGACGTAATAGGCAGTCTACCTGAAAAAGAATTCAGAATAATGATAGTAAAGCTGATCCAAGATTCTATTTCCCAGATCCAAAATCTTGGAAATAGAATAGACAATATGCAAGAAACAGTTAACAAGGACCTAGAAGAACTAAAGATGAATCAAGCATCGATTAAAAACACAATAAATGAAATGAAAAATACTCTAGATGGGATCAATAGCAGAATAACTGAGGCAGAAGAACGGATAAGTGAGGTGGAAGATAAAATAGTGGAAATAACTGATGCAGAGAAAAATAAAGAAAAAAGAATGAAAAGAACAGAGGACAGTCTCAGAGACCTCTGGGACAACATTAAACGCACCAACATTCGAATTATAGGGGTTCCAGAAGAAGAAGAGAAAAAGAAAGGGACTGAGAAAATATTTGAAGAGATTATAGTTGAAAACTTCCCTAATATGGGAAAGGAAATAGTTAATCAAGTCCAGGAGGCACAGAGAGTCCCATACAGAATAAATCCAAGAAGAAATACGCCAAGACACATATTAATCAAACTGTCAAAAATTAAACACAAAGAAATCATATTAAAAGCAGCAATGGAAAAACAACAAATAACACACAAGGGAATCCCCATCAGGTTAACAGCTGATCTCTCAGCAGAAACTCTACAAGCCAGAAGGGAGTGGCAGGACATAATTAAAGTGATGAAGGAGAGAAACCTGCAACCAAGATTACTCTACCCAGCAAGGATCTCATTCAGATTTGATGGAGAAATTAAAACCTTTACAGACAAGCAAAAGTTGAGAGAGTTCAGCACCACCAACCCAGCTTTACAACAAATGCTAAAGGAACTTCTCTAGGCAAGAAACACAACAGAAGGACTATACCTCAATAACGAACCCAAAGCCATTAAGGAAATGGGAATAGGAACATACATATCAATAATTACCTTAAATGTAAATGGACTAAATGCTCCCACCAAAAGACACAGAGTGGCTGAATGGATACAAAAACAAGACCCATATATATGCTGTCTACAAGAGACCCACTTCAGACCTAGAGACACATACAGATTGAAAGTAAGGGGATGGAAAAAGATATTCCATGCAAATGGAAATCAAAAGAAAGCTGGAGTAGCAATTCTTATATCAGACAAAATAGACTTTAAAATAAAGACTATTAGAAGAGACAAAGAAGGACACTACATAACGATAAAGGGATCGATCCAAGAAGAAGATATAACAATTGTAAATATTTATGCACCCAACGTAGGAGCACCTCAATACATAAGGCAAATACTAACAGCCATAAAAGGGGAAATCGACAGTAACACAATCATAGTAGGGGACTTTAACACCCCACTTTCACCAATGGACAGATCATCCAAAATGAAAATAAATAAGGAAACACAAGCTTTAAATGATACATTAAACAAGATGGACTTAATTGATATTTATAGGACATTCCACCCAAAAACAACAGAATACACATTTTTCTCAAGTGCTCATGGAACATTCTCCAGGATAGATCATATCTTGGGTCACAAATCAAGCCTTGGTAAATTTAAGAAAATTGAAATTGTATCAAGTATCTTTTCCGACCACAATGCTATGAGACTAGACATCAATTACAGGAAAAGATCTGTAAAAAATACAAACACATGGAGGCTAAACAATACACTACTCAATAACGAAGTGATCACTGAAGAAATCAAAGAGGAAATTAAGAAATACCTAGAAACAAATGACAATGGAGACACGACGACCCAAAACCTATGGGACGCAGCAAAAGCAGTTCTAAGGGGGAAGTTTATAGCAATACAATCCCACCTTAAGAAACAGGAAACATTTCGAGTAAACAACCTGACCCTGCACCTAAAGCAATTAGAGAAAGAAGAACAAAAAACCCCCAAAGTTAGCAGAAGGAAAGAAATCATAAAGATCAGATCAGAAATAAATGAAAAAGAAATGAAAGAAATGATAGCAAAGATCAACCAAACTAAAAGCTGGTTCTTTGAGAAGATAAACAAAATTGACAAACCATTAGCCAGACTCATCAAGAAAAGAAGGGAGAAGACTCAAATCAGTAGAATTAGAAATGAAAAAGGAGAAGTAACAACTGACACTGCAGAAATACAAAAGATCATGAGAGATTACTATAAGCAACTCTATGCCAATAAAATGGACAACCTGGAAGAAATGGACAAATTCTTAGAAATGCACAACCTACCAAGACTGACTCAGGAAGAAATAGAAAATATGAATAGACCAATCACAAGCACTGAAATTGAAACTGTGATTAAAAATCTTCCATCAAACAAAAGCCCAGGACCAGATGGCTTCACAGGCGAATTCTATCAAACATTTAGAGAAGAGCTAACACCCATCCTTCTCAAACTCTTCCAAACAATATCAGAGGAAGGAACACTCCCAAACTCATTCTACGAGGCCACCATCACCTTGATACCAAAACCAGGCAAGGATGTCACAAAGAAAGAAAACTACAGGCCAATATCACTGATGAACATAGATGCAAAAATCCTCAACAAAATACTAGCAAACAGAATCCAACAGCACATTAAAAGGATCATACACCATGATCAAGTGGGGTTTATTCCAGGAATGCAAGGATTCTTCAATATACGCAAATCAATCAATGTGATACACCATATTAACAAGTTGAAGGAGAAAAACCATATGATCATCTCAATAGATGCAGAGAAAGCTTTCGACAAAATTCAACACCCATTTATGATAAAAACCCTGCAGAAAGTAGGCATAGAGGGAACTTTCCTCAACATAATAAAGGCCATATATGACAAACCCACAGCCAACATTGTCCTCAATGGTGAAAAACTGAAACCATTTCCGCTAAGATCAGGAACAAGACAAGGCTGCCCACTCTCACCACTCTTATTCAACATAGTTTTGGAAGTTTTAGCCACAGCAATCAGAGAAGAAAAGGAAATAAAAGGAATCCAAATTGGAAAAGAAGAAGTAAAGCTGTCACTGTTTGCAGATGACATGATACTATACATAGAGAATCCTAAAGATGCTACCGAAAAACTACTAGAGCTAATCAATGAATTTGGTAAAGTAGCAGGATACAAAATTAATGCACAGAAACCTCTGGCATTCCTGTACACTAATGATGAAAAATCTGAAAATGAAATCAAGAAAACACTCCCATTTACCATTGCAACAAAAAGAATAAAATATCTAGGAATAAACCTACCTAAGGAGACAAAAGACCTGTATGCAGAAAATTATAAGACACTGATGAAAGAAATTAAAGATGATATAAATAGATGGAGAGATATACCATGCTCCTGGATTGGAAGAATCAATATTGTGAAAATGACTCTACTACCCAAAGCAATCTACAGATTCAATGCAATCCCTATCAAACTACCACTGGCATTTTTCACAGAAGTAGAACAAAAAATTTCAAAATTTGTTTGGAAAAACAAAAGACCCCGAATAGCCAAAGCAATCTTGAGAACGAAAAACGGAGCTGGAGGAATCAGGCTGCCTGACTTCAGACTATACTACAAAGCTACAGTAATTAAGACAGTGTGGTACTGGCATAAAAACAGAAAGATAGATCAGTGGATCAGGATAGAAAGCCCAGAGATAAACCCACGCACATATGGCCAACTTATCTTTGATAAAGGAGGCAGGAATGTACAGTGGAGAAAGGACAGCCTCTTCAATAAGTGGTGCTGGGAAAACTGGACAGGGACATGTAAAAGTATGAGATTAGATCATTCCCTAACACCATACACAAAAATAAGCTCAAAATGGATTAAAGACCTAAATGTAAGGCCAGAAACTATCAAACTCCTAGAGGAAAACATAGGTAGAACACTCTATGACATAAATCACAGCAAGATCCTTTTGGACCCACCTCCTAGAGAAATGGAAATAAAAACAAAGATAGACAAATGGGACCTAATGAAACTTCAAAGCTTTTGCACAGCAAAGGAAACCATAAACAAGACCAAAAGACAACCCTCAGAATGGGAGAAAATATTTGCAAATGAAGCAACTGACAAAGGATTAGTCTCCAAAATTTATAAACAGCTCATGCAGCTCAATAGCAAAAAAACAAACAACCCAATCCAAAAATGGGCAGAAGACTTAAATAGGCATTTCTCCAAAGAAGATATACAGACTGCCAACAAACACATGAAAGAATGCTCAACATCATTAATCATTAGAGAAATGCAAATCAAAACTACAATGAGATATCATCTCACACCAGTCAGAATGGCCATCATCAAGAAATCTAGAAACAATAAATGCTGGAGAGGGTGTGGAGAAAAGGGAACACTCTTGCACTGCTGGTGGGAATGTGAATTGGTACAGCCACTATGGAGAACAGTATGGAGGTTCCTTAAAAAACTAAAAATAGAACTACCATATGACCCAGCAATCCCACTACTAGGCATATACCCTGAGAAAACCATAATTCAAAAAGAGACATGTACCAAAATGTTCATTGCAGCTCTATTCACAATAGCCCGGAGCTGGAAACAACCTAAGTGTCCATCATCGGATGAATGGATAAAGAAGATGTGGCACATATATACAATGGAATATTACTCAGCCATAAAAAGAAACGAAACTGAGCTATTTGTAATGAGGTGGATAGACCTAGAGTCTGTCATACAGAGTGAAGTAAGTCAGAAAGAGAAAGACAAATACCGTATGCTAACACATATATATGGAATTTAAAAAAAAAAATGTCATGAAGAACCTAGGGGTAAAACGGGAATAAAGACACAGACCTACTTGAGAATGGACTTGAGGATATGGGGAAGGGTAAGGGTAAGCTGTGACAAAGGGAAAGAGAGGCATGGACATATATACACTACCAAACGTAAGGTAGATAGATAGTGGGAAGCAGCCGCAGAGCACAGGGAGATCAGCTCGGTGCTTTGTGACCGCCTGGAGGGGTGGGATGGGGAGGGTGGGAGGGAGGGAGATGCATGAGGGAAGGGATGTGGGAACAGATGTATATGTATGACTGATTCACTTTGTTATAAAGCAGAAACTAATAAAAAAAAAAAAAAAAAACAAATCAACCACTGATTTATAGCTCTTGACAATTTCTATGTTGTACACACTCCCACCATGACCAATTTCATGACACCAACATGACATCTCTGAATTTAAGTTTGAGAAGAGGTATGAAGTAACACACCGTTATACAGTGTTTTCACCATACCGATATGAGAGATATAAGTAACTCCAAGATCAGATATAATAATAAAATGTAGTTAAATAATTAGGAAGTGATGACTTCTAACTATTTTCTTTGATTTTAATATGGTTTATTATAAGAATATATATATTTTTCTTAATGGGAAAGTAGAAATGATTACAAAATTTCCAAGTCACCCCATTTTCCTTTTGCACTGGAGCTTAATCATTCTTTATATAAAGACGAGGCGTGACAACTCATTATTAAAAATCCTTACTGGAAAATATGCAAAATAAATTTTATATTTCTAAAAAGTGCCTCTCAGTAGTCCATTAGATTTGATGATTAATTTGATGATCATTTTACCCTTCCCAGCATCAAATAAATATACTGTAAAAAATGAAGGCAAATATAAGTAGCTGAAATTTCAAATCTATTTCTCAAAACAAGATCAAACTCATAGATGAACATGTGTTCAATTTTAAAAGATGGTATTTCTCACATTAGCTTTATTGGCCTATAATTCTTGTAAGTCAGAATGAAGCACTCTTTTATTTTTAGCCTTAAGCAGAGTCTCACATTTTTCACTCTTCTGCCTCATAAACTCCAGCAGATTGGATTATAAATACTAAAGTAGTGGGATCCGCTGGCAAATTTCAAAGTCTCTACCCACTTCTGGATTTCTGACTATTGCTTTTCGAGGACTTCAAACCTACTCCTGTCATTTCATATCACAGGCAGCAGGCAAAGTCTTCCAGCAGTCACAAACACACACTTTTCTCTGTCTTTTCCCCAGTGGTACAGATCAAATACAAGGGTTCTACAAATTTCATGATTAATCATAAAACACAAGGACTAGATAGAAATGTAGGTACTTCCATTGCAGGAAGATTCTGAAATTGGAAAAGACCCAGTCATTAGAATTTTGCACAATATTCTTTTGGTGATAGGATTTGTTTGTTATTTTGTTTTAAACAGGAGTTGGAGAATGGAAGGTAACTAGACTTTCGCAAATCAGTGAGATCAGTGCTAGTGTGCTGGAGGGAATGAAGAGTTATGATGTTTATTCTCTCTGATTGAAGCTATTTATAAGACTATGAGAAAGCCATCAATACCCTCAATCTCAGTTATTTTATTAGTTTAAAAAAAAAGGTGTGGGGCTTCCCTGGTGGTGCAGTGGTTGGGAGTCCGCCTGCCGATGCAGGGGACACGGGTTCGTGCCCCGGTCCGGGAGGATCCCACATGCCGCGGAGCGGCTGGGCCTGTGAGCCATGGCCGCTGGGCCTGCGCGTCCGGAGCCTGTGCTCCGCAACGGGAGAGGCCACGGCAGTGAGAGGCCCGCGTACCGCAAAAAAAAAAAAAAAAAAAAAAAAAAGGTTTGGAATTAGACGTTCTATACTACTTAAGCTCTATAATTTAATTAAAATATTTTTAGGTTATAAAATAGGTAGTGATATGATTGGAAATAACAGGAAGTCTCGTGCCTTCAAAAAGAGTGTAGGCAGTCCAGTCCCATTGTAAACTAAGTGAACCTAATGCAAGATTATACTATGGTGATATTTTTGTAACAAGACAATTTTGTAATTTTCCCTTAGAAAACTTTGATCAAGCAGACTTTTTTTTGTGATGTTCCTCATCTTCTTTTCAATGGTGTCTTCCCAGATGACACTATGCTTTTGTTGCATTTTAAAAGTCTTGCACTCAGCTAATAACTAGTCATTCTAATTTTTCAGAAAATGAGTTCTCCGAACAATAACTTGCATATACTTAGCATGTAATTATTAATAAATTATGTGTTGTTTCTTAGTATGGAAATATCACCACTGGCAGATAAGAAATCCCAGGATCAGAAACATCAGGAGAATACACATGCTTATAATAGCTTCTGAAGGTCAAAGCTGGAAATAACTCAAGGTCTTATAACAATTGCAGTTGATGTTTCTCTTTCTTCTGTAGCATGCTGCCTCCAGATTCAAAGTGCCTTTGATCGCTTTGATACAGAGCAGGATGGATCCATGAACCGTATTACAAATGCCAGGTCTCTACAATGCTAAGTGGCAAATGAGCCTCACTGATTTTTATAATGAAGGTTTGGGAAAATTCAAGATGGCAATTACAACTGCTCTAAGAATTCCTAAAAGACAAGATAAAACAAAGTACTGGATCTAAGTTTAGGAATACAATCATCCATTTCATTTTAATGGGACTGATTACCTAGTGTAAACCAAAACTAAAAAAAATAAAAACCCTGTCTAGTTTATAGATGTAACTTGTATAATTCTGGGTGATCCCTCAGAAATCCTTAACCCTTGAGTCATATAAAAAAAGTTAGAAAGAAATAGAAAAAGGATTCTTGGAAATTCTAAATGTAAAAAATGAATACATTTAGCCCCAATATCAGTGTGCTCTGGTAACGGGCGGGGGGAAGAGCCATTAGTTTAGACCTAGTTATTTTCAACTCTTTCCACATCTGATAATTTAGAATATACATGTATGCATATAGGTATGTATTTGTGTGTAGGTACAGGTGTATATCTCCCTATGCCACCTTTTAAAATTAAACTAATCATTAATCTGGATGGAAAAAAGAAAGATTCAGAATAAAAGAAAATATATTTTAATTATTTTCCTATCAATGCATTTGTTTTTGTTCATTACACATTTGTCAGATAGTTACTGTGTGCTGGGGATTATGCTATTTATTTGGCTACAGTGGAGAGATAGATAAGGTTTCTGCCCTCTTGGGCTGTTAGTTTTGTACGGGAGACAGATATTAATGAAATAATCACATTTAAATGTAAAATTACAAGCAGGGGGTAAAGTTATATAAAAACAGAATGTATCATGCACTTAAATAAAAATTAATTCATAAAGATCATGCTGTTTGCTCGCATATGTAGCATTAGTGCAGTGTTGAAATTCTTAAGTAGTGATATATTATTATGATTCTTAAAAAACAGAATGTAGAAGAATACTCGAATTTTTCCTTTAATGTACACTCTAAAAGACAGAAAAGATACACCAGGCTGTCTAATGATGCTAAGTAAAGCATGCCTTCTACTAGGACTACCTTATGATATATGAAAGGATTCTTAAACTTAGCTTGAACATTTTTAAGGTGTTTTTGATTGTGGCTTAAATTTTCTTTTCACCTTGGCCTGAAATAATGTAGCAAATGAAACCCAAAGACATGTATCAATACATGACTGAAGACAAAGATGTTACAGTTATCTAGGAAAATAAATTGACTCATAGTGGTTAGGCTTTTTAATAACTATTTTAGTCAGATCTTGAAATATCTTTAATAGCTTCACTTAAGCATAGCCAGAAATGGTCTTTGGATTAATGATGTTCCTGATGTTCCTTGATGTTTCTTACTCCTTGAATTAATGACATGGAACAAAGTGCTGGAGTCAGCAACAGAAGTAAATATTGTACATCAATTCAAGAGGAAACTCAACAAGTTTTCTCATAATGAAGAAATGCAGTAAAGTTATTGTAACTATCTTTTGTTATTGCTTTTTCTGGAGGCTTAGAAAATAGGATAATCATATTTTAGCTTGTATTACATTCCTTAATAAGTTTACCATATGGGCTTGGCTTTTTTAATGAGACATTTTTAGCTATTGAGAAATTATAACTGAAAGTCTAATTGTATATACATATAGATACGGATGTAAGAAGCTCCCTTACATTTCGGATACGTTTAAAATTTATATTTTCTTTATCTGTTGCTTTCTGAGGCTTCAAGGTGATTTGTCTACATGTGGATTCTTTTTTATTTAATGACTTGGGATTCACCGAGATTCCTGATTGAAAGAATAATGTATTTCATTAATTAGTTCTGGAAACTTCTCAGTTAATATTTTTCTTTCCTTATGTCTCTCCTCTACTTTCTGCAGTATCGTCTATGACTCTCAATCTCTCTTGCATAATTTCCATGTCTATCTTACTCTGCTGCTGGATAGGTTCTTCAGGATCTATTTTCCAGTTTTTAAATTATTATTAGAACTATGTCTAAACTTATAATTATATCATCATTCCATTTCTTGAAGTTTATTTTTTCCAACTTTACCTTTTTTTCTGTAGTTTCTTCCTTTTGACCTTTACTCATCTTGGAAGTCCCCCATTTTATTTAAGTTCCTAAAGCTTCTTTAATGTGAAATATATACACATTTTTAAAAGTGAATAAAATATAAATGTAAAGATCAATAAGTTATTACAGAGTGAGCACTCGTGTAATTTTTACTGAGGTCACAAGATAGTATATTTCTAGCAGTCCTTTCCTCATATCCTTTTCAAATTAAGACTCTTCCCTACCATGCAAAGGTGATTACTAGCTTGAATTTTATAAGCAACTCCTTCCTTATTTGCTATGTTTTTACTCTTAAACACACAACCACAATGAGTATAAATCATATTGCTGGTTTTTAAAACTATGTAAGTGAAATCCTTCAGGTTCATTTCTTTCACTTAAAAAGTGTATTTGTGACATTTGACCAACTTGTGCTTAGTGGTAATCTTTTCATTTTCATTAAATAATAGTAATATGAGAATATAACATTTTGTTTATACATTCTATTCTTGTTGGACATTAGATTGTTTTCTTTTGGAGGCTAGTACAAAAAATAAATTATGAACATGTCTGTTTTGCCAATTAGAAAATATATAACAATTATTTTTTTGTTAAATTCCAGGAGTACAATAATTTGCTCATAGAATATATGGAACTTCAACTTCACTAGATGATGCTGAACTGTCTTCCAAATTAGTTATACTACTTTTCACTTCCATCAACAGTGCACATGTATGTCCAGTGTGCTACATTGTCACTAACCCTTTGTGCTATCAATATTTTTTAAGTTTAGCCATCTGTGTTGTAAATTCTTATTTTGGTTTCAATTTATTTATTTTTTTTAGATTATGAACAATATGAGCAGCTTTTCATGTAATTACTATACATTGAGCATCCTCTTCCTCAAAGTGCTATAGACACTGGGTATCTTTGTTAAAGTGAATACTCAAAGTTCATTCTCATTTTTTTCATTTGTGATTTATAAGATTTTTAAAAAATATTCTTTATTAGTTACATGTTTTACATATATCTTCTTTCACTCTCTGGCTTGCTTTTGTCTCTCTTGTATTTTTGATTAAATGAATTCTTAGTTTTCATGTTGTCAAAATAAGCTACCTTTTCTTTTATAGTAATACTATTCCTCATTATTTAAGAATTCTTTGTCTTCCATAGTTAATGATAATATTTCCCTGTTTTATTTTCTAGGGACTTTATTATTTAACCTTTCATAAATATCTGCAGTGTAACTAAAATTGAAGTTTGGGTATGCTGTGTGTTAGAAGTCTCATTTTTTCCCATATGAATATCCAGTTTTCCTAACACCATTAATTAAAAGGATGGATCCTTTCTCTCTGTCCTGCAATGCTGACTTTGTTACAAATCAATTCTCATACACCAGTGGGTCAGATTCTCCTCTCACTGGCTAACTGCAATATGCTAAGCTTTCTTCTGTTTTTTAGCAAGTTTTAATATCCAATAGAACAAATCTTCTTACCTAGTTCTTCAAAACAGTCTTGACTATGATTGACCCTTTTTATTTCCCTATAAATTTTAGAATTGATTTTTAAATCTCCTTAATAAAACCTGTTGGGATTTTTATTTATATCACATTAAATGAACAGATGAGGGTGGAGAATTGATATCTTTACAGTTCTATATCTACCTACTATTTAGGTTTTCTTTCTTTCATTAATGTTTTATATTTTTTTGCATAGAAGTCTTGCACACATTTTGTTAGACTTAATCTTACAAATTAGATTAGATATTCGGCATTATTCGATGTTATTATAAATTGTATTTTGTTTAAAATTGTATTTTCTAATAATTTTTATTGGTGCATGGTGACACAAATAACTTGGGCATATTGAATTTTTTTCTGGAGAAACTTGTTAATTTCATTTATTTCAGTAATTATCAGATTCTTTTGATTTTTATATATACAATCATGTCATCTGCAAATAATAAATTCTTGTATTTCTGTCTTTCTAATCCTTCAACCATTTATTTTTCTTGCCTTCTGTACTAATTAATAATATCCGTTCAGTGTTGAATAAAGGTATTGATAGAAAGCAACATTGTCTTTCTTTTCAATTCCAAAGAAAAAGTTTTTAAGATTTTATCATTAACTATAACAGTTTATCATTAAATATTAAATGTAACAGTTTATCATTAAATATAACAGTAGTTATCCTTATTGAGATTAACAGTCTCTTGTATTCCTTATTTTACAGAGTTTTTAAAAATAATGAATATGTTTATTTTATCAAATGTTTTTCTGAATCTATTAAAATATCAGATATAATTTCTACTATATTCAGTCACTGTGGTGAATTATGTTAAATGATTTTCTAATGTCATGCTGACCTTACTCAACTGAAATAAATCCAACTTGTTTATTATGCATTTAACTTTACATTTTTTCTGGATTTTGTATCTTAATATTTTAAGATCTGTGCTTTTGTATTTGTTAATGATATTGGTATATAATTTTTTTCTTTCTTGAAATGTTCTCTTCCAATATTGACATCAAGATTTTACTAGACACATTTTTTAAATTCCTCCTATTTTCAGGAAGAGTTTGATAAAATTTGCAATTTGTTAAAAACAAATTTTTGCTTGCATTTGCTAGTGAACCCATCTGAGCTGATAGATATAAGGATGAGATGGCTTTATTGATAACTGATGTGACTTTTTAAATAGTTCTAGGCTCATGAAGATTTGCTATTCCTTCTTGTGCCAATTTCCATAAAATACAGTGTCTATGATTTTGCCCATATCATGTATATTTTCTAATGTATTGACTTAAAACTGTTGATATGTTCCTATACCTAAAACCAAATCCTGTGGAATCCATAGTAATACTCCCCTTCTCATTCCTAAATCTGTTTATTTTTGCCTTCTCTCTTTTATCTTGATTACTCTTTTCTTTCTGTTGTACATTTATTTTCTACTTCATTAATTTCTTTTTTTTGTTTGTTTGTTTTTTTGTTTTTTTGTTTTTTTAAATGTCATTTTGAAAGCCTACTAACTTATTTATTTATTTATTTATTTTAGTTTTGGCTGTGTTGGGTCTTTGTTTCTGTGCGAGGGCTTTCTCTAGTTGCGGCGAGTGGGGGCCACTCTTCATCGTGGTGCGCGGGCCTCTCACTGTCGCGGCCTCTCTTGTTGCGGAGCACAGGCTCCAGACACGCAGGCTCAGTAGTTGTGGCTCACGGGTCCAGTCGCTCCGCGGCATGTGGGATCCTCCCAGACCAGGGCTTGAACCCGTTTCCCCTGCATTGGCAGGCGGACTCCCAACCATTGCGCCACCAGGGAAGCCCCATTAATTTCTTTTTTGTTGTTGTTTTTTTTTGCTGTTCACATGCCTCTCATTGTTGTGGCCTCTCCCGTTGTGGAGCGCAGGCTCCGGACTTGCAGGCTCCGGACGCTCAGGCTCAGCGGCCATGGCTCATGGGCCCAGCCACTCCATGGCATGTGGGATCTTCCCGGACCAGGGCACAAACCCATGTCCCCTGCATCAGCAGGCGGATTCTCAACCACTGCACCACCAGGGAAGCCCTACTTCATTAATTTCTGCTTTTCATTATTTTCTTTCTCGTACATTAATTGCATATTACTTTCACAATTTTTCTTAAGATAACCCATTTATTTTTATCCTTTATTCTTTCCTTCAATATCCAATTAGAGCTTTATATTGTTCAGGATGGCTTTAGTTTACCTCAGTGGTTTGATTTGTAGTATTTATCATTCAACTCAAAACATTTTCTAATTACCCCTGTGACTTCTTTTTTGACCCATATGTTGTTTAAAAGTATATTTATTTATTTCTAAACATATGGGAAACTTGTTTATGGGTTAATGACAATGCATTTAGAGAATATACTCTGTATAAATTTAGCCTTTTAAATTTTGCTGAAATATGCTAGCATATGATCATTTCTGTAAAAAGGCCATATGTGCTTTAAAAGCATGTGCATTTTGCTCTTGGGCACAGAAATCTATATACGTAAATTAATATATGTCATAACATATGCAGATTAATATGTAATAATATATTCAAATTAATATAATAATATATGTAAGTTAAGGAATGTATTAATGTTGCTGTTCAAAGTTTATACCTTATTTCCGAATATATCTACTAAAAATGTATATACATTTTAAATTGTGTTATATTTCTCTGGATTTAATTCTTTATCAAGATTAAGTGTTCACTTTTATATGTGATTTATTTTTGTTAACTTTTTGAATTTTGATAAAAATATAGCTTTATCGGCTTTCTTTTGGTTAGTATTTATGAGTATACTGTTTTCCACCCTTCTATATTTTCTGTAATCTTGTGTGTTTTTTTTGTTATAAGTAGTATATTGTTTGATTTCACTTTTACATACAGTCTACAATCTTTGTGTTTTCCTTGGATTCTTTACTCCATCTGTATTTAATTATTATCATATATTTAAATTAAAACTACCATCTGGTTGAGTGCTTATGCATACCTCATTGAATATGTTGTTTATGATGGATTGCTTTTTTTTTAAACAAATTTGGAAATTTCTTGTTATAGATTGTATTGTGTTCCACCAAAATTCATATGTGGAATCTCTAACCCCCAATGTGACTATATTTGGCTATAGGGCCTTTGGGAGGTAATTAAGGCTAAAGTAGGTCATGAGGGTGTATCCCTAATCCAATAGGTCTGAAGTCCTTAAAGAAGAGGGAAAGAACCCAAGAATGCACGAGCACAGATAAAAGGCCATGTGAGGACAGGTGACAAGATGGCCATCTGCAAGCCAAGAAAACAGACCTCAGGAGAAACTAACCCTGATGGCACTTTGATCTTCAACTTCTAGCATCCAAAACTGTGAGAAATTTTTTGTTTTTTAACCTACCCAATCTATGGTATTTTGTTATGGCAGCCCTCACAGACACAGTTCTCATCCATTATCTCTTCAGTAGGCCTGCCACATTATCTTTCCCTCTCTTTCTTCTCTTTTCAAGTCTTCCAATTGTACATAGGGTGGATTGTCCCACAGTATTCTCTACATCTATCTTAACATGTATTTGATATTTTTAAAGTTTTATTCCCTTCAGTCTTCATTCAGTATATTTTCTACTGAGTTATCTTCTAGCTTACTAATTTCCTTTTCAGCTGTGGCTAATCTTCCATTACAGCATTTGCTTAGTTCTACTTTTTCTTTACTTCTATAATTTTCATTTGAATATTTTTTAATATTTCCAAGTATCTGATTAAGTTATCAAAATGCCTTTTATCTCCTTGAATTGAATAGGATAAATAGTCATTGTAAGATCTATGTCTGATAATGCATATCATTTGTAGTCTCATTACATCATTTCAATTGTTTATTATTTCTATTATTTCTATTGTTTTCAGATATTTTACCTTTCAAATATGACATGATTCGCTATATAGAAAATTCCAAAGAATAAACAACCAAAATTAAAAAAAAAAATCTCCTGGAAGTAATAAGTGATTATACGAGTATAGCAAAGTCACAGGATAGATCAATATACAAAGGTCAATTGATTTTCTATCTATTAGAAGTGATAAATTGGAATATGAAAACTAAAAGTAACACAATTATAATATGCCAAAAATGAAATACTTCTGTATAAGTCTAACAAAATATCTACAAAATTTATATGTGTAAGCTACAAAACTTTGATGAAAGAAATTAAAGAAGACCCAAATAAATGGAGAAATATTCTGTTTTAGTGAAGAGAAGACTCAATACTGTTGTTGGTTTTTTTCTGAACTGATCTACAGATTACTGCATTCCAATCAAAATGTCAGCATAGAATTTTATAGATGTAGACAATACTACCAGATTTCATGACATAATATAAAGCTACAGTAATCCTGACTGTATGGTGTTGGCAAAATAATAGACACATAGGTCAATGAAATAGAAAAGAGAGCCCAGGAAAGGAAAGAGAAAAATCATACATAATTATTTTAAAGTTTGTGTCCTGCCCCCCTCCTTTCTATTTCACTACCACTCAGACAGCTTAGTTAACCATTTTGAGGCTCAAATTCTTCATCTATAAGATGGAAATTAAAATTACTCTTGTGATAATTAAATGAGTTGCTATAGGGGAAGGAGCTTCAACATGGCAGAAGAGTAAGACATGGAGATCACCTTCCTCCCCACAAATACATCAGAAATACATCTACATGTGGAACAACTCCTACAGAACACCTACTGAATGCTGGCAGAAGACCTCAGACCTCCCAAAAGGCAAGAGACTCCCCACGTTCCTGGGTAGAGCAAAAGAAAAAAGAAAAAACAAAGGAATAGGGACAGGACCTGCAGCAGTGGGAGGGAGCTGTGAAGGAGGAAAGGTTTTCACACGCTAGGAAACCCCTTCGCGGGCGGAGACTGCAGGTGGCGGAGGAGGGAAGCTTCAGAGCCACAGACGAGAGTGCAGCAACAGGGGTGCGGGGGGCAAAGCGGAGAGATTCCTGCACAGAAGATCGGTGCAGACCAGCACTCACCAGCCCGAGAGGTTTTTGGATGGAATGTCCTATAAATATCAATTAAGTCCATCTTGTTTTATGTATCATTTAAAGCTTGTGTTTCTTTATTTTCATTTTGGATGATCTGTCCATAGGTGAAAGTGGGGTGTTCAAGTCCTCTACTATGATTGTGTTACTGTTGATTTCCCCTTTTATGGCTGTTAGCATTTGCCTTATATATTGAGGTGCTTCTATGTTGGGTGCATAAATATCTACAATTGTTATATCTTCTTCTTGATTTGATCCTTTGATCATTATGTAGTGTCCTTCTTTGTCTCTTGTAATACTCTTTATTTTAAAGTCTATTTTGTCTGATATGAGAATCGCAGCTCCAGCCCTCTTTTGATTTCCGTTTGCATGGAGTATCTTTTTCCATCCCCTCACTTTCAGTCTGTATGAGTCCCTAGGTCTGAATTGGGTCTCTTGTAGACAACATATATATATGTCTTCTTTTTATATCCATTCAGCCAGTCTATGTCTTTTGGTTGGAGCATTTAATCAGTTTATATTTAAGGTAGTTATCAATATGTATGTTTCTATTACCATTTTCTTAACTGTTTTGGGTTTGTTATTACAGGTCTTTTCCTTCTCTTGTGTTTCTTGCCTAGAGTAGTTTCTTTAGCATTTGTTATAAAGTTGGTTTTTTGGTGTTTAATTCTCTTAGCTTTTGATTGTCTGTAAAGTTTTAAATTTCTCCATCAAATCTGAATGAGATCCTTGCTGGGTAGAGTAATCTTGCCTGTAAGTTTTGCCCTTTCATCACTTTAAATATGTCCTGCCACTCCCTTCTGGCTTGCATAGTTTCTGCTGATAGATCAGCTGTTAACCTTATGGAGATTCCCTTGTATGTTATTTGTTGTTTTTCCCTTGCTGCTTTTAATATTTTTTCTTTGTATTTAGTTTTTGATAGTTTGATTAATATGTGTCTTGGTGTGTTTCTCCTTGGATTTATCCTATATGGAACTCTCTGTGCTTCCTGGACTTGATTGACTATTTCCTTTCCCACGTTAGGGATGTTTCAACTATAATCTCTTGAGATATTTTCTCAGTCCCTTTCTTTCTCTCTTCTTCTTCTGGGTCCCCTATAACTTGAATGTTGGTGCGTTTAATGTTGTCCCAGAGTTCTCTGAGACTGTCCTCAATTCTTTGCATTCTTTTTTCTTTATTCTGCTCTGCAGTAGTCATTTCCACTATTTTATCTTCCAGGTCACTTTTCCGTTCTGCCTCAGTTATTCTGCTATTGATTCCTTCTAAGGAATTTTTAATTTCATTTATTATGTTGTTCATCATCGTTTGTTTGCTCTTTAGTTCTTCTAGGTCCTTGTTAAACGTTTCTTTTGTTTTCTCCATTCTATTTACAAGATATTGTATCATCTTTCCTATCATTACTCTAAATTCTTTTTCAAGTAGACTGTCTATTTCCTGCTCATTTGTTTGGTCTGGTGGGTTTTTACTTTGGTCCTTCATGTGCTGTGTGTTTCTCTGTCTTCTCATTTTGCTTAACTTACTGTGTTTGGGGTCTCCTTTTCATAGGCTGCATGTTCATAGTTCCCGTTCTTTTTGGTGTCTGCCCCCAGTGGGTAAGGTTGGTTCAGTGGTTTTTATAGGCTTCCTGGTGGAGGGGACTGGTGCCTGTGTTCTGGTGGATGAAGCTGGATCTTGTCTTTCTTGTCAGCAGGACCGCATCTGGTGGTTTGTTTTGGGGTGAACTTAGTATGACTTTTGCAGCCTCTCTGCTAATGGGTTCGGTTGTGTTCCTGTCCTGCCTGTTGTTTTCCATGGAGTGTCCAGCACTGGAGCTTGCTGGTCCTTGAGTTGAGCCAGGTCTTAGTGTTGCGATGGAGATCTCTAGGAGAGCTCTCACCGATTGATATTATGTGGTGCTGGGAGGTCTCTGGTGGACCAATGTCCTGAGTTCAGCTCTCCCTCCTCAGAGGCTTAGGCCGGACACACAGTTCAGAAGAAAAGGGAGAAAAAAATATAAAGAAAATAAATGAAATAAAATAAAGTAAAATTAAAGAGTTATTAAAATAAAAATATTATTAAAAATTAAAATGTAATAAAAAAGGAAAGAAGAGAGCAACCAAAGCAATAAATCCATCAATGATAACAAGCGCTAAAATTATACTAAAAAAGGAAAAAAAAAAGACAGACAGAAACCCAGGACAAATGGTAAAAGCAAACCTTTACAGAAAAAATCACACAAACAAGGGTACACATATACACCCACAAAAAGAGAAAAAGGAAATATATATATATATATATAGATATAGATATAGATATAGATATAGATATATATAAGAAAAAAAAGGAAGGGAGCAACCAAATCAATAACCAAATCTACCAATGATAATAAGCTCCAAATACTAAACTAAGATGAACATAAAACCAGAAACAGTTAGATGCAGAAAGCAAACCCTAAGTTTAGAGTTGCTCCCAATGTCCACCACCTTAATTTTGGGATGATTCGTTGGCTATTCAGGTATTCCACAGATGCAGGGTACATCAAGTTGATTGTGGAGATTTAATCTGCTGCTCCTGAGGCTGCTGGGAGAAATTTCCCTTTTTCTTCTTTGTTTGCACAGCTCCTGGGATTCAGCTTTGCATTTGCCTCCCCCCCCCCCCCCCGCATGTATGTTGCCCTCTGGCATCTGTTCTTCACCCAGACAGGAGGAGGTTAAAGGAGCAGCTGATCTGGGGGCTCTGGCTCACTCAGGCCAGGAGGAGGGAGGGGTATGGAATGCGGGGCCAGCCTGCAGTGGCAGAGACTGGTGTGACATTGCAACAGCGTGAGGCGTGCCATGTGTTCTCCCAGGGAAGTTGTCCCTGGATCACGGGACCCTGGCACTGGTGGGCTGCACAGGCTCCCAGGAGGGGAGGTGTGGATAGTGACCTGTGCTTCCACACAGGCTTCTTGGTGTCTGCAGCAGCAGCCTTAGCGTCTCATGCCTATCTCTGGTGTCCGCGCTGAAATCCCCAGCTTGTGCCTGTCTCTGGAGCTCATTTAGGCGGTGCTGTGTTTCCCCTCTCCTCGTGCACCCCAAAACCATGGTCTCTTGCCTCTTATGCAGTTCCAGACTTTTTCCCTTATTCTCTCCCACCTAGCTATGGTGCTCTACCCCTCTTCAGGCTGTGTCCATGCAGCCAACCCCATTCCTCTCCCTGGGAACTGTCCTCCGAAGCCCGAGCCTCAACTCCCAGCCTCCACCCGCCCCAGCGGGTGAGCAGAAAAGCCTCTCAGGCTGGTGAGTGCTGGTCGGCACCAATCCTCTGTGCAGGAATCTCTCCGCTTTGCCCTCTGCAACCCTATTGCTGCACTCTCCTCCATGGCTCCGAAGCTTCCCCCCTGCCCCACCCATCTCCGCCAGTGAAGAGGCTTCCTAGTGTGTGTAAACTTCTCCTCCTTCACAGCTCCCTCCCAGAGGTGCAGGTCCCACCCCTATTCTTTTGTGTCTCTTTTTTCTTTTTCCCTACTGGGGAGTTTCTTGCCTTTTGGGAAGTCTGAGGTCTTTGCCAGCGTTCAGTATGTGTTCTGTAGGGGTTGTTCCATATGTAGATGTATTTTTGATGTACTTTTTGGGAGGAAGGTGATCTCCACATCTTACTCCTTCGCCATCTTGAAGGTCCCCCTCAGTTTTTGCTCTTTAATGGAGGAAGGTTTAATGGAGGAAGGTTGAATAGATGAATGTATAAGTTTTTAGGGTGATGAAACTATTTTGTATGATCTTGTAATACTGGATACAGACTTTAAGCATAGAACTTTCCATCACAGAACATTAACCTTACTGCATGCAAAAATTATTTTAAATTAATAGTTGAGGTGATTCAAGGATGGAATACAGAATGTGACACAATAAATACATTACAAATGAATGAAACAGCCTCACTGAATGGGTGTGGGGAGAGGAAGCTACATAACTTTGGGAGTACGTAGAGTAAGACTAAAGGCAATAGAAACTGTACCTAAGCACTATACCATAGTTGATAAAGTTATTCCCTATTACAGACAGAATTGGGATACCCCTATGTAAGTATACTGGAAGTAAATGAATGAAAATTGTGGGAGTCAGGTTTCTTCCTCTCAGTATTGGAGGTTACAAATAAGCAAGGGAGGAGTCATATGGCAATATGGTAGTTAACAGATTAGAGTTGAAGACATTGGTATGAACTCATGTTTAGTTTAATATAGATATGGAGAAATACATATGAAAATATATATAGAAATATGTTTTGAAGTATTTATTGAAATATATTTATAGGAATATATGTGTGTTCTAATGTGATCCCCTCTGCCAGCTGAAATATCACCCCAGTAGCAGTTAACACACATAGCACCCAGAACTTGATTTCTAATACCATTCTCCAGTGAAAGGAATCAGAGCATCTTGGAGAAATGGCTGAGTCTAGGACTGGGGCAAGAAACATAAAAAATGAGCTTTGAGTATTTTATAATTCCAGAAAGAGAAGAAGAGATTTTTAAAAATTACATTGTTAGGGGTATGTCAAAGGGACACAGGAGTCAACTGAAAAATCTCCCAGTAGCCATAGCTGGAAGAATTTAGGCAAAAACAAAATTAATAAAGTAGTATTGGATTATAGCCTAAAATATAAAATAAATATCCATGAGTACATACCAATATGTTAGTGATTGAATAAACAAATAATTAGAAAAGAGAAAAATATTTTATGCAGAAGAATTCAAAATAATATATGTAGATATGATACTTTCAGGAAAATGGAGCACAGCTCCCCATTCCTTAAGTGTGTAGTAGCTTTCTTCCCAAGAGCATCATATGGAAAGAGGGAAAAATGACTAACTTTACAATGGAGAAATAAAACAAACACTACCTCAGCCAGGTGATCAAGGTAAAAGTAATAGTAATAAATTATGTTGATAATATATATCCTTGATATGATATAATGAGAATGGCACTTTGTGTCTGTGGTCTTTATCCCCAAAACCCAGAAACCCAGTCTACTCATAAGACACCAGAAAAATCCTAATTGAAGGATATTCTACAAAATACCTGAGCAGCACCCCTCAAAACTGTCAAGGTCACCAAAAACAGAAAAAAATCTGAGAAACTGTCATAGGCAAGAGTAGCCTAAGGAGACATGAAAACAAAATGTAATGTGGTGTCTTGGATGGAATCCTCTACAAAGAAAGGACATTAGGAAAAAACTAAGGAAATCTGAATAAACTGTGAACTTTAGTTAATAATAGTGTATCAATTATGAATCATTAATGGTAACAAATGTACCATACTAATATGTTAATAGGAAGGTAAACTGGGTGCAAGGCACATAGGAACACTCTGTACTATCTTCTCAATTTTTCTGTCAATCTAAAATGGTTCTAAATTTTTTTAAAAAATTGTTTTTAAACTGCAACTCATAATCTCAAAAGTCAAGATATTATTTATACTGTGCAGTGTTAAGAGATCTATTCTGAGTTATATTGAATTAGACCTCTAGGATCCTTAAAAAGTATTCAGTATTTGTGATAATTATAATGATAGTGCAACTCTATTCTTAGACAAACTTGTGGTATAGGTGTTAGTTTTCTCCTTTTGCATATGAAGAAATTGGATTGAACTTCTGACAGTGAAGTGACCTTTTGAAAGTCACTGAAGTCCGTCTTGCTCTGAAATCTGATCTATTTAACCACTATGGCATTAATTTTCTGTCATAACTGTGTATCAGAACCATTTTTGGAACATTTCTTAAGAATGTAATGATTTCCTGGGCATAAAACAATTGAGTGAAAAATTTTTGCAGGGTTTATACCTTGACTCAAGATAGTTAAAAACAAAACAAGCCACCCACTCCAAAAAATAATAATAATAATAAATAAAGATTCTGATGTACATCAAGGGTTAAGAATTTGAGGCCTGAAAATTAAAGAGTTAGGTAGCTGGCACACGTGTGAGTTGATAGAGTTTCAAATACAGGGGATATCATGTCTAAAAGTGACTGCATGTCATAAAAAAGGAAGAAGCATGGTGTTTCAGGAGGTCCACGGTAGTTTAGGGTGTTTTGAGCAGGGGCTGCATTTGGAACTATGATGAAAACTGAAGCTGTAGAAGTCAGGAAAGTTTAAATAGTAAGCTACAGGTGGGTAAGTTAGTATAGGCACACAGAAATAATGCTTTTGAAAGATTCTAACAAAGGAATCATATAATCTAATACACACTTCATAAAGAGGCTTTGGTGAGAGCTCAGAAGAAAACATAGGGAAAAGCTCCTTGACAATTACTCCTTGGCAGTAATTTTTTGGATATGACACCAAAAGGAAAGACAACTAAAGCAAACATCAACAAATGGGACTACGTAAATCTAAAAAGCATCTCCACAGCAAAGGAAACCATCAACAAAATTAAAAGGCAACTTATGAGATGACATAAAATATTTGCGCACCATATATCGCATGAGGTAAATATTCAAAATATGTAAGGAACTCATACAACTCAATAGCAAAAACAAATAATCTGATTTTAAAATGGGCAAAATACCTGAAAAGACACTTTTCCAAAGACATACAATTGGCCAACAAGTACATGAAAAGGTGCTCAGCATCACTGATCATCAGGGAAATGTAAATCAAAGCCACAATGAGATGCTACCTCACCCCTCTTAGAGTGGCTACTATCAAAAAGTCAAGAGATAACGAATGCAGGAGAGGATGTAAACTATTGGCAGGAATGTAAATTGGTGCAGTATGGAGTTTCCTCAAAAACTTAAAAATAGAATTACTATATGTTCCAGCAATCTCACTTCTGGGTATATATTTGAAATAAATCAGTATCTTGAACAGATATCTACAACCCCATGTTCATCAGAGCATTATTTGTAATAGCCAAATCATGGAAACAACCTAAGTGGCCATCAACACATGAATATATAAAGGAAATTTTGTATGTGTGTGTATATATATGAATATTCAGCCATATTAAAAAAACAAAATCCTGCCATTTGTGACAACATGGATGGACCTTGAGGGCATTATGCTAAATGAAGTAAGTCAGACAGGGAAAGATAGTGTATGATGTTCCTTATATGTGGAATCTAAAAAAATCCAAACTCAGTGAAACAGAGAGTAGATTGGTGGTTGCAAGTGTGGGTAAAGGAGTGAGGGAAATGGATAAAGGTGGTTACAGGGTACAAACTGCCAGTTATAAGATGAATAAGTTCTGGGGACGTAATGAACAGCATGGTAGCTATAGTTAACAACACTGTTTTCAATATTTGAAAGTTGCTAAGAGAATAGATCTTAAAAGTTCTAACACACACACACACACAAACATAACTATGTGAGGTGACAGATTGAGCGATGTAACTAATCTTATTGCGGTAACAATTTTGCAATGTATACTGATATCAAATCATCACGTTGTACATCTTAAACTGACACAGTGTTATATGTCAATTATATCTTAATCAAGTTGGGCAAAAAAGGAACCTTTAGTGATTGTTAGGGATTGAGAGATTGGTTAACAGGTGTTCATAGTAATCTAGTTAAGAGTTGATGAAGCATGAACAGTAAGAATAAACAGGCAGGTATGAATTTGAGAGATATGGAGAAAAGGATTCAATACTATTTGAATCCTAAATGAATATGAGAGATTTCAAAAAGGTAGTTCATTCTGGGATGATTCCCAAGGTTTCCACTGAGAACTCAAATCAAAGCTTTAACTGATATAGGTCCAAATATGAGGGTAAAATTATGAATTTAGTTTTTTGTTTGTTTGGTTTTTTGTGGTACGCGGGCCTCTCACTGTTGTGGCGTCTCCCATTGCGGAGCACAGGCTCCGAACGCGCAGGCTCAGCGGCCATGGCTCACGGGCCCAGCCGCTCCGCGGCACGTGGGATCCTCCCGGACCAGGGCACGACCCCGCGTCCCCTGCATCAGCAGGTGGACTCTCAACCACTGCGCCACCAGGGAAGCCCTGAATTAGTTTTTATATGCTGTTTTTTGAAATTCCTGAGGATTTCCCAAGAGTAGATAACCAACAGGTAAGTGGACACTTAATGTTTTTCAGGAAGTTCCCTGGCTGGTAATGTAGATGTGGGAGTTAAACTAACCAGGGTTCAGTTTCAGATAATATAATCCAATTTTGCACATTTTTGTAGAGATTTATTACACGTTATTTTAGATTGCATACCTAACTGGAAAATTGCCTAAAGGAACAGAGTCTGGCCTGAACTTCTGGGGGAAAGTGACTCAGCCATAATCAAGAATCTATGGAATCAAGAAACCACTTTTACTGACTACCAAGTGGTCAGTAAGATACTGACTACAAAACCATTTTAGTATGACCACCCACTCACGGCAGCAAAACACATGCTTATTACCCAGCCTGCCTCCTAACTTACTGTGAGAGGCAGAATGATAACCTGGGAAGCTGGGCCTGTTACCTAACATGGTAAAAAGGGCTTTGCAGATTGTAATTAGGGTATGGACCTTGAGATGGGTAGATTGTCCTGATTATCCAGGTAGGCCCAATTGTTGGAGGAGGTCATCAAGAGGCAGTGACCGTTGGTTGACCTGAGAGCTGGACTCTGGCAGTCAGCGGTTCCTCACCCCCTTCCTGTTCTTGCAATGTACATTTTGCCCATCATTTCCACCCCAGGAGATGTTTAAAGAACATAGACTTGAGAGGCTAAGGTGTTGTTGAGACCACCTGTTACCAAACCAGTTTCATTGCCTGACCTGCAGCGAGTTAAAAGGCTGAGACACTGAGGTTTGCAGCAAATGGAGGGTTTATTCACAAGGCAGCCAAGCGGGGGGATGGGAGAACAATTCTCGAATCTCCCTCCCTGAAGGCAGGGGCTTCGGGTGTTTCTGGGATAAAGAAGCAGGGTGGTCTGAGGCGTGGGGGACATGGGGAAAAGTGATTGGAAAAAGGTGTGGTAATCACTAATCCTCTTTCTGCCCAGGTGTAACTAGGCTGCCTAAGGTTGGAGTTTTCAGCCCCCTGGCATCAAAGGGTCACTGAGTGGCCCTCTCCATGCTCAACCAGTTCAGCTAGAACTAGACAGAGCTGACTGCAAGTCCCTGGAAAACAACTCTGGCAAACATATTATTGTTTATGCTACGTGCTGCTTGGAGGACGTGCAGGTCTTAACAGTGACCTTTATTAGTGAAGGCAGGTTATAGGTGAAATGCATTTAATTAATGATAGCCCACAGCTTCACTTCTAGAGTGAATACGTGACTGTACCCCCTTAAGACCTCTGAATAAACTTTCAAGATTCTAGCAGGCGAATTCGGACATCTCTTCTTCTTGCAGCCATCTAAGACAAACCTCCTATGTAAGTTCCCTTGCTTATTAAAACTGCCACCTCTCAATATGCAGTGACCTGCCTCTTTCTCCGGTCTCTCATCCTCCATGTACAGGGACCAGTTTCAGATTTTCCCAGGGAACTCCCCAGATTGTAAACCAATACCACTCTAATCACATTGGTTGTTAAAAGTAGAGAGAACCCTTTCCAGCTGCAGTGAATGAGAGATTCAGCATAAAAAGGACTCAATACACCTGTTTCTGGCTTTAAGATGGAGGAAGGCAGCCAGAAACCACGGAGTGGGTAGGTCTCACGAAGCTGTTTCTAGAGGAAAGATTCTCCGGCAGAAATACAGCCCTGCTGACACCTTGATTTTTTTCCACCGAGATCCATGTTGGACTTCCAACCTACAGCACTCTAAGGTAAGAAAAAAAAAAAAATTGTGGGGCTTTGTGTGTATTTCAAATATGCTTTTAAATTTTTGTAAAGTTTTTAATTGTGGTAAAACATACAAACTGTGAGGTTCACTGTTTTAATTGTATTTAATTGTACAGTTCATCTGTGTTAAGTATATTCACAGTATAATGTGTGACCAATCTCCAGAAATCTTTTTGTCTTACAAACTGAAATTCTATACCTGTTAAACAACAATTCCCCATTCCCTCACTCCCTCTCACCCCTGGTAAGTGCAGTTTTACTTTTTGTCTCTATGAATTTGCTTTGGTTACCTCCTGTAAGTGGAATCGTATAGTATTTGTCTTTTTGTGACTGGCTTATTTCACTTGGTATTTTGTCTTTAAGGGTTATGCCTGTTGTAGCATATGTCCAAATTTCCTTCCTTTTTTAGGCTGAATAATATTCCATTGTATGTTTATACTATATTTTGTTTATGTATTCATCCTTTGATGGTAGCTTGGGTTGCTTCTACCTTTTGGCTGTTTTGAATAATGCTGCTGTGAAATGAAAGTAAAAATCAGTGTTGTTTTAACTAAGTTTGTTGGAATCAATTTGCTAATATTTGGTTAAGGATGTTTGCATCTCTGTTTATCAGGGATGTTGGCCTGTGAGTTTCTTTTGGTGCCCTTGTCTGGTTTTGGTATCAGGGTGATGCTGTCCTCATGAAACGATTTGAGAAGTGTTCCCCCTCACTTCTATTTTGGGGGGTGGAGGGAGGAAGTATTTGAGAAGGGTTGGTATTAATTCTTTGAATGTTTGATGGAATTCACCAGTGAAGCTGTCTGGTCCTGGACTTTTGTTTGTTGGGAGATTTCTTATTACTGATTCAGTCCTGTTACTCATAATTGGTATGTTCATATTTTCTATTTTACATGATTCAGTCATAGTGGGTTGTATATTTCTAGGAATTTATTCATTTCTTCGAGGTTTAAGCCACTAAGTTTATAGTAATTTATTACAGGAGCAAGAGAAAACCAACACACTTGTTTTCAGTCTTTTTGAGATCCTAAGTGTACTTATCTGTTCAATAAATCTTAAGTCATATTCAAATATCTAGCTGCAAAGGAATCTGAAAAATGTAACATTTAGCTTTTTCATCTCTATAGTCAAGAAAGCTTCCTAAAATAGAGTTTGGATGAGTGTTAAAGTGCCACTCAACAATAGCATCACAGGAGTTATTGCTATAAATGTGGTAATTGATGCCATGGGTGTGGATTAATAATAAATAGGAGTTTTATTTGTTACTTTTCGTGGTTTGAAGAGAGAAAGCAACATTGCAAGGTGAGCAGAGGGAAAGGACCTACTTCATATGACTAATGAGAATTGTCAGAATTTATTTGTGTGTGTGGAGAGAGAGAATATGAATGAAACAATATATGAATTATGGTGTGGAATCAACAGAATGATTTTGAGGAAGAGTCAAATGGCCAAAAGTATCAGCTGGCATAGAGGAGCCAGGAAGGATAAGATTTAGAAAGGTAAAGGTGCTGATGTTGGTGAGAGCAGTTTCCAGAATTTGTATGTACAGAAAATAAACTGCAATGAAGTGAGGCATGAGTGAGGGATAGGGATTTTTCTTTTTTATTTTCATAAGTAACATAGATTGATAATTGGATAAGTCTTCCTAGTCAACATTTCTCTTTATCTTAGAGAATTTGTACGTAAAACAAGTTACATACTCTGCACATACCTGAAGGGAAACCTTAAGCAATCATAAGTAAAAGAGCAACAAAACCCAAGCAATAGAGAGAAGAAAAATGTTAGTCTTACCTTTTTCAAAAAGGTGGTATCTGGTAGAAGAAGATAAGAAACAACTTTACACAGTAGTGGAGAAATCTTCCAGCTAATAATCAGCTTGAAAGATTTTGTTTGGCTGTTTCCCTCTAAGTTAAGTAAAGTCTCAAAAACCACTCTGACCCCAGCTGTAGAAGGCATCTTCATAGGATTCTCTTATGAGCAGTTTGCTGCAGGCGTTTTGCAAAACACAAAGGGAACTTGAATTCATCATTGCAGTATTGGGACAGAGAATAAAAACAGAAATATACAAAGGGAAATAAATATAAGTGATGTTTCTGTGTAGTCAAACAAAGTATAAGTATTTTAAGAAGGATCTTTAAACAAAATCAGACAAGAAGGCGATGAGAGTTTTATTGGTAATTGGCATTTCAGTTTCAGTGTACTCCATGGGGGCTGTTTGCCTCATAACAATAACATGACAAATACTCCCACATCCCAAATTGAGGTGCAGGACCATCAATTCAGGATATGCAAAGGGGGTGTCTGGATTCTTTTCGTGATTCTTGGCTCTAAACACTTGGGATTATGAAAGAGTTGTATTGGAGACAGAAAAGAATTTCACCCTCCCTTGCCGTCATGGAGGAGGTGGGGGTGACAGTTTCCTCTTACCTCTGGAATGATGAGAATAGCGCCCTAGTGATAGTGTTCCAGGAAAAAAAAAAAACAGAAAAAAAAATCAGTTTTAAACATATCCCAGTTGAGCAGTGCAGCTACTCAAACTAGTACGAGTGCACTGGGGATCTTTCCTTCCCCTTATAAAGCTGGATCTCAGGAAAAGCTGTGTTTGTCCTCTTCCTCACTTTCCCATTTCCAGACTATACCAGGAGAAATTATCTCGGAATACTTTCAGAATTTTATTATACTGGAATGAAAGTAATAACTACAGAACTGAAACTTTGTGGGTTTTTTTTTTTTTTTTTTTTTTTTACTAAAATTACCTGAGGGTTTCTTGTGATCTAAGAGGGAGCAAATAAGCTTTGAGTCTAAATAGAGGTTTTATTCTGAAGCAGGAAAAATCTATCCCTACTGAGCAGATTTCAACAACAGGTGTGGGGAAAATATATTTGCTTTATGATGACACTGTACGAGTCCTGATCTTTGAAAAAAACTGTATATTCACTAAGCTTTTCCCCTTGCCCAAGAATGTGTGTATCCAGAGAAAAAGCTTTTCATCCTCCATATTGCCTCAGACTTTTCCCTTAACTAACCTGTCTGTTCTGATCTTCTTCAGCTGCCTACTTTCTTGATTTTAAACATTGACTTCTCATGTGAACACCTTCTTCCCGTTGTTTTGATCTTTTTCTAGTTAAGTTCCTGATTAGCACAGCTTTTCAGTCACAACTGTATGTAATTGCAGAAGAGAGATGTTCTCACTGAGTCATCATCTGAGCTAACTAGCCCCCTACTCTGCGAATACATTATCCCTCACTGACTGTTACCAACATACATCTGATCCCAAACATCAGTTTAGGGAAACTAACCTGGTTAGCAAGAAAAGCTCACATTAGGCCAATAAATGATTTATACTTTCTCACTTAACATGGTTGCTTGCCTCTTTACTGTAGAACTAAAGGGAAGAGCTGCCCTTGACCCATGCTTAATTTTTTGTTTTACTGGATTTTATTTTTTCTGACTTAGAAGAAAAAAAAGACTTTTCTGATCATGACATTGTAAGTCGTATGAAGATATTTTCTCCAGTAGAAGAAATGTGTTCTTTAAGTGTTTAGTAACATGCAGCATTAAACTGTCAAGATTCCCTCACCTAATAGTGTATCTGTTCAGTTCACCATTTACATCTGTATTTGGAGGGCACATTCAATAGTATTGCCAGCCAGGGTGCACACACACAAAAATGGTGGTGTGATTTTGGAAACTGAAGTGTCTATTAAATTTGCTGTGGAATTTTTTACATTCTATGCAACAAGCCATAATTACTTTCCTGGTCTTACATTTGAAATACTGACTGGTATTTAGGCAGCTTCAATGCACATTAATACATTTTTAAAGGGTTAGAGAAGGCACTATCTACTGTAAAATGTAGATGTGAAAAGTTTGATTTCAGCTTGTACTGGACAATTGTCACACATTCTCAAATCTGTGCAGTGGAACTGGAACCCTTACCCTTTTGTACATTGACAGGGCTCTTTAATTCCTGAATCTCATGGCAAGCTACCTGCAGAGAAACCATCTGATTACTATTGAAAAACAAAGGTTTAGAATGAGTTAAACTGTTACCAAACCAGGTGCAGCAAAGCCAAATGCTGAGATGCCAAAGTCTGCAGCAGTTTATTCAGAAGGCAGCCAAGTGAGGAAACAGGCAGACAAATCTCAGGTTCACCTCCCAGAAGTCAACGGGCTTGAGATATTTATGGGATAAAGAAGCAGGCTGGTCTTACGCATGTGGAAAGGTGGTTGGAGGTAAGGAAAAGATGAGCTAAGTGGTGTTTTGTGCAGGCATATCTGAGGTACGTGCTTTTTCATGGGATGCAAGTTCAAAAGTGGAGGCACTTAGCATAATCTGAGGGTGGGGTTTTTGGCCCTCTGACATCAAAAGGTCATTCAGAGGACACCTGCACAGGCTGAGTTTTAGGGTTGGTGGTCCCAACCAGTCTTAGCTGACTTGAACTGAACAGGAGCCAACTCAGAGTTTCTGGAAAACATCTTAAGCCCACCCTCCCCATTACCATAGTGACCCATACATAAGAAACATTACCTACAGGTGTGGTCAAGGAGGCAAAAACTAATTAAGGCAAGTTTGCTCAGTGAAGCCAGTTTACGAGCCGACGGAGTTTTAACAGCTGTTCCCTTACCTGCTGTTCTATAAGACAAGCTCAAGCATTTCTGTTAGTCATGGGTTTCTGTTAACCCTATGGGGCACGGTTTCAGGATGGGTTTTTTAACCGTATTTGACATGGTTTCAAAGCCACATATTATCTCTTCTCGAGAAAGTTTCCCCTCTTGGATTGTTATCTACTTTGCTCTCTTCGTTTTCCATCAGAGGAAGGGGAGACAGCATTAAAAAGGAAAAAATGAGGGGGCCAACGAGGCAGAGTAGGGAAGACATTTTTATTAATACTTGCCTTCCCACTTAAAGCCCAGTGCTATTAGCAAAAGTGAACTACTACGCTACTGTTTACTATCTATGCCACTTTGTTTTCTTACATGTACGTTTCACACACAGACATGCCACAAAGCAAATGTCCTTTTCTCCTTTCTAACGTCCATGCCATGACCTCCATTATTACACCCCCTTCCAGAGTAAGTCCTCACCTTCTGAGTCATCCCTAGAGTGAGATCAACCTCAATCTGGTGAAACTTTACTACCACTTCCATTGCAATAGACAGTGGAGTTTATGTTTTAAAGACCATGCATAAGGTAGAAATGATGCTTGGTGATAGATTCTTGAAAATCTCAAATCATCTCTGTTTGGTAATTAATGTACTGTCTTTCAGTAAACTTAACTCTAACACAACAAGCTTTTCCTAAAGTTAGAATGCATTGTTCATTCTTAGTTGTATATTTGATATAATAGAGGCTCATGCTTTGGAAAACAATACTGTGTCTAAACACTTGAAGCACCTGCACCATCGCAAAATGCTCACCCTAGGAGAGAAAACGGGACTGAGACAGAATAAAAAGACTGCAGACTCAGGTCCACTTCTCACTTCCCTGCAAAAGTCCCTTGAGTTTCATGGCAGGAAAAATTATCAGCGTTTATTTATCTAAATTGTTTTCTTCCCTCTGCCTCTTTATGTCCAACTTTCTTTTCTTCCTCTCCTGCCTTTTTCTCTGTAAGTCTAAAATTCCCTCTGCTGAAATTTGCATACAGCTCTTACCTCTCCTACTAGACTTTGCTCTGCTCAAGGTCAGGGCCTATGTCTGAGCTATCTGTTTATTCTCCCAAATGCTTAGCAAAATGCTTAGCAAAGAATAGGCGCTCAAACAATAGCTGTAGGATAAATGTTAACATTTTCTGGATGTTAATACAATAGTTTTGGAGTGATCTGTGTTAAAATTTTACTGGATGTGGTTTTAGCCTCAGAATGCTCATTAAAATGAAAACTTAAAAAGAAATACATAAAATATTGGAGAAAGCACAACAGCAATGGTTGATACAAGAGCAGGTAGAGTTAGGACTGGAAGGCAGCATAGTTATTTCTACTCTTCATTTGGAAGTCCTTAAAGGGACCCTATAGAACTCTAAAATGGTTGGGACTTTAGTCTGAGGATCACTATTTTAGGGTAGTTACTTATTATAGAGGAAGCCCTAATGCCTTTTGAGAATGCAGAGAAACATGAAGCTTTAAATGCCATGTTAGGGATAAATAAGATGAAAAGGAAAACATTTTTAATAAAATTATAAGATGTAAATGAAAGAAGAACTTCAAACGGAGTGTTAGCGAGTTTTTTGGTTTAAATTGTAGAAGACACATTCATGCCATATCATCTATACATAATCTGTATGGAAATGGCATGTAACTTAAGACATTCAACTAATTTGGAAATGTATCATCTGTAGAAAAAAGTGTTTAGGAATGGCAGAATATATCATGTTATATAAAAATTAGGACAAATAATAAAATCATGTGAAAGTTACAGCAACATATCTCCCATAGAAAATATTAATGTCTCAAGTTTAAGATAGAGAAAATGGTACTTATTCCACAGTGTTTCTGTAAGCATCATCAATAAAATGTAAAATGGCTGATCTATCATATAGTACATTTTAAAGATAAACTGAGACATATTAAACATTTTGAGTTTATTTAAGCAAAAATCAATTCAAATGGGGCAGCATCCAATCTAGCAAATAGAAAGGAGCTCTGAGGAACTATAAAAAAGGAGCAGGAACAAACAAGTTATACTACAAAAGAGAGAAAAAAAAACGTTGATTATTGCAAAGTTATTTTCCTTTAGGGGATGGTAGGGGTCCCTCAGGCAGATTACCTGACTAGTGCTGATCAGGTGATTCTTGAATGACTGGTTTAAGATTCCATTTTTGGAGACTGAAATTGTAATTGTCTTAGTTTGGTGATGTGGAACATGGCATAAGCATAATCTATTTTGGGCCTGTTGTCTTTTTAATAGTATGTACTTCATAGGTGAATTGTATTTTTTCAAAAGAAGAAAAGGTTTTAAAATACATTAATATTATCAGTGTTAATATCGGCAGCTAAAACATAGATCAATAAGCAGACTTATTTAAAAGGTACAAATCAAGCTTCATTTATTCATATGATTTGTTTTCAGGGAATATATTTATATGAAATTGTGTTGAAAAAATGTTTATCCTATCAAATATATCTATGTCTATTAAATTCATATATCTCAGGTATATAATGATACCCAGTGATATCCAATGATAATGTAGGTGTACTGGTGATTCATTAATAATCAATTAGAAAACATGGGAAAATGCTGTTCATTGTGAAGCACATCCAAAAATAAAAGTGGGACGAATACAGGCATTAAGATAGGACTGTCCATATTTGTTTTTATGTATTTATACCCTTTGCCTTCATTAGACTTGATAGGAACTGTATATATTGGGGCAACGTGGTCTGTTTCTCTGTTTCCCAGAGTAGCCAGTCCATGGTCAGTGGTCTACCCTCCTCTTCCCTCCCCCATGGCTTTCTTTGCAGAATAATCTTTCTTTAGCATGTTTCCAATTAACTCCTTCATGGAGCTAAAAGCCCATGCTTTCTCATGGGTTTATCTTTGCTTTTCTAAACAGAAGCACATTCTGTTACTGTGTGGGCTTAATCTCCAAAATTTACAAGCACCTCATGCAGCTCAATATCACAAAAACAAGTAACACAGTCCAAAAATGGGCAGAAGACCTAAATAGACATTTCTCCAAAGAAGATATACGGATTGCCAGCAAACACATGAAAGGGTCCTCAACACCACTAATCATTAGAGAAATGCAAATCAAAACTACATGAGATATCACCTCACACCGGTCAGAATGGCCATCATCAAAAAATCTACAAACAATAAATGCTGGAGAGGGTGAGGAGAAAAGGGAACCCTCTTGCACTGTTGGTGAGAATGTAAATTGATACAGCCACTATGGAGAACAGTATGGAGGTTCCTTAAAATACTCAAAATAGAAGTACCATATGACCCAGCAATCCCACTACTGGGCATATACCCTGAGAAAACCATAATTCAAAAAGAATCATGTACCACAATGTTCATTGCTGCTCTGTTTACAATAGCAAGGACATGGAAGCAACCTGTGTCCAACATATGAATGGATAAAGAAGATTTGGCACATATATACAGTGGAATGTTAGCCATAAAAAGAAATGAAATTGAATTATTTGTAGTGAGGTGGATGGACCTAGAGTCTGTAATACAGAGTGAAGTAAGTCAGAAAGAGAACAACGAATACCGTATGCTAACATGTATATATGGAATCTTAAAAAAAAAAAAAAAGTTTCTGAAGAACCTAGAACAGGAATAAAGATGCAGACGTAGAGAATGGACTTGAGGACGGGGGAGGGGGAAGGGTAAGCTGGGACAAAGTGGCATGGACATATATACACTATCAAATGTAAAATAGATAGCTAGTGAGAAGCAGCCACATCACACAGGAAGATCAGCTTGGTGCTTTGTGTCCACCTAGAGGGGTGTGATAGGGAGGGTGGGAGGGTTACACAAGAGGGAGGAGTTATGGGGATATATGTATATGTATAGCTGATTCACTTTGTTATAAAGCAGAAACTAAGACACCATTGCAAAGCAATTATATTCCAGTAACGATGTTAAAACAAACAAACAAAAGTCCTCCAGTACAATGCTCCATTCTGTTTAAGAGGACAGTGAGACATTTTAGAAGTTAATGGAATTTCCACCGAAGATTACACAGCTATTTATCATGTATCAATCTCATTAACTTCATCATGTGCAGGGTGGCAAGGATGTGATGATGAAAGACTGAATGTAACAGCCTTGCTGTTGCAGGATGTTGTCACATAGCCCTCAACAGTTACAACTAAGTCCACTCAGCTGCAATCCATCTTGTCTCACTAGAAGCACATTTAACCACCATTATACATCAGAGACTGGTCTGTATTACTACCGTAAAATCCAGCAATCTCACTCCTGGGTATATATCCAGAAAAGACAAAAACACCAATTCGAAAAGATACATGCGCCCCAATGTTCATAGCAGCACTATTTACAGTAGTAGCCAAGACATGGAAGCAACCCAAGTATCCTTCAATAGACCATTGGCTTAAGAAGATGTAATACATGTATACAATGGAATACTACTCAGCCATAAAAGAGAATGAAATATTGCCATTTGCAGCAACACAGGTGGGCCCAGAGAATATCATACTTAGTGAAGTAAGTCAGACAAAGACAAATATCATATGATATCACTTTTATGTTGAATCTAAAAAAATTATATGAGTGAATCTATATACAGAACAGAAACAGGCTCACAGACATAGAAAACAAACTTCTGGTTACCAAAGGGGTGGTGGTGGATAAATTAGGAGTATGGGATTAACAGATACAAAGTACTATACATAAAATAGACAAGCAACAAGATTTACTATACAGCACAGGGAACTCTATTCGACATCTTGTAATAACCTATAATGGAAGATGATCTGAAAAAAATGAATATATACATATATATATATTACTGAATCACTTTGCTCTACACCTGAAACTAATACAATATTGTAAATTAACTATAATAAAAAAGAAAACTAGCTCTTAAAAAAATTAAAAAATAAAAGATGCATAGAACTCTATTGTGTGGGTGTAACATAGGTCCTGGTCTTTTGTTCCATGAATGATGCAAAAATGAATAGCCAGGTGTGTAAGACATTTCATATTTTTGCCATTGCATGTTAGATTCCTAGAAGTTGGGCTCATGTATAATTTAGCTAGGTATTGCAAACACAGTGGAGGTTTCAACGCATTGCATTTCCACCAACACTGTGAGAGAGTTTGTTTCCTATGAAACAGGCTTACAAGCATAGTATGTTATCAAGCTGTTTGAATGTTATGAATTTGACAGATGAAAAATGGCATATCAGTGCATTTTTAACTTGTATCTGTATAATAAATATGAGCTAGACTGAGCATCTTTTCTTACTCTTGGGAGTATTTGCATTTCTTATTCTGTTAACTGCATTTATACATTATGTCCATTTTTTAATTGGGTTATTGGTCTTCTCAATATTTTGAAACATTTTGTATATTAAGGCTATTAAGTGTTTCTAATACAAGCTGTAAGCACATCTTTTTGTCATTTTTCATTCTACTTTTTTTAAATGAATGAATTTATTTTTTGATTATGTAGGTAAAAGTTTTTTCTTTATGGATTCTGAACTTTAGGGCATAGAAAAGTTTTCTTTGCTTCTTGAATAGACCAGTATATGGTACTTGCCTAGTTTTATTATATTTCATTTTTAGATTTCATATGCATTAGATATTTATACTATTGGATGACAGGATTTAATACAATCTTATATTTTTCCATCTGTATATACAGTTGTCCCAGCCCTGTTTATTAAAGTGAATATTCCTCACCTTTATCATAAACTCCCTTATACATTTAGATCTATTTTTGAATATTTTTAGAGTATCCACATTTTTGTCTATCCATGTATCAATTTTTTAATTTATAAGAACACCTTTTAATTTATAGAGCCTTATAATATTCTTTAATGTACTTTAAGGACTGTAATGCAACACCCTCCAACCCTCTTCCACTGATCTTCCTCAGTGTCCCCAAGGCATATTTATTCTTCCAAATGAATTTTAAAATCAACTTATCTAGTTTCCAGAAAGAAATGCAATTCTTGTGCTTGAATAATACTTATAATTTAATATAATAATGTTGGGAACCATTGACATTCTATGAAATTTGAATCATTCTATCCAAGAACATCTTATTTTTTGGAAATACCTCTTATTCAACTGTACTTTTGTTTCTCTCAGGAGTGTTGTTTTAAATTCCTTACTTCTTTTTTTCCCCTTTCCCCTCCCTCCCTAATTTTTCCATTCCTTTTATGTTTATATATAGTTGACTTCTTTTCCTGTATGTAGAATCTTGTATTATGTCACCTAACTGCTTATTGTCTGTGTATATAAAAATCCTGCATTTTAAAAAGCCAAATTATCTCTACTCACAAACAGCCCCTATCTGATCATAAATTTCTGCAGTTACAGATAATCCTACCCCTTCTATATGATTGAATTTCTTTTTCTTCAGCATGCATAATTTTTTGAAATACCTGTATGAAAATTGTTTGTTTCTCTCCTGTTTTAGTAAATACAGGTATACATATGCCATTGAATCTGTTATGGTAAAAGATTCCAAAGTCCAGAGGCTGAGCAAATTCTCTGTTGGTACCTTATAAAGTTCTAAAGTTGATTTAAGATATTGAACTTGATTATAGGGTTGAATTTATTTTGTTGAATAAGGAAATGCAAATGTATTCAAAACAGAAGGTAAAATATTCCATAGTTTCACAATTTTTACAAAGTAGACAACAGTGATTTTCTGATGCCTGAAATACTGTTTAAACTTAACTTGATCATGAATCAGGAAACACAAACTTAACAAGAATTGAACAGAAGATAATTTATTGAACTTACTGGCTCTCCAGGCCTGGCAAATCATTAACAAAATTAGAGTAAATCTCTGGATATGGTCAAGCTTTGTTTTTGTATTATTATTTTGGTCTCGTTTTCCAACAAATGTAGACATCAACACTGATAGAGGTAGTATCTGTACAGACAACATATTTTAAAAATTAATCTTCTCCTTTGCCTAGTGTTCTCTTTTGCCCCCATTCACTTAAAATTCTGTGTGAATTCATACAGTTAGCTTCAAAGAAGCCTCCTTGTCCTTGTAGGAATATTACTTATGGGTAATTCCTAATATCACATGACATCTGTAGACAGAGTTCACTATGCACTTTTGTTTATAATGCCTGTGACTTTATTAGTGTGTCTGCCCCTAGTCATGTTCACAGCTAAATTCCACAGCTAAAATTGAACTCTGTGTTGTACTAGGGACTTAACAGAAGTATGGAAAAGAGGTACCTGTGTTATATAGTTACAAACAAATTAAGTGCCAGAGTTCTAGTCTTCCAGAAAATCCTTATCTCTGGATAATGATAAAAAAATAAAAATACGGGCTTCCCTGGTGGCGCAGTGGTTAACAGTCCGCCTGCCGATGCAGGGGACACGGGTTCGTGCCCCGGTCTGGGAGGATCCCACATGCCGCGGAGCGGCTGGGCCCGTGAGCCGTGGCCGCTGAGTCTGTGCGTCCGGAGCCTGTGCTCCGCAACGGGAGAGACCACAACAGTGAGAGGCCCGCGTACTGCAAATAAATAAATAAATAAATAAATAAAAATACGTACACAGACAACATATTTTTGAAATATGACATATATGTGAAATGAAATGCAGCTGTAAGATAATAAATATAAACAAATACCACATTAACACAATGAAAGAAATTAATGCTTTTGAGCATTCAAAGGTTGTGTCTGACAAATTTAAGGGATTTCAAAGTGTAATTCTGACTATGAAAAACACGCAAATTTAGTACCTAATTCATACATAAAATATGCTTTAATTGTATATAGGAACTGGACATACACAGTTTAGAAGGGAAAGAAGTAGATTTGTATGGAGTGGATGCAGTAGGAAATAGTACTCTCTCCCCATAGGCTCCTGGTCTTCCGTGGTGGTCCACGCTTTGCATCTTTGGTAGCTTTGGGAGCCACCCTTAACTAAAGGGCATGAACTTCACTGGACTGTTTTAAATTATCCCATTCAACCCATTCATATTCTATAGGTAGAGAAGGGAAGACAATTTAGCTAAAGGGTGTCTCTGCTCATTTACTTCATAACACTGCTTGATAAATTAAGCTAATCCTCTACAGAAATGTTCCAATCACCTCTGTAATTACTTACTATATGGAAGCACAATGGATGTGGCCTTAATTACTCTGCTATAAGATACGAAGTCTGCAACACATTGTTATCTACATAAAATGGAAAGGCACTGTGTATTCATGAAATCTAAGATTATGTTTAGTGTGAAATGATTTTGAAGGTCATAAGCAAACTTGCAAATTAAAAGTTGCTGATAAGACTTACTCTCACATTTTCTCTACCATATAATGGCAAAAATAAGTTAGATATAAAAGCCATATTTCCATGGTTAGAATTTGAAATCTGTTCAATTTTACTATGCTGAAATTCCTAGTCATATGAAAATTTAAAAAACAGATTATTATCACTAGCATTTCTCCCTTGAACAGTCTGCATGATTCAGTCTATCACAGAAAATGGAGTAGCTCTAAATTAAGGCCAGTGGATTAATAATTCTGATTTAGAGCAGAGGCACTTTTAGCCTGGCCAATTTTTCCTATCTGTTCAATTAACCTCATAGTGCTTTAGAACAAAAGGTAGCATGACACGTGTCATTTAAATTAAACAAATGCCATTTATCTGTCAAGGTGCTGACTTATATCAGTCACTCCAAACCAGTACCACAGTATCAAGTGGGGTGGATGAGCAGTGAGCCACTGGGATTTAATTCTCCAGCATTTCAGAAATCATGCATAGCATAATACATGAAGCTTATCATTTAATGAGCTCTCCCAGATGATCTAGAAAAGCAGGACTGGGTTAGCTACCCAGCAGCATTTATAAAATGCCCGTAGAATCAAGTCAAACCCAGTAATCCAGTTTCTGTGAACCAAAAGATCTCTCTTTAAAATTTCCATGAATACTGAACACTAAAAGGCATTACAGCTCGGAGGTAGCAATTATTCTGCTGCTGATAAACACAGTTTTAATAATGGAATTTTCAACTTGTTCCTACTTCAGTGTTTGGAGCCATGGTTACTGGCAAGCTCAGGAGCACCAGCCATCATGTCCTTCTAGTATCAGGAAAAAAATAGAAATTTTAGAGAACTTTGGGAACAGACCTGCCACTTTGGATATCAGCAGTATTTAAAGATAGAACCAGATTAAGAAGGAAGAAATGGATATTTGTAAGTTAGAGTCTGAGAGAACTCAGCCTATCTCAGAATCACTCAAAGGTGATTCTAAGAACCATTTGGGATGAACTGGCATGGCACTAGAATTTCTAAAGTGTCTGTAGAGAAAGGACTGGAGAACTTCAGTGTTGGTGCTCAAAGTTTTATTCCCAGTTTAGGGTGGGCTAGGAAGTTGAAGCTAGTCCAAAAAATTCATATTTTCATATATTTATTTAGGGTAATAAATAACAACTGACTAGAATTTATTCTGTAAGACTACTCACTATCTTATTGAAATGTCAAGGGCTGAGTCTAATTGCCTAGAATCAATACTTTACTAAGGATTTGAACAACACTGAATATATTTGAAAGATGTTCATGTGTATTTACTTCAGATTTCTACTAATACATACTAGTATCAGGTTCACAGTCAATATTGGAAATAAATGGGGAAATCCAGAAACTCATTACTGTAAAATTTTGTTAGGATTCTTTATTTCACTGAAGGCATCAGTAATTACAAGTCTCCTGGGGCCAAGCACTTTGTGATAGATTGAATACAGCAATGAACAAGATAAACTTCTCTTTCTCATCAAGTTGGATCTCCCTCTCTCAGTAGGAGCTCCTGCTTAGACTGAGCAGGAAAAAAATAATCTTGCTCACTGAGGTAGTAAAAACCTCTAGCTTCTCACTGAGGTCAAAGGTCAGGCTGCTCTGACTCCCTCACACCACCATTAGTTCCTAGGGCCAGCTGCACCTTGACTCAGCTCAGTCAGCTGTGGTCACCACTTCAGCCCTGGCACCCCCATTCTTGATACAATCTGCATTTTAGGAATAACAATTCTAAAAGTCATTTCTCTTCCTCCACAGTGATAGGTGTAGAAGTCCTCCCATTTCTTCATTCATCCAACATCTTGTATCCTACCCCCACCTCTTTTTAAAAGAAATTCCAGTTAGAAATTTAATGACCTTATTACAATGTTAGGTGGGCCATATGCTAGCCTTAGCTTATCAAACTTAATTTATCTCTTTTCTTGGTACTAGTGAAATGTTCTGAGCAAAATGGCCCTGCATAAATATAGATTAAAGGCTGTAG
This sequence comes from Hyperoodon ampullatus, assembly GCF_949752795.1. Classification (NCBI taxonomy): domain Eukaryota; kingdom Metazoa; phylum Chordata; class Mammalia; order Artiodactyla; family Ziphiidae; genus Hyperoodon; species Hyperoodon ampullatus. The sequence goes on from NC_136917.1 coordinate 108,334,378, forward strand.
CTTTTTGTTAGCAAATTGCAAAGTACAGACAAGAATTTTATGTATCATTTTGTAAAGTCAAAGTCACATTCAAGAGAAAGTTATTTTAATGAAAGCACAGAACATCTGTCAATCTATTGCTAATTAGCATGGAACATTAATTGAGATGGTTTATGTTGGAATATCACTTAGCAATAGTGTTTATTTTTCTTTGAAACAATATTTCATGTTGATAACATATGCCTAAACTAAATTGAATAATATTTATTTCCCAGGCTGGAAGTTTTATTGACAATGTTCTTCAATTAATTTAACATTTTTCTTTTAGAAATTATGTTCTATGTTAAGTACCATGTTACAGTCAGTTTTTTAGAAATATGCATTTTAGTTTTGCTCCAACTTCCAACAAGTACTCTTCAAACTGTTAAGCATTAATGAACATTGCCTTCAAGCCATTAGAATAAAAACGTTCAGGTTTCACATACAAAAGGACATTTCCCTTAGCTAGATTCCCTTCCAGATGTTTACTGAGCCCCCTCTAACTACTCTCCACTTTGGATGACATCTACTTGTGCACCTCTCTTCTTCTGAATACTGTGAATGTATTGAGTACAGGGATTGACATTTTATTAATTGTGGTAATGACTGGTACAAAATATAAGTTTAAAAATATTTTAAACTCATAGTGTTGAGCTTAGTTTTTATCGTAACAAAAAATAAATGATACTAGGTTTTTCTCTTTATGGAAGTTGAAAAATAAAGGTTAACTGTACTAACGAATACATTTTAAAATACATATCAAATTTTTCCTATGTATTTACAAGGTAATCTACAGTTAGTATGTGTGTATGTATGTATGTATGTATATTCTCCCCAGTATACGTAAAATAAAGAAGACTTTTTTTTCCAAAGGCAAGTAGAATGCTTGTTCAATCTACATAACTGCCAAAGAGGGGCAAAAACCCCTCTTTATCACTTAAGCATATTATATCTAATTCACTTAGAGTGTGAGTGCGTACATGCTATGGACACACTTGTATAGTGATGACCATTATTCCAGAGCATTCTTTCCCATGCCCACTACTTCGTGTAATGCAAAAATCAGAATCTGTTACTAGATGTCAATGTGTATAGTTCTTAGAAAGAATTTAGAAGTTCTTAGTCTTTTGTATTGCAACCTATATAATATAAGCCAATGTGTGATATTCTGGAAACAACAATTTAAACTGTAACCACATATTTTGATCATTTTAAGAATTTAAAGCCTGCTTACTTACAAAAGAGTTGGAGAGGGACCTGCTACGTTATTCACTGTCCCAATGAACAGACTAAGTATGAAACTGCCAAAAAAAAAAAATCAATTGCATAGACAATTGACTCTCTGTGCTAATGGAAGACATTATCTTTGTAATCTATCTGTGCTAATGGAGGAGTGTCACGAATAACATAAAATATTAGCCATGGTAATGACAATACCTTTTAAATTTGGTATTGAAAACTATTTATGTTTATGCTTGAATATGGGCTTATTTATGCTACTTCAAACAAAATAAATGAGGTTATTCAATCAGTCTCCACTTACCTTCTCATCATTAGCTGTGTGCACTAACCAACCTCCATTATTTGGTATTCTTCAAACATGGCTTACACTAATTTCATGTGTCCCCCTTCACTCAGCAATCTCAGTCCTGTATTTTTTATTATCCAGTGCCTGAAAATGGTTACCTAAAAATAGATTTTATCCAGTTTTGTAGTTATTTATGTTGGAAAGGCAAGTCCATTTATAATTACTTCATCATGGTCAGAAGTGGAAGTGTCTCCATGAAGAAATATGCAAATATATAATCTAAATTTCTTTCAAAGAAAGTAGAACTAGTATGTGGCAGGACTGTGGAAAGTATAAGGCCATTATATTTAGATGATATGTTGAATATTTAGTAAGTGAGTGAGTGAATAAATGAGTGACTCAGGATTAATACACAGGCTATTCACTTTTCTATCCAGCTCCTTTTTCTAATTTCTGATTTTTCTCTCTCCCGTGACTGTATTCATTATATCTCAGGCTCATAAAATTTTCTGTTAATGTATTTACTATTAAATTGTCTTGCTGCAAACTCCCTCTCAGTGGAAAGTATACAAGTTAATTTATTGTTTTTTTAAGATCTTCTCATACGATTCTGGTTATGTAAAGGAAACAAATATTTTGTACTGATTAGAATGAATTCCTGAAAATTTTTTTAATGATTATGGATTTGCCTCACACATTTTTTTCTCTAACGATACTACTTAAATTTACTCTCAGAGCTATAGCCTTATATGAAAATTTCTTTTCATGTTATAAAACTGACTTTCACTTTGAGGGCTATATTTATAAAATGTTATTTATATATATTATATATTTATGTATTTATATAAAACAATATATTTATAATATATTGTTTATATTCTGAGTGTTTCCAGAGAGTAAATTTTCTGTATATGTTCAAATGTACCACATAAAACCAGGTTCAATTTATGCATCCTATATTTGAAAATATATCCATATAGAGTGCATAGGCTCTCAAAAGCATTCTTATTGCTAGCTTTTTAGAAAGCAGCTGCACTATATATATATATATATGTGTGTGTGTGTGTGTGTGTATACATACACATATATATATATATATATCTCAAAATGTATAACACAGATTTTGCAGGTACTGTCTCAGTTTTTGTGGGTGATTTCCTTTCTAAAAATTTTCCATCAGTCCTATTTATTTCATTTCTTAAAAGAGGTTTATTATTGCAGCCTGCAATCTAATGTGAAATTGCAAAATTCTGGCTCATTGCCCCATAGAATAAATCACCACACTGTATCTTTTATTCACAACACAGTTTGGCATCTATACTATTTGAGGTCAGTAGTTTTGCACAAATCAGATATACTTAGAAAACTGAGTAAGTCTTGGGATTATTTAAAAAAGTGATATCAAGTCTATCCACATTTCATGGAAAATTCATAGGAATTTTAATTTGAAAAAATGTAACCTAGTTAAGGGAGACCCAGATTGAAGCTGAAATGTTAACTCTTATGGACAATTCAGTAGAAGGGCCATTTTATGTTACAGTGATTATATTAGAAATAACACCAAGGGAGGATGGATCAAGATGGCAGAATAGGACATGGAACGCACCTCCTCCCACAGATACATCTAAAATACATCTACATGTAGAGCAATTCTCACAGAATACCTGTTGAACGCCGGCATATTTCAGACAACCAAAATTGCTAGAAAGATCACCACGTAACTGGATAGGATGAAAGAATTTTTAAAAAAGAAATTGGGATGAGACTTGTGCCCCTGGGAGGGAGCTGTGAAACCGGAAAAGTTTCCTCACCTGGGGGAGCCCCTTCACTGGTGGGGAGATCAGCTGAGACAAAAAGGGAGCTTCAGAGGCTCAGAGGAATGCAGCAGCTGGCTTGTGACGGGCAGAACAGAGAGAGACCAGCACGGACGGCCCTAGCCGCCTCCCTGCACTTCACAGCCTGAGATGTGCACTGGTGCCCTTGGGGGCTGGGGGCTGAAATTTGGGCTTTAGAGGACAGACCTGAGGAGAGGGCTGGGGTTGGCTGGTGGAGACAGCCTGAAGGGGCTAGAGCGTGGTCTGAGACACAGTGGGATCTGTGCACAGGAAGGAGCCTGGGTGGACCACTGAAGCCCCATTGTTAACATGCACATATGAAGGGAAGGACAGGACGGGGCCTGCCACAGCAGCCTTATTCTCAGCATGCTCAGAACTGGCACAGTGCCACCTCTACATGGAGAGCAGGGGTGGCCAGACTTTGGAAGTAGGGCTGAACTCTGAGTCCTCTCCTGCAGCCGTGCCATCCACAGATCTATGCAGCTACCACCAAGGCCTTTGTAAACTCAGAGCCTCTGGGGCATCTGAGCAGATTACTGGTGCTCCTGTGACTGGAGTGGGTCCGGCATGTGCATCTGGAGGAAGGGCCAGGGTCTGGACTGATTCAGTCACTCTTACTGTGGGTCCAGGTGCACAACTATGGTGGTCCCATTGTCTAACCTCATTGGTTTTGCACCAATGGATCTGTTCTAGTGGTTTTGTAAGCACAGTGCCTGAGGGACACCCAGGCCTATTGCTTGAATTCCCATGATTCAGGCGGGGCTGAGGGCAGTGCCAAAACAGTGTACTTGGTAAGCCTGCACAACAGGTGACAGGCAACACCATAGAGTACATTTACCAGTGGACAGCTCCTGCGGAGGAATGCTCAGAGCTCCTCTCCCAGTAGGAGCACTCCAGGCCTGTCTACCTCATATCACAGTTCAGAAACAGATCTGAGGGCATCTACTTCAACAACTGGGGAGCAGACTCTGCCCCCCACAGGGCTGTGACAACCACTGAGCAAAGAGGAGTTCCTGCTCAACATCAAGTGCATGCTCTGGTCACCTCAACACGAATCACATTGAAAGGGGATGGGAATATTTTTCCAAAACAGCATGACCATAAAGAAACTGTTAAACTCCAGATCCTCTGGCCCCACCCCCAAACCACTGGGTAATAAACGTAAAGGCAGGGCTCTGCTTAGCCATTTCTTAAACATGTACTTTAGATGAATCCACATGTTTCTTGTTTCCTAAAACCTCAGGTTTTTTCTACATTTTTTTTCCTACACTCTTGTCAGACTTTTCATCCCCTCCTCCCACCAAAAATTCAAATCTTATGGCTTTCTGGTTCTTTCCTTGCTTAAATACCTCAATAAATAAGATGGTATACCTTTAAATTCTTAACAATGTATGTAAGCCTGTTCACAGTTTGATATTAATCTACATTCCCTACCATCATCTCCTGACTCATATGAAACATGCACACATATGTCTTGCATTGATAATCAACCAAAATCTAGTAGATGATCAGAAGTGCAGGTATTTTTCTAGTTCTGCTTCTTCGTCTTTCTCTTTTATGTGTATGCGTATGTATGCTTGTGTCTATGTCCTCTGCTTTGATAGCTGTTTCACCTTTCAGTTGGATAGGATAAACTAGTTATCCATCAAGAACTAGGTCAATTTCATTCCTTTTGCAATTGACAAATTTAGTTGACCTCCACTGTGCTCCACATCTATTGTAGCACTTGAGACATTGTCACAAGTAAGTTATGTAAATGTAATATGTAATATTAAATATGTAACATCAAATATGCAATATTAAACATTTAAATTACTTGGTCCTCCATTAGAGTGTGAACGTCTTGAAAGCAAGGCCATATTTCATTAATGTTTGATTTGCAGTTATAGCAGAATTCATGGACCAGCTACACTCTCATGAAATATTTGCTAAGTGAGTGAATAAGTTTAGTATGTTAAAGTGGCAAAAATGTGGGGTGTTGAATATTTAGACTATTTTCTCGAGTCCATAAGCATGTTAAATTAATAATGATGTTTTAGACTCGTTAATTTAAAAATTCTAACTTTTAAAATTTAACTTTTTGGAAAGATATATTAAATCTCTACCATAGCAGAGTTAAGTATTTTTTGATCAGTTTATAATACTTTTTTGAACTCAAATTTATTTATTATTTACTATCTTTTAAAAAAAAAGACCTCTTTTATATATTGATGTGTTTCACATACTACTTTAAATCCAGGCATGCAGTTTTTCAAATCACTCGCTGCCTATTTAGGACCAATTTCATATATTTTTATTTCCAAAGCACTTGGTTTAATGACAAATCCAGTAATTGTGGGGTGTAGGGGGAAGCTGAGGAGGAATAGAAAGAGAAATAAGGAAACCTAGAACAAAGTGGGAGCCATGTAGCCAAAGGAAGAGATGGACATTGGCCAATGTTTCAGAGTAAGTTGAGGACATATGATTATGTAGACAGTGTGAATGAATATAAGTTAGTACTTCAAGAAGCATAAATGTGGGGAGGGAAGAGATAAGATAGTAAATAGGGGACACTATTGGGGTTTTTATTAAGAGAAGTTAGTTTTTTATCTTTGCTTTTAGGCATGCATGATTTAAACATATTTCCATTTAAAGAACAGGAAACAGATACTGAGGTGGGTGGGAAATTAAAGATAAATTTGTGAGAAGGGAAAAAATAAATAAAGGCACCAGGTTTTGGAGGAATGGGATGTGTGGGTAGAGGACTGAGAGCCAGGGAAGGGAAACATTTTAGAATTCAGAATGAGAGAATTACCTTGGACAGGAAATCTAGGGACCAAAACAATACTAAAAACAACTTTTTCTTCATCTTACACCATAAGTATTTTTACTATGATTAACTGACGAAGTACTTTCTCCTGGGGTCTGTTATTGATATAATTACTCAAACATTTGTCTGTAATCGAGGCATGCATTAATCCAATCAATGTGCTTATATATGTATCAGTCCATATCTTTGAAGCTCTTTCTTCTTAAATTTTAAAATCATTTTATATAGTCAGCTTTTCAAGAATAACCACCAAAAATGATGATCTGAGAGACGTTGTGTTCTATGACATGGTGACAATGGATTTGGAACCAGTAAACTTGGGTGTGTACATTTATTAGTTAGAAAATACAGTATCTAATTTTAAGATCTATTATAAAGCTACAAAAATCAAGAGAATGTGAAATTACTGTAAGAATAGACAATAAGACCAAGGTAACAAAACAGGTGGTGCAGAAATAGATTGACACATTCAGTAAGTGGATTTTTTTTGAAAAAAGGTGCTAATACAAAGATTAAGGAAATTTTGTATTTTTCATTTTAAAACCTGGATATCCATAAAGGAATAAAATGAACCTTAACCCATACCTCACAACATAAAATTTTAATTTGAGGTGGAATATAGACAGAAATATGAAGAATACAACTGTAAAGTTTCTAAAAGAAACAGCATACTTTCACAACCTTAGAGTTAGAAAAGATTTCTTAAAGAGAGGAAGCATAAAAGAAAAAAGGACTAATCATATTTAATGTAAAAATTTCTGTTCATAAAAAACACCATGGAGGAAAATGAAAATGTAAACAACAAATGGAAGAAAATAACCATAGTGATTATATATATGTATATTTGTGTATATCTGACATTGTAACAGTTATATCAGGATATATAAACAATGCTTACAGATCATTAATAAAGAGATCAAAAATTTCACTGCCCCCTAAAAAGGACATAAGACATAAACAGATTCTTTTTATTTTTTTTGAACATCTTTATTGGAGTATAATTGCTTTACAATGTTGCGTGAGTTTCTGCTGTATAACAAAGTGAATCAGCTATATGTGTACATATAACCCCATATCCCATCCCTCTTGTGCCTGCCTCCCACCTTCTGTGTCCCACCCCTCTGCATGATCACAAAGCACCGAGCTGATCTCCCTGTACTATGCAGCTGCTTCCCACTAGCTATCTATTTCACATTTAGTAGTGTATATATGTCAGTGCTACTCTCTTACTTCATCCCAGCTTACACTTCCCCCCCCCATGTCCTCAAGTCCATTATCTACGTCTGTGTCTTTCTTCTTGTCCTGCCACTAGGTTCATCAGAACCATTTTTTTCCTAGATTCCATACATATGTTTTAGCATACAGTATTTGTTTTTCTCTTCTTGACTTACTTCACTCTGTATGACAGACTCTAGCTCCATCCACCTCACTACAAATAACTCAATTTCGTTTCTTTTTATGCCTGAGTAATATTCCATTGTGTATATGTGCCACATCTTCTTTATCCATTCATCTGTTGATGGACACTTAGGTTGCTTCCTTGTCCTGGCTATAGTAAATAGTGTTGCAATGAATATTGTGGTACATGTCTCTTTAAATTATGGCTATATCAGGGTATATGCCCAGTAGTGGGATTGCTGGGTCATATGGTAGTTCTATTTTTAGTTTTTTTAAGGAACCTCCATAATGTTCTCTATAGTGGCTGTGTCAATTTATATACCCACCAACAGTGTAAGAGGGTTCCCTTTTCTCCACACCCTCTACAGCATTTATTGTTTGTAGATTTTTTTTACAACTTTATTGGAGTATAATTGCTTCACAGTGGTGTGTTAGTTTCTGCTTTATAACAAAGTGAATTAGTTATACATATACATCTATTCCCATAAGATGGCTATTCTGACTGGTGTGAGATGATATCTCATTGGAGTTTTGATTTGCATTTCTCTAATGATTAGTGATGTTGAGCATTCTTTCATGTGTTTGTTGGCAATCTGTATATCTTCTTTGGAGAAATGTCTACTTAGGTCTTCCACCCATTTTTGGATTGGGTTGTTTGTTGTTTGATATTGAGCTGCATAAGCTGCTTGTATATTTTGGAGATTAATCCTTTGTCAGTTGCTTCCTTTGTAAATATTTTCTGCCATTCTGAGGGTTGTCTTTTCGTCTTGTTTATGGTTTCCTTTGCTGTGCAAAAGATTTTAAGTCTCATTAGGTCCCATTTATTTATTTTTGTTTTTAATTCCATTTCTCTAGGAGCTGGTTCAAAAAAGATCTTGCTGTGATTTATGTCTTGGAGTGTTCTGCCTATGTTTTCCTCTCAGAGTTTTATAGTGTCTGGCCTTACATTTAAGTCTTTAATCCATTCTGAGTTTATTTTTGTATATGGTGATAGAGAGTGTTCTAATTTCATTCTTTTACATGTAGCTGTCCAGTTTTTCCAGCTCCTCTTATAGAAGAGGCTGTCTTTTCTCCACTGTATATTCTTGCCTCCTTTAACAAATATAAGGTGACTCTATGTGCGAGGGTTTATCTCTGGGCTTTCTATCCTGTTCCATTGATCTCTATTTCTGTTTTTGTGCCAGTACCATACTGTCTTGATTACTGTAGATTTTTAGTGTAGTCTGAAGTCCAGGAGCCTGATTCCTCCAGCTCCATTTTTCTTTCTCAAGATTGCTTTAGCTATTTGGGGTATTTTGTGTTTCCATACAGCTTGTGAACTTTTTGTTTGAATTCTGTGAAGTATGCCATTGGTAGTTTGATAGGGATTGCATTGAATCTGTAGATTGCTTTGGGTAGTATAGTCATTTTCACAATTTTGATTCTTCCAATCCAAGAACCTGGTATATCTCTCCATCTGTTTATGTTATCTTTGATTTCTTTCATCAGTGTTTTATAGTTTTATGAGTACAGGTTTTTGCCTCCTTAGGTAGGTTTATTCCTAGGTATTTCATTCTTTTTGTTGCAGTGGTAAATGGGAGTGTTTCCTTAATTTCTCTTTCAGTATATTCGTTGTTAGTGTATAGGAATGCAAGAGATTTCTGTGCATTAATTTTGTATCCTACTTTACTAAATTCATTGATTAGCTCTAGTAGTTTTTTGGTAGTATCTTTAGCATCTCTATGTACAGTATCACATCATCTGCAAACAGTGACACTTCTACTTCTTTTCCAATTTAGATTTCTTTTATTGCTTTTTCTTCTCTGATTGCTGTGGTTAAGACTTCCAAAACTATGTTGAATAGTGATGAGAATGGGAAACCTTGTCTTGTTCCTAATCTCAGTGGAAATGGTTTCAGTTTTTCAGCATTGAGAAAGATGTTGGCTGTGGGTTTGTCATATATGGCCTTTATTATGTTGAGGTAGGTTCCCTCTATGCCAACTTTTGGAGAGTTTTTATCATAAAAGGGTGTTGAATTTTGTTAAAAGATTTTTCTGCATCTATTGAGATGATCATATGGTTTTTATCCTTCAATTAGTTAATATGGTGTAGCACATTGTTTGATTTGCATATATTGAAGAATCCTTGCATTCCTGGGATAATCCCCCCCTTGATAGTTGTGTGTGATCCTTTTAATGTGCTGTTGGCTTCTGTTTGCTAGTATTTTGTTGAGGACTATTGCATCTATGTTCATTAGAGTTATTGGCCTGTACTTTTCTTTTCTGGTGATATCTTTGTCTGGTTTTGGTATAAGGGTGATGGTTAGCTCATAGCATGAGTTTGAGAGTATTCCTCCCTCTGCTATATTTTGGAAGAGCTTGAGAAAAATAGGTGTTAGCTATTTTCTAAATTTTTGATAGAATTCACCTGTGAAGCCATTTGGTCCTGGGCTTTTGTTTGTTGGAATATTTTTAATCACAGTTTCAAGTTTAGTGCTTGTGACTGGTCTGTTCATATTTTCTATTTCTTCCTGGCTCAGTCTCGGAAGGTTGTTCTTTTCTAATAATTTGTCCATTTCTTCCAGGGTGTCCATTTTATTGGCATTATATAGTTGCTTATCATAATCTCTCATGATCCTTTGTTTTCCTTCAATGGCAGTTGTTACTTCTGCTTTTTCATTTCTAATTCTGTTCTTTTGTGTCTTCTCCCTTTTTACTTGATGAGTGTGGCTAATGGTTTATCAATTTTATCTTCTCAAAGAACAAGCTTTTAGTTTTATTGATCTTTGCTGTTGTTTCCTTCATTTCTTTTTCATTTATTTCTGATCTGATCTCTATGATTTCTTTCCTTCTACTAACTTCCTTTGTTTTTGTTTTTGCTTTTGTTCTTCTTTTTCTAATTGCTTTAGCTGTAAGGTTAGGTGATTTATTTGAGATTTTTCTTGTTTCTTGAGGTAGGATTGTATTGCTATAAACTTCCCTCTTAACTGTTTTGCAGCATCTCATAAGTTTTGGTTCATTATGTTTTCACTGTCATTTGTTTCTAGGTATGTTTTGATTTCCTCTTTGATTTCTTCAGTGATTTCTTGGTTATTTAGTAGTGTATTATTTAACCCACGTGTGATTCTATTTTTTACAGGTTTTTTCCTCTAATGATATCTAGTCTCATAGTGTTGTGGTTGTAAAAGATACTTGATTTGATTTCAGTTTTCTTACATTTCCCAAGGCTTCATTTGTGACCTAAGGTATGGTCTATCCTGGAGACTTTTGCATGAACACTTGAGAAGAAAGTGTACTCTGTTGTTTTTGGATGGAATGTCCTACAAATATCAATTAAGTCCATCTGATCTAATGTGTCATTTAAAGCTTGTGTTTCCTTATTTATTTTCATTTTGGAAGATCTGTCCTTTGGTGAAAGTGGGGTGTTAAAAGTCCCCTGCTATTGTGTTACTGTCATCGATTTCTCCTTTTATGGCTGTTAGCATTTGACTTATGTATTGAGGCACTCATATGTTTGGTCCATAAATACTTACAATTGTTATATCTTCTTTTTGGCTTGACCCCTTGATCATTGTGTGGTGTCCATCTTTGTCTCTTGTAATAGTCTTTATTTTAAAGTGTATTTTGTCCAATATGAGAATTGCTACTCCAGCTTTCTTTTGATTTCCATTTGCATGGAATATATTTTTCCATCCCCTCACTTTCAGTCAGTATGTGTCCCTAGGTCTGGAGTGGGTCTCTTGTAGACAGCATATTTCAGGTCTTGTTTTTTTATCCATTCAGCCAGTCTATGTCTCTTGGTTGGAGCATTTAATCCATTTACATTTAAGGTAATTATTGATTATATGTGTTCTTATTACCATTTTCTTAATTGTTTTGGATTTGTTTTTGTAAGTCTCTTCCTTCTCTTATGTTTCCTGCCTAGAGAAGTTCCTTTAGCATTTGTTGTAAAGCTGCTTTCGGTGGTGCTGAATTCTCTTAGCTTTTGCTTGTCTGTAAAGGTTTTAATTTCTCCATCAAATCTGAATGAGGTACTTGCTGGGTAGAGTAATCTTGGTTGTAGATTTTTCCCTTTCATCACTTTAAATATGTCCTGCCCCTCCCTTCTGGCTTGCATAATTCCTCCTGAAAGATCAGCTGTTAAACGTTTGGGGATTTTCTTGTATGTTATTTGTTGCTTTTCCCTTGCTGCTTTTAACATGTTTTCTTTGTATTTAATTTTTGATTGTTTGAATAACATGTGTCTTGGCGTGTTTCTTCTTGGATTTATCCTGTATGGGACTCTCTGTGCTTCCTGGACCTGATTGATTATTTCCTTTCCCATGTTAGGGAAGTTTTCAACTATAATCTCCTCAGATATTTTCTCCATACCTTTCTTATTCTCCTCTTCATCTGGGACCCCTGTTATTCGAATGTTAGTGCATTTAATGTTGTCCCAGAGGTCTCTGAGACTGTCCTCAATTCTTTTCATTCTTTTTTCTTTATTCTGCTCTGGCAGTTATTTCTACTCTTGTATCTTCCAGGTCACTTATCTATTCTTCTGCCTCAGTTATTCTGCTATTGATTCCTTCTAGAGAATTTTTAATTTCATTTATTGTGTTGCTCATCATTGTTAATCTGCTCTTTCATTCTTCTAGTTCCTTGTTAAACCTTACTTGCATTTTCTCCATTATGTTTACAAGATTTTGGATCATCTTTACTACCATTATCTGTATTCTTTTTCAGGTAGACTGCCTATTTTCTCTTCATTTGTTTAGTCTGGTGTGTTTTCACCTTGCTCCTTCATCTGTTGCATATTTCTTTGTCTTCCTCATTTTGTTTAACTTACTGTGTTTGGGGTCTCCTTTTTGCAGGCTGCAAGTTTGTAGTTCCTGTTGTTTTTGGTGTCTGTCCCCAGTGGGGTGAGTGAGGTTGCTTCAGTGGGTTGTATAGGCTTCCTGGTAGAGGAGACTGGTGCCTGTGTTCTGGTGGATGAGGCTGGATCTTGTCTTTCTGGTGGGCAGGACCACGTCCAGTGGTGTCTGTGAACTTAGTATGACTTTAGGCAGCCTCTCTGCTAATGTGTGGGGTTGTGTTCCTGTCTTGCTAGTTGTGTACCATGGGGCATCTAGCCCTGGAGCTTACTGGCCTTTGGGTTGAGCTGGCTCTTAGTGTTGAGATGGAGATCTCTGGGAGAGTGCTCGCCTATTGATATTACGTTGGACCAGGAGGTCTCTGGTGGTCCAGTGTCCTAGACTTGGTGCTCCCACCTTGGAGGCTCAGGCCTGACACCCAGCCAGAGCTCTAAGACCCTGCCAGCCACACAGCTCAGAAGAAAAAAGAGGAAAATAATATTAATTAAATAAAAATGATAATAATTAATAAATAAATAAGATAGCAACCAAACCAATAAACAAATCCACCAATGATAACAAACACTAGAAGCTAAACTAAGATAAACATAAAAATCAGAAACAAATCAGTCACAGAAAGCAAACCCTAAGTCTATAGTTGCTCCCGAAGTCCACTGCCTCAATTTTGGGAACATTTGTTGTCTATTCAGGTATTCCAGAGATGCAGGCTTCATCAAGTTAATTGTGGTGATTTAATCTTCTGCTCCTGATGCTGCACAGAGAAATTTCCCTTTCTCTTCTTTGTTCCCACAGCTCCTGGGGTTCAGCTTTGATTTTGGCCCCGCATCTGCATGTAGGTCACCCTCAGGCGTTTGTTCCCTGCCCTGACAGGAGGTGATTAAAGCAGCGGCTGATTAGTGCTCTCTTGCTCACTCAGTCTGGGGAGTGGGCGGGGTACAGTAGTCATAATTGGAATGCAGGGTGAGCCTGCAGCAGCAGAGGCCAGCATGACATTGTAGCAGCCTGAGGTGCACCGCGTGTTCTCCCAGGGAAGTTCTCCCTGGATTTCGGGATCCTGGCAGTGGCAGGCTGCACAAGCTCCTGGGGGCAGTAGCAGGGGGTGGCTGCTAGTGACCTGTGCTTGCACACAGATTCTTGTTGGCAGCGGCAGCAGTGTTAGCATTTCATGCCCGTCTCTGGGGTCTGAGCTGATAGCCGCAGATTGAGCCCATCTGTGGAGCTTGCTTAGGCAGTGCTCTGCCTTTTGTGGCACACGGGGAAGGAATCTCCTCTCTTGGCACACCCTGAAACAATGGTCTCTTGCCTCTTCGGCAGGTCCAGACTTTTTCCCGGACTCCCTCCTGGCTAGCTGTGGTGCACTAGACCCTTTCAGGCTGTCTTCATACAGCCAACCCCAGTCTTCTCCCTGGGCTCTGAGCTCTGAAGCCTGAGCCTCAGCTCCCAGCCCCCACCCACCCCAGTAGGTGAGCAGACAAGCCTCTCAGGTTGGTGAGTGCTGGTTGGCACCAATCCTCTGTACGGGAATCTCTCCTCTTTGCCCTCTGCACCCCTGTTGCTGCGCTCTCCTCCATGGCTCCGAGGCTTCCCCCCTACCCACACCCCCATCCCTGCCATTGAAGTGGCTCCCTAGTGTGTGGAAACTTTTCTTCCTTCACAGCTCCCTCCCACTGGAGCAGGTCCTGTCCCTATTCTTTTGTCTCTGTTTTTTTCTTTTTTCTTTTGCCCTACCGAGGTATTTGGGGATTTTCTTGACTTTTGGGAAGTCTGAAGTCTTCTGCCAGCATTCAGTAGGTGTTCTGTAGGAGTTGTTCCACATGTAGGTGTATTTTTGATGTATTTGTGGGGAGGAAGGTGATCTCCACGTCTTACTCCTCTGCCATCTTGAAGGTCTCCTAAACAGATTCTTTTAAAAAGACACATACAGATGGCCAATAAGCAGATGAAAAGGGTCTTGGCATAATTAATCATCAAGAAAATGGAAATTAAAACCACAACATACCACTCTGTAAAATTTTCTTTGTGTCAACATATAACTATGACCCAGCAATTGCACTCATTATTTATCCATGAGAAATGAAAAAATTTTACACAAGAAAGTTCACAGCAGCTTTATTAGCTAAAAGCAGAAAACAATCCAAATGTCCACTAACAGGAGAAGGATCAACCAATTTGTAACTTGTCATGTAACTGACTACTTCTTAACAATAAACAGGAGTAAGCAACTGATACATACAACATAGATGGATAGTTAGATGGATAGTTAACACATTATGTTGACAAGAGAAGTCAGTACAGCATACAGTTCTATTTACAAGAAATTCTAGAAGAAACGAAAGTAGTCCATGCTAATAGAAAACAAGACAGTGATTGTCTAGTGAGTGGAGGCTGTGGTGATTGACTAAAAAAGAGCATGTGAGGACTTTCTGGGATTATGGCAATAGTCTGTAACCTGAGTGGGTAATTGATGCATAAACTGTTAATTCCATATAGGTTTCCTGAAATGAGAAATTAGATTAAAGGAGACCTTATCTCTTTTTTCCGTTGGTATGATGCATTACTCTACACTTTGAGAGAAAAGCCATATCCAATATTTCTTCAAAACCCATATGATTTCATATGGGTTTATAATGAACTATTGCAGAAAAAAACTTACTTTTATCAATTTAGACACTTTTCTGAGGAAACAAAATTATGCTTTTGAGTATAATTGTAATTATATATGAATTCATATATGAGGCTTCATATAGGTACACATACATACACACACACACACGTGTGTGTGTGTGTATATATATCTCTAGGAAACTGTGTTGAATCGGAAAACCATTTCTTATTTGAGTCTGAAGTGTGATGATAATGTGAAAGTATAACCAAAAACATATCTGGGACATAAATATAATAAGCCAAGGTTAACTAATGAAACTGAGTTGAAAAGAGATATACTTATTTCTTTTACTCATTTATGTGAACACATATGCAAACATACTGAAGATCTTCACAGAGGTTTCAACCATTGAATTCAATACAAATTTAGGTAAATTAAGGGGTGAGAAGTGTTGGGGAGTGACCTACCCCTTTTATCTGAATGAAGTGTCCATTATCTTTTTTATTTACCCATATTGTTTCTTAAAATCAAGAAATTTGTTTATAATTCAAACTAAGCAATATTAATCTGCTTTAATTCAAATAGATATTTCACTTAATTATTTTACAGTAATGAACTATTGTGGAATGATAGCAAGAGAAAGAATAACCTCTTTTTAATGCCATAAACTGAGATTTATTTTCAAATTCCAGGATAAAACAGCTTTCTCCCAGGTCTCCATTAGCAAGCAATATATAATGCTTTGTGGAATTACCCCTTCACATGAAAGAAAACATTTCCCTTTAGTGAAGAAAGTAAATATAGCAGTATGTAATCTTTTGAATTAATTTTGGTATTAATCTTAAATGGTATCTTGACAGCAGTACAAAGTTTATCAACAAAAAGAATAAGGTTTTGAGATAAGGTGACCCAATAAGCAGCAAATCCCATACTTGATTGTTTAAATCACAAGAGTTATTAGCATTAAAGGAATAATCCTTGATATAAGAAAAGGTGGAATGGAATCTTTCCTAATGGTTTTAACTCAAAATTAAGGATGTTCAGTTCCCTCAAAAAGCCTTCTTCCTTCTAACCTAAACTCGAAACACAATCCAAAATTTGACATGTCAGTTGAGGTATATTGATAAACATTTATAGAGCATTCATTTAAAGAATTGTACAGATCTCATTTGAGTGGTTTTTTAAATCATTAGGAAGTATCAGAATGTTCAAATAATATTTACGTATAATAATAATATTAATTATTTTAATTCCCCAGGTATCTCACTTTTTTAAGAAATTACAAGGTGCTTTCTGGGGAGGTTCTCTCTATACATTCTTTTTTTAAGCTCCCCGTTGCACTGTTGCTCTGCTGTTACTTTTTTCAGACCCCCTTTTTGTTTATAGCTCCTTAAATGTTAGGCTCCATTTCTGTTTCAGTTACTTTTGTCCTTAAATCTTCACATTACTCTCACATACTAAATGTTTAATAAACAAATAAACCTTAAACAGGAATGGCAATGTAAACATCTTACTACGTTCCCAGGATCACAAACACATATACTATTGGGAACTAATACAAATACCTACCTGAAAATTAATGAAAACAATTTAAAATTGAGGGAGGAAATTACTTAATGGTTTATATCTTATGGACATTAACTAGTTTTAGTTTTATGGAGATGAACTAGTGGACTTTTGGCATTTGATAGATATGCAGACACATAAACATACAAAGTACTTTGTGTAGTCTGTGTAAATGAATATTAATAAGGAAAGCCTTAAAGATTTATTCTACTTCTTCATAGATTTGATTGAACTTCACCACTTTATTCATTGCTTGGGCTTGTCTGAATATTACTCACTTGCTCAAATGTTTTGTTTTTATCTGCCTTAGCTCCTCCCAACCTTAACTTAGATTAAAACCATAAAAAAGTCCATTTTTAAAGCCATGCAAAGAAAACACTACATCAAAATTGTTAATATACACCTCAAACAGAAAACATGCGTATCTTCATTTGTCTTTCACCTCATTTATGTCAGCCTATATCTTACCGGCAAAAATTGCTTTCCAACTCTAGACAATCTAATTTGACTGTGATGCTTTCTGACACCTGAGTATTATGGTTTCTTTGGTTAAAGTAAAAGATTTGCAAAACCAGTCCAAAAACTTTATTATCAGGGCAGAGCATCGGTGCATTTCTTGAACATTCATCACAAACAGAATGTGTGAGAGCTGGAGGAGGATGAATCATCCTAGATTACCTATCTAGTACTTAAGAAGCCTACCACAAAACAGCAACAGCAGAGATTAACTTGCTGGAGTTCCCAGGAAATTTAGAGGCTGTTCTGTGGAGAAATAGAAACCCCATTTGCAAGACCCTTACCTGTGAAAGGTATCTTAAATCAGAGGAAACCTGGACATGAAAATTCTGTGAGGGTGCCCCATAGGTCAAGGTAAAGTTGGTAATCTTTCCAACAATCTCCCTTTTCATTGGATGTTTTTAATCTTTGAAAATCTATGTATATTCACATACAGAATAGCTTGACATAGGAACAAAAATTTAAAACTGATATTACCGTGGGAGATTTTTTATAGTTCTGGAAAGATAGGTAGGGACCCTAAATCTCATGCTTTTGCCCAGAGAAGTGAACGGTGATCTGATATATATGTGCATCCTCCTTCTAGCCACCAATTTTCTGCAGTCATTACCAGCAAGTTGGTCTTTCTAAACACTTTAGTCAATTAGTGTAGCCTATAAGTTTATACACTGGAATTCTCAACTGGTTAAAATGCCAGCCTTTCTCTATGCTGATCACCTTTCCAATTTCTACTTTAGTGACTTCCCTGGTAAGCATACTGCATTAACCTTGAAAGATCCAAAGTATAGCTACTGTTCAAAGATTCTGGAATTCCCGTCTCTATGTAAGCAGATTAGGTATGAAAAATTTTGCCTTCCTCCTCTACTCCACAGAGATATGTCTCTGCATCTAACGCTTTTGTTTGAGATATTCATTTGGACTTAGGAACTGAGGACCCCGGATAAAATAATATTTGAACTAATCTTAAAATCCACATTTAATGTATTAAACTAAAATTGGAAGTTCATCTATTGCTGGTAGGTCATAGTTAGGAAACCAATTATTTTCTTACTCATCACTTGCGCTCTGTCTATTGAGACAGAACAGGGTATTCCGGTCAAAATGTATAATTTAACATGAAGCATAGATTTCTATACATTATACACACACACACACACACACAATCTCCTTGTCATCAAAAGGCATCCTGGGAGGGCACTGTTTACAAATAGAATATTTAAAGGAAATAATTCCATTTTTACTTGTTTTAGATACCCAAATATAGGTGCTTAAACAGGCCCTGAGTCAATCACTATATTGGTCATGATGGAAGAATCTGGTGAATTCTGGTGGTCTGGCTACCAGAAGTAATTTAAGAGTCCCTCCTATTCCTTTCAGTTGTGTGTGCCCCTTTATTATCCTCCATGGTTGTTCCAGACCTCTTGCTTATTCTGGGTCTTACATTGTTCACTTTCCTTTGTCTTTAAACTAAGCTTTCCATTCAGAATGAAAAATGTAACATATCTATCTGGATTTTCACATTTCATAGCTTGTTGTCATTTCCCTAAAGTGTGTTCATACTACTGTATCTACTATCTAAGAAGTATATTTTTTGGTTAGAAATGTATAGATTATTAAAATATTCCACCCCACTTAGCTGACTATGTTTTTGCCATATTATTTACATTTTAAACGTTTAGAACAGTAAAACTGGGCATTAGTTAGTCCTGATGAAAAATTTTGAGTAATTCCATTATTTTTCACTTAAGAATGCTTGGTCCTGGGTGTGTTTGAAAGGACAAAAGTCTCCTAACCATTCCAGAACCATATTTATACCAAGTTAAATAGACATTGCTGAGCTAAGTCTAAGGGTGTTGGGCTTGTCAAACAATTCTAATTTACAGGTTTAAACTTTTGAAATTAACAGCAAAAGGAATTAGAGACTCAGTATTATTGTAAAACTGAGAAGATTTACAAGGGAATATGAAATTCCTTACTCCACCTTGAATTGAAGATTGATTGGGTTTCTCTAATAGCTTCAATATTATTTCTAATTCTTTTTCTGAAAAAAAAATCATATTTTTATAAAGATAAGAACTTCACAATGAAACAAATGAACTTAAAATTGCTGTCTTTGTTCAGTCACCAGTGAGGGAGATTAGAAGTTAATTTATGCAAGAAACCAAAGTCTAGACATGGTTGTACAATAAACATTACCGGCATCAGTAATCAGACCATGGGTTAACTTGATGATCCCAAGCACTTGTTTGTAATCCAGGTTTCTGAATCCCAACTTCAAGGACATTTTTTATAATTTAAAACATGAGTCCTGCCACAACAAAGAATATATCAACTAGCCCAGTGAAGGAGATAGGGATTCTGCTTTTTAAACCCATAAATATATTCATATACAGACCTCTATTCAAACCCATTATAATTTCCGAGAGCTGCAAAAAAAAAAAAAAAAAAAAAAAAGTACATATGTTTTCTTTGTCAATCATGACAATTACCTCTGACTACTTTGGAGCTTGGAGGCCAATAGTTTCTCCTTTACCTATTGTAGTGCCCAAAAGCAATTTATCTTAATCCTTCCATAGATATTGTCTGTCTTGTTCTCCAATGTTTAATCTAGAATTATATAAAACTAACATGACATGGTTTGTATATTTAGTCTGTAACATGTAAGTTGAATTCCCATTGTATAAGAGATGGGCTATATATATTGGAGACAAAGATAAATATTTAATGTAATAGTGATATTTAACTATGATATTTTAAAAATAACTGAAGCACTTTTGTTAAAGAATATACCTATAAATTGAAAGTGTCTAAAATTTTTCACATAAAATAATATATATTATAGAAACTATGGTAACTATAAAAAATTTGAAAGAAAACTTTTAAAAGTACCCAAGCAGACAAACTTTTCACTGGTGTAGTGAGACAAAAGTTATCACTTTATGTTTCAAGTCACAAATCTACATCCATGTTACAAATGTCACCATCCTTCCAAGGTGGAAAACAAGGATCAGTAATGTGGTTTTATCTGGATAATATAGCTCACTTCATTTTTGATGACTGATGATGATAGTTCATATTTTAGTAGTGACACACTTACTATTATGTTTTTAGCCATGGTTGTAAGAGTTAAGAAATTAAAAGCTCCCTAGTAAATGGCATACTTTCACCACTGCAATATGCATTCATATTACATTTCATTTATTTCTGGAGTTAAAATACATTTTTCTACTTTTTTATAGAGTTCAGATTGGTTTGAAACATATCCTACTGCTCAAAGAAAAGTAGTTAATACTTTTTTTGTTATACTTACTACTTAGATATCTTTTTAAAATATAGACTTTATGTTTTAGAGCAGTTTTAGTTTCACAGCAAAATTGAGCGGATGATACAGAGCTTTCCCATATATCACTGCCTGTACACATGCATAGTCTCCCCCATTTCCAGTATCCCCCACCCGAGAGGTACATTTGTTATAATTGATGAACCTACATTAAACACATCATGATCACTCAGTGTCCATAGTTAATCTTAGAGTTCACTCTTAGTGTTGTATATTCTATGGGTTTGGACCAATAATGACATGCATCCACCATTATGTTATCAGAGTAGTTTCAGTGCCCTAAAAATTCTTTGTACTGCACTTACTCATTTATCTCTCCCCCCAACCTCTAGCAATCACTGACTGCTCTTTTTATTGTTTTCATAATTTTTCCTTTTCCAGAATATCATATAGTTGGAATCATACAGTGTGTAGCCTTTTCATTTTGTCTTCTTTCACTTAATAATATCCATTTAAGGTTCCTCCATGTTTTTCATGGCTTGATAGTTTATTTTTTTATTGTTTAGGGCTGAATTACATTCCACTGTCTGGATGTACCACAGTTTAGTTATCTGTTCACCTACTAATGGACATCTTGTTGCTTCCAAGTTTTGCAATACTGCATATATTTATAAATATCCATGTGCAGGTTTTTGTGTGGACATAAGTTGTCAACTCCTTGGGGTAAATACCAAGGGGCTCATTTACTGGAACATGTGGAATGAGTACGTTTACTGTTGTAAGAAACTGCCAAACTGTTTTCCAAAGTGGATGTACTCTTTTCCATTCCCACTAGAAGTGAATGAGTATTCCTGTTGCTCCACATCCTTACCAGCATTTCATGTTGTTGGTGTTCCAGGTTATGGCCATTCTTATAGGTTGGTAGAGGTATCTCATTGTTTACATGTCATTTTCCTGATAACATGTGTAACGTACTTTTGTTTTTATATGTGTAACATATTTTCATATGCTTAGTTGCCTTGTGTATATCTTTGGTGAGGTGTCATTTAAAGTCTTTGGCCTATTATTTAATAGGGTTCTTTCTCTTATTGTTGAGTTTTAAGGGTTCTACGTATATTTTGGATAACAGTCCTTTATCATATGTCTTTTACAAATGTTTTCTCCCAGTCTGTGGCTTATCTATCCATTCTCTTGACAGTCTTTCTTTTCTAAAGCAGAAAATTTTAGTTTTAACAAAGTTTAGCCTATCAGTATTTTCTTTCATTGATTGTGACTTTGTGTTGTGTCTAAACACCAAACCCAAGGTTAACCAGGTTTTCTCCTATGTTATCTTCTAGGAGCTTTACAGATTTGCATTTTACCCTTAGATCTGTGATCCATGTGTAGTTTATTTTTTGTTTGGGGTTTAAGTTCTGCATCTAGATTCATTTTTTTTACATGTGGATGATCGGTTGTTCCAGAACCATTTGTTGAAAAGATTATCTTTGCTCCATTTTATTGACTTTTCTTCTTAGTCAAATATCAGTTGACTTCTGGGGTATCTATTCTGTTCTATTGATCAATATATTTGTCTATTCTTTGACTAATTTCACACAGTCTTGATTACTATAGTGTTGTACTAAGTCTTGAAGTCAGGTAGGTGCAGTCCTCCAACGTTGTTCTTTTCCTTCAGTATTGTGGTGGCTCTTCTGTGTCTTTGGCCTTTTAATATAAACTTCAGAATCACTTTGATATCCGTGAAGTAACTTGTTGGAATTTTGATTGGGATTGAATTGGATCTGTAGATAATGTTGGGAAGAGCTGACATATATACAATACCGAGTCTTCCTATCTGTGAACATGGAATGTCTATTTCTTCAGTACTTCACTGACTTCCTTTGTCAGAGTTTTTTAGTTTTTCTTATGTAGAAGTTGTACATATTTGTTAGATTTATATGTACTTCATTTTGGGGAGTGCTAATGTAAATGGTATTGTGTTTTTAATTTCAAATCCCACTTTTTCATTGCTGGTACATAAGAAGGAGATGACTTTTTGCATATTGACCTTGTATCCTGCAACCTTGCTACAGTCACTTCTTCCAGGAGGTTTTATTATTCTTTCAGACGTAATCTAAATATAGTCAGTCATGTCATCTGTGAATAAAGACAGTTTTATTTCTTCCTTCTCAAGCTCTATAACTTCCCTCTGACCCCTTTTCTTGTGTTATTGTGTTAACTAGGACTTCCAGTTCTATGTTGAAAAGGAGTTAGGAGAGGGGCATCCTTCCTTTGTTTCTGATCTTAATGGGAAAACTTCTAGTTTCTCATCATTAAATATTGTTAGCTGTAGGTTTTTGTAGATAGCCTTTATCAAGTTGAAAAGTTCTCTATTTCTAGTTTACTGAGAATTTTTAGCATGAGTGGATGTTGAATTTTGTCAAAAACTTTCTATAGTACGATTGATATAATCATGTGATTTCTTGTTTAGCCTGTTGGTGTGATGAATTTCTTTAATTGATTTTCGAATGCTGAACCAGCCTTGCATATTTGGATAAATCCCTCTTTGTTGTGGTGTTTAATTTTTTTCTTGCTGAATTCAATTTGCTAAAGTTTTATTCATTTTTTTTTTTTGTATGTTGATGAGAGATTGATCTATAGTTTTCTTCTATTTTACTAGTTTTGGTATTAGGGCAATGCTGGCCTGATAGCATGATTTAGGAAGTATTATCTCTGCTTCTGTCTTCTTAAAGCAATTGTAGAGTGTTAGTGGAATGTTTTCCTTAAATGTTTCATAAAATTTACCGGCAAACCCATCAGGTACTTTCTGACTTGGAAGGTTATTAATTATTGATTCAATTTCTTTAGTATTTATAGGCCTATTCAGAGTTTATTTCTTCTTGTTTGAGTTTTGACAGACTTTGTACTTCAAGGAATTTGTCTATTACATTCATATATCAAATCGAATCGTGGGCATAGAGTTGCTCTATAGTATTCTTTTTCTATTCTCTAAATGTCCATAGGCTCTATAGTCTTGTCCCCTTATTTCTGATATTAGTAATTTGTGTGACTTCTCTTTTCTTATTTAGCATGGGTAGAGGCCTATCAATTTTACTGATCTTTTCAAAGTATTAGTTTTATTTTTTATTGGTTTTCTCTTGATTTCTTTTTAATTTCAATGGTTTCTGCTCTAATTTTTTAATCTCCTTTTATCTGCTCTTTTTTAGTTTTCTAAGGTGGAAGCTTAGAGGAATTTTTTTTAGACCTTTCTTTTTCCCTAATATAAGCATTTAATATTATAAATTTCCCTTTAAACACTGCTTTTCACTGGATCCCACAAATTGATAACTTGTATTTTCATTTAGTTCAAAGTATTTTGAAATTTATTTCTTTTTTGTTCCATATGATAGGGAGAAGTTCTTGTTTAATCTCCAAAAACGTTGGGATTTTCCAGCTACTTTTCTGTTACCGTTTTCTAGTTTATGATTGACCCTTAAACAGAGTGGGGGTTAGAGGTCCCAACTCTCTTCAAAGTTAAATTCACGTATAACTTTATAGTTGGCCCTCGGCATTCAACCATCCACAGATGGTGTAGTGCTGCAGTTTGTATATAGTGAAAGAAATCCTTTTATGAGGACCTGTGCAGTTCAAACCCATGTTGTACAAGGGTCAACTATAACTTCCTTGTGTTTTGAGAGCAGACATTGTATGACTTATAGTCTTTAAATTAAATAAAAATATTTTATGGCCTAGAATGTAGTCTATCTTGAATGTTCCAAGTGAGCTTGAGAAGAATGTGTATTCTGCTGTTATTGGATCAAATATTCTATAGATGTCCATTATGCCCAGTTGATTGATGGTGTTGAGTTCAACTATGCTCTTACTGACTTTGTGCCTGCTAGCTGTGTCAATTTCTGATAGAGGGATGTTGAAGTCTCTAACTATAATAGTGGACTCATCTATTTCTTCTTGCAGTTCAGTTTTTGCCTCACATAGTTTGTTCTATAGTTAGATGCGTACTTGTTAAGAATTATTCTGTTTTGGAGAGCTGATCCCTTTTTTATCATGTGATGCCTTTCTCTATCCCAGATAACTTTACTTACTCTGAAGTCTGCTGTGTCTAAAATGAATATAGCTATTCCTGCATTCATTTGATTAGTGTTAGCATGGAATATCTTTCTCTATCCCTTTGCTTTAGATCAATATGTGTCTTTATATTTAAAGTGAGTTTCTTGTAGACGACATATAGTTGGGATTTTTTTTTTTTTGGATCCACTCTGACAGTCTGTCTTTTAACTGGTGTGTTATATCATTACTATTTAATAATTATTGACACAGTTGGATTACTGTCTACTGTGTTTGTTACTGTTTTGTTTTCCATTTGTTCTTTATCTTTTGTAGCTTTAGTTGAATATTTCATTATTCCATTTTTTTCTCCATTCTTAGTATACTAGTTATACGTTTTTTTAGTTGTTGACTTAGAGTTTGCTATATACATTTACAACTACTTCAAGTTCACTTTCAAATGACACTACACTGCTTCATGGGTAGAGCTAGTGCCTTATAAAATCAGAGTAACCCCAATTCTCCTTCCTGTCTCTTGTGCCATTGCTGCAATTCATATCACTTATACATAAGGCTACATAAGTGAATATATACATAAGCATATTACAGTTGAATATATTATGGCTATTATTGTTTTGAACGGATTTTTAACTTTTAAACCTATTAAGAATAAGAAAATAAAAATTTTCTTTCTCATTTATTCCTTCTGCAGTGTTCTTCCTTACTTTACATAGTTCTGAGTTTCTGACCTGTATTATTTTGCTTTTCTCTAAAGAACTTCTTTTAACATTTCTTGCAAGATGGGTCTACTAGCAACACATTTATTCAATTTTTGTTTGTCTGGAGAAGTCCTTGTTTTTCCTTTACTTCTGAAGAATAGTTTCATTAGGTTACAGAATTCTAGTTTGGCAGATTTTTCCTCTTAATAGTGTTTCACTCCACTCTCTTCTTGCTTATGTGGTTTCTGAGGAGAAGGTGGATGTAATTTTTATCTTTATTCCTCTACAGGAAGGTGGTTTTTTTCTCCAGGATTTTTTCATCTTTGATTTTCTTTCATTTTAAAATAATATGCCTAGATGTGGGGTTTTTGGCATTTATGCTTGATGTTCTCTGAGTTTCCTGGGTCTGTATTTTGATGTCTTACCTTAATTTGAGGAAACTCTCAGTCATTATTGTTTCAAATATTTCTTCTGTTTCTTTCTCATTCTTCTCCTTCTTGTATTACCATTATGCATTAAGTCTCAGTCTTTTCGTGAGCCTATGCCTCTGGAATGTGAACTTTATAAGCATTTCTCTGTATCCTGCCCCCTTCCCTTTAGGTTGGACCAGACAGCTAGAATGGGCTGGAGTTGATCATTTCCCATTCTCCAGTATAGTTAGGCTCTGATAAAACCCCAGCAGGTTAGGCTCTGTTTCTCCTGAGGGCAAGCCTTGTTAAGAACAGAGTGCTCTGATGTTTTTCAAAATGAATATTTTTCCCTCCCCTGCTGGAAGCAAGAGTGGATTTTTCTCTGATACTCATTGTGAGAACTAGGTCAAGTTCATGGAGGTAAAACTCACAAAATTGTGGAGCCTTCCCTGTGACTGGATCCTCCTGGAGCTTTTATTCTCAGCATTGTCCACATTGAGACTCCAACCATTAGTCAGTCACAGTTTAGGTTTTCCTACCCAGCTCTGGTTTCCAGAAAGGTTTCTACTCTTGTGTTTCTGTTCTGATAAGTTGTGATCTCTTTGTCTGCCTGTCTGTCTCTCCAGTTTGGGGGTGGGGAGGGGTGGCGGGGAGTGGTGTGTGCTATGACCTCACTTCTCTTAGAGATCTAAGAAGAGTTGTTGATTTTTCAGTTTGTTCAACTTTTTACTTGTTAAAACGGAATAGCAACTTCCAAGCTTCTTACATGCCAGACAGGAAACCAGAAGTCCTTGATATCTTTTTAATGTCTGTTTTAACATGAAGACAATTACAGTGATAAACTATACTTTAAAAGAAATTACTTGAAATTCTTCCTCTGTGTTTATAGTTATGATAGTAGAAAGCCTGAGAAGTGACAATTCATTTATTGTACCATTTCTCTGAATTTGAATATTGAGTTTTTACAATATGATGAATATGGAGCTGTATAATAATATTTTGATCAAATAGGAAGCATCATCACTGACAATATGCTTTATTCCCAATCCAAAATATTGGTATATAGGATCTTGATTGTATGAAACATTTTGCATATTGACTTTCAAACAGTGCATAATACTTTTGACCCAGAGTTCAATATCAAGGAACAGTTAACTACTTTTAAGTAGTAATTTAGGTCTGGAGAAACGCTTAATTATAAGGGAGTCTGGTTTGCTAGGACTTTGGATAATAAAAGAACTGTGGAATAATATCAACTTTTATTCTTTATGTACTTCAAAAAATAGAAATGTCTTTCTGAAGCTTACCTGTACTAACGTTTTTTGTTAAAAACTAAATTATGCATACATTTCACATATTCCTTTCTAATGTTTCCATGCTATATTTCTTTCTCATTTTCTAATGAATGACTTTAGAATTACCTAGTTTTTAATAACACTAAGTTTTTTAATAAATGGCTCTAATCAATATTTCATAAATGGCATACTGGTGTATTCCAAAATTTTTAATTCTTTCGTTTCTTAAAAGTTATCTCTATTTTAATATTTTTTTCTATTCTTAGTACTCAGTGCATAAATGCATTTTTTACTTGTCCTTTTCCTCTACTGTGATGCTAATGTAGCATGCAGCATGAAAGAAAGAAATAAGCCTTGTTACATTATTCTATTCATGCACTCTGTGAACTAAAATTGTCAGGTAGGATCCATCCAATTCATATGTTTATGAATAACCATATCTAGACAGGTATTTATGTATTTGTGGCTTTATTAAAATGCTCCCCAATTAGCATCAAATGACTAAAAACACAGTAAAATGAGTTTCCTACACATTCTGTACCATGACACACCATGATGTCCAGTATCAGTCACTAGTTTTTCTCAATTGAACTAGTGATGAACCCAGATGAGGAGGTTAAAGAGGGATAGTCCAGATGGTTTTCTTCCAGAGTCTGGGGATCAACAAGTCTGTCACCCTTAGAAGTCATGTGTCCTGGAAATCTGCCTCTTACTTTAGAATCTTGATCACTTAGCTCTTGGGCTTTATTTATACAGTTTCTCAAAGTTTTGTTGTTGAAAACAGAGTCATTTATTTCTCTGAAAATGTTGCTTTCTTTCCCAAACAATGTTGCCAATATTGGCTGCTTTCTTCTCTTGTTATTCCTAGAATGGTTGAAGAGTACTGGTCCTCTTTGTATACCTAAATCTGAGTTCTCTGGGCCTCCTTTCCTTTTGCATTCACTCTGCCACATTTTGGTTTTTGGTGACAAGTGGGGCAATGTAAACCCATTTTGAATTACCTGAAGGATTAGCTATTGCTGTTAACAGAAAGGTACTTAGTGTCTTTAAAAAAACTTAACTCATAGCTTCCAACTTCAACATCTGCCCAATCTTCTATAATTTATTCACATCCAATTTTATCACTTTCTCTTTAATTTTTTTCTAAATCTGAATGAATTTAGGAAAGATTCTCCAGTGATTCTGGAGCAGTGGTTCTCAAACTTGAGAATTTACTTTACTAACGAGCTCTCAGATTTGCACATGATGCTCTATCTGGGGGCCCCATTTTGGAAACCACATCTCTGGAAGAAGAGGTGCAGAAGTTTTCTTTTTTGAAGAGAAAAATCTCTGCCAACATGTAAGTCAGTAATGGTTCTTCCTTATACTTATTATTAAACTTACTACCCCTAAAATATAAAATATTCATAGGCTTGTAGAGCTTAAAAAAAAATCTTAGATTTCATCTTTTCTTCTTTGTTTTGCCTAAGAATACTAGATCATTTAAGTAGCCAGTTATAAAGCTGAGATTAAAATCAAGGTTTCTTGACTCTCAGTTCATTGGTCTTGGCCTTTCATCCCATAAATTCTTCTTTGTTTTATATAGTTAATAATTTGTAACACCAATAATATATGAAATGCCAATTTTAATTACTATAATACTTTGATTTTTCCAGAGTCATAAAATGCAGTTTATTGTAGAGTTGGTTTAGACAAAGTCACTACAAGACTTGTTATGATTCTCATCTCATCCATTCTTTGAATGATAAAATTAGGGAGATTTACTGAAATATCTTTATATAGGCTTTATACTGGAAATTAAAGTGCATGAAGTATTTAAAAAAAGAAAGTATTACTGCCCAGGGAAACTATAATACTAATCAGCTGTGAGAAATTAAATCCCTTCCCTAGGAAGTTTTGCTTTTAGACCCTGCCTTGGGCTACTAGTATCAGAGGTATTTAAATGCCTCAAAGAAACCCATGAACATTTCACTGCATCTCTTGTCCTGTGTCTTTAATACAAGCCAACCATATTCAAATGAGGTGAAGATGTGCAGGTTATGTCACTGCCAAAGTGGGAGATGAACACTGCTTCCGAGTGTAGGGAGGACTTGAATGGGAGAAGTGCATAGATAAAAGACAAATTAACTTCTCAAATTCCTCCTTTCACAGAGTACAACTGCAGTAGGCTCTTCCAGAAAGGAGTGTCATTTTCTATTAGTACTGAGTGTCCATTTTTCTTGCCTTTCTTTTATGGTTCTAAAGGTACAACAAATGAATGTACATTCTCAATAGTAGCACATGATGGCTAAGGAATGTTTGGTATTATTAATTTATATTATTCTTAAATTTGTATATATGTAGGTCTAGATGTAACATGTATAAAGAATGATGCCAGACTTTACATTGGTAACTAGAAGAATATTGAACTAAAAACTAATTTGTGTTTAATAAAATTAAATTTAATTAAAAATAACTTTAAAACTCCATTATTTTAAATAATTAAAATATTATTAACCACAAACTTATGACAATGGCATTGGCTTTGTTGGTATTCTGATTCCAAATCCAGAAGCATACTCTATGTGTGTGTGTATATGTGCCATATATTGCATTTAGTTTAAATTTGCTTATAGGAGCTGTGACCTCAGTTATGCCTATAATGATGACATTTTTTGGACCAATTCATACATTTAAAGTGACATATTCTGAATTAGTATAAAGACAAAATATCTTAAAAAAGGAAAATATGTATCAAACTTGATCTTACAAGCACTCACAAACACAAAATATGAATGTCAACTAAATGATGTTAAGGCAATTGATTAATTTTATCACGATGCATAAGAAAATTTACAGAAATGACAGATGATTATTAAGAGCAAATTGTAGTTTCTGTAATCTTTAAATTATGCTCATTTTTTCCATACTTAATATTTGTTTTCTTTAATAATGAATTTACTATGTAGAAGCCCATTACAATGTTTACACTTTATAATGTTCAGCAACCTTGTAGAACCGAGCCCTTAACATTCATTGTAAAATGAATGGCTTTTTCCAAATCTAGTATAACTATGCTAATTTTAGATACTTCAAGTTGCAGTTTTCAGAGTGGTGTTTGTCATACTGAAATATTAAAAATTTATCTAAGAACTATAATCACTCAAAGATTTTCTAATTTGTCATTATTCTCAACCAAGCACACATTACATGAAAATTTTAATTACAGCAAGAATTATTTTTTCTGAAATTAAAGCAAAGAACCCAGTTTAATGGAAATATAAAAGAAAAATATTAATTATGTTTTTATTACTCATCCAGATACCACCAGAATACCCCCACATGTATAATAATCATTAAATTCACTTGTTTAGAATATTTTACCAAGTTTAATTCATAATAAAACCATAGGTATTAACAGATTATTTTGACATTTATAGATTGTCCAGAAAGAAGGATAAAACATGTTTTACTTAAAATCTGTGGCTTAATTCATAACTCTTAAATATTTATATACCTAAGGTTCTACACTTACGTTTTTGCCCAAGGCTCTGCAAATTCTAAAGGTAAACCTGCCTTATATCTTAGTTTCCTCAGTAAGAGCGGTGAGTTTGATATTCTCTGTCTGTATCATATATGTTTTTTGTATTCATAAAAAGAAGAAAATTACCCCTGGCCTTTCCTGGAAGGGCCAGCTGACTCAGGGCTTCAAGCTTCTCATGGACTTAGTAGAGTTTTGATTAGTGCCAACTATGTAACGATGATTAAACTTTCTTAATCTTGAACATTTCTGGTTCTGAAAAACACCATCATGCAGTTAATTGGAAAAAGATTGCCTCTAACATTTTTTTTTCCTGGAAATATGATGGTAAACACTTGGTAAACATTTTCTGTCTTGATATTTTTATCTACTTTAGAATAATCTCAGAATATTTCTTTAAGTCCTTTAAGTAGTCTCAAATCATTTGCTGCATGTGAGTTATTTCAGGTACAGTAAATAACTCAGCTTCAGAACTCTGCCCCATACTATGCCTGCTAATAATCACTACATGTAGAACAAAGTATGATTTCACTTCAAAGGGTAATGACAAGGACTTTTACACCTCAGTGATGTGTAAAAGAAAGATTTAAATGGGGTGTTTTCTATCAGAGACTGCGTTTCATTCTTCAGCTTCCAATTCTGGAAACAAGCAAATAATCAATGAGATTTTCTTGTTTGTTCAAAGTTACTGGATCCTCCTGGGATATAGTTGCATAGTTCTACTATCAAGCGAAATGCAGGAATAAGCCATTTTCTTTGAGCATGTCGATAGAGAAATAACTAACTTCTCATTGTGGAATAGCTTCAGGACTCTTGACACAAACAGAATTTTCTGATTTGCTGCTGAGAACAGCATCCCCAAATTAATACCCACTGAATGGATCCAGTAGTTGCAGATGTTTCCATTTTTATTATTTGAATTTTTTAATATCATTAAGAGAGTACAAGTATTTTGTTGTTGTTTGAGATTATTGCACTGCTCTGATGATCGAAATCACTTGCACTTCAGCCTTTACTCATGTAAATATTCTATGGAGACAGAGGAAGGCACTTGCTGTCGATGTCTTGTTGCTCAATTATGAAGCACAGAAAATGCTCCTATGTGGGTAGTGCAAGAACAAAATGGGCTCATACATAATAAATCAGGACACAGGCCCTACTCATGTTGGTAGAATTCACATACAAAACACAATCATACATTTATTTTTTCTTTATAGAATCTGAATGAAACTTTGAAAGTGAGAAAATGTATATTGGTACTGAAACACTGATAGATGTATCACTTTGTAAAATAAGCTTAAATTAACAATTATGTTCACTGAAGACTCATTAAGAAAGAGATGAAGAGAAAAAATAAAGATGAATTCATATCTCACTTTAATTACATTAAACTACATCACGAATATGACCAGACTCTTAATATCAGAGCTATAATCTTCTAACATCAAAAATTTTGCCTTGCAGACTTCCTACTAGAAAAGTTCTGGAATAGAATACAGTCATCTTTCAATGAGTTATTTTCATGAACTCATATAAAGTCTTGTTTTTACCTTATTTTTGCCTGTTTGGCCTGAAACAACCTCAAAGAGAACAATTTCAGCTGATTTTATTTTTTCCTATCATGCTCAAAGAGATAATGAAAGTCTTTTTTTCAGGCATGCAGATTACCAGAGACCTGTAGGTTTTTTGATCTGAACAAAATTAGGCCTGGCCTAGACTGAATTATAAGCTAGAAACTCAGGAATCCTTTATTCAAGTTACCAGTTTCTTTGCTGACACTTCGACCAATATTCAAATATTATGCTCAACTGTCTGTACTGATAATCAGCATTTTTTCCCCATAGTCATCATCAGGATCATGTCTATTTTTTGTTCATTTGTTTATTATTGACTGTTCCACCTCATACAATGTAAGCTCAATGTCTTTCTGTTTGTACCAAAATCATAGCACTTGGCACAGTGCCTGGCAGTGATACATTGAATAAAGTGAGTAAACAAATAGGATTGTTGAAGCTACAATAATATTTCCTTAATTTTCAACACTTTCATTATACTAAGATTTATAGCTGTGTTTCACTTGAGAGAATGAATCCAGAGTTGATTTTTTGACACTGTTCCTTGGTCTTAGGCTTTTCTATGTATTTACAGTTGGGTTGTTTCAAGGCTTAGGCATTTTATGAGGGGAAGTTCTCCCTGGCACTGCATGATAATGAGACTGCATGGGGACCATAGGTTTTTCCTACTTACTAAGAGAGTATCTCCTTTTATATTGATGAAAGCTGATGAAATATTAAAAATGTTTCTATTTCTTAGAGTTTGGAAGCATGAGAACTTAGGAGAGGAGATTTTCATTTATAAACTGAAGGTTTCATGTTCCACACAAACAAAGCATAAATGATGTTAATCAGTGATGACAATACATCCCCTACCACTGGGAGGATATTCCACATGAGAAGGAATTTGCTCTGACTCTTGTGATATACCACTATATTCAGCTCATCTATCCCATTCGATAAACTCAACTTTATCCTTGGATCAGGCTAGACCATTAAAAAGCTTTGGATTTATATTGCACCATCTGAGTCTTTCATCTAATTGCTTTTATCAAAGTGAGTCCTGGTTTTATGCTACCAGCTAACACTGAAGGGTGTGAAAAAAAGTAAATACTGTAAACTAGTAATTAG
The DNA here is from genome assembly GCF_949752795.1 of Hyperoodon ampullatus. Lineage (NCBI taxonomy): Eukaryota > Metazoa > Chordata > Mammalia > Artiodactyla > Ziphiidae > Hyperoodon > Hyperoodon ampullatus. The sequence goes on from NC_136917.1 coordinate 108,367,433, forward strand.
GCCTATTGTGGAGATGTTGTTGAGAATACCCTGCAGTGTCTTTTTCTCTATCCTGAGAAAAAATACACTGCAGGGTCATTTTACCTCCCATTCCCCTATCCAATAGCGCTTGTACCTCCTTTGTTCTCCTACAGTATGCTATATTAATCTCCATCTTATCATTAATAAAGACACTTTCATGAAACTTTTCCACCAAGTCTTTCTTTCTCTGTCTCTAGACTATAAATTCGTTGAAGGCAGAGGTTAAATTTTTGTGTGTGTCTTAAAATCAAGAAACTTTGTATAACTCCTGACATATTATGCATATTCAATGTGTTTGTCATGAATACTGGGTGGATGAATGAATAAATGCATTATTAAATACTACAGATTGTGTTAAGCATTACAGATTTACTAAAATGAAACCAGAGAGTAGATGATTGATTGCCCATGCTGTGCTCCCTCTTTCAGTCTGTGGAGTATACTATATGAAAATCATAAGAACTATGGAATGCTGCTAAATATACTATGTCATATATTGAAAGAACAAATGTATCTGCGTAAGTTCCAAATTTAAAACATGAAATAAAAAAATACTGTATTTGTGAATATATACATGCAGAAGTGTTCCGTTGTTATAAAGATGCCAAAATTCATATAAACGTAGACAGAATCCACCTATTACTAAGGTTCTTTTGATTTCTTGGGGCCTCACCACCATCATATTTTTAAAAAATATTTTAATTTGAAATAATCATTAGGAATGATGCTTTGACACATGTCACTGAACAAAAATTTAGGGCTATGAAAGTCAAATATTTGGGGTAAGATCAATCCTTAGGTAGAAAGAAATGATACACATAAGTAGACCTCAATTTTTCATTTTATAGATAACTGATCTGTATTCAATTATTCTGATTTCCAGCGCTTTCCAGTACTTCTGTTTTCAGATATAAGTGAGTAGATGAGACCATCAATAAGTAATTTTTCAAGAAATTTTTATTTTGGGACTTCCCTGATGGTCCAGTGGTTAAGACTCCACACTTGCATTGCAGGAGGCATGGATTTGATCCCTGGTTGGGGAACTAAGATCCCACATGGCACAGGAAAAAAAAAAAAAGAAAAAAATTTATTTTAAAAGCATTCCAGGAAGACACTGGAATGAACTTAATACTTACTGTATGCTGGAAAACATAAAATTACCTTTTATTTGAATTTATACTTTTGTTCTAATAAATGTGATTTTTAAAGCTTTCAACATATGTAATTTTCAGACTCCTTTAGTATAACCAACACTCTGTATATTACAGCACTTTAATCATGGGTTATGAGATTATATAATCTTACATTATTCTATATTAAAGGGATCTTATGAATCACTCTAGTCTAACCCCCTTCATTAATATTGCTTTAATTATGTCCCAGATAATTAAAGCAACTGGCCAAATCTTTCAAAGATTTTATAGTTTTGAAAAAAAAAAGTAAATTCCTAACCATGGATAAATCCCTTAATTTTGCTCATATGATAGTATATTAATCCATTCTTCATTCATACAGTAGTATGTTAATAAAATTGCATCAACTGTATAAATCAAATTATCAGTATATAATTGGGACAATAGGAGGAGGGATAATAAAATACTATTCTCACTAATACAGGATTTATAGAATTGACAATTTATATTAATATATGAAAGGTACCTATGTAGGTGGCTCTCCATTTTGTCAGGATTAGGTTGTTCAGTCTTTCTTTCCACCTGTTCTTTGAAAATTGAAAAATCTAGGAAATGTGATTAAAACTGTCAGTAACTATTAAGCACACACTGAAACATTATTTTGGATAATAAATTAAGTAATTACAATAAGTATAATTAAAGAAGTTAATAGATTAGAGGATTAATGCCTATATAAGATACTTGAAATTGGAAACCGATTATATAGACTAGCTCCCCAGTATTAGTGATGGTCTTATATTTCCAAGTATATTTTTCTTTTATTCCTTAGACCTATTAGGGCCATTGCAATTATGTTAAAGAATGAAATGAGTGTAAAATTCATACAGTTTTAAATTTTGTGTTTAAAAATATCATTTTTAAGCAGTAAAATATTAGAACTAATAAACAAATTCAACAGAGTTACAGGAAAAAAAATTTACACACAAGTCAGTTGCATTGCTATATAATCATAGTGAACAGTCTGAAAAGAAAATTAAGAAAACAATTCTATTTACAATAATATGAGAAAGAATAAAATACTTTAGGAATAAATGTAACCAAGGAGATGAAAGACTTGTACACTGAACTAAAAAAATTACTGAAAGAAAGAAGACATCCCTTGTTGCATAGATTGGAAGACTTAACATTGTTGATAGTACCCAAAGTGATCTACAGATTCAATTCACATGGAGTCTAAAGAGACCAAAATAGCCACAACAGTTTTGAAAAAGAAAAAGTTGGAGGACTCAAACTTCCTGGTTTCAAAAAAAAACTACAAAACAACAGTAATCAAAGCAGTATGGTACTGGCATAAAGACAGACAAATCAATCAAAAGTATATAATAGAGACCCCAGAAATAAGCTCATATTTTGTATTTTATATATCTATATCTATATCTATATCTATATATATATATATATGACTTTCAACGAGGGTGCCAAGATCACTTAACAGGGAAAGGACAATCTCTTCAAAAAACTCTTGTTGGAGAAAACCAGACTTCCACATGCAAAAGAATGAAGATGGACCCTTATGTTATACCATATACAAAAATTAACTCTAACTGAAATAAGACCTAAATGTAACAGCTAAAACTATAAAAATCCTAGGAGAAAGCATAGGGGAAAAGCTTCGTAACATTGGACTTAGCAATGATTTCTTGGATATGACACCAAAAGTATAGGCAACAAAAGCAAACATAGACAAATGGGACTATATCAAACTTAAAAACATTTGTGCTTGAAAGGATACAATAAATAGAAAAGACAACCTATGGAATGAGATAAAATACTTGCAAATTATATATCTGAGAAGTAGTAAATATCCAGAATATATAAGGAACAACTCAAGAAAAAATCAAATAATTGGATTAAAAATGGTTAACTGGTCTGCACACATATTTCTCCAAAGATGTACACTAATGGTCAACAAGCATATGAAAAGATGCTCAACATCACTAATCATCACAGAGATACAAATCAAAACCACAATAAGATATCACTTCATACCCATTAGGATGGCTAGATACTATCAAAAAACAGAAAACAACAAGTGTTGACAAGGATGTGGGGAAATTGGAATGCTTGTGTACTATTGGTGATAACTGTAAAATGGTTCAACTGCTGTGGAAAATAGTATGGAGGTTATTCAAAGAAAGAAAATAAGAGCTATGTATGGTGTAGCAATCCCACTTCTGGGTATATAGCCAAAAGCATTTTTGACATCTGGGTTTTGAAGAGATACTTGTACTCCCATGTTTACAGCAGCACTATTCATAATCACTAAGAGGCAGAAGCAACTCAAATGTCCAATGATGGATGAATGAATAAACACAATGTGGTATATATACACAATGGAATATTATTCAGATGTAAAAAGGAGAGAAAACCTGTCACATGCTACAACAGGATGAACCTTGAGACATTGTTTTAAGTGAAACAAGCCATTCCCAAAATGACAGGGTATTATTCCACTTACCTGAGTTATCTAAAGTGGTCAAATTCATAGAAGCAGGAAGTAAAATGGTGGTTACTAAAGGCTAAGGGGAAGAAGAAATGGAGAGTTGTTTATTGGATATAGTTTCAGATTTATAAGATGAAGTTCTGGAGCTCTGTTTCAAAGCAGTGTGCGTATATGTAACACTACTGGGCTGTACACTAAAAAGCGATGATGATAAATTTCTTATGTTTTTTACCATAATTAAAAAAATTATTTTCATATGTAAACCTTCTACACATTTCCCCCTTAATTCAAAATCACTGTTTTCTTGAAATATCCAATAATTAATATGCAATGAAAATAATTATTCACCCTGTATTTACAAGTCACAGTGTAAAAATATATGGCAGAAAGCTTAACATCTGAAGGAAACTCAAATAGGAAAGAAATAAGTGCATCATAAATTTTGTATCATACACGTTGAGGTTCCAAAAGTCTTTTTACACTACATTCAGTTGCTTAGAAAAATCACTGAAAGAATCCTTAGCCTTTTTGTTTCACATTCAAAATAGAAATGGCTAATAATCTGGAAATATGATGAAATTATAAAAGTAATATGAAAAACATAGAGAAGTAACTTAATTTTACACATACATGCACACAAATTTTTTTTAAAAATCAGCATCAGGTACACGAAATAAAATTGTAAATGGAAAAATAGGTAGCAAATTTGTTAAATGGTCTGTATCAAATTTAGCAAGAAAAAATATTTATAAATTCCTATTTCAAACTTCAAATTGTATGAATATCAGTTTTCCTGGAAGTAATTCGAAATTTGTTATTTAAAGGTTGACAGACTTTTAGAAATCCTTAATTTTCTTTCTGAGAAGGATTTTGTAACAGGGAACTCTAAAAACAATGAATTCTGAAAATATAGACAATGAAAGAAAATATGGTATTTAAAACCATACTTTCTCTGACCTCCCACCTTTCTAATGCTTATTGACAAGAATCAAAACTCATTTAATAGCATTTAAAACCTCCTCTCACATTCTGGCCATTAAAAATTTTTTTTTCCATTTGCAAATGGATTTCATATACAGTCTGTGCTGTGAAACTTTTTAAAATAAAAGTGAAACCTCTAATAGATAGTCCATAATGGAGGTCATTGCTTCTAAGAAAATCTTTCTTATTTTTAATCTCCCAGCATGAGTTCCCTGTTAGATGACTCAGTGCTAATTCTTATCAATAAATTGAATTGTCTCATGTTCATCCAGTTTTCTTGTATCTTTGTCCATTTATTTTCTATAGAACAAAAATAAACTTTTGAACTAGGTGGAAGTCACACCATATTTTTGGTAATCAATTTCTTTTTTTTCTTTTAATTGGAGTATAGTTGATTTACAATGTTGTGTTAGTTTCTGCTGTACAGCAGAGTGAGTCAGTTATACATATACAATATATACACTCTCTTTTAGATTCTTTCCCATAAAGGTCATTAGAGTAGTGAATAGAGTTCCCTGTGGTATGGAGTAGGTTCTTATTAGTTAGCTATTTTATATATAGTAGTATGTATATGTCAATCCCAATCTTCCAATTTATTCTCCCCCCCCTTCCCCCTTGGTAACCATAAGTTTGTTTTCTACACCTGTGACTCAATTTCTTTTTTGTAAATAGGTTCAATTTGTACCGATTTTTTAGATTCCACATATAAGCAATATCATATGATATTTGTCTTTCTCTGTCTGACTTCACTCAGTATGAAAATCTCTAGGTCCATCCATGTTGCTGCAAATGGCATTATTTTGTTTTTTTTATGGCTGAGTAATATTCCATTGTATGCACGTAACCACATCTTCTTTATCCATTCCTCTGTTGATGGACATTTAGTTTGCTTCCATTCTTGGTTATTGTAAATAGTGCTTCAGTGAACATTAGGGTGCATGTATCCTTTCAAATTATGGCTTTCTGCAGATATATGCCCAGGAGTGGGATTGCTGGATCATATGTTGGCTCTATTTTTAGATTTTTAAGGAAGATCTATACTGTTCTCCATAGTGGCTCTGTCAATTTACATTCCCACCAACAGTGTAGGAGGGCTCCCTTATTTCCACACCCTCTCCAGCATTTATTGTTTGTAGATTTTTTGATGATGGCCATTCTGAGTGGTGTGAGATGATATCTCATTGTAGTTTTCATTTACATTTCTTTAATAATTAGTGATGTTGAGCATATTTTCATGTGCCTCTTGGCAATCTGTATGTCTTCTTTGCAGAAATGTCTATTTAGGTCTTCTGCCCATTTTTTGATTGGGGTGTTTTGTTCTTTTTTTTTCATATTGAGCTGCATAAGCTGTTTGTATGTTTTGGAGATTAATTCTTTGTCGGTCACTTTGTTTGCAAATATATTCTCCCATTATGTGGGTTTTCTTTCCATTTTGTTGATGGTTTCCTTTCCTGTGCAAAAGTCTTTAAGTTGAATTAGGTCCCATGTGTTTATTTTTGTTTTTATTTCCGTTACTCTTGGAGGTGGATCAAAAAAGATGTTGCTGCAATTTATGTCTCTTCCATTTCTTACTTTTATTTTTATTTATTTTTTAACATTGTTATGGGAGTATAATTGCTTTGCAATGCTGTGTTAGTTTCTGTTGTATAACAAAGTGAATTGGCTATATGTATACATATACACCCGTATCCCCTCCCTCTTGCATCTCCCTCTCACCCTCCCTATCCCACCCTCTAGGTGGACACAAAGCACCAAGCTGATCTCCCTGTGCTATGCAGCTGCTTCCCACTAGCTATCTATGACACATTTCATAGTGTATATATGTTCATGCCACTCTCTCACTTCATCCCAGCTTACCTTTCCCCCTCCCTTTGTCCTCAAGTCCATTTTCTACATCTGTATCTCTATTCCTGTCCTGCCCCTAGGCTCTTCATAACATTTTTTTTAAGATTCCATATATACGTGTTAGCATACAGTATTTGTTTTTCTCTTTCTGACTTACTTCACTCTGTGTGACAGACTCTAGGTTCATCCACCTCACTACAAATAACACAATTTCATTTCCTTTTATGGCTGAGTAATATTCCATTGTATATATGGGTGACATCTTTATCCATTCATCTGTCGATGGACACTTAGTTGCTTCAGTGTCCTGAGTATTGCAAATACAGCTGCAATGAATATTGTGGTACATGACTCTTTTTGAATTATAGTTTTCTCAGGGTATATGCCCAGTAGTGGGATTGCTGGGTAGTATGGTAGTTCTATTTTTAGTTTTTTAAGGAACCTCCATACTGTTCTCCATAGTGGCTGTATCAATTTATATTCACACCAACAGTGAAAGAGGGTTCCCTTTTCTCCACACCCTCTCCAGCATTTATTGTTTCTAGATTTTTTTATGATGGCCATTCTGATTGGTGTGAGGTGATACCTCAGTGTAGTTTTGATTTGCATTTCTCTAATGATTAGTGATGTTCAGCATCCTTTCATGTGTTTGTTGGCAATCTGTATATCTTCCTTGAAGAAATGTCGATTAGGTCTTCTGCCCAATTTTTGATTAGGTTATTTGTTTTTTGATAATGAGCTGCATGAGCTACTTGTATATTTTGGAGATTAATCCTTTGTCACTTGCTTCATTTGCAAATATTTTCTCCCATTCTAAGGCTTGTCTTTTTTGTTTATGGTTTCATTTACTGTGCAAAAGCTTTTAAGTTTCATTAAGTCCAATTTTTTTATTTGTGTTTTTATCTCCATTCCTTTAGGGGGTGGGTCAAAAAGGATCTTGCTGTGATTTGTCATAGGTGTTCTTGCTATGTTTTCCTCTAAGAGTTTTATAGTGTCACACCTTACATTTAAGTCTTTTATCCATTTTGAGAATATTTTCTGTATGGTGTTAGGATGTGTTCTAATTTCATCCTTTTACATGTAGCTGTCCAGTTTTACCAGAACCACTTATTGAAGAGGCTGTCTTTTCTCCATTGTATATTCTTGTCTCCTTTATCATAGATAAGTTGACCATATGTGAATGGGTTTTTCTCTGGGCTTTCTATCCTGTTCCATTGATGTATATTTCTGGTTTTGTGCCAGTACAATACAGTCTTGATTACTGTCACTTTGTAGTATAGTCTAAAGTCAGGGAGCCTGATTCCTCCAGCTCTGTTGTTCTTTCTCAAGATTGCTTTGGCTATTTGGGATCTTTTGTGTTTCCATACAGATTGTGAAACTTTTTGTTCTAGTTCTGTGAAAAATGCCATTGGTAGTTTGATAGGGATTGCATTGAATCTGTAGATTGCTTTGGGTTGTATTGTCATGTTCACAATGTTGATTCTTCCAATCCAAGAACATGGTATATCTCTCCATCTGTTTGTATCATCTTTAATTTCTTTCATCAGTGTCTTATACTTTTCTTCATACAGCCCTTTGTCTCCTTAGGTAGGTTTATTCCTAAGTATTTTATTATTTTTGTTGCAATGATAAATGGGAGTGTTTTCTTAATTTCTCTTTTATATTTTTCATCATTAGTGTATAGGAATGCAAGAGATTTCTGTGCATTAATTTTTTTTTTTTATTTATTTATTTTTTTTTTAATCACAAATTTAATCAGTTATATGTATACATATGTTCCCATATCCCCTCCCTTTTGCGTCTCCCTCCCACCCTCCCTATCCCACCCCTCCAGGCGGTCACAAAGCACCGAGCTGATCTCCCTGTGCTATGCGGCTGCTTCCCACTAGCTATCTACCTTACGTTTGGTAGTGTATATATGTCCATGCCGCTCTTTCACTTTGTCACAGCTTACCCTTCCCCCTCCCCATATCCTCAAGTCCATTCTCTAGTAGGTCTGTGTCTTTATTCCTGTCTTACCCCTATGTTCTTCATGACCTTTTTTTTTCTTAAATTCCATATATATGTGTCAGCATACAGTATTTGTCTTTCTCTTTCTGACTTACTTCACTCTGTATGACAGACTCTAGGTCCATCCACCTCATTACAAATAGTTCAATTTCATTTCTTTTTATGGCTGAGTAATATTCCATTGTATGTATGTGCCACATCTTCTTTACCCATTCATCCGATGATGGACACTTAGGTTGTTTCCATCTCCGGGCTATTGTAAATAGGGCTGCTATGAACATTTTGGTACATGTCTCTTTTTGAATTATGGTTTTCTCAGGGTATATGCCCAGTAGTGGGATTGCAGGGTCATATGGTAGTTCTATTTGTAGTTTTTTAAGGAACCTCCATACCGTTCTCCATAGTGGCTGTACCAATTCACATTCCCACCAGCAGTGCAAGAGTGTTCCCTTTTTTCCACACCCTCTCCAGCATTTATTGTTTCTAGATTTTTTGATGATGGCCATTCTGACTGGTGTGAGATGATATCTCATTGTAGTTTTGATTTGCATTTCTCTAATTAGTAAAGATGTTGAGCATCCTTTCATGTGTTTGTTGGCAGTCTGTATATCTTCTGTGGAGAAATGTCTATTTAGGTCTTCTGCCCATTTTTGGATTGGGTTGTTTGTTTTTTTGTTATTGAGCTGCATGAGCTGCTTATAAATTTTGGAGATTAATCCTTTGTCAGTTGCTTCATTTGCAAATATTTTCTCCCATTCTGAGGGTTGTCTTTTGGTCTTGTTTATGGTTTCCTTTGCTGTGCAAAAGCTTTTAAGTTTCATTAGGTCCCATGTGTTTATTTTTGTCTTTATTTCCATTTCTCTAGGAGGTGGGTCAAAAAGGATCTTGCTGTGATTTATGTCATAGAGTGTTCTGCCTATGTTGTCCTCTAAGAGTTTGATAGTGTCTGGCCTTACATTTAGGTCTTTAATCCATTTTGAGCTTATTTTTGTGTATGGTGTTAGGGAGTGATCGAATCTCATACTTTTACATGTCCCTGTCCAGTTTTCCCAACACCACTTATTGAAGAGACTGTCCTTTCTCCACTGTACATTCCTGCCTCCTTTATCAAAGATAAGGTGACCATATGTCCGTGGGTTTATCTCTGGGCTTTCTATCCTGTTCCATTGATCTATCTTTCTGTTTCTGTGCCAGTACCATACTGTCTTGATTACTGCAGCTTTGTAGTATAGTCTGAAGTCAGGGAGCCTGATTCCTCCAGCTCCATTTTTCGTTCTCAAGATTGCTTTGTCTATTCGGGGTCTTTTGTGTTTCCATACAAATTGTGAAATTTTTTGTTCTAGTTCTGTGAAAAATGCCAGTGGTATTTTGATAGGGATTGCATTGAATCTGTAGATTGCTTTGGGTAGTAGAGTCATTTTCACAATGTTGATTCTTCCAATCCAAGAACATGGTACATCTCTCCATCTATTTGTATCATCTTTAATTTCTTTCATCAGTGTCTTATAATTTTCTGCATACAGGTCTTTTGTCTCCTTAGGTAGGTTTATTCCTAGATATTTTATTCTTTTTGTTGCAATGGTAAATGGGAGTGTTTCCTTGATTTCACTTTCAGATTTTTCATCATTAGTATATAGGAATGCCAGAGATTTCTGTGCATTAATTTTGTATCCTGCAACTTTACCAAATTCATTGATTAGCTCTAGTAGTTTTCTGGTAGCATCTTTAGGATTCTCTATGTATAGTATCATGTCATCTGCAAACAGTGACAGCTTTACTTCTTCTTTTCCAATTTGGATTCCTTTTATTTGCTTTTCTTCTCTGATTGCTGTGGCTAAAACTTCCAAAACTATGTTGAATAAGAGTGGTGAGAGTGGGCAACCTTGTCTTGTTCCTGATCTTAGTGGAAATGGTTTCAGTTTTTCACCATTGAGGACGATGCTGGCTGTGGGTTTGTCATATATGGCCTTTATTATGTTGAGGAAAGTTCCCTCTATGCCTACTTTCTGCAGGGTTTTTATCATGAATGGGTGTTGAATTTTGTCGAAAGCTTTCTCTGCATCTATTGAGATGATCATATGGTTTTTCTCCTTCAATTTGTTAATATGGTGTATCACGTTGATTGATTTGCGTATATTGAAGAATCCTTGCATTCCTGGGATAAACCCCACTTGATCATGGTGTATGATCCTTTTAATGTGCTGTTGGATTCTGTTTGCTAGTATTTTGTTGAGGATTTTTGCATCTATGTTCATCAGTGATATTGGCCTGTAGTTTTCTTTCTTTGTGACATCCTTGTCTGGTTTTGGTATCAAGGTGATGGTGGCCTCGTAGAATGAGTTTGGGAGTGTTCCTCCCTCTGCTATATTTTGGAAGAGTTTGAGAAGGATAGGCGTTAGCTCTTCTCTAAATGCTTGATAGAATTCGCCTGTGAAGCCATCTGGTCCTGGGCTTTTGTTTGTTGGAAGATTTTTTATCACAGTTTCAATTTCAGTGCTTGTGATTGGTCTGTTCATATGTTCTATTTCTTCCTGATTCAGTCTTGGCAGGTTGTGCATTTCTAAGAATTTGTCCATTTCTTCCAGGTTGTCCATTTTATTGGCATAGAGTTGCTTATAGTAATCTCTCACGATCTTTTGTATTTCTGCAGTGTCAGTTGTTACTTCTCCTTTTTCATTTCTAATTCTATTGATTTGAGTCTTCTCCCTTTTTTTCTTGATGAGTCTGGCTAATGGTTTATCAATTTTGTTTATCTTCTCAAAGAACCAGCTTTTAGTTTTATTGATCTTTGCTATTGTTTCCTTCATTTCTTTTTCATTTATTTCTGATCTGATTTTTATGATTTCTTTCCTTCTGCTAACTTTGGGATGTTTTTGTTCTTCTTTCTCTAATTGCTTTAGGTGCAAGGTTAGGTTGTTTAGTCGAGATATTTCCTGTTTCTTAAGGTGGGATTGTATTGCTATAAACTTCCCTCTTAGAACTGCTTTTGCTGCATCCCATAGGTTTTGGGTTGTCGTGTCTCCATTGTCATTTGTTTCTATGTATTTTTTTATTTCCTCTTTGATTTCTTCAGTGATCACTTCGTTATTAAGTAATGTATTGTTTAGCCTCCATGTGTTTGTATTTTTTATAGCTCTTTTCCTGTAATTGATATCTAGTCTCATAGCATTGTGGTCGGAAAAGATACTTGATACAATTTCAATTTTCTTAAATTTACCAAGGCTTGATTTGTGACCCAAGATATGATCTATCCTGGAGAATGTTCCATGAGCACTTGAGAAAAATGTGTATTCTGTTGTTTTTGGATGGAATGTCCTATAAATATCAATTAAGTCCATCTTGTTTAATGTATCATTTAAAGCTTGTGTTTCCTTATTTATTTTCATTTTGGATGATCTGTCCATTGGTGAAAGTGGGGTGTTAAAGTCCCCTACTATGATTGTGTTACTGTCGATTTCTCCTTTTATGGCTGTTAGTGTTTGCCTTATGTATTGAGGTGCTCCTATGTTGGGTGCATAAATATTTACAATTGTTATATCTTCTTCTTGGATCGATCCCTTGATCATTATGTAGTGTCCTTCTTTGTCTCTTCTAGTAGTCTTTATTTTAAAGTCTATTTTGTCTGATATGAGAATTGCTACTCCAGCTTTCTTTTGGTTTCCATTTGCATGGAATATCTTTTTCCATCCCCTTAGTTTCAGTCTGTATGTGTCTCTAGGTCTGAAGTGGGTCTCTTGTAGACAGCATATATATGGGTCTTGTTTTTGTATCCATTCAGCCAATCTGTGTCTTTTGGTGGGAGCGTTTAGTCCATTTACATTTAAGGTAATTATCGATATGTATGTTCCTATTCCCATTTTCTTAATTGTTTTGGGTTCGTTATTGTAGGTCTTTTCCTTCTGTTGTGTTTCTTGCCTAGAGAAGTTCCTTTAGCATTTGTTGTAAAGCTGGTTTGGTGGTGCTGAACTCTCTCAGCTTTTGCTTGTCTGTAAACGTTTTAATTTCTCCATCAAATCTGAATGAGATCCTTGCTGGGTAGAGTAATCTTGGTTGCAGGTTTCTCTCCTTCATCACTTTAATTATGTCCTGCCACTCCCTTCTGGCTTGTAGAGTTTCTGCTGAGAGATCAGCTGTTATCCTGATGGGGATTCCCTTGTGTGTTATTTGTTGTTTTTGCCTTGCTGCTTTTAATATGATTTCTTTGTGTTTAATTTTTGACAGTTTGATTAATATGTGTCTTGGCGTATTTCTCCTTGGATTTATTCTGTATGGGACTCTCTGTGCTTCTTGGACTTGATTAACTATTTCCTTTCCCATATTAGGGAAGTTTTCAACTATAATCTCTTCAAATATTTTCTCAGTCCCTTTCTTTTTCTCTTCTTCTTCTGGAACCCCTATAATTCGAATGTTGGTGCGTTTAATGTTGTCCCAGAGGTCTCTGATATTGTCCTCTGTTCTTTTCATTCTTTTCTCTTTATTTTGCTCTGCATTAGTTATTTCCACTATTTTATCTTCCACCTCACTTATCCGTTCTTCTGCCTCAGTTATTCTGCTATTGATCCCATCTAGAGTATTTTTCATTTCATTTATTGTGTTTTTAATCGATGCTTGATTCATCTTTAGTTCTACTAGGTCCTTGTTAACTGTTTCTTGCATTTTGTCTATTCTATTTCCAAGATTTTGGATCATCTTTACTATCATTATTCTGAATTCTTTTTCAGATAGACTGCCTATTACCTCTTCATTTGTTAGGTCTGGTGGGTTTTTATCTTGCTCCTTCTCCTGCTGTGTGTTTTTCTGTCTTCTCATTTTGCTTATGTTACTGTGTTTGGGGTCTCCTTTTTGCCGGCTGCAGGTTCGTAGTTCCTGTTGTTTTTGGTGTCTGTCCCCAGTGGCTAAGGTTGGTTTAGTGGGTTGTGTAGGTTTCCTGGTCGAGGGGACTAGTGCCTGTGTTCTGGTGGATGAGGCTGGATCTTGTCTTTCTGGTGGGCAGGTCCACGTCTGGTGGTGTGTTTTGGGGTGTCTGCAGACTTTTTATGATTTTAGGCCACCTCTCTGCTAATGGGTGGCGTTGTGTTCCTGTCTTGCTAGTTGTTTGGCATAGGGTGTCCAGCACTGTAGCTTGCTGGTCGTTGAGTGAAGCTGGGTGCTGGTGTTGAGATGGAGATCTCTGGAAGATTTTCGCCGTTTGATATTATGTGGAGCTGGGAGGTCTCTTGTGGACCAGTGTCCTGAAGTTGGCTCTCCCACCTCAGAGGCACAGTACTGACTCCTGGCTCCTCAATTTGGGATGATTTGTTGTCTATTCATGTATTCCACAGATGCAGGGTACATCAAGTTGATTGTGGAGCTTTAATCCGCTGCTTCTGAGGCTGCTGGGAGAGGTTTCCCTTTCTCTTCTTTGTTCTCACAGCTCCCGGGTCTCAGCTTTGGATTTGGCCCCGCCTCTGCGTGTAGGTCGCCGGAGGGCGTCTGTTCTTCGCTCAGACAGGAAAGGGTTAAAGGAGCAGCCTCTTCGGGAACTCTGGCTCACTCAGGCCGGGCGGGAGGGAGGGGCACGGAGTGCGGGGCGAGCCTGCAGCGGCAGAGGTCGGCGTGACGTTGCACCAGCCCGAGGCGCGCCGTGCGTTCTCCCAGGGAAGCCGCCCCTGGATCCCGGGACCCCGGCAGTGGCGGGCTGCTCAGGCTCCCGGAAGGGCGGTGTGGACAGTGACCTGCGCTCGCACACGGGCTTCTTGGCGGCGGCAGCAGCAGCCCCAGCGTCCCACGCCCGTCACTGGGCTCCGCGCTTTCAGTCGCGACTCGCGCCCGTCTGTGGAGCCCCTTTAAGCAGCGCTCTTAATCCCCTCTCCTCGCGCAGCAGGAAACCAAGAGGGAAGAACAAGTCTCTTGCCTCTTCGGCAGCTCCAGAGTTTTCCCGGACTCCCTCCCGGCTAGCTGTGGCACATTAGCCCCCTTCAGGCTGAGTTCTCGCCGCCAGCCCCAGTCCTCTCCCTGCGCTCTGACCGAAGCCCGAGCCTCAGCTTCCAGCGCCGCCCGCCCCGGCGGGCGAGCAGACAAGCCTCTCGGGCTGGTGAGTGCCGCTCGGCACCGATCCTCTGTGCGGGAATCTCTCCGCTTTGCCCTACCCAGGTATGTGGGGAGTTTCTTGCCTTTTGGGAGGTCTGGGGTCTTCTGCCAGCGTTCAGTAGGTGTTCTGTAGGAGTTGTTCCACGTGTAGCTGTATTTCTGGTGTATCCGTGAGGAGGAAGGTGATCTCCGCGTCTATGTGCATTAATTTTGTATCCTGCTACTTTAATGAATTCCTTGAGTAGCTCTAATACTTTTCTGATAACATCTTTAGGATTCTCTATGTATAGTATCATGTCATCTGAAACAGTGACAGTTTTACATCTTCTTTTCCAATTTGGATTCCTTTCATTTCTTTTTCATCTCTGATTGCTGCAGGTAAAACTTCCAAAACTATGTTGAATAATAGTGAGAGTGGGCAACTTTTTCTTGGTCCTGATCTTAGTGGAAATGGTTTTAGTTTTTCACCATTGAGAATGATGTTGGCTGTGGGTTTGTCATATACAGCCTTTATTATGTTGCTGTAAGTTCCTTCTATGCCTACTTTCTGGAGGTTTTTTTTTTTTTTTTTTTTTTATCATGAATGGGTGCTGAATTTTGTTGAAAGCTTTCTCTGCATCTGTTGAGATTATCATATGGTTTTTATCCTTCAATTTGTTAATATAGTGTATCACATTGTTGATTTGCCTATATTGAAGAATCCTTGCATTCCTGGGATAAACCCCACTTGGTCATGGTATATAATCCTTTTAATGTGCTGTTGGATTCTGTTTGCTAGTATTTTGTTGAGGATTTTTGCATCTATGTTCATCAGTGATATTGGCCTGTAGTTTTCTTTCTTTGTGACATCCTTGCCTGGTTTTGGTATCAAGGTGATGGTGGCCTCGTAGAATGAGTTTGGGAGTGTTCCTTCCTCTGAAATTGTTTGGAAGAGTTTGAGAAGGATGGGTGTTAGCTCTTCTCTAAATGTTTGATAGAATTCGCCTGTGAAGCTATCTGGTCCTGGGCTTTTGTTTGTTGGAAATTTTTAATCGCAGTTTCAATTTCAGTGCTTGTGATTGGTCTATTCATATTTTCTATTTCTTCCTGATTCAGTCTTGGCAGGTTGTGCATTTCTAAGAATTTGTCCATTTTTTTCCAGGTTGTCCATTTTATTGGCATAGAGTTGCTTATAGTAATCTCTCATGATCTTTTGTATTTCTGCAGTGTCAGTTGTTACTTCTCCTTTTTCATTTCTAATTCTATTGATTTGAGTCTTCTCCCTTTTTTTCTTGATGAGTCTGGCTAATGGTTTGTCAATTTTGTTTACCTTCTCAAAGAATCAGCTTTTGGTTTTATTGATCTTTTCCATTATTTCCTTCATTTCTTTTTCATTTATTTCTGATCTGATCTGTATCATTTCTTTCCATATGCCTACTTTGGGGTTTTTTTGTTCTTTCTCTAATTGCTTTAGGTGTAAGCTTAGGAGGTTCATTTGAGATTTTTCTTGTTACTTGACATAGGATTCTTTTGCTATAAACATGCGTCTTAGAACTGCTTTTGCTGCATCCCGTAGGCTTTGGGTCATCGTGTTTTCATTGTCATTTGTTTCTAGGTATTTTTTGATTTCCCTATTGATTTCTTCAATGATCTCTTGGTTATTTAGTAATGTACTGTTTAGCCTTCATGTGTTTGTATTTTTTACGCATTTTTTCCTGTAATTGACATCTAGGCTCATACCGTTGTGGTCAGAAAAGATACTTAATACGATTTCAATTTTCTTAAATTTACCAAGTCTTGATTTATGGCCCAAGATATGATCTATCCTGGAGAATGTTCCATGAGCACTTGCAAAGAAAGTGTATTCTTTTTTTTTTTTTTGATGGAATGTCCTTTATATATCAACTAAGTCCATCTTGTTTAATGTATCATTTACAGCTTGTGTTTCCTTATTTATTTTCATTTTGTATGATCTGTCCATTGGTGCAAGTGGGGTGTTAAAGTCCCCTACTCTTATTGTGTAACCTTCGATTTCCCCTTTTATGGCTGTTAGCATTTGCCTTATGTATTGAGGTACTCCTATGTTGTGCAATAATATTCATTATTTACATATTTATTGCATAAATATTTAGAGTTGTTATATCTTCTTCTTGGTTTGATCCCTTGATTGTTATGAAGTGTCCTTCTTTGTCTCTTGTAATAGTCTTTATTTTAAAGTCTATTTTGTCTGATATGAGAATTGCTACTCCAGCTTTCTTTTGATTTCCAGTTGCATGGATATTTTTTCCATCCCCTCACTTTCGTTCTGTATGTGTCCCTAGGTCTGAAGTGGGTCTCTTGTAGACAGCATATATACGGGTCTTGTTTTTGTATCCATTCAGCCAATCAATGACTTTTGGTCAGAACATTAAATCCATTTACATTTAAAGTAATGATCAATTATATATGTTCCTATTACCATTTTCTTAATTGTTTGGGTTTGTTATTGTAGGTCTTTTCCTTCTTTTGTGTTTCCTGCCTAGAGAAGTTCCTTTAGCACTTGTTGTAAAGCTGGTTTTGTGGTGCTGAGTTCTCTTAGCTTTTGCTTGTATATAAAGGTTTTAATTTCTCCACTGAATTTGAATGAATCCATGCTGGGTAGACTAATCTTGATTGTAGGTTTTTCCCTTTCTTCAATTTCTTAAATATGTCCTGCCACTCCCTTCTGGCTTGCAGAGTTTCTGATGAAAGATTAGCTTTTAACCTTATGGAGATTCCCTTGTATGTTATTTGTTGTTTTTCCCTTGCTGCTTTCAATATTTTTTCTTTGAATTTAATTTTTGATACTTTGATTTATATGTGTCTTGGCGTATTTCTCCTTGGATTTATCCTGTATGGGACTCTCTGAGCTTCCTGAACTTGATTGACTATTTCTTTTCCCATATTAGGGAAGTTTTCAACTATAATCTCTTCAAATATTTTCTCTGTCCCTTTGTTTTTCTCTTCTTCTTCTGGGACCCCTATAATTCGAATGTTGGTGTGTTTAATGTTTCCCAGAGGTCTCTGAAACTTCCCTCAATTATTTTCATTCTTTTTTCTTTATTCTGCTCTGTGGTAGTTATTTCCTCTATTTTATCTACCAGGTCATTTATCCATTCTTCTCCCTCAGTTATTCTGCTCTTGATTCCTTCTAGAGAATTTTTAATTTCATTTATTGTGTTGTTCATGATTGTTTGTTTGCTCTTTGTTTCTTCTAGGTCCTTGTTAAATGTTTCTTGTCTTTTCTCCATTCTATTGAAACAATTCTGCATCATCTTTACTATCATTACTCTGCATTCTTTTTCATGTAAACTGCCTATTTCCTCTACCTTTCTTTGTTCTGGTGGGTTTTACATTGCTCCTTCATCTGCTGTGTATTTCTCTGTTTTCTCATTTAGGTTAACTTACTGTTTTTGGTGGGTGGAATTTGGGGTCTTGTTTTCACATGCTGTGAGTTCATAGTTCCCATTGTTTTTGGTGTCTCCCCCCAGTGGGTCAGGTTGTTTCTGTGAGTTGTGTAGGCTTCCTGGGGGAGGGCACTGGTGCCTGTGTTCTGGTGGATGAGTGTGGAACTTTTATTTCTGCTGGGCAGGACCACATCCAGTGGTGTGTTTGTGGTGTCTGGGGACTTACTTTGGTTTTAGGCCCCCTCTCTGCCAGTGGGTTGGGTTGTGTTCCTGTCTTGCTAGTTTTTTGGCATGAGGTATCCAGCACTGGAGCTTGTTGGTCGCTGCATGGAGCTGGGTCTTAGCTTTGAGATCGAGCTCTCTGGGAGAGCTCTAGCAGATTGATATTACATGGAGCCTGTAGGTCTCTAGGGGACCAGTGTTCTGAACTCAGGTCTCCCACCTCAGAGGCTCAAGCCTGACTCCAGGCCAGAGCACTAAGACCCTGTCAGCCACATGGCTCAGAGGAAAAGGGAGAAAAAAAAAAAAGAAAAAAAATTAAAGTTATTAAAATAAAAAATATTAAAATTAAAATAATTAAAAAGTAATAAAAAAGGAAAGGAAGAAGAGAACAACCAAATCAATAAACTCATCCAGCAATGATAACAAGCACTAAAAACTGTACTAAAAAAAAAAAGGAAAAGAAATCGGACAGAACCCTAGGACAAATGGTAAAAGCAAGCCTGTACAGACAATGTCACACAAAGAGGCATACATATACACACTCACAAAAAAAGAGAAAAAGGAAAAAAATATATATATATATATTTATATAAAGTAAAAATGGAAGAGAGCAACCATATCAATAAACAAATCTACCAATGATAATAAGCTCTGAATACTAAACTAGGATATACATAAAACCAGAAACAAATTAGATGCAGAAAGCAAACCCTAAGTCTACAGTTGCTCCCAAAGTCCACTGCCTCAATTTTGGGAAGATCCGTTGTCTATTCAGGTATTCCAGAGATACAGGGTACATCAAGTTGTTTGTGGAAATTTAATCTCCTGCTCCTAATGCTGCTGGAAGAAATTTCCCTTTCCCTTCTTTGTTCGCACAGCTCCTAGGGTTCAACTTTGGATTTGGCCCTGCCTCTGCATGTAGGTCGCCTGAGGGCATCTTTCCTTCACTCAGACAGGACGGGGTTAAAGGAGCAGCTGATTAGGGGGCTGTAGCTCGCTCAGGCTGGGGGGAGGGAGGGGTACAGAATGCGGGATGAGCCTGCATTGGCAGAGGTTGGTGTGACGTTGCAATAGCCTGAGGCACACCATGTGTTCTCCCGGGGAAGTTGTCCCTGGATCACGGGACCCTGGAGGTGGCGGGCTGCACAGGCTCTCAGGAGGGGAGGTGTGGATAGTGACCTGTGCTTGCACACAAGCTTCTTGGTGGCTGCAGCAGCCTTAGCATCTCATGCCCATCTCTGGTGTCCACGCTGATAGCCACAGCTCGCGCCAGTCTCTGGAGTTCATTTAGGTGCTACTCTGAATCCCCTCTCCTCATGCACCCTGAAACAATGGTCTCTTGCCTCTTAGGCAGTTCCAGATGTTTTCCCGACTCCCTCCAGGCTAGTTGTGGCACACTAGCCCCCTTCAGGCTGTGCTCACGCAACCAACCCCAGTCCTCTCCCTGGGATCTGACCTCAGAAGCCTGAGCCTCAGCTCCCACCCCCCGCCCACCCCAGTGGGTGAGCAGACAAGCCTCTCGGGCTGGTGAGTGCTGGTCGGGCACTGATACTCTGTGTGGGAATCTCTCCACTTTGCCCTCTGCACCCCTGTTGCTGTGCTCTCCTCTGTGGCTCTGAAGCTCCCCCTGGGCCACCCACCGTCTCCACCAGTGAAGGGGCTTCCTAGTGTGGTGGAAAATTTTCCTCCTTCACAGCTCCCTCCCAGAGGTTCAGGTCCCATCTCTATTCTTTTCTCTCTGTTTTTTCTTTTTTCTTTTGCCCTACCCAGATACATAGGGAGTTTCTTTCCTTTTGGGAAGTCTGAGGTCTTCTGCCAGTGTACAGTAATTGTTCTGTAGGTGTTATTCCACATGTAGATGCATTTTTGATGTATTTATTGGGAGGAAGGTGATCTCCACGTCTTACTCCTCTGCCATCTTGAAGGTCCCCCTTGATTTCTTACTTTTAGAGTAAAGTTTATCCTCAGGACTCAGTTACTTATAAAGTTGTGTAGGGAAAGAAATCGGTATTGTAAGAAGAAAATAAGCCAGGGCACCTGAATAAAGGTTGCAAAAGAACTCTCACCTCTTAGAGCTCTGTCTTTCCTATATTCTCAGAATGCAAATTTAAGGAATGCAAACTTTCCCCCTGATTAGTTATTCCCTCAAGAGATGTTTAAAGCAGTCCTTTACCTCCATTGCCAAGTCATTAGAGGGAATTTATAATTCCCAGGCCTTTAGATAATAAGCCACAGGCCACTTAAAGATACTACTGAGAGAAGTTTGGCATCAGAATATTCAGTCACAGATGGTAAATGGAATTTCCACTGTCTACTGCATCTCAGATACAGAGATTAAATCTCTGCCTGAAACTTGTCTCCACATCTCTTAAACTATTTTTTGTTCTACAAAGTTTATTTTGTTCTGCAGCATTTGAAGCTTCTGAAGAGATTGATACTTTCTCATTTTCTGGGGAGGAAAAGTGATACAGATTGCTTTGTAAATGAAGACTCATCTTGTTATTGTCTACAGTTTGTGTAGTCATGTTAGATTATACAGCATTGTGTTGTGGGCTCCTTATTAATTATGATGCTTCCTGCTGCCACGCTGATTCATTTTTTCTGATGGCTTCACTATGGAAAGCACAGTTTCTTTCAAAGAAGCCCATCACAATGCAAGCAGCTCATTAACTTCAGCCTTCCTTCCAGTTTCCTATGACAAGCTGAAGAACCTTCTCTAACTAACTTTAGAAAGAGATAATAAAGTTTTATTTCCCTTTCACAGCATCTCAAGGGCAGTTTAGCATGTTCTCTTCCTCCAGACAGAATTTTGAACAGAAGCAGAGGGAATCAGAACTTTATTTTTTAATATTCTGGATGTCACTAAATTAGAATTTACTGTAAATGACAACTCCTTATACTTAGTAGATTCCATATTGTATTTTTTTTAAAATGGTATATCTTTGGGTGTTGTTTGCTTCAGAGAGAAAAAATAAATGAATTTATCAGGACTATCTTTCCAGATTCAAGTTCTGTGACTGTTTTTCTTTAGTTTTCTTTTGTTTTTGTTTGCTAGCAAGGAGGAGAGTATTTGCCTAATGTGAAACCCTTCAAGTATGAATATTCTTTAATTCTCTCAAATTCCAAAAGTCCACCATTAGATGTTCTTTCTTTTGGTTTGTCTCTCCAGGCATTTTCTAGCACGGTAAATACCTTTGGAAGCAGGTACATATCTGGGTGATTTAGTGAATACACTTTATGCAGTCAGAATAGGCTATGTTATGCTGTAATAATAGACATCCCCTAAAATCTCACTGCCTAAACACACACAAACATGTGTTTCTGACTCTTGCTACAAGTCTGATGTGGGTTGGCAGATGGCTTTAGCCAACATATTCATTTAGGGATGGAAGCTGAAGGAAACTCCATCTCATCATGTATTTTTCCATGACTGATGGAGCAGGAAAAAGAAAGATATTGAACAGTGCCTTTCAAAATTCCTCCAAGGAGTGGCACATGCCACTACCCACAGTTGGTCAGCCAAAGTGAGTCCCATGACCATGTATAACTTTAAAAAGGTGGAAAGGTATCTTCCTACCCAGAAGGAGAAGGAAAACCACATTTGTAAACAGCCTCATTGATCAACAGTACACTGTTGTAAATTGTTCCTCATACCACATTCTGGCTGATGGCTAGTGGGGTGAGAACTAGAAATTTGAATGCCTTTGAAGCATAAAAAACAAACCTAGGAGGCACAGCAGAAACATGGGGCTAGGCACCTATCTCATATGCAGAAGCAATGTTCCAGCTCACCAACCTTTGGTGTTCTTCACTAAATATGGTAATCCTCAACCTAGGTAAATTTTCTGAATAATAAAATGTAATGCACTATTTCAATAAGATACCTGTATGCAATCAATACATAATAAATGCCATTTATAAGGCTTTTTAAACCGGACCTTTCTTGAGAAGTAACACTATAAATTGTAGATGATGAAATGGTTGGAAACTCCTGACCTACAGTATAAGATTTACTGTTCCCTAGAAACAGGGGCTGTGTCTTACATCTCTGTGTGTCTCCATTTGCTAAGTTACAGCTGACAATATTCATCGTAGAGGGTAAAAAAAATACTGCAGGAACTAAGTAGCCTAAGTTTCTGTCCTTGCCTGACTACTTACTTGCTGAGTAACTATGAACGAGTAGCTATTGCTTTTGCCTACTTAGCATCCATCTCTCCTTTTGTTAACAGTGTCATAATTCCCCACCCCCAGCTCTTGGAAGACCCCAAACACTTATTCAGTCTCTGTGATTCCATTGCAGTTGCACCTCCCAGCTTCTGGGATGACACATATCTCACCTTATAACCCATCCCTGTGGTCACAGTGATTGTTTCAGAAAGGGATACATATGCAACATTTTCCATGGGAGATTTTTTGTAACCATTAGGAAATAAAAGCTCTATTTTTACCTATGGCTGCTGAAAGAATATGATGCAAATCTGAAGCATTTGGCTGCCATATTACCCCCCAAAGGGAACATCTATCTGAGAAAGGAGGCAACACAGAAAAACTCTAAACTGAATGGTAGAAACCAAGAGATGGAGAATCTATGAGTAATAGGTAGACTAAAGTGATTGAGTGAGCCCTGCATGATTTGACTTTGTGCTTTCAATTATAGGACACAATTAATGTCCTTTTTATTAAACCTAGTTTGAGTTAAGGTGTTTGAAATACCAAGCATCATGACAAATTAACCTTCCTGAGCCTGCTTCTACATGTATAAGATGAAGTATTGCCATAATATGTGGATTTCCCTAAAATAACTATACATCCTTAAAAGTGTTATATGCAGTAGATTTGTGGAATAAGATTATAAATCCAGTTTGTTAGAAATGTTGGGTTTGAGATGGCTGTGAGTTGGGTATCCTTGTTGGCAGCCCAGGGAATAAGTACTGGAGGGAGATAGAGATTTGGGAGTCATCAGCAGAGAAATGGTAATCAAAGCCAAGGTGATAAATAAAAGTACCCTGTCAGAGGGTGTGTATACTAAAAGGTGAAGAAGGGAATACTGTATAGTTTAAATTTGAGAGAGTGTAAACCACAGTGGGGCCTGGGGCAAAGATAAGTTTTGATCTAAGGTTGTCAAGGAAATGCAGGGGCCAGTTTATATATGACCCAGACCTGGTGTGAGTTGCTAAGGAACTTATTGTTTATCACTTAGGTAAATAAATGGGAGTCGATCAAGGGTTTCAAGCCAGAGACAAGATAGCATTTTGACTTTTATTAAGATCACTCCTGTGGAAGAAGAGACAATGGATTATAGGTGGAAGTGAATGATGTCAGAGTTACTAATCAATTATTCCAATTCTTTAAGCAAAAGATAATGAAGACCTAAATTAAGGTAATGGCAGTGAGAATTAAGATGAGGATAAGGTTGGAATGAGATTTAAGAGAGAGAATCTTACACTGTTAAAGGTATTTGAGGGCTAAGGGGAGAAGAAAATTCGGTATAAAGGTCTTTACTAGAATAACTGGGAGAAAAGTAACAATTCAATTAAGAGACACAATAAAAAATGAGTAGGTTGGAAGCAAATTTCAGTTTTGAGCAGGATGATCTTAAGACCTGAAACCAAGAGAATTTAGAGTTGATTTGTTAACAAATAGGTAGTAAAACCCCTGACATGAATAAAAAAGCCTTAGAGGTGTTAGAAGATGACAAAATGATGAATTCTAAGGCTGAAGCCCTAGAAACAGCCAGGCTCTGAGAACACTTAAGAATAAAAGAACATAAAAGTAGAAGGTGAAACCAAAGGATCTGGATGCCCCCCAAAAAAGGGAGAGTATCAAGTATGAGGTAGTGGCTGGTTGGCCACTGTCTATCTAGATCCTCAGTAAGATTTAAATTGGGAAAAATTTAAGGAACCAAGCATTAACTAATAATTCAGGTCATCTTTAGGGTAACGATACCATTCTCAAGCACAATTTACTCACTGCATAAATTTCTTTAAAATTTTAATTAAATCTGCCTGTCGATGAGAAAGGGCTGTACTTCTATAAACTATGAGATTTTATATCACATTTCTCGAAGATATCACTCAAGTTTTCAATCCTCGTGAAAGCCCCTGCTTGCTCTTCTGCCCACTGGATGTTAAACGTCCCTTTACCTGGGTTCTTATAACCCTCTGTGCATACCTTCTTCACACTTAAGCTCTTGATTTTAATCATTGGCTATATGCGAAGTCATTGAGGATACAATTTCTTTCCTTTCTCCATCCACTCATGGCCCTATGCTCCTGGCCAGCTCAGAAGAATGCTTATTGAATGTGTCACCCTAATATCTACCATTCCTTTTCTAAGTGTGGTGTCCATTAACCTACAAGTCAGTTAGAAGGCTAAATTTTCCTATTTCTGACATATTAGCTCTCTGATTCATTCCATGTCGTAAGTCGTTCCCACCACTTATAATGGCTACTAGTCTTCATGTTGTAGACCACTGAATAGCTCAACACTCTTCCATTGAGCCCTGAAGAAAACTGGATGGAGCAGAAGCAAGCCATTTTATCATGTCAAATTTCACAAGACCAGTGATTGAACTGCAATTCAAATGTATTATTATTCATTAATAATACATAGAACTACAATATAAGAGGAACTAGGTAAAAATTCTAGTTAACTTAAACTTTTCCTAATCCTGCATAAAGGTAGAAAAAATTTTCTTTTATTGAACTATAGTTGACTTACAATGTTGTGTTAGTTTCAGATGTACAGAAAAGTGATTCAGTTAAACATTTATATTGTTTTTCATATTCTTTTCCATTATAGGTTATTACAAGATATAGAATATTGTTCCCTGTGCTATACAGTAAATCCTAGTTGTTTATTTTAAATATACTGGTATTTATCTGTTAATCTGGTACTCCTAATTTATGCCTCCCTGCCCTTTCCACTTTGTTAACCATAAGTTTGTTTTCTATGTCTGTGAGTCTGTTTTGGTTTGTAAATAAGTTCATTTGTATTATTTTTTAGATTCGTATAAGTGATATCATGTAATATATGTCTTTGTCTGACTTACTTAGTGTGATGATCTCTAGGTCCATCCATATTGCTGCAAATAGAATATTCCATTCATTTTTATGGCTGAGTAATATTCCATTGTATATGTTTACCACATCGTCTTTATCCATTCATCTGT
This sequence comes from Hyperoodon ampullatus, assembly GCF_949752795.1. Classification (NCBI taxonomy): domain Eukaryota; kingdom Metazoa; phylum Chordata; class Mammalia; order Artiodactyla; family Ziphiidae; genus Hyperoodon; species Hyperoodon ampullatus. Next base: position 108,392,792 of record NC_136917.1, read on the forward strand.
TGATGGACATTTAGGTTGCTTCCATGTCTTGGCTATTGTAAATAGTGCTGCTATGAACACTGGGGTGCATATATGTTTTCGAATTAACGTTTTCTCCATATATGTACCCAGGAGTGGCATTGCTGGATCATACGTAACTCTATTTTTAGTTTTTAAAGAACCTCCATACTGTTCTCCATAGTGGCTGTATCAATTTACATTCCTACCAATGGTGTAGGAGGGTTCCCTTTTCTCCACACCCTTTCCAGCATTTACTATTTGTAGACTTTTTGATGATGGCCATTCTGACCGGTGTGAGGTGATACCTCATTGTAGTTTTGATTTGTATTTCTCTAATAATTAGTGATATTGAGCATCTTTTCATGTGCCTCTTGGCCATCTGTATGTCCTCTTTGGAAAAATGTCTGTTCAGGTCTTCTGCCCATTTCTGATTAGGTTGCTTGGGTTTTTTTGATATTGAGTTATATGAGCTGTTTGTTAGGAGATTAAGCCCTTGTCAGTTGCATTGTTTGCAAATATTTTCTCCCCATCCATAGGTTGTCTTTTCATTTTGTTTATGGTTTCCTTTGCTGTGCAAAAGCTTATACATTTGATTAGGTCCCATTTGTTTATTTTTGCTTTTATTTCTATTGCCTTGGGAGAGTGACCTAAGAAAACATTGATATGATTTATATCAAAATGTTTTGCCTATATTTTCTTCTAAGAGTTGTATGGTGTCATGTCTTATGTTTAAGATTTTGAGTTTATTTTTGGTATGGTATGGTATCTTTGTGTATTTTTGTGTATGGTATGAGTGTTCTAATTTCATTGATTTACATGAGACTGTCCAGCTTTCCCAACACCACTTGCTGAAGAGACTATCTTTTCTCCATTGTATATTCTTGCCTCCTTTGTCAAAGATAAATTGACCATGGGTGTGTGGGTTTATTTCTGGGCTCTCTATTCTGTTTCATTTATCTACATGTCTGTTTTTGTGCCAGTACTACACTGTTTTGTTTTCTGCAGCTTTATAGTATTGTCTGAAGTCTGGGAGGGTTATGCCTCCTGCTTTGTTCTTTTTCCTCAGGATTGCATTTAGCAATTCTGGGTCTTCTGTGGTTCCATATAAATTTTAGGATTATTCTAGTTCTGTGAAAAATGTCATGGATAATTTGATAGGTATCACATTAAATGCATAGATTACTTTGAGTAGTGTGGTCATTTTAACAATATTAATTCTTCCAATCCAAGAACATGGGGTATCTTTCCATTTTTTTGAATCATCTTCACGTTTCTTTATTAATGTTTTATAGCATATAGGTCTTTCAGCTTCGTGGTTAGGTTTATTCCTAGGTATTATATTTTTTGATGTGATTTTAAATGGGATTATTTTTTGTTTTACTTTCTCTTTCTGATATTTCATTGTTAGTATAAAGAAATGCAAAGATTTCTGTATATTAATCTTTTATCCTGCTACCTTGCTGAATTCATTTATTAGTTCTAATAAAGTTAGACAATTTAAGACAAGACCTTCACAAGAAGAATGGACCTGATGGATTCTGAATTCCTCAGGTCTGCATGCCTCTACTGATGCACCTATCTCTTCAAATTTCTTTGTCCAGTAGAGCACATGTCTACCTTATTCACAGAAATAATATCTTGGGTTTCTCCTGAATCTGCATCCTAAGCTACCACCTGGAATTCAGCCAGATGGTAAGTTGTATATCCTTCTAATCATCTCTCACATTCCAGGGAGAATTTAGGCTGTGAACAAGCAGAAAGTAGGATCTCAGATTCTTGTTCAGTTTTTCCACCAATGAGTGTCATGAGTCACTGATTTTGTTACCTGGTAAATAATTTACACTCTCCAAAACACTGAATTATTTTCTTCGGAGACATCACAATCTAATTTCATTTTTTAAGGGTATTTTTCACATTAACAAAACTCTGGATAGGTCATTATAGAAAAAGGAGTGTGAATGGCTTCTTGTCTACTCTACCTAGCACTTTAACATTTAATGCCTATGCTAGTTATTGGCCATTTCTTCATCAAAATCTATTCCAATTAAATTATTTTGATTCAGGATCTTGCAATAATGTGGAGACAGTATGACAAATATGACCTCTGAGAATGAATAAATGAATGAATGGATCTTTTTTATATGAGATGCATCTTATCACATTAAATAATTCTTATATACCTACATCCACTGTTCTTTTAGTGGTTGCATGTGATATTGACACACCTATAACTCATTTAGCTGTAAGTACTCTGTCTCTAATAAAACTGGATTTGGCTCCTTATAGAAAGTGATTTAATGGGAGGGGACAGTTATTACACATGCGAACACACTTGCCTGCTGGGATTAAGTATTTAAAAAGATGAGGCAGCTGTAATTGTTGCATGCTAATTTACCATGAAATATTTTCCCAGGCCTAAGGACACAAGAACTTTATGTTTAATGTTGTAGTCCAGTGTAACAGATAATTTCAAAAGATGTTTTTTTTGTTTTTTTTGTTTTATTTTTACTTCAGTAACCTCATATTTATTATTACCATCATTGCATCAACTATTAACTACAAGACAGAAACCTAGGATTTATCCATGGATCTTTGCTTTCCTTTCCACCCTTGTCTATCATTATGTCCAGTCTGTTTTATTTTCTCAATGTCTCTAGAATTGGTAACAACCTTCATCATCACTGGTCTACTTAATTTCATGCCCTTATTAATGACAGCTGAATTATTATGATATACTATTAACTGGCCTCCTTGTTTCTGATCTTATACATTTCAAGACATTTTTCATACAACAACCTGATATTACTTTCATATAAATCCTTTAATTGCTTACTGTTGCCTTATGAATAAAATCTAAACTCTTTCATTATCTGTAGCAATCCTTTAGTCCCCAACTTTGACCTTGTTCTCCAGCCTACCAACTATGTGCAGTTGTCACACTCCTGTGTCTTTACAAACACTGTTTTGTCTGGTTGACTCAGGCTCATCCTTCATCTATACTTGGCTGACTTTCTCAATCTTCAAGACAGTTCAGCATCATCCTCATTGAGGAGGTGTATCAGACCTCCTCCTTGGTCCTTCCCCAATATTCTGCATTGGCCTCTGTCTTAGTTCTTCCACCAATATTGTAATTACCTGTTTACTCCTCGATATAGGCAGTAGAACATTTAGAGCACTAGAGCTATGTCCTATTCCCCATATAACAGAGAAGTAGATATTCAAAAATGCTTATGAATGAATTCATGAGTTAAAGAATGAATACTTTTTAAACAATTTTTTTTGTTTTCTTTTAATTTATCAATGCTAAGATGATGGAACATTTGTTTTTACCCATTTAAATATTCTTTCTCACTGGAAGATTTCTATGAAGATATCTATTTGAAGAAAGGACAGCAGAAGAATACAGAGTAGATAAAATTTCCCTAATTTTATGATGCTTCCTAATATGTTTGTATATCATTCTGAATTCATCTTTCCATGAACATCCATATGGAAGTTTAAACCTTGTCCAAGATTTCTATAAATTGCTAGAGGGGCCTATATTCTCTTAATCACTTCAAGTTCAAATGTCTCCTGCCTCAAAACGGTTGTGTATTACATCTCTGTCTTGAGAATTCTATCTTTGTTTCATTCTTTGTGTAAATTTTAAGCTTTGTCTCAATTTCTTAAAAAGTTTAGATTCACAGGGCATTTGTGAATAGAAGAGACTTCAGTGAAGTTATTTTTATTTTCAGGGGAGGTGGTGGAGAAGAGGGATCATAAGAATGTTTTTGTTTTTTAAAAAAACATATCAGGGCTTCCCTGGTGGTGCAGTGGTTGAGATTCTGCCTGCCGATGCAGGGGACACGGGTTCGTGCCCCAGTCCGGGAAGATCCCACATGCCGCAGAGCGGCTAGGCCCGTGAGCCATGGCCGCTGAGCCTGCATGTCCGGAGCCTGCGTGTCCGGAGCCTGTGCTCTGCAACGGGAGAGGCCACAACAGTGAGAGGCCCGCGTACCGCAAAAAAAACCCGAAAAAAACCCCCCAAAAAACATAGCATTTCAGATTGTAAACAAGCCTCTTACATGAGTTCCTTCAGCCATCCCTCCACTATAAATATTTTTCTTTAGTTTATTTCACTCTAAATTGTTGCCCCATCTTCATGCCATTTCACTAACTCATTTCTTCTGTCATTTCTATTCTGTGAATTACCCAGGAATTCAAATTATTTTCTTTGCATTTTGCAGAGTAATTAATCTTTCTCTAGTTCCTACTGCTAAACTATTTTCAAAACACACTTTTGCATATTTAAATCCATTGTGAATCTCTGTAGAAGAATGGGGATTTTCATTAAACAAAGTCCACCCTTGCCTTAACTAAGTTTCAACATAAGAAAACTACCCTAGTTGTGCTAGGCAGAGAGTGATTTAATGTAGGAAATCAGGTACTTACACAATCTTTGGAAAGAATGGAGAAATGGGCCTTAGACTGAGTCTTAGAAGTGACTGAGAACTCTACAGCACTAGTGCACCAGGGAAACTACATTGACTTAAGCTTCCAAATTACAACCATAGCAATAACAATATATTCTTACCTAAAGTAAGAAATTATGTATCACCAAAGAAAAGCATTCACCATTTGCCCAAAATGGGCTACACAAAGTACCAATAGTAAATTTATTCATTTCTGAGTGATGTCAATCCCTCTTCTGTTCACAATAATGCCTTTATATCATATTGCTTAGAGTAAATAATTAATTTAATGACTCTACACATACAGTATATAAAGCCACTGGAGGGGGAGGGGAAAAGTTGTTAAACATATAAATATTGGAAGAAGCAAGGAAGGAAAAATACAAAGCAAAGGTGAAGACAGCAAGAAACAAAACATCGTTATAAGTAAAAGTCCTCATGTTTAAAAATGGTCTTTAGGGCACAGCCAGAATCGCCATATATAACATTCATCTTCTACCCCTTTGTTGTTCCCTTCACCTGCATCTAGAACCTCAACTGATCAAGGTTCTCTACATGATAGTCTACCAACTTGTTTATTCTGAAGAAGTATGAGTGCTTGGTATCTTTCCAACTTGTTAATTCTCTAGAAGTATGAGCACTTGGTATCACTACATTGTGATAGTCACATTAAATTTGTCACTGACTGTGGACACATGAGAGATTTCCTAGAGAACTAACTTCTCAAGAAATATACATGATACTCCTCCCTGCTCCCATACGTAGCAGTAATGGTATTTTCCTCTGATAGTTAGAAGCAATCACCCCACCCTGACATTATTACTTTTAAAAAATCAATCTGTGGATTCAGAAGCATAGGGAAGTGAAAAGACCAGATAGAACAATTGATCTTTGTTACCTCTTTGGACTCACTCTGACCTTGAATACTAACACCCCTAATGCAGAAAACCTCTAAATCACAGAGACAGAAAGTAACAATTCTGTGAATAAATTATTAGGTGTAATAGTATGATGGGACATAGTCACATTCCCTTAAGAATTGCAGATTACTTATCTACCTCAGCTATCGTTATGGATATAATCATTCCGATTTTGTTTCCTGTTGAATACCTATTACAAAAATTACATGCACAATTCCCCTGCTGGTTAAGTTGCTATTTGTCTTCTGACATTCTAGAGTCTCCCATGCACATTGAAACAGTGATGCCTATTTCAGTGGTAGCATTTTTTACCCTCATCCCTGGCAGATAGAGGACAGACACTGTGGTGCTATTCAAGGATGATAGTGCACCCCTCACCAGTGTATTTTTTTAGTGCATTGGCAAAATAATTGTCCTTTTTACCTTCTCAGGAAATAAATAGGTGATGGGTTGCATTCTTACTACCTAAACCTTTGAACCCCTTCATTCACACTAAACATATGATTTTTAGGTTCTCAAATCCATTTATTATAACCATAGTTAGTGTTTTTTTTTCATTTTTTATTTTTTTGTTATAGAAGCATAGTTGCCGTACAGTATTATGAGTTTCAGGTGTACGATATAGTGGTTCACACTTTTTAAAGATTATACTCCATTTATAGTTATTTTAAAATATTGTCTATATTGCCCATTTTATATAATATATCCTTATACCTCATTTTATACCTAACAGTTTTTACCTCTTAATTCCCTACCCCTGTCTTGTAGCTTCCTCCTTCCCTCTCCCCACTGGTAACCACTAGTTCGTTCTCTATATCTGTGAGACTGCTTCTTTTTTGTTGCATCCACTGGTTGGTTGTATTTTTTTTTATTCCATATATAAGTGATATCATATAGTACTTGTCTTTCTCTGTCTGACTTATTTCACTTAGCATGATGGCATCCAAGTCCATCTTTCTGAAAATGGCAAAATTTCATTCCTTTTATGACTCAGTAGTGTTCCATTGTGTGTGTGTGTGTGTGTGTGTGTGTGTGTGTTATAATCACATCTTCCTTATGCATTCATCTGTTGGTGGACATTAGGTTGCTTCCATACCTTGGCAATCGTAAATAATACTGCAGTGAACATTGGGGTGCATATATCTTTTCAAATTCATATTTCTGTTTTCTTTCAGATATATACCTGGGAGTGGAATTGATGGGTCATATGGTAGTTCTATTTTTAGTTTTTTCAGAAACCTCCATACTGTTTTCCACAGTGGGTACACCAATTTACATTCCCACCAACAGTGTACAAGGGGTCCTCTTTCTCCACATCCTTGCCAACATTTGTTATTTGTCTTCTTTTTGATGATAGTCATTCTGACAAGCCATAGTTAGGTTTAAATTTCAGTTAACCTATGAACCGAAGTTCCAACTACTACAGGCTGCTCTAGCCCCATCTTGAAATCTAGATTTTCTGGTAATGTTATCCATGTAGATACATTGGATTAAACCCAACATTATGTTCCTTTTTCCCTAGTGCCTCATTCTTAGGATCTATTCCCACACATGTTCTCCAGCATTCTACTAATATATTACAGTCTTACAACTCTTTGGATGTTTAAGCCTTTGGTTCTTTAATCATGCTAGTGTCTGATTTTAGTTTAAAATATGGAAGAAATAGGATATAGTACAGAAAGAGCATTTAGGAAAATGGAATTTGTTTACAACCTAGTTATGTCAGGTATAATCATTTTGGGACCTTAAGACAAGTCAGGCCAGCCTCAGAAGATTGGAGCCCTGAGGGATAGAGAGTGAGAGGCTGCTTCTGCCTGCCATAGAATTCACTGGTTTTGAAATATCGGACTGTATATATTCATCTTAATTTACCCAACGCTTCATTCATTTCATTTCTGAGAGCTTCAGGCATTTCCCAGTTAATACACTAAGTTTTACATAGGAAACCTTGGAAGAATATGAATTAAATTTGTGTCTGATTTCCAGCTACATCAGTTTCTGTGACTATAGAGATAAGAGATTACATTAGTATCGTCACAGTAGCTCCTTGGACCTGTGTATTTCTCAAGCCAAGAATTTAAACCCCAACCAGGACATTTTCTTTCTGTAGGTTTCCAGTGCCATCAAAAGTTGCCTGCCCATCCCACAGCACTTGTAAACACCATTCCTACTCTAATGATCTGTTGCAGCAGCCACTTGGTTCACCAATGCTTTGTCTTTAATAGGCACTTCATTCCGGGTCACTACTTCATTCCAGGTAAGATAATCTAAGAAACTCATCAGCCTTCTTATGCTGTGGACTTCTGGTATAGTGTACCATTTTCCCACGAAAAGCAGCTCAACACTATTTGTTGCTAGAAAACGTTTAGTACCAAGCACTAAATCAGTCAGGTTTAGTAAAGAAAATAGGAAACACTTTATGTATTTTAAAGGGGAGACAGATTTAATGTAGCAGTTGGGTATTTACAAATGTATTAGAAGGGCTGGAAAAAATGAGTTCTAGCCTGAGTTTCACACTAACTACCTACCCCTTTTTAAGACAGATAGGTATTTTAAGAACAGGGTTTCTCTCCCCACCACTGAGCTGCATCTTTTAACATATCCCAAATTGTGACACATCACTTCTGAAATGTTGTTATTAAGTTGATGGTGTCTTAGAGTCATAGAAATGTGGCATTTATCATCTAGTCATCACTTAATTTCCATTCTGTCCTCAACGAGGCTGTCTTAAGTGGCATTCATCTTGGTTTCTCAAGTAGCCAGTTTGGTTAACTTCTCCATCCGAGGCACAGCCTTAATCTTCTTAGTCTTCAAATGATCTGTTTCTTCAGGCTTTTACCTTTCAACCTCTTATCAGACTCTATTCCACATTTATATTAATGTAGAAATTAAAGAAGAATTATTTAAATATTCTCCAAGTACAGGGAGAGTTTCATTTTGATGTTGATGAAAGTGTAAGGTTAAGTTTTAATTATGAAATATCAGATGACCTTTGTTTACCTCTAAAATATATAAATCTTATTATATTAGATTTTAGGATTTTCACTCGTACTGTGAATTTCTGATGTAGATGTTATTTTAATAGCTATTTCCAAGTAAAAGCCATGTCAGTATAGAAAAAAATCTAAAACTTTGTTAAGATAATTAGACAAAGGATATGAATGGGCAAGTACATGCAGCAAGGAAGGGTTATAAGGAAACTGTTCTTTGATCATAATGTTCCTTATTTGGAAGTCTTCAATAGATCCCATTGTTTAAGTGTTTTGGAAGGAACTTGAAGCTGTAGGCAGAAGAGTCAATCTCAGATGCTGAAAGTGCTGCCTCAGGAGGGTCATAAAATTTCTCCAGCCACCACATTCCTCTTCATTAAAAATGGCAATAGAAATATCAACTCTGAGTTGTGTTATGAAATGCAATAAAATGGTTGTAGAAGCTGGCATCATGGTGTCTAGTAAGCTTAGGAATACAGAATACCTCTGTTCTCCTAACAAGTTTATATTTCTAATACACATCCCTAAAGGTAGGAAAGATAACAAATAAGTATTTCCTGCTGATATGAGCAAGATACTTAATGTCGGTGAATTCTAAAAGTGGTGTATATATTGGTTGAAAAACCTCATTTCCCTGTGATGTACTTTTTGTTTGTGCTTACACAGTATGCATTTAAAATTCTACAAACAATAACAAGGGACAAAGGACAGAGATAATATTGCTTTAAAATTTGCTTCTTGACATTTTTCCATTAATAAACAGGGTGAAGCCCACAACCTTCAAAAGAGAAACGTGGACATCTCCTTTCTATGCAAATTTATATCATGAAAGAATGATTGGCTTAGGTTTCCTACTGTGCAACAAATTTGTTAAGTGGAACAGATTGAAAATATCATGGCATTTCCCACAGACATAGGACTTGTAAATCAGCTTGCAAATTACAATGCGATCACAAAGAATCATTTGGAAATGACTCAGACTGAAGATTAGAGGACCAAGTGTGAAGTGATGGGCAGAAAGTAGCTAAGACTCAAGTAAATGACACACACAGACCCTGAGCAATAATTTTTAATATTATCCTATTTCTATATTATCCTGAGAAAGGATCTGTGCCATGCACTGTTTTAATGGTTTACATATATTAACTCATTTAATCCTTACAATAACACTGTGAGATAGGTGCTATTGCTCCCTGTTTTTAACATGGAGAAACTATAGCATAGATAGATCTGTGGTGATTTCATGTATTTACTTACTCACTTCCTTACCCTTTTCCTAGATTGATAGTTCCCCAAATTTCATTCTGTTCCTTTTGAGTTCAGCTATATTTGGGGGAATTCATTAATAAAATACTGATCCATTGAGGAGTAACAGGTATATCTATTGATTTTTTTATGTACACTAATTGTATTTCCCTAATCATTTATTTATTATAGACTCTTATTTTTCATTCCTATTTTAATTTTGTCTTCCTTTTTTTTTGAATTCTGAGTTAATTTCCCAGAAAATGAAAAGTCTTACATAAAATGTTTAATAAGGAAAGCATTCTTTTTTTTTGTCAGCAAAATGAAGTGTCTCTGAGTACTGGCCATGTAGATAGAATACCTGGAATTAAATCTTCACACCAACATTTAGTTGTGTGATGTGTGATCCTGAGCAGGTTGTTGGTCTCTCTGTACTTCAGTTTCTTTATCTGGTAAAATGAGATTTTAGGAATTATATGTAACAAGCCATGCAGAGCACCAATTGCTGAACATATTTTATGTAGCCTTTGCTGCCATTGTTTGGGAAAAGATAGTCATTTTACTAATTCAGATAGTGGCCTGGTTAAAAGAATTACAGAGAATATAGCTGTACCTTTTGAAGGTCTGTAGATAAAAGGTGAGTGTGTGTGAGAGAGAACTGAGTGTACTGAAGTAGACTGGTCATATATAAAGAAAAGATTCTGAATAATTACAAAGCTCTAATTATTGAATAGGCTTCCTCACAAATTTAGTGAGTTTTATTAGCAGAGTTAGTCAAGCAGGATCAAATTACCACTTTCTGATGATTTTGTTGAAGGAAGTCATGCACTTAAGAGGGTTGGACTCAATGATCTCCATGATCCATTTGAATTAAAAGTTTCTGTGAATTAAATACACATAGTAACCAACTGTTCTACAAAAAAATTCAGTATCTCTGGCTCTTCTCTCTTTTATCACCCATTAAATAAGAGATGTAAGCTCCCTCCAGGCAGTCTGTCATTACCTCTTCTGAATCGAGTCAGGAGATGAACCCTCAGCTCTTGAGACTTGGAGTCCAGTGTCATAGCTCCTTTGCCGTGGGGGCCACCCTGACTACCACTTGTGAATCTGGCTTTCACAGAATGATAAACCCAGTGGCTGTGCATTTATTTACTTGGTGATAAAATTAGAAATTTTAGTAATTATTGTATGTCAATTACATCTCAATAAATATGTAAAAAAAATCCTGGAACAACAACAACAAAAAATCATGGAAGTCATTATATGTTGTTAAAGTGTAGTAAATGGTCCCTGGGGGTATTGAAATATGTTCTGTGTTGATCTGTGAATAGAATCTTTTTGGGTGTCTTTGAGTGTGAGCTTATCAAGCACAGTGTATTGTCATGAGCATTAAAATGCCTAAGCCCATGCCAGGGGCAGAGGGTCTGAGATTTATGGCAGGTCGGGCAACACTGAGAGGTATAAAAGAGAATTTGGTCCTTGGATGAAGAGAAGGGAATAAGGTGTCTCATAGTGCTGATCTGGGCAGCTAAAAAGCAGCATAAAGGAAGGGGAAAACTGAGGAATGGAATAACACATGGGACAGTGTGGGCATGGGAGACAAGGCAAGAAGAGGAAGAAAAGGGGGGAAACTATGCAAAAGGTCCAAGTAATTCCAAACTCATGTTTCTATTCTTTTGTCCTGGATCACTAACAACAAGAGATAATAACCTTCACACTTTCTGAAATGACTCCTGGAAGAGAGGTATATAAGCATTCGAACTGTACTTATATAATCCATCTAAAGATGGAGTAGACTTTTGAGTGAAAAGCTGGAGAAATTTTAATCTGTAATCTATTTTTATCACCAGGCTATGGCCCAGTGTTTAGATTTATGCTGTTGTATCTGTCATAACTCCTTGTAAATGTATTGACTCTCAACATAAAAGAGAAGAATCTAAAATGATAACATTTGAACCTCATATGGGAATGGCCATATCGTTCAGTTTATTCAGCTCAATAGCGTCAACTTATTGTCTTTAACTAGGAGACAGACCTGCTTAAGTTATGTCTTAGTAAAGTGTGTTGTTGGTCATTTCTTAAAATACAGCAGATGTTAAGCAGCATAAAAGTTGAAAAGTCAGGAAATTGAAATTCTATTTAAATAGAGAAACTAAGGTCAGTTTCAAGCAAGATGTTTATAACACTCATTCTGCGGTAATATGGCCATGGACGCCCCCTTTATAGTAGGTGCTCCAAAGCAGTTCCTCATGTAAGCTACATCTGTGGGTCCATCAAAGTCCTGTGGGTCTTGTTTTATGAAATTTCCTAAAACCTCTTCCAACCTCCTTCCCCTCCTGCTCCCAGCAGTGTACCCAGAGCCTCCTCTTACAGAAGTTCTGTTCGTTACTCTTTTGAGTGGGGTAATTTTAAGTTGGCTCAAACCTGGTTTCCTTTCAAACCGTCCACCTAGCCCAATGGAAAATCACATAGTGGAAGTGCAGGCTGCTCCACTTTTGCTACTTTCTCTCTTTTCCTTCCTGTTAAGAACTACTCCAGGAAGCCTTGGACTTCCAGAATTTTTCAGGCAAAATGTGTCAGTCTCAACACTCTCATATATCCCCCAGCCTCCAAGTTCTCAGTAATTCTTCCACCGTGCTCCAGTCCAGTGGGAGCCCAGGGATATGCCTTTGCATGTCAGCTTTATGGAAAGCACTAAGCTAATCTCTTCTGACTGGCACTGGCAGCCTTACTCATTGATTCTTTTGGAGCCTCCCTCTCACTGCCCTCCACCCTCTGCTAGATGTGTTTTCCTGAAACACAACACTAGCTACCATGCCTACAAAACAGTCCTCCTAAGTGCTCCCTACTTTAGTGAAATGTCTTCTCAGGTTCATTTTATAGACTGGCTTGGTTATTGAGTATAAGGATAACAGGATTGGCGATGTCCTAGTAAACTTAGAAGAATCATCTGGCAATCCCTTGGAGCTGTCTTTAGAATAATTATTCCAAGAATAATACGTCCTGCTTTCCTTACTTTTGGTTCTTTAGGGAAATCATGAGAAAACAGGGGGAAAAAAAAAAAGACCCTTTTGGCATCCTGTTCCAAGTGCTTTATACTATTATTTAGGAATTTTTTCTCTATCATTTTCTCATAATTATATGAGACAATGTTGAGAAATACATTGTTTTATTCATCTAAAATATTCATTAAAAATAAGTAAATGTTTTGTCATAGCCCCATTTTTCTATGTAAAGTAGAATAACCAGAATTATGAAAATAGAAAGGTGACTTGGTCATGACAGATGATTCATGGAAGTCAATAAGGGAAACCCTAGGGAAAAAGAATAAGCACAATGATAGCAAATGATATGATTTTACCCTCTGCATGAATAGTAGCCAACCTTAAGAGAATGAATGTGATGTTAGGTACTGGAAACCACTAAGTGTGTAATAGACTACTGTACTAGACTGAAAACAGAGCTGCATTATTTTATGGCTTCTCTCATGAAGAGATGCTATCTGTATCTCCACCCTCTAAATCCAGGCTTGTGTTGTGACTTGCTTTGACCAACTGCATGTGGTATAAGGGGCACTGCTGAGTTTCAGGAGTGCTGCCCTGAGACCTCTACGTAAGGAAGACAGTCTAGCCTACAGGACAAAAAGAGACCATGTGGAGGAGACACGAGGCACCCTAGCCAGCAGGCAGTGTTAACTGTCAGGCATGTTCTCATGAGTGAATCTAGACAAAACCAAAAGACAAACTTCCAAGCAACACATAGAATCATGAGAACACATATTTGCATACATATAAATAATACCTACCAATGTACATCAGAAGATGTATATCAGAATACTGCCTCAAGACATTAGGCAATCAGAACCAGCCTATATGGATTTAAAGTTAGTGGTGGTTCGGGAGGGGCATGCTTTGGGTTCTTCGGGCCAGCATCATAATCATTGACCCTGGTGCTATAACGAAGTCAGAGACCTTCTTTTGTGACTCACAATTCTGAAGGAGACAATCTTCAAAAGACAGAACGAGTGGTTCTCCTAATATCATGACATGTATATTTCATTTGATCACCCATTTATACATTTGCCAGTGGGCTTAACTTATCTATGGGCTTAACTGTCTAGTGAGGAGGCAGATATTTAAGTCAGACAAAGTGCAATCTTGTGCAAGTGTTATGCAAGAGGTGGACAGAGTGCCAAATAAGCCCGGAAAAGGGGTTAGTAAACTCTAGGACATTAAATAATGCTTGCAGAAATGTGATATTTAAGGTTAATTTTAAAGGATGATTATGACCTTGGTCAGTCCATGCTCATGGGGGACATTAATTAGGTTAAGTCTATTTGACATAGAATCCACACATCTGACCTTATTTCATTATGGTTTTTTTTTCACTGTCAAACTAAATATATGTTTCCATAGCATAGATTTCTGGCCAAAGTCCTATTCAGATGTCTTGGCCTAAGACTGAGTAAATCCTGCGAAATTTAGATAACACAAAATACTACTAAAACACTAAATCTGAACATTTAATGTATATTACTGTATTGATGTATCTTTATGCTTTCCATTGAAAGAGATCAAATATCTGTATCTTTTTTTCATGAAAGATTACTCATGATAGCTTAGTAGGCTCAAGATAAAAAATGTAGGTCTACTCTTAAGTAACACATATTTATTATGTTGGTCTCAAAATAGCTAGATGAATTGTACTTTACTAATTGCCCTAACATCACGTATTTGCCTAGACATTTTAACTCAGGTAGAAGTAAGCAGAAAAACATTTTTAACTCATGTAAGCTTATATCCACAGAAATTGTTTAGTTACGGGAACTCATTTGTTATTTGTAGTTTAAAGTATTTGGGGACATTTTATATTCATTTACTTTAAATGTACTCAACTTCAACAAAAGTGATTTATTTTCAGGTTTTAATTAAAACTTTCCATTATAAAATCCTCTAAAATATTCTTAAACTTCTCTTTACTAGGAATCAGTGAGCAAGACCAGTATATATATTCAGATCCTCAACCTTATATTGTCATGCCCCATTAACAACTTCAGAGAGCTCACTGAATTTTTTTAAATTAACTTTCAGAACACTTTTTTTTTTTAATATTAAGCAAGCTGTCCCTCAAGCAGATCATTCAAATTACTCATACAAGTCAGAAATGATCTTCTACGTTAGAGGCAGTAAGTACATAAGAAACATTTGCCATCCTTTGAACACAAACTGTTTTTAAGTTCAATAAATGATTATGATTCTCTTCTTCCAATTATAGGATTTATAAGCTGAATTGTTTTTCCCTCTTCACCTACTTGCATTTTCTTTTTTCCTTTTTCTGTATTTCATCCTTCTATCTCTTAATGCACACATGCATGCACATGCACATTATTAGGTTTAAATTTTAGAATTATCTTTGTTTTAGTCTTTTACCTTATAAAATTGTAATATATTTTAAATACATTTTATAGAATGTATGTATACTTACAAAATCACATTAAGACACAAATTTGACTTGGAATCCAATATTCTAATTTTCATATTAGAAAACATAGTCTGTTACATGTCAGCAGCATCAAACCATTTTACATAGAAATTTAGCACTATTAACATTGAGAATATTCTAAAACAAAAACAAGCTGAAATACTCCATGTATGAGGAGCTGAGAATTTGAAGCTACGTTAATCCTAATATATATTACATATGTGATATATATATAACTATATGTAAGTGCATACGTATTACATTAATATATAATATACATGGCTATAACATACAGTATATGCATTATATGTGTAATGCATATATATGACTATATATAATTATATATAACCACATGTAGTTATATATATATTATGATGAGAGGAGAGTATCCAAAAATTAAGAAAATGCTAAAAATTATTAGCAGTGCATATTTAGGCTGGCTGTATCTCAAAACTCTTCTTAAGTTTCAGCTCCAGTAAATGTAGGCCTATCTCTTCACACCTGTGCCCCTACCAAATGACCATGTCTGATTTTGTATTTAAAAAAATGAAGCAAAACTAAAAAAAGAAAAAAGCTAACAGAAAACTCTGTGACATACTGACTTTAATATGCAAATAGCCTATTTAGAATACTTTAGTATTAGACATCTCCTAAGATTTCTCTTTCATCTTCCATCTTTCATCCTTAATACTTTTGGTCAAACCAGGCCTGTCATTTCTATCATCTCTTACTTTTATTTCCCTTCTGGGAATTAATCTTTCTGCTTACAGCTACGGGCCAAAGCTCAATTGTACTTACTATGAACATTCACATTATGAAGATTCTAAATCACTATTTACATATTTCCAGATTATTACACTAGTGACTTCACCAGTGACCCAAATGATACAGTTAGTAGGAAAAGGTAAAAAAAAAAGTCAATAACGGGATATTTTGTTTTTGTTAAAATTGAAACTTTTAAAAAACACTTTCCTTTATTTGTAGTCCTTTTTTTTTTAGCCATTTTTTTCATGTCTATTTAACTTGCAAATTTATACGCATAAAACATATTCTAGCAAACCAGTGTTGTTTTAGTGGACAAAAAATACTGAGATCAGATATTTCCCCAGTTCTAACACCACTAATTAGGGTTAGGAGATGTGGCAGGAAGCAGTGATTTTCATCCTCCACATTTTATTTACTCATTGGGACTAACCATGAGGTTCCTAAATTTCATATCAAAAGAAATTGCTTCCTAGGTCTCCTGTAGGCAATTTCTTTCTTTTTCTTTCTTTCTTTTTTTTTTTTTTCCTGTACGCAGGCCTCTCCCGTTGTGGAGCAGAGGCTCCGGACGCTCAGGCTCAGCGGCCATGGCTCACGGGCCCAGCCGCTCCGCGGCATGTGGGATCTCTCCGGACAGGGGCACGAACCCGTGTCCCCTGCATCGGCAGGCAGACTCCCAACCACTGCGCCACCAGGGAAGCCCAGCAATTTCTTTTAGAGAGGAAATTCTTTTTTGTTTTAAGATATAAACATTTACTATTATAATATCATGGGATGGCTCAAGCTTTCTATTACTTATTTTTGAACATGAAGAAAACTCTGGGTGGAGAAAGGAAAAGGAAAGGCTAAAATGTCCTTCTCTTCAGCCATAAATTATAGAAATAAATTCACTACGTAACAAAGAATACCATATTATTCCTGTAAGTATTTAACATTTTCCAAATAACATATATAAAAAGAAAACCAGAGAGTTACACTCTTAACTACATGGCTGGAACTCTAATGCTTTAACCAAGAAGAGGAACATTAAAATTACTGTCACTTGCAGATTATATTGATAGCAATAACCATTATTATTGTCAACAGCTTAAATACAAAACAAGCCATAATCTAAAACCTAATAATGGAAGCTATAGTGCCCCAAGCAAAAAGCATTCAGCAAAGCATGACTAGCTAAACACATGCTCTCAGCACAACTCTGTGAAACATCAAGAATAATTGCATCCGATTCCTATTTATTATGCTTATAAATGTAGCTCTCTACACATTGTACTCATTATAGCCACGTGCTGTACCTTAAATAATAGGTAAGGAACATAGCAAGAGACTTAATTTTCACAGATCATAATAATTACACACTTGCTGTTGATAACCTGATCCACTAACTAACCATCAAAATTGCAGATCAATGTCTGCTGCCTGGATTATTTTGATACCTTCTCTTGGCATGTTCATGTCAGGATGAAAAAAAAAACATCAACAAACCTCAAAGGAAACAACTTTTCAGGTGTTTTGAGTTGCCATTTAATAGTTCCCTACAGCTTCAGAGAAAGGAAATTACAGTAGACTGATTGATTTTTGAAGAAAAATGAAGGAGAAGGGGACAGAAAGTGAGTGAAAAGGAGAGAGAGGGACAGAAGAGGAAGGAAGAGAAAAAAAGAGGGAAAAAAAGGCTATTATTACAATGTTATGTCATAAATAGTTGCAAGATATGTCTTTTATGTTTTTTAATGCTCTCCTGTCATTCAAAGACTTATTTTATTTTCCTTCTTCATTGACTCTGATCAGTCACTGGCCATCAGGACAATGACAAAATTTAATAGTTTCCAATCTATACATTTATACATATCAGTGTAGTAACTGGGTTACTGTCTATAGAGCAGTATGATTTCAAACCAGTGTTCTCAACTGGCTGTTAAGTTGTGCTGAAGGTCTGATCAAGGAAAGGGAAACCTAGAGGGATTCATCATTAAATAGATAAGTTATTTAACAACTGCAGAAAATCAACCAGTTGCCCTAAACTCAAAACTTAGAAAAAGAAATAACAGATCTCTCAAGACTGTGCTTACTGTATTTTTTTTAATTTTAAGGATGTAGACTGATTTCAATCTTTTTATTCCTTCTTTACCCTCCCTTCTTTAATATTATAAAATCAATGACATTTGGCTTTCCTTGCCTCTCTTTCCATGATTTCACATATTTACATTTAGTATAAATTGAGGAAGAATGTGTTCCCAGAGACGTTTCAATTTTAAAGCTTTTTAAAATTACCTGAGTAATAGGAATTGCCTTGTTCCACAATGACAAAATTTAGGCAGGAGAAATGGATGTATTTTAGGTAGTCACATGTCTTTCCTGTGATTCCTGAATTCCTATCATTAAAGGCAACCACTTTCCAATGGAAGTTCACTCACTCTTCAGCAGTAATCATAGAAGTATTCTCCATATCTCCATATCATTTCATTTTTCATGCAGGAGAAAAATCATCACTAACCCAGTATCCACAAAGGCTCAGTAGTGTTGTATGGAGATGGGCATTAGAACCCCAAGGAATATGAGGTGGGATATTTGTTAGAATAGTGCTGTGTCATAATACAGAAAAGTAAAAGGATGGGAAAAAGTGAGCCATCTTTTCTCACTAAGAAAGTTGTAAACAAACGAAAGGAGGTCTTATGCAGCTAACATCAAGGATATACCTCCCGAAATTATTTTATGTGCGCCTTCCTCACCTGTGCCCCAAGTGGCAGGAACAGTAGCCTTGCTGTTAAAATAAATGATAACTTCAGTATCAAAAAAATAAAAAGAACTTGCAAAGAAAAAAATGACAAGGGAGTAGTATTTGCCTTATCTGCTTCAGAAATGTTCATATTAAAAATTCAGAAACTAATATAATCTGTACATTATTCTATTTCTATAAATTCACAGAATATGTTTCTGAATTCATAGAATAGGTTTGTCTCTACTGAAAAAAGTCTATTTATAAAAGAGCTATTAAATACTAGAATGCTTAGATAACCTGATTACTTACATTATATTTTCTCCCCACTTGGGAACTGCAGGAATCACACTCAGCTCCATACTATTGGCAGTGATAAAGTGCTCAGCGCTATAATGTCTATAGAATACCATGGACTATCATCATCATCATTATTTAAATATTTTACTCTTTGTGACACACTGTGAAAAACTCTTAAGAAAGTAAGTGAACCAGAAAGATTTTTATTGTATACCAAAAACTAAAGCATACCATCAATATTTTAAACTATGGAAAGAAAAGAAATTAGACAAGTTGAAAAAGCAACATAATCTCAATAAACAAGCTCAAAATAAGCAGCTACTATATAATGCACCTGATAAAATGCCAGTGTTCTTTAGATTGCAGAATAAGTAAATAGATAAATAAAACAGTCACTTCCTTTGTTAAGGAATAAATTTATGGCCGTTATATTGATAAGCTTATAATGTTGGTTAAGGTGCCATTATCCAAGCCATAGAAAATGACATTTCTTCTTAAGTATTTTTACTGTTTATCTATTTTCCAACATTTGAAAAAGGTCTCCAATTGGGAAGTTACATGAGGACAGATCATTTTAGAATTTTTCCACAGAAAAAATATTTTTCCCCAAGTATTAAATTTTAATTCAATTATAAATTAATAAAACTGAATTACTGTAGACAAATAAATTTGACATGCATTTTATTCCACTACAATTGGTTGCAAGTTTTCATTACATTTGAATGCAGCTCACTGTAGAAATTTCATTAAAATTAAACTTTAAAGGAGAAAAATATGCATGCTCAGCCTTTGAGTTTTATTATTTACTTCCTAAGAGAACCTTCTTTCATGTACGTCTAGACCAAAACCTTGCTAAAAGGAGTTTTTTATAATTAGCTTAGATTTAAATAATTTATTGAATAGTTTAAAGATAAATCTCATTAGACATTAAAACTATTCACTGTGACTTTTTCTTGTCATAACATATTATTTTTGTGATTCTTGACTATTTAAACATACAAGCCCTATGCACTTTTGAGACAGTGCCACTAGGGTTGTAAATAATAGTCAAAGGCAGAACATACTGAATGTAAGAGAATCCAATTTCATATTTTTGTCCCAGACAGTTGTAGCAAGACCATATTTAGATTAAGGCAATTTCTTTTTCTACTCTGATGCACACAACCTTTTTAAATGCCTGCAATAGAGCTACAGTCTTCAATATGAATTGCAAATGACCTTTTAAGGCTTTAAACTATTGCTTATATGTCTTAAGCCATTGCAAAGTTTCACAATAGGGAAACGTTTTGCTTTCCAATGTTCTTTACATTTATATTCATGTATTACTTTGCATATCTAGTATTCACATATGCACATGTTCATTACCTTTTAAGAAGGTAAACATGGAAACCAACTACAAAGTATTCTTCAGTGACTTGGATGCCCAGCAGAATCCTCTAACTCTGAAAATCACCCCATGAGGTCTCCTGAGAACATCACAGCCAGATACCTATGTCACAGTAGCAACTAGGAGACAGAGAGCCTAGTTAACATCTGCCCAGTTGTAATTAATAGACAAACTCATATGCTTCTATTAGGATTCAAGAAATAATGTGTCTTATCATAGGCAGAACAGAATATAAAATTTGAACAGCTAAAAGGAACACTTTTTCCTCTTTCCAATAACCAAAAATGAAAGACATTTTTTAAAGTTGCATAGAAATGTTTATAGATATAGTAAATATATGTGAATGCTCTTTGATAGTATTTTAATATCAAAGTATCAAGAGGAAGCCTACAAAGACTACAAAATTTCCACCCGTTATAACTATTAATACCTAGATTAAATAAAGCAGTCATCCCATTAATTGAAAAAAAATTTTAAAACACTGTAATTTCTGTATATTGATCTAAAAACATTGTGTATTACATGTGTGATGCTAAATTCAAAAAAAGGAAACACACAAATCTTGTTAAATATTTTATGACATCATTTTATTTCAATTAAATTTGCTAGTTATGGAGAGTTTTATTTTCAAATATTAGTGGTCTGACCATTTTAGTAGGTTGTAATAAAGAAGCTGACAGAATACAAAAATGGAGGCACTGGAATTAGGAAAAATATTTTTATAACAGTAGAAAACACCATACTCACCACTGATATAAACATTTTAAATATATTGTCTAATTTATTACAACAGCCCTATAAGAGAAGTACTGTTATTATCCTTTCCCTTTTACACATGAGGATCCTGATACTAATAAAGGTTATATAACAGTTCTCATGGTTAACACATTGAAGCATGAGTGTTTGAATTCAGGAAACCTGGTGCCAGAGCCCATGCTCTTAACCTCTACACAACATTCATCCTGAAAAAGGTCACGTAAAAGCATACAAGGAAAAAAAGGGGGGGGGTGAGGCCCACGGATGAGACTGTAATAGGCAGAAGAGTGGCCACTTCTCTTTGGAAAAGAGATAAGAAATGATTAAGTGATGATAGACAGTGTGGAGGGGTTTCTGATTGTTGGGATTGCTGAAAGCATGACCTCAATTATCTATAAGAAAATTATTTTCTGTTTGAAAAAAAGAATAAGAAAGATGGAGAATCCACAGACCCTAATTCCACACCTAAGTACTGTCAGAAAAGATTTGAAAGAGCCGCTATGGAGAATACAATTGGGAGAAAACAAGAAATAAATAAAAGAATAGCTAGGAGGTAGTGAGGACTTACTTGGAGCTGGTTAGCAAGATGTAATAGTAAAAGGACAGTAAGGAAATACATGTGGCTTCCCAGCACCAAAGTGCTGGGGGTGACAAACCATTAAAAAGGCAGATATTTGATAGATTAGGAGTGTTCTAAAATTTTTTATATCAATTATTTTAATAGTTAAAATAGATTTTATTAATATGTGATAATGGTGGACATAAAATGAGATCTTGGAATCTGAGTCATTTTGAAAGAATGATGGGGAATTTTAGTCAAAGAACTTGATCCGTCAAAGTGCACCATTTGCCATCAGTATGAATGATACACAAATACTAAGACAATAAGGAAGAAAGGGAAAAGGGAATCCCAAGTGCTACAGTGAGGTAGGTAGAGGGGCACTGCGGACATTAAGAAAACTGGTGATGCACATGTGGAGAAAGCTGTGATGTTCATGCTCTAAAATTTAGAGTCCTACTCCATTGTAGAACCTGGGACCTCACAAACAGTGAATCCTTTGAGTAACTAAGAAAACAGAGCAGTGAGCTGGAAACTCAGGCTGTAAGAGATGAACCCTCTCTTGGGACAGTTCTGTGGGGAAGTGCTATTTTGGAAGAGATTGTGGATTTCAGGCAAGGGAATGTGATGAAATAGATGATGGGAAGACTATTTCTAGAAAAGAAATGTCATTCTCCAAGGGTAGGAGGTGAAGTGGAGAGAGTTTGCTCATTTATAATGAGGTTCCGTGGTTTACAGCAGAGAAAAAGGGGTAAAGAGACTCATAAGAGAAGAAATGACAGTTTCAGGGAAAAGAGCAAAGGACTAGAATTGTGCCAAAGGGCAAGTATAGCCCAGTAGTGAACAAGCACAACTAGAAGTTGGGAGTCGACTGGAGAAGAGATAGGAGAAAATTGTCTGGTCAAAATGTGTTCATGGTGAAAATTGAAGAGTGAATGGTTTCCATTTAACTGAAATATTTGGGTGCCAAAATGCTGGAGAGGCAGCGAGAGCGATGGTATCACTTGGTAAGGCTAAAGTACGATAGCTTTGGACATGGAAGGTTACCTCAAAATATTTGAAGAGGGAGAAAAAGATTGGCTAATGACTATAGTGACATTAGAGTGAGCTGTAGAAGTTTGACCTTCCTGTAATTCCAAGTCACCAGAGAAAGAACTAGCCAATAGTAACTTTAGAATTTTTTAATATCATCTTTCACATTCATTAGTGTTTTAAATATTTTAGGTTTAGGTGACCTTCTGATGCTTATACTCTAAAAATGTCCTTTGTCCCCAAAATAGTCAGTTGGTACTATATTCTATCATATGTGACATCAGTAAATCTGACTGCATGATAAAACGATTGCTATACATTCTTTTTTACTTTTCACCTCCCACAGTATGTATTCCTATATAGAAGTAGCTTGATATAAGTACAAAAGAAAATTTATTTTGAGCAACATTATTTCCACATTTTATTTGCCTCTGTAAAACATCAAAGGAGGAATTTTTCATCATTGCTTCAATTTTTCCATGTGGGTTGTTTCTGTGTTTGCCCCTAAGGCTCTTTAAAGGTTTTTTTTTTTTTTTTTTCTCTCTCTCTCTCTCCTCTGCCTCTGATACTCTTTTGAAATTCTGTGATTTCTGTCACCTAACCCATGTGTACATGACAGCAAACAAATGTTTCAGCAGGAATAATTGGTTCCTAGAGGAATATAGCATCTGATTTCCAAACAGAATCATTAAAACAGTTCTTTGCATTGGGAAAAATTGAAGGAGCTATTTCTGAACCAAATATTTTTATAGCATTTCAATAGTCAAAAATATTATATACTCTTACCATGAAGCCAAAACAATTGCATACAGAATTGTGAGCTCTCTGGATCTGCCTACACTATCTCTCCTACCAACATGATCTCTAGAACTTCTTTGGAAACACCTACCCTTCTCTCTCCCACTCCACATCTTTCTTTAAGATTCCCAGTGCTAAACTCTGCCTCAGAGCCTGAATTAAGGTTTTAAATTTAGTTAGTAGAACAAATAGCATGAATTCTTCGTTATTTTGACAGGATTGAAATTGCTCGGTGATTCATTAATCAACTTATCAAATATGGAGTGGGATATGAATATACTAATTGAAAGTCAAGAAATAGAGCTTAATTGTTTAATGTCAAAAGCTCAGGGACAGATTTCAGGTAATTGCTAGGAAGCCTATTCACGTGAGTTTTAAAATATAAGCACTTGATCTAGGTTAAACTAAAGAAACTTTCTAATTATTTGGAAAGGGCTTCTCGGGCACACACTTCAATTTGGATTCAATAGGTAAATTAAATAAAATGTGCCTGATTGTGAATAAAATTTTAATTGAAGTCTGGTACAAAAGTACAAAAGTGACAAAAATTACATGTATGCAAAAAAGAAAAGAAATTTCTGTTAAAAACAAATTATATTCTCAAAAGAAAACAGTGCCTATTCCTAATTTGAGGACATAATTTGTTTTTAACATATACTTTAGAACAACTATTTATTGTTATATCAGTAGTGCATATAAAGATGATAACATCTCTAAAGTTTAAAACTGAACAGAAGAATTTAAACATTCTTGTCTTAGAGAGACCTTAATTTCTGTTGAAACACATAAAAATGGCCTGCAGGATTTTACATACTTTGCTTTTTTTTTTTCCCCCTTCAGTCATAAGTCTAGGAAATGAAAGTCCTTGAGAACTTTGAAGGTTAGGGAAGTAGTTTT
Source organism: Hyperoodon ampullatus (assembly GCF_949752795.1). Lineage (NCBI taxonomy): Eukaryota > Metazoa > Chordata > Mammalia > Artiodactyla > Ziphiidae > Hyperoodon > Hyperoodon ampullatus. The sequence continues at coordinate 108,417,086 of NC_136917.1, forward strand.
AAAATACAAAATCCTAAATGGCTTCAACAGTCACTTCTACTGAGAATAACTTCCATAAAGTTCTGATATATTTCTGACAATCAAGATTCACATTTCAACCAGCCTTATATGCCTTTCCACTAGGATGTCTTGCCAGAACATCGATTTTAACAGATCCCAAAATGCACTTTTAACACAGCTCCTTATCCAAACCTGGCCTTCTACTCTCTTTTTTTTTTTTTTTAACCATATTTCTGCTAATTGTACCACCTCCTAGGAATTGAGACTCAAAACCTTGGCATCATTTGTGTGAATGTATGTTTGTTTCATTTTTAACAGACTTTTTTAAAAATTAATTTTTATTGGAGTATAGTTGATTTACAATGTTGTGTTAGTTTCTGCTGTATAGCGAAGTGAATCAATTATACATATATCCACTCCTTTTTAGATTATTTTCCCATATAGGTCATTACAGAGTATTGAGTAGAGTTCCCTGTGCTATGCAGTAGGTTCTTATTAGTTACCTATTTTACATATATAGTAGTGTGTATATGTCAATCCCAATCTCCCAATTTATCCCTCCCCCACACCTTGGCAACCATAGTTTGTTTTCCACACCTGTGACTCTATTTCTGTTGTGTAAATACGTTCATTTTTACCATTTTTTTTAGATTCCACATTTTAGCGATATCATATAATATTTGTGTTTCCATGTCTGACTTACTTCACAAAGGATGACAATCTCTAGGTTCATCTGTGCTGCTACAAATGGCATTATTTCATTCTTTTTATGGCTGAGTAATATTCCATTGTATATATATACCACATCTCCTTTATCCATTCCTCTGTCAATGGACATTTAGGTTGCTTCCATGTCTTGACTATTGTAAATAGTGCTGCAATGAACACTGGAGTTCATGTATCTTTTCAAATTACGGGTTTCTTTGGATATATGCCCAGGAGTGGGATTGCTGGATAATCTGGTAGCTCTATCTTTAGTCTTTTAAAGAACCTCCATACTGTCTTCCATAGTGGCTGTACCAATTTACATTCCCACCAATAGTGTAGGAGGGTCCCCTTTTCTCCACACCCTTTCCAGCATTTATTGTTTCTAGATTTTTTGACGATGGCCATTCTGACCAGTGTGAGATGATACCTCATTATAGTTTTGAGTTGCATTTCTCTAATAATTAGTGATGTTGAGCATTTTTTCGTGTGCCTCTTGGCCATCTGTATGTCATCTTTGGAGAAATGTCTATTTAGATCTTCTGCCCATTTTTTGATTGTGATGTTGTTGTTTTTTTATATATATTGAGCTGCATGAGCTATTTGTGTATTTTGGAGATTAATCCCTTGTCGGTCACTTTGTTAGCACATAAATATTTTCTCCCATTCTATGGGTTGACTTTTCTTTTTACAAACTGAAGAATAAAAACCATATGATCATCTCAATAGATGCAGAAAAAGCTTTTGACAAAGTTCAACACCCATTTATGGTAAAACCCTCTCCAGAAAGTGGGCATAGAGGGAACCTACCTCAACTTACCTATAATAAAGGCCATATACAACAAACCCACAGCAAACTTCATTCTGAATGGTACAAAACTGAAAGCATTTCCTCTACGATCAGGAACAAGACAAGGAAGGATGTCCACTCTCACCACTTTTATTCAACATAGTTTTGGAAGTCCTAGCCACGGCAATCAGAGAAGAAAAAAGAAATAAAAGGAATCCAACTTGGAAAAGCAGAAGTACAGGTCTCACTGTTTGCAGATGACATGATTCTATATATATAAAATTCTAAAGATGCTACCAGAAAATTACTAGAGCTCATCGGTGAATATGGTAAACTTGCAGGATACAAAATTAATACACAAAAATCTCTTGCATTCCTATACACTAACAACAAAAGATCAGAAAGAGAAATTAAGGAAAACACTCCCATTTACCATCACATCTAAAAGAATAAAATACCTAGGAATAAACCTACCTAAGGAGGCAAAAGATCTGTACTCAGAAAACTATAAGATACTGATGAAAGAAATCAAAGATGACATAAACAGATGGAGAGATATACTATGTTGTTGGATTGGAAGAATCGATATTATAAAAATGACTATACTACCCAAAGTAACCTACAGATTGAAAACAATCCCTACCAAATTACCAATAGCATTTTTTCACAGAATTAGAACAAAAAATTTTACAATTTGTATGGAAGCACAAAAGATCACGAATAACCAAAGCAATCTTGAAAAAGAAAAATAGAGCTGGCGGAATTGGGCTCCCTGACTTCAGACTACACTACAAGTCTACAGTAATCAAAACAGTGTGGTACTGGCACAAAGACAGAAATATAGGTCAATGGAACAGGAGGGAAAATCCAGATATAAACTCAAACACCTGTGGCCACCTGATCTATGACAAAGGAGGCAAGAATATACAATGGAAAAAAGACAGCCTCTTCAATAAGTGGTGCTGGGAAAACTGGACAGCTACATATAAAAAGGAAATTAGAACATTCTCTAACACCATACACAAAAATAAACTTAAAATGGATTAAAGAACTAAATATAAGACTGGATACTATTAAACTCTTAGAGGAAAACATAGGCAGAACAATCTCTGACATAAGTCGCAGCAAGATCTTTTTTGATCCACCTCCTAGAGTAATGAAAATAAAGACAAAAATAAACAAATGGGACCTAATTAAAGTTAAAAGCTTTTGTATAGCAAAGGAAACCATAAACAAAATGAATAAACTTTATTTTTTAAATAGCAATATTGATCAGAAGGTACAGAGGTTTCCCATTTTCCTTCTGTCACCACACGTGCATAGCCAAACCCATTATCAACATCTTCCACCAGAGAGGTACATTTGTTACAACTGATGAACCTGCATTGACAGATCATTATCATGCAATGTCTATAGTTTATATTATGGTTCACTCTTGGTTGTATATAGTAGGGATTTGAAAAAATTTATAATGATGTGTGTCCACCATCATAGTATCATACAGAGTAGTTTCATTGCTCTAAAATCCTCTGTGTTATGTCTATTCATCCCTCCATGCCTTGGCAACTGCTGATTTTTTTTTTCCTACTGTCTCCACAGTTTTTCCCTTTCATGTGTGTTATATAGTTGTAATCTTTCAATATGTAGCCTTTACAAATTGGCTTCTTTCACTTAGTAATATGCATTTAAGTTTTCTCTGTAACTTTTAATGGCTTAATAGCTCATTTTGTTTTAGTGCTAAATAATATTCCATGGTCTAGATGTACCACAGTTTATCCTTTCACCTACTGAAGGTTGCTCCCAAGATTTGACAATTATGAATAAAGTTGCTATAAACATATGTGTGCAGGTTTTTGGACATAAGTTTTCACTTCCTTTGGTTAAATACCAGGAAGCCCAACTGCTGGATCATAGACATCATTTTCATAATTTAGTTTGTTGTTGAATGTTGAGTGAAAAAAGATGTAGACGATTCTATGCATGTTTATTTAAATGTACATTAGAGATATCAAATATTACAGATATAGATACATGAATTACTTATGATAATTACTACTAGGAAGGGAGTGCTATGCAAACTTTACTTTTGTTATGCTTTAGGAAGATAAGAAATAAAAGATCAGTTCTAATGTGTTGTATATCTTTCTATTGTTTAATATAATTTTCCCAAAGCTAAAAAGAGATATATATATAAGTATATATGTGTATATATATATATATACACACACACATATACATATGTATATATATATAAGACAACCATATTAAAGAATAAAAAACAGAAAAGAGAACGGAAGTATGGGAAAAGCTAGTTAATCCAAGACAGAGTTAGTATGCAAAGTATATAGCAAAAGGCCCTGTACAATATAAACCATACAGTTGCCAAGTTCCTTCTCTGTAATTTGTTTGATCTTTACGGGTTGTCACCATTTCCACTTCCCCTATCCTGCTTTCCAGCCTTATTATCTGTTATCTGGACAGTGGCACAAATGCTTCCAATGGATCACACTGTATATAAATTCTCTTCAATCATTGCAAGTTTTACATGATGCTGGATTATACTATTTTATATATTTCACAAGCCTTGATTACAAAAGGAATGAATGTCTTTTATCTAAATATTCCAGGCCTATGATGATCTGGCACATGCCCTTCTTAAATCCTTTTGTTTCTCCCACCTCTGTCCTTTTCTAAAATACTGCACATTGTTATCCGGATCCATCCTATGTTTTCTATTTTCTCTCTTGTTAGCTATCTACTGTCCTCAATCATGAATGCCTTGTCCTGTGTCTCTGTATCAAGAGAATCTATCCATCTTTTACATTTTAAAGTTTAAAGTTCAATTCCGTTGCTACCTCATCTGTAGAATCTTTCTCAATTTCAAATAATAGAAGTAAAACCTCCCTTCTGCTTTTATATAAAAATTCGTCTGTGGGCTTCTCTGGTGGCGCAGTGGTTGAGAGTCCACCTGCCAATGCAGGGGACACGGGTTCGTGCCCCGGTCCAGGAGGATCCCACATGCTGCGGAGCAGCTGGGCCCGTGGGCCATGGCCGCTGAGCCTGAGCGTCCGGAGCCTGTGCTCCACAACGGGAGAGGCCACAACAGTGAGAGGCCCGCATCCAGCCAAAAAAAAAAAAAAAAAAAAAAATTTGTCTATAAGTTTAGTGCTTATCAGTGTCTACTTCATAATGTAATTGTTAATATATGTAACTTACCTTTATTTTCTAGCATGTGAGTTCTTAGAGGATGGTTTTTGTATGGATATATACAATTTACCCTCCCTAGTGGAAGGTGTGGAACCCAGGGATGCTGAGGGCCAACTGTACTACACCATTTTATATAAAGGACTTGAGCATCTGCAGAGTTTGCTCTCCATTGTGAGTCCTGGAACCAATCCCCTGCAGATGCTGAGGGACAGCTGGACTTACATATCACCCACAATGCATAGTACAGTCTGTTGTGGTTTTTTTTCTTTCATAATGAGATTTTATTGGTTGTTTTGAGGATCAGTACACAGACATTTCAATTTGTACACAATTCTTAACATACATACCAAAAATCTAAAAAATCATGTAGTTGTGATTCTTTTCTGAAGTTATTCCAGTGAATTTCCAGCTTAAAATTTGGAGGCAAATTTTCCTTAACAGGATACCAAGTACCAATATCTTCAAATATTGATATGCTGTTACATCATAAGTCCTACTAATTCACAATTTAATATCATATACACTACATACTCAAATAGTCAATCGTTCACAACACATTAACAAAGTTACTAGAAGAACTGGACTACCGTGACCAAAGATGTTACAGAGTGCACGAAATTCTGACAAGGAGAGCCAAGATCAAGGAGTGAGTGGTTTGCCTTAGGATACAATCCTACCAGAAACAACATGAGAAGAGAAGTAATTTAAAATGTTCAAGACATTAAATGCACAACTGACTCCAAACTACCATTTAGTATGATTTGTTTTATAGGATATAAAAGCTACCCCCCCCATCTATGGAATCTTAAGCTGACACCCAAAACAGTCAAAGCCTCCCATATTCAATATCCCACTATTTTCTGTTTGTACCAACAAATAAACAACTAGCAAATGATTTCACCTCTTAAAAAAAAGCATTCACACTTAGAAAATGGGATGAGGTGGGATACCCTCCTTTTAAAAAATGTTTCTAGAGTTACTAAAAAACTTGCATTTACAAAATAGTTTATAAAAATATTCCTCTGGATTATACAAGAAGGGAGACAGAGACCACTGATAGGACCGGGTGTGTGGTATTAATCAGACTTGGCTTCTTTCTCTCCTGCTTCATCAGAGGCTGGGCTCTCCTCCTTTTTAGTTTCTCCGTTTTCTGCAAGTAGGTCTTAAGTCTGTTGGTTAGCCACTTTGGCCTGTTTTCCCTTTGCTCCCCTTTTCCCTTTTGTTTGCACTTTTTTGTCTGAAGATTTATGCTTTCCTACCGCCATTTTTGGCTTCTTTTCCACTTTTGCGGGAGCCGATTTAGCTGGCAACCTCGCGGATCTCCTCTTGGGCTCTCTTTCACTGCGCCCTCGGCGGAGCTGACCTTGCTCTTGAGCATCCTGGTGGCCGGGCGGGCGCTAGGCGAGTGCCTGCTGGCCTCGGCGCACCGAGAACCTTCGCAAAGCTGTGCTGCCTGGCCGCTGCCGCTCCTCGCGCTGCTGGGACCCGCCATGTTGTTCTTATTAAGTGATCAAACATATGTTCATTACCCATAGCTTTCAGGAAAGATTTCAGGATTTAGCCAAATGTCATGCTTTCCATAATGCCTTTTCCCATGACAATCCAAGCAACATATTGAGTTCTGGTCCCCAACAAAGTCCATTGACAGCCTTTCACATAGTGGAACTTTTGTACCCTTTTCTTCTCGTCAGTGTCAATAAAGCCCTTCCTTGCCAATGACTAGAAATATATCAGTGACCGTGAAACTGAAAAAAGAAAGTGGGAAACTAGCAACCCTTTTCTTGCAAGAGGCTTTTTGACCACCATGCACATTTGCCCATAGGGTCCCTAAAGACCATGAGTTGTGGTATGGTGCGACTTTCACCAAGCCAAAAAGCCCTACCTAGGTACATGTGGTTTTAGATTGTAGACACGTTGTTTTCCCAGTAATTATGATGATCCTTTCATCTTCTCTGGTTTCCTTTGTAAAAAAAAAAAAAAAAAAATCAAAACAGCCATTGGAAATTAGACTTTTAGTCTGTGAACAGAGAGCACTGAGACTACCTACCTGTCCTCTGTTATCCTTCCCACATGTATTTATAAGGTTATTTAAAATGAATAATTTAATTTAACTCATGTTCACCATCTGAGACATAAAACAACACTTAAATCACTTCTCCGCTAGAATAATCAGTAATGCATACACTAATAGAAATGTTTCTTTTTTTTTAATTTTTGTAAGGCACTACTTTGTGTGTGACCGAATTTTATCTCACAACACCATGAATTAGATAGCAGAGCAATGACATTGGCAAATGGGGAAGATCACAAAAAGAGTTTAACTGACTTACCTCTGTTCATTAGTAGTAGCAAGGTTAAGAGAAAATACTGCCTTGCATTTTAACAACAATTATAGCATCTGCTCAGTCTTTTGCTCTATTTTCTTTTTTATATGTTGTCTTGTCACTAGAATATAATCTCCTTAAGAGCCGAGATCATTTTTATCTTTCCCAAAGAGATATGCACGTTGGATACTTCATTAATTTATTACATTAAGCATAATAAATATATTAAGCATGTATATTTCTCCCATATTATATTCAATTGACTAGGGAAGATAAATCCTTCTTTGGCAGCTAATACAGACATCTGGTATCATCTCCTGACATTATGTCAAAAATAGCACATGGATTTATTTAAAAGGCTTGTATAATTATTTTTGTTTTTTCACAACTACAAACATGTAAAGTTATGTGTATAAATCTATACAGTATAAATAAAAAATCACCTTTACACCAAGTTATGTTTTTGGTACACATAGGGTAGTCATTTTGTCCCTATGTAAAATATATATTTCTACATTAAATTTGAATCACAATCTCTATATCACTTTGCAACCTACCTTTTTTTTGGGGGGGGGCATTAACATCTTTATTGGAGTATAATTGCTTAACAATAGTATGTTAGTTTCTGCTTTATAACAAAGTGAGTCAGTTACACATATACATATGTTCCCATATCTCTTCCCTCTTGCGTCTCCCTCCCCCCCCATCTTACCCCTCTAGGTGGTCACAAAGCACCGAGCTGATCTCCCTGTGCTATGCAGCTGCTTCCTACTAGCTATCTATTTTACATTTGATAGTGTATATGTCTATGCTACTTTCTCACTTTGTCACAGATTACCCTTCCCCCCTCCCCATATCCTCAAGTCCGTTCTCTAGTAGGTCTGTGTCTTTATTCCCATCTTGCCCCTAGGTTCTTCATGACCTTTTTTTTTTCTCTTAGATTCCATATATATGTGTTAGCATACGGTATTTGTTTTTCTCTTTCTGACTTACTTCACTCTGTATTACAGACTCTAGGTCCATCCACCTCACTACAAATAACTCAATTTCGTTTCTTTTTATGGCTGAGTAATATTCCATTGTATATATGTGCCACATCTTTATCCATTCATCTGTTGATGGACACTTAGGTTGCTTCCATGTCCTGGCTATTGTAAATGGAGCTGCAATGAACACTGTGGTACATGACTCTCTTTAAATTATGGTTTTCTCAGGGTATATGCCCAGTAGTGGGATTGTTGGGTCATATGGTAGTTCTATTTTTAGTTTTTTGAGGAACCTCCATACTGTTCTCCATAGTGGCTGTATCAATCTACATTCCCACCAACAGTGCAAGCAGGTTCCCTCTTCTCCACACCCTCTCCAGCATTTATTGTTTGTAGATTTTTTGATGATGGCCATTCTGAGTGGTGTGAGGTGATACCTCATTGTAATTTTGATTTGCATTTCTCTAATGATTAGTGATGTTCAGCATTCTTTCATGTATTTGTTGGCAATCTGTATATCTTCTTTGGAGAAATGTCTATTTAGGTCTTCTACCCATTGTTGGATTGGGTTGTTTGTTTTTTTGATATTGAGCTGCATGAGCTGCTTATAAATTTTGGAGATTAATCCTTTGTAAGTTGCTTCATTTGCAAATATTTTCTCCCATTCTGAGGGATGTCTTTTCATCTTGTTTATGGTTTCCTTTGCTGTGCAAAACCTTTTAAGTTTCATTAGGTCCCATTTGTTTATTTTTGTTTTTATTCCCATTTCTCTAGGAGGTGGGTCCAAAAGGATCTTGCTGTGGTTTATGTCATAGAGTGTTCTGCCTATGTTTTCCTCTAAGAGTTTGATAGTGCCTGGCCTTACATTTAAGTCTTTAATCCATTTTGAGTTTATTTTGTGTATGGTGTTAGGGAGTGTTCTAATTTCATACTTTTACATGTAGCTGTCCAGTTTTCCCAGCACCACTTATTGAAGAGGCTGTCTTTTCTCTACTGTATATTCTTGCCTCCTTTATCAAAGATAAGGTGACCATACGTGCTTGGGTTTATCTCTGGGCTTTCTATCCTGTTCCATTGATCTCTATTTCTGTTTTTGTGCCAGTACCATACTGTCTTGATTACTGTAGCTTTGTAGTGTAGTCTGAAGTCAGGGAGCCTGATTCCTCCAGCTCCATTTTTCTTTCTCAAGATTGCTTTGGCTATTCGGGGTCTTTTGTGTTTCCATACAAATTGTGAAATTTTTTGTTCCAGTTCTGTGAAAAAATGCCAGTGGTAGTTTGATAGGGATTGCATTGAAACTGTAGATTGCTTTGGGTAGTAGAGTCATTTTCACAATGTTGATTCTTCCAATCCAAGAACATGGTATATCTCTCCGTCTATTTGTATCATCTTTAATTTCTTTCATCAGTGTCTTATAATTTTCTGCATACAGGTCTTTTGTCTCCCTAGGTAGGTTTATTCCTAGGTATGCAACCTACCTTTTTAGTTGTTCACCTAATAATTTATAATCATTCTAACTGGCTATTATTATAGCAACATACTAACAAGGAAAGTATTTAAGGGTACCTATTGGAATACAGTTTCAGTTTGTAATTTTCTGACTAGTAATCAAGCAGAGTCAATTCATTCTATCTGGTTTTAATAAATAATTTTTCTACTTTGTAGTAGGATTTTTCTACTTTGTAGTAGGACGTAATTTTTCTACTTTGTAGTAGTATTATTTTAAGAAAAGTTTTTCTACTTTGTACTTTGTAGTAGGACCAACATTTTGGCAAGTATTAGTAAGAATTGAAAGTCTGAGATACACAATGCAAAATAAATCTGCCAGTATTTTAGAATAATTATAAAAGGTGATCAAAATAAAAGTTTTTAAAATTATGAAATAAATCACAGATTTGAAAACTTATATAATTATTTAAGCTAGAAGTTCAGAAGTAAGATATTTTAAAAAGTTCATGAGAAAATTAGTGAGCTGTAAGAACTGAAGAAATTATCTAGAATACACCTCCAAAACCAATGTCAGAAGATAGAGGGTTTACCAAACTTGAAAGATAGATGAAATCTAACAAATGAGGGAAAGGAGATATTTTAGAGGTAATGGCTAAACATTTTCTGTTGAGAGACATGCACTCAAAATCAGCAAACACAATGAATGCAAAAAGAATCAATAAAAAATAAATGTACACATTGATATATAATTTTTATTTTTTTTAATTTTTATTTTATTTATTTATTTTTTTTGCTGTACACGGGCCTCTCACTGCTGTGGCCTCTCCCGTTGCGGAGCACAGGCTCCAGACACACAGGCTCCGCAGCCATGGCTCGCGGGCCCAGCCGCTCCGTGGCATGTGGGATCTTCCGGGATCGGGGCACGAACCCGTGTCCCCTGCATCGGCAGGCGGACTCTCAACCACTGCGCCACCAGGGAAGCCCTGATATATAATTTTTATACTAACCACCAAAGACAAAGAAAAGACGTTAAAAGTGGCTAGAGGCAAATGATAAATTACCTATTCAGAGTTAACAAAAACAGGGCTTCCCTGGTGGCGCAGTGGTTGAGAGTCCGCCTGCTGATGCAGGGGACGTGGGTTTGTGCCCCAGTCCGGGAGGATCCCGCATGCTGCGGAGTGGCTGGGCCCATGAGCCACGGCCGCTGGGCCTGCACGTCCGGAGCCTGTGCTCCGCAACGGGAGAGGCCACAACAGTGAGAGGCCCGCATACCGTAAAAAAAAAAAAAAAGAAAAAAAAAGAGTTAACAAAAACAGAAATGAGAAGACAGCAGAATAATTTTTCAAAAGGCCAGGAGAAAATGTCCACTGGAAAAAAACTTTTAAAAAATCTTTAAAATTTTGAGTGAAATAGATAATTTTAGTAATATCAGAATGTATAAAAGTTTAACAGCAATGAATCTCATTTAAAAAATCTTCAAAAGTGTGCTTTTCAAGGAGTAGGAAAATAATATAAAAGGAAGTTCTGACATCCAAGAAAAATATGGCAAGTAAAGAAAGTGGTAAATACTTGGGTAAATCTAACCATATATTGACTACAAAATATAGCAATAAGAATGACTAATATCTTAAAATAAAAAGGTTAAAAAAAGATAGAACTGTGGTATTTGATTAAAAGGATATGTGAGTCAACAAAAGGAGCATGATCAGAGACAGCTTTCTATAGTCCTTGAATTAGTTACAAATATGAAAACTTTAATAAATTTATCCTGTGTTAAATAATGTATGGAATTAAAATACCAAAGATAACCTTTGAAAGAATAGAAACAAAATGTGTACCTTACAGATAAATTTGGGAGTAATATTATATTTTAAAAAATGTTTTAGTCAATCATAACTTAATCAAGCAGGTTTTTTAAAAAAAGAGTATTTTCAAAAAGGCCAAAGAAAACTTGACAATGTGATAAAAATGACATTTTGGGTTATATCTATGATAGAATAGCTGATATCAAGGTAACCTCCCCACAGAAGCTAACACAAGGTGAATATTAGATAAAAGAATAGATGATAGATTTATACATATATAAAATATATGGAATAGTATATTTGTATATATAGTATATGTTTAAATGCATAAATTTAAACTACATATACTTTATTCAATATATGTATAACATGTTTATAAGTATTATATATCGTATATACATGCATACATATACACATATATGTACATATATACATTTAAAGAGAGGTTTAAAAATTATTAGGAAACAACCATGACAACTAGACCTAAGAGGCAAGAACAGGGAGAAAAACACATTGATGTGAGCCTCAAATTCTCCTTGAGCTTTTCCCCTTGGAACCTATTTGAACTGAGGACATAAAAGCTAAAATGAAAGGATCACAATGGTATCACTAGCCTGAGGTGACTAAAAATTGTACTTCAAAGTTATCAAGCATTCAGTATTTGAGGAATCAAAAACCCTGAGGATTTATGTGCAATTTTTCTTCAAGATATTTGTCAACTTCTAAACCAAATGATAACTTTAAAGAAAAAAATAATAAAAGTTAAAAATAAATATCTAAATAGGTATGGTCATAATAGAAATCATAATAAAAAATAGAAAATTCTCAAAATTGAAGGCTTCATATATAAGAACTGAAGAGATGCAGCAAAAATGGTACTGCAGAAGACAATGCTAATTTAGGTGCTATATTAGGGAAAAAATTATAGAGTTTAGAGGAGAAATTAATGAAATTAAAAATAAAGGTAAAATAGAATTAACAAACCAGAAAGCTAGTTCTTTACAAAAACAAATTGTAGCAGCAAAGAGGATGCACCTCACATACCTCGACCTATGAGCATGTAATCTATCAACAGTAACAGCTGCTGTGCTCTGAAATCATCATCTTGTTTACACCAAGACCACGGGCTTCTCCCAGTTAGAACTGGGATCATAATGCAAGCCTGATCCTGGGAGATGTGGGACTCTTCTTGTGGCAGACTTCAGCTCAGGGACTTTTCAAAGGCCTTGCTATGTCTGTTTTGATTGGATAGCTGTATAAGGCACTTTACCCAGCCTTTCCTCCATCTCTTCTTCTCTTGCAATCAGACTTGCCTGTGGTCTGGTTGCTCTCTTAGAGCTTCACCATCTCCCTCTCTATTTTCTCTTACACCAGCATTTCCCTTGATGAAACCTTTGCACATTTAATTCCATCTTGGTACCTACTCCTAGTAGAACCCAGGCTGATACATAAAAATAACATAGCTATTCAGAAATTAATAAGAGAGCAAAGAAAGCACAAGTAAATATTAGATATTAAGATATGACATAATTGTAGGCACAACACATTTCTAAAAAGATAACAGAATTGTGGACAAATTTATACAAATAAAATTCTAGGTAAAAATCACAAAGTTCAGGGAAATATCACTAAAACTGGCTCAAGGAAGGTGGAGGGAAGGCCTGATTAGCTGTAAGCAGTCAAGATATCAAATAATTTTTAAAATCTATGCCAAAATGGAAGAAAAACCCAAATAATTTTACTGAGAGTCCTGTCAAATATTCAGGAACAAGATAATCCCAGTGTTAGAAGAAATAGTCCAAAGGTTGAAAGTGGAGGACCAATGGGCAGAAAAAAATGCCAGGGATATTCAACAAGATTACTGTTATTTTGATGATAAATGTATTTTAAATTTAGGTCTAATATATATTTTAAGTTAATTTTTGTGAAGGGTGTAAATTCTATGTCTAGATTCCTTTTTTTGTTTGTTTCTTGTGACTATCCAGTTGTTCCAGCACTATTTGTTGAAAAGGTTATTTTTTCCTCATTGTAATGTCTTTGTCAATCAGTGGACTGTATTTGAATCTATTTCCAGGTTCTCTATTTTGTTTCACTGATCTATTTGTTCTTTTGCCCATACCACAATTTCTTGATTACTGTAGCTTTACAGTAATTCTTTAAGTCAGGAAGTGTCACTCTTCTGACTTTGTTCTTCTTCAATGTTGTGCTGGCTCTCCTGCGTCTTTTGCAAACTGGAAAACTTTTAGAGATATCAGGAGAAAAATCTAGATGACCTTGGGTATGGCAAAGATTTTCTAGATACAACAACAACAAAGGCACGATCCATGAAACAAATAACTGATAAACCAGACTTCAATAAAATTCAAAACTTCTACTCTGCGAAATTCACAATCAAAAGAATAAAAAAAGAAGCCAAAGACTGGGAGAAAATATTTGCAAAGGACATATCTGATAAAGGACTATTATCCAAAATATGCAGAGAAACCTTCAAACTCAATAATAAGAAAACAAGTAGCCCAAATAAAAAATGGGCCAAAGACCTTAACAGACACCTCACCAAAGAACCTACATAGATGGCAAGTAAGTCTATGAAAAGATGCTCATCATCATATGTGGTCAAGCAAATGTACATTACAACAATATACCAATACACACCTATTAAAATAACCAAAATCCAGAACACTGACAACACCAAATGTTGGTGAGGATGAAGTGCCACAGCAACTCTTATTCACTGCTGATGAGAACCTCAGATCTTTTGGCACATAACTTTATGCAAAAGTTTGCACTAAGAAATTACCAGATCTTTCATTGCTTCTAGCAGCATAAGGCTGTGTCCCTAGGACGACCTGACCCCTCTGTTAAATGGCTGCCTGAGAAAGCTCAACACTGCCAGGAAAATGTGCTGTTCCTTCTAACCAACATCTGAGGATAGGTCCCTGCCTTCCCTTTCCTACAGCATTTATTTAAAATGCCTTACAATTGTGAACATGTATTTTAACAACTCAGAAGTATCTTTCTTAAGGACCTGAGAACTATTCCTTTGAAATGTAATCATCAGGAAGGATGGGGCCTCTTTTTCCCAGTGTCCCTGGGAGGGGTAGAATCTTAACTTCAATAACTGAAAGCTGGCAAACACAACTGTCCTCATCTCATTTACACTGACCAACCCTCTGTACAGTAAATCCCCTACATACGAACCTTCAAGTTGCAAACTTTCAAAGATGTGAGAGTGCATTCGCATGTCCAGTCACGTAAGTTAGTTCACATGTCTGGCATACATTGTCACGTGCATGCATCCTCTACAAGTAGTTGTGCTTTTTTATACTTTACTGTATAGTATTCTATAGAGTACAGTAGTATAGTATCTTTATTTCAAGCCCAGGATGTCCAGAAGCAAGTGTAAAATCAGTGGTGATGTAGCTGGTATAGTACTACCCAGACATCACTGGATCGTTTTTTCAAGAGGGTAGATAGAATTGAATCCAGCAAGGAACCAGAACCTGTGTCATCAATGTCAAGCGTGAGTGAAATTGCAGCTTGCCTTCTGTCTCCTATTGCTGGCGATCCTTCAGCTCTACCATCTCCCACTTCCTCTCCCTCCTCCAGTCAGTAACTCTTCTTGCCTGTTCACTCAGTGCCAGCCCCTGTGTGCCAGCTGTTGTATTGTACTACTGGACTTTTCGAGGTACTGTACTGTAAGATTAAAAATGCTTTCTTTATTTTTTGTTTTTTTAATGTATTATTTGTGTGAAAAGTATTATGAAGCTTTGACAGTATAGTACTGTGTAGCCGATTACGTTAGCTGGGTACCTAGGCTGACTTTGTTAGATTTACAAATAAATTGGACTTATGAACCTGCTCTCGGAACAGAACTCATTAGTATGTAGGGGACTTACTGTAACTTCTCTGACTCTATTAAGCTCCCACTTACCACCTGCCATCCTCCCTTTAAAATGCCCTATCACCTCTGCACAAATGGGAAGGGAGCTCAGCTCTCTACCCTACTATCAGTGCTTACTAAATAAAATGTGTTTTTACCAATTTAGCTAGCATCCAGCTGTGTTTATTTTTCACACTGGAAGTGCAAAATGGTACAGACACTTTGGAAGACAGTTTGGCAGGTTTTTACAACAAACAAACTCTTACCATACAGTCCAGCAGCCATTGCTCCTTGGTATTTACCCAAGTAAGTTGAAAACTTATGTCCTCACAGAAATCTAAACTTGTGTAGGTTTTGGCAATTTATTTATTATTGCCAAAACTTGGGAGCAGCCAAGATGTCCTTCAGCAGGTGAGTGATTAAATAAAGTGTGGCGCATCCAGACAATGGGATATTATTCAGTGCTAAAAGGAAATGAATTATCAAACCATAAAAAAGACAGTGAAGAATTTTAAATACATATTAAGTGAAAGAAGCCAACCTGAAAAACCTATGTATTATGTGATTCCAACTAGATGACATTCTAGAAAAGGCTAAACTATAGATACAGCAAAGAGAACAGTGGTTGCCCAGGATTAGAGGAGAGGAAGGGATGGATAGGTAAAGCACAAGAATTTTAGAGTGGTGAAACAGTTCTGTGTGATGCTGTAGTGGTAGGCACATATCATTATAAATGTATTCAAACCCATAGAAATTACAATACCAAGTGAACCTTAATGTAGACTATGGACTCTGGGTGATGAAGTGTCAATGTAAATTCATGGATTGTAACAAATGTACCACTTTGGTTCTGGATGTTAATAGTGAGAGAGGCTATTGTGTGTGTGTGTGTGTGAGTGAGAGAGAGAGAGAGAGAGAGAGAGAGAGAACTCTCTGTACTTTCCACTCAACTTTGATATAAAGCTAAAACTGCTCTAAAAATAAATTCTATTTAAAAATATTGTAGTGTGACAAATAATGTTATACCAATTAGAAGAAAAAGCAATGTTGCCAATGAACTAAGATATAAGTGCTTTGATAGCACTTAGTTTTATTACTTATATAATTTTTTTAAATCAGAAGATCTTGTGATATATCAGTCTACTACCTTGCTATCAAAGAATACACAATAAAAATTAATTGTAAAGCATTTCTGTCAGCTCCTCAGAATCTGCCTCAGTTGCAGAAGTTCAGTGGGATGAATGCTGTGCCCTCCCCAGATGAATGGGTGAGGCAATGGTATGAAGACACAGCCAACATGAGATTACAATGCCACACCCTCTCCAGAGCCCCCACTGGGGTGGCCAAGACCTTGAGGGCTTGTATCACCATTCATTTTCTGCTTTTGTCCAGTCCTCCTTTTTTTTTTTTTCTCCTGGTTACAGTTGTTGATCTCTCATCGCAGTTATAAATAGCTTGTCTCCCAAAGTCTCTCTCATTTTCTCTCATTGTCTGCCTCCAGATGATATTTCCCTAAACAGTGTGCTGTTTAAAGTCAAAGCCAAATCATTTCTGTTTAATATAAATGTCTCAACACCTCATATAATGCACTTAAAAATGTGTCCTATTCAAGTGTAAAGGCACAATAAATGTATATTACATTATCTTACTCAGGCTTCCACCAGCTACTGGTATTTAAGTAGGACCTAGAAAAAGGGTATCCAATTTGATAGGTCTAGATGGAAAAGGGAAAGGTGATACAAGTGACGGACAGCAAAGGCCAGGAGGTAGGAAGGTGCAATGACTATGAGGCAGTAGAAAGGAAGACAGTTTTTCTGGAGAAGGATGCAACTGGAAAGGGAAATTGGGGCAAGAATAGATTGAGAGGTGGAGGAAAGGCCATCAGATCAGAGAGTCAAGCTTGCAATAAGGCTTTTACTAAGTGCTCAGCTTCATGCCCAGGTACATGTTAAAAAGCTGCAGCTTGTATTTGACAAACCATTGTTATCTTCCATTTAAAGTGGTAGGTGGTGTAAAATGTTTATTTACAGCAGTTACCACTTGGGCAAACTAAATGCCCCCTAATCTATTGAAATTTAATCTTTTGTTTATATAGTGGCATTGTTATTATCTACCTTTTCTTTACCATATTTGCCAAATTATATACTAATCATCTATAGATATATTGCAAAGATTCTTAAAAAAATAGGATCTAAAAATTAAGTCATTTACATTCTCCCACTTGATGGTCTTTAAAGCTCACAAAACATATTGTTAAAGTTATATTGCAGATAGAGAGGAAGCAATAAATGTGAAATTACCTTTAGACAACTGAGCCACCTGGTGGATCTTGTACCTAAGAACTTGGCTTTCCTCCTTCACATCATGTTTTCTTAAGGACCACAAAATTCTCAAAACCACCAGCAGATTTCTTAAAATTTACTTGACCAGAAAACAAAATCAAATTAAAGGGCAAACATGAAGTCAGTGAAACAAATATAGCAGTGCCTTCCCTTTGTTTTCCTTGGGCAAACATGCCATGAAATGAAAGATCCAGTATCTTTCTACACATTGACCCACACAGTCCTGCTACCTTGAAGGCAACCACACCACACTCAGAACTGTTGAGGATACGCTGCCAAAAGTGCAGAAGGCTTTGGCAGCAAAGAGCAACGTTTTGCATATTTGTACTGTGCCCATCGCCGTGACAGCTGCTGAGACAGATTTCAAAGTCATTTACACCGCCAGTTAGCCACGTATTTCTATCCTTGGCACCTCTTTCAAGAATAGCAAATGCCAGCTGTTCCTTCTGGCCTCCGAGGTGGTGCATAGAATTGCTTCTGCCCCCAAAATAAATAAATAAAAAATAAATAACAGCAACAGTAAATAAAATCTAAGCTGAGATAGGGGATAACCAACCCCAAATTTCTATTTGCACTTCCAACTAGCACATCAGTACTTTGGCTCATGCTTTATCCAAAACATCATGCCACTCCTAATCTTTCCTGAAAATACAAACAAAACTGAAAAAAAAAATCTGCTAATAGCCTGGATGATGTGTTATTTGAGGGCTTGGAGGAATTTATGCTCCTTAAAGAGTGCCAGAAAATATCAATATCCCATAAATCTCAGTAGTCAGTGCAGTGGTTCCTATCCAAACCTTGTTGGTTTCATAAAAGTTTTAAAAATCCTATGGCAATTATATAATAAAATCTAATTAATGGGGAAAAAGACTTCTTAAAATATTTGGGGCATGTGGGAAAGACCTACATAAAGAAACCTGTTTATATATAGGTTCATTCTTATTCCACATAAACATAGCACTGATAAAAAATAGAGGATGGCATCATGTTTAATTAAACCTTAAAATACTTATCTATTATTATAAGACCTCCATAAATACTTAATAAGCTTTCTAGTTCCCCTTTTATAAATATTTTTTCATACTTTTTATCTTTTTTATTTAAAATAGACTCATAAATACATTAGCATAACATTGAAAAAAGTCTATTTTTACCGAACTCCTACAGCCTGTCAGTAAAAGAAGAAAAAATTAAGTTAAACTTTCCTGTTGGTTTTAAGTTCTGCATTGGAAGTGCATGTGTTTTTAATTATTTTGATAACATTTCATAAAAGACATTGCAATATTTGTTCAAATTAACATTCAAACTGATAAGCATTCTGAAGCTTTCCCATCTCTGATTATATACAATTTTGGTACAATACCTATCATTATATGTTAAGTGTTGGTCTTAAATTGAGAGGAAAATGAGGACATAATTGTTTTTCATTTTTTCTAATTTTTGGTTATATTAAAGGAATATGTAAAATAAGGAGATTCAACTGATGAGCCAATGGCCCAGTAATATGAACAGCCCCTTAAGAAATGATTGTGCTACTCATTGAATATGTTTTAAACTTCATTCTAATTTAAGGTGGATTTAGGAAAGTAGGAGAATATATCATAATTCTTGTCCATATGGGATTAAAATTACACTGTACATTTAACAATCTACATAATATCTGAGTCATGACAAATATGTGCTTCTCATTCCAGCTACTTTCTACCAGGCTGTTACTTTTTCATGTTGTTTACTTTTTCATAGAAATTAACCAGTTATTTCAAAAGAATCAAACATTTATTCATCCAACACCCAATTTATTCTTTCTACTCTTTAAAACATTTATTCATTTCATACATAGGCTCTTCTTCTTTCCCTTCAGAATTGAAAGCTTGCTTGTTTCTCAATTTGATTTTATAAAATCTATAATGTTACATTTGAAAGGCAAGGGATTCTCCACCTAAGTCCTTTTATTCCCATTAATGATTTTTATATAGACATTGAAATGATTCCTCCTCTCTTTCATGTCCCCCAATCCAGCCTCCTCTCAAAATAACTAACGTTTCTAAACCTTATATTCTTTCCATTTGCAAGCATACAAGCTACAAAGTTGAAGCAGTTGTTTTACAGTGTCCCTAATATTACAAATGTAGAAGGACTATTCACATATTTGGTACTATCAGAAATGCCAGCTCGGGCTTCCCTGGTGGCGCAGTGGTTGAGAGTCCGCCTGCTGATGCAGGGGACACGAGTTTGTGCCCCTGTCTGGGAGGATCCCACATGCTGCGGAGCGGCTGGGCCCGTGAGCCATGGCCGCTGAGCCTGCGCATCTGGAGCCTGTGCTCCCCAACGGGAGAGGCCACAACAGTGAGAGGCCCACGTACCGCAAAAAAAAAAAAAAAAAAAAGAAAGAAAAGAAAAAAAGAAATGCCAGCTCTTAGATGGTGCTCTCATAGGCTATCATACAAACCTGGCCCATAGACACATTCATTGTTTTGACACTTGAGCCACAAGGTTAGCATCCTACATTCAGGGAGGTTTATTTGACCTTCTTTAAACATCTTTTGGTATGTGTTTTATTATCAAATTTCCCTTAGCAAAAATATTTTTAAAATAAAGCAGTCAGTACAGTAAGCCCCTTACATATGGATGAGTTCCATTCCAAGAGCTCATTCTTAAGTCCAACAAAGTTAACCTAGATACCCAACTGACACAATCGACTATATAGTACTGTACTGTAATAGGTTTGTAATACTTTTCACACAAATAATACATTAAAAAGCACACAAAAAATAAAACATTTTTAATCTTACAGTACAGTACCTTGAAAAGTACAGTAGTACAGTACAACAGATGGCGCTTCTTAGCAGTACCAGCTACATCACCGCTGCTTTTACGCTTGCCTCCGGACATCCTGGGCTTGAAATAAAGATACTATACTACTGGACTGTACACAGTACTGTTCGGTAAAGTACACAAAAGCACAACCACTTGTAGAGGAGGCACGCACATGACAATGTATTCCATACACGTGAACTAACACGTGATTGGACATGCGAATGCACGTTCGCATCTTTGAAAGTTCGCAACTTGAAGGTTCGTATGTACGGGACTTACTGTATAGGATTAAGTTAAGTTTACTAAATACATAAAGTTTAGAATTTTGATTCCCTTTTTTTTCTGAAATGATAGTTTAAGACTAGAAGTCCTATTTTGTTACTGACTCAAAATTTACACTTTGAGAACTAGAAGTAAGATTTTGTTTTGTTTGGCCTTTGTTTCAGTTTTGGTACAAAGTGTTTTTGTTTTTTTTCACATTGTTCCTGGCTTTTGCTCCAGAGGTTGTCGGAGTGAGTACACATGTATCTTGGAGGAATTTGATCTACCACCTCTGGAATTTATTCTATAGATATGGCATCAGGAGAACTCATCTCTAGTTTCTTGGTTGAGAATGTCTAAATAAACTTACTAAGCTTGTGTATCTTTGCCTTCCGGTTAGAATCTGATTTTTCACTATATCTTTGTATTTTTAATACTTTTGTGTTTGTGGTTTCTTTAATAATTTAACAACTATTTATTTAGCAGCTAGTACATAACAGACACATAACACATTATCTCTAAAAATTCATAACTACCCTGCATTTTACATTTAAGGACACTGAAACCCAGAGAACCTAAGAGATTTGCCCTAGAAAACATAGTTTAGCAATATAAAAACAGGCTTTGAATTCACACTTGCATAGTTCCACAGAGTGTATTTTTTCTCAAAACTACTACTGTACCTTCTGGTTTATTAAATTTTTTAATCTAAATTTAATATGGAGAGGGGAACTGGATTTAGGGGTAGGTTGTCATAGGAAACTTAAGCTGTATCAGTAGTAATTAAGACTTTTACAAGACATATATTCATGTGTTGTTGTTTATTAAAAATAAAATATGTACTTTGAAATGCAGTTGGACTTCAAGTTTATGAAGTTTCTATTTTAATAGCTGAGTTAGAAAAAAAAAGTACCATTAAAGTCTGGAAGTAGAATTAAGCATTTTGTGGTAAATCATGGACTAGTTTAGTTATAATTATCTGTTCGACTGTGGCAAAGCTGAGGTCTGGCTTTAGTTTTTTATCAGTAAAGATTCTGCCTTATGAGGAAATTTAAAGAAGAGTGTGTTTTTTCCTCAAAAAATAGATGTGAAAAATAAGAAGCAGTTATTCCCTAGGAAAGATACAACTTGAGGCCTAGGTCTTTGACTGGGATTTTTTGCTGTGTTGGTCACCTAAGACATACTTAACTCCCCAAGCATTTCATGTGTTTCTCTACTCAGAAGTTTCTCTCCTACATGTAATTCCCTGGATGTTATTTCCCAAGTTCTTGAGCCGGTCTAGACCAAGAAGTGTGTGTGTGTGTGTATGTGTGTGTGTGCGTTTTGGAAGGGACTTTTGATCTTACTGTTTGATATATCTTAGAATTACACTTAGTCACAAGATTTTTCACATAAGAAACATTATACTATGCTATGTAATAAAATCAACTAAATAATGAATACTTTATTAAAGTGAAAATTATTTGCAACCTTCTTGGGAATCCTTGCTAGACCCCAACAATACCAAGCCTCTCATTATCAAAGATATTCAATAGCAAAGACATGTCTAGAAAATATTTGTAATACACATTTTTGGAGGCAGAAAGGATAGATAAAAGCATATGCCCATCATATTGACAACTAAGTGTGTATCAGTCCCCTTATGGGAAAATTATGAGTGTATCAGAACATGAAATGCTTCCAGGAGAAAGCAAATTACCAAGTATGATAGATTTCATTATGGCAGATCAGCAGGTGATAGACGCAGTAGACACAGCAACCGGGATGCGGGCGTATTATAGACTGTTGACCCTGCTATAAGCTTCCTCTACTGATCATTAGCCCTCAAGGATCTGATGTGTTCCTTTGGCCTGGAACATATATCCACAATCAGTATAGAATTTTAGCTATAATTAATTGACTCAAGAAAATAACAAAAGGTAGTACAAATCAAGAGTAAAGAACATCAAGGCAACAGCAACTCTACTTCCAATTTAGAATTTTAAACAGAACATGAGGCTTTTTCTTACACTTAATACTATTCAAAAAAAGTTTCTGAGACATTCAGCTTTTTGTGCAAAAAATATTAAAAGTCCTTTTCCTTAGCTATATGCTATATGGAAACAAGTTTTTGTCATAATAAATCATATAATGGCTTTAATAGAAATATATGAAAATATAGATTATCCCATATCTGAATAAAAACAAATTTGAAATTTAATGCATTAGAAAATAAAGCTGAAATATGAAATGTTTGGAATGGGTTTTCATTTCTTATTCCCTTATGCTAAATGTACCTTGTAAATTTATTTGTGGCTTTTCCTTTAAGGATGTGACTTATGTTTCAAAAATTGTAAGATTTTGTTTGAAATGTCATCACCAGCACATAGATCACTGAAATTCAGTTCACAAGCCATGATAGTTCCATTTGTTCAAGGATGTAGAAAGAAGACAGCTTGATTTTGTAAAGCTAGACTGCTGAGCAGCAAAATAGCTATGGTTTAGTTCATGATTGTATCTAAATGGAATAAGCAGTTAGAGAATAAGCAAATCAGACTAGGCACCTTTTGGACACCATGTGAACTCGTTCTTGTAAAAGGCCGGATTTACATCCTTAGGAGCAAGCTATTGTTGATTGTCTCTTTCTATTGCATAGGATGACATAAGGAACTTGCAATATGTTCATTATTTGCATGTGTGGTGCATCTCAGAGGTTAATGTACAATAGTAAGATTAAAAGTAGCCTGAGAATAAAATGAAATCCAAGTTTCAAGACCTTTGTCTTTACAGTCTCAGAATAAGCTAGTGGAAAATCAAGGTGATTGTTATCCATGTGTGGCATACATGTATACTTAACAGGAATATTTTCCCCCATTACACATCAACATGTTAACAACTATTATTCATCAGCCAGTCTCATCTAGCAGTATCCTACTTACCTGCTGATTTATTAAATACAGGAAAAAATTTGATACATTTCAAACGTTTTAAGCAACATTTGAGGTTAATTCAAGTTAACTAAAATCTCAGTGACATTTATCTTACCTACTCTAAGTAGCTACACATGAAAAGTAAGAATGGATCCAGTGAAATTGAGAGTGAAGTTTAGTGTTTACAGAAATAAAGGTATGTAAAAAAATGATAGAGGGAATTGAAGCCATAGATTAAACACTTCTCATCTTCCAGTAGCAGTAATTGAGAATCTTTTTCAGTACAAAAGTCAACTTGAATATATGATAAGTATGTGGAAAAATTACCTAGAAAAAAATTTACCTGACCAGCATTTAGTACTGTCAGTGTTTTAAATTTTAGCTACTTTAATAGGTAGGTAGTGGTATCCCGTTGTTTTAATTTGGAATTTAATAATAACATATAAAGTGGACTATCTTTCCACATGCTCGTTTGCATCTGTATACCTTCTTTCCCATGCAATCTTGAAGAAGTCAGTAAACTTCTCTGGATCACAAGAAGTTTAACAAGCAAAGTAGTTCCTATACTGGAGAAGTAAGATGACAAGAAGTTCATGAAGATAATAATGAATGTTTAAAGTTATTTTCAAATATAAAAGGACAATGGTAAATATTTACATGATTGGGATTACTAAACCCAGAATGTGGAAACGTTGATTGTATTCAGTAATTGTAACTTATATAGTAGACCAGTTCTTTCAAAACATGGGACCCAGTGTTCTTTATACTATATCTTGTCAGTATGATGTTATTATCAACGCTTTCCTTGCTCATTTGCATAACTGGGTGATCCTGCTCTGACTTATCACCTCTATTTTTTATATAAATATCCATATTAGAACCTTATATTCCATTGTATTTTCTCATGGTCTCAAAATTCTAGATTACTGGAAATATATTATGAGCATACAGTTCACCTTTCAGTATATAAAAAGTAGGATAAACATTTCTGCTCCCTACAGTAAAAGTAGTTCACATTGGAGCAGCTGGTGATGCTTCTGCATGCTGGGAAAAATATTTCACTGACAGGCTCTGTCATCCGGTTTACTGAAAATGACAATGAGACAATTGGTCTAGTAAGTTTACAGACACATTTCTGACAAAGCCAATCATGTGAATATGTCAGATCAGTTGTGCCACTATTTTAACTTTGATCCCAATCCTTAGGATTTTGTAGTGTGTATAAACAAAGTGAATAAAGATTCTGCATAAAGATTCATGGAGCTGTTGGGGAAGCTAATTCACAATAATGCACTATTATTACTAATTGATGAACTTTTGTCAACTTACCTTCTGCCATTAGTGAAATTGCTGTTTGGTGAAATGTATTACCCGAATCACTTTTTCTGTTTCAGTTTAATTTCTAATTCTGTGTCAGAATATAAATGTTTGGTCCCTTTAAGGGGTGCTTTCTGTACTCTGTATCCTGATTTACTGCCACTGAGGTTATGTTCACTCCTCTCTATACTCTTCCTCCAGACAGTGCAGACATGGGAGTTGTTGACAAGATAACAGTGTATTCACTGTGGTAAACAATACCTTTTGGAGTCTGCAAGGGGAACACAGCCACTGATTTATTCTTGTGCCTATAAAATATGTCAATTAAAGATATATGGTGCAGCATAAGTGGAGGAAATAACACTTGACAGAACTAAGTTTGAAATACAGGGAATCACAGAACTGAACACTAGAAAAATAGAGTCCTGTGAAGCTGTCGAGAGAAAACTAAAGACCTGTTTTTTAAAATAAGATGTTGAAATTTTAATGCATAAGACACAAATCAAGAAAATCACTGGACTTCCTTAAATTTCAAAGTGGGTATAAGATCAGTTTGTCTTATATATCCATATGCTACAACCTAACTTCAGCCACTTACCCTTTAAATACACTTTATAGGTTTTTTATATTTCAGCGTTTTTTTCTTTTATAATGGAATAATTCCTCTCCTCTTTCTTCTCTGAGAGCCTTCCCTAAAGGTTCTTGTACTTAATTCCTGATTTTTCCTTCTTCCATAGAGCAAGTTCTGTTCTCTATTTGAACTCCTCTAATACCATGCTGTGTTCCTTTCTCCCTCATTTGGCTGTGAATTTCTAAAAAGCCAATCTATGTCCTGTTTATATTTACATTCCATTCTATCCTCTACCACTTATTACAGTCTGACATAAAAAAATCTTCCAATAACAGTTCTGTTCTCTCTATAAGGGAAGAAAATTGTGAACCTTTACCTTCCAGAAAGACAACCTATAATTTTTTTTATCATAATTATGTATCATGTATAAATACAGAGAGAGACATATGAGTATCTAGAGTCTGAAGTTGGTAACAGGGTGTCCCTTGCCTCCTGGCCTCAGCCTCCACAAAAATTCTGCCTGTGTTATGCAATATACAGTGGAATCATTTAGAAACATCCATGGAATGATTTCCAACCACAACCTTCAACTCAAGCAACATGCCCAGGACCTGCTTTGAATTAACAGTGAGTCAACTCAGTACTGTACTATTAGGGAAATTTTTTCAGGATCTGAGTAGAAAGACTTCTCAGAAATTCTAATTCCTGACTAAGGGGAAAAAATAAGGAGAAAAAAAATTTAACTAAATTAAAGTCTCATGTGTTGAGATGAATAAAGTATTGACTAACCTGATTCTCCCAGCAAAATTTCTGTGAATCCCAAACCCTGTTTAGGAAAAGCTAAAATTTTCTAGTGACTTATCATAAAAAAATGATAACAGCATAAATAATGTGTTTTGATTTAGAAAACAATATTATTCATTTGATACTATTTAAAGACTAATATATTCTAATATTCCAGTAGGGACTTGTTTGGGGAAAGTTCAAATGGATAGTGGAAAATAAACTATGGAAAGAGAATTAAAACATAAAAAGGTCCCAACCTTTCTTTTTGCTACCTTCAAAACTAAGATGATCTAACCGAACAATTAATTATGGCAGTGTCTCAAGTTTTACTGGAAATAAATCGTATGTGACTTATGTTTTGAATCTTTCTTGATTCTCATAGCTCATATTATCTCAAGCGCTGCCTGCTAAAAATAGATGTAATAACATTACCAAAGAAAACAGTAATTTTGACCACTGAATCATTTGTGTATTTAGCATTACAATCTTTGTTATTTTCTAGGAAATGGTCAACATACATTCTGAAATATTTCCTTATTTTTTTCCATATTACTTCTAAGTAGAAATATATCAATTGTTAGACCTCTAATTAATAAATTTGGCTCTCATAAGAGGGCTTCTGATTCCTGCAAAGCTGTTACTAAGAGACATGACAGAAACCCCTTTGACTGATAATTGGGTGAGATGAAAATATTGACAACTCCAGTTTGTCTGCTTAGGAGACTACTCCTATATCTATTAGAAGGATCAAGTGCTGGCTGACATCTCCTCCCTGCAAACTGACTCCAGAGGAGACCTAAGTTCATCAAATCCCTCCCAGTCTCCCAGGGATACTAAGAGGACCCAGTAATAAGGGCAGTGGTGAGAGAAGTAAGGTACAAATATGCCTTGACTAATATGCCTTGCTGCCTAAACCGTGGGATCTTTGCTATTGAGCATTTTCGTTTTGTCTATTAATATATCTTTTGATGAGGAGCAGAAAGATCTAATGCTTCCTGGAATCATATGATTATTCAACCATGGCATAAAATAGATAAAAGAGAACTGTAGGCTGATTTGTTAGAGCAATAGCAAATGACGTTCTCATCATCTAGTCTGTGCAACAAACTACCCTAAAACTTAGTGGCTTAAAACAACTATAATCATTTACTTTTCTCATGAATTCTGCAATTCGGGCAGGGCTCGGTAGGGAAAGCACATCTCTGTTGCATTCAGCCTTATTTGGGATTGCTCAACTGAGAACTGAAGGATGTACTTCCAAGGTGAGGCACTAATGTGGTTGGCAAGTTGGTGCAGGATAGGGCCGAGAATACAGCTTGGACTGAGGGATAGGGGGTCGTGATTCTTCTCATGTGGGTTTCTCTGTGTGGCCTAGACTTCCTCACAGCATGATGGCTGGATTTCAATATCAAACATCCTAAGACAGAGTCAGCAGAAGATCTATCACTTTCTCTGACCTAACCTCAGAAGTCTCAGGAGTCACTTCCATCCTGTTTTATTAGTTGAGGCAAAAGCAAAGACCTCTCCCAGTATTAAGAAGAGGGGGAGATAGACTCCAGTAACAAGATTCTGACAGGGCATCTGGGATGAGAAATATTGTTAAGGTCATTTTTGGAAAATGAAATCTGGCATAGAACCACTAAGAGTGATAAAAGGGATTTGTTATGTAAATTAGAACTTAAGTAATGGTGGGGCCTGGTTAAGCAGGTGTTGTAAGTCTGGATCTCTGAGTTCAGTGGTGGGGCTGAAGTCTGGAAGGGAACATGGAATTGGAGTAAGTGAGTGTAGGTGCCCAGTGAAACCCATGAGGATGAGCCAGAAACTTAAGAATGAACTAGAACTTGCATCAGTTTCTGTGCAGAACCTGTATAAGCCTCTCACTGCTTCTAGGCCTCTAAATTTGATGATGAAGGTAAACTGCAGAGATGGTGATGCACTTTGCCAAAGACCTGTACACAAACTGGTCCAGGAATTAGCAGAACTAAAAGAAGTAGCATAACCAGTGTGGATTGGAAGAGTTAATAACCCAGCTGCTACCCAAATGCAACAAAGCGAGCCAGCACATCCCAGACCTGTACTTGAGCTATGCTGACCTGAGTGAAAGCATGGCTGCTATTTCAAGTCCTTATTCCACCTCTTGGAATATTTTTCTTGTTCCTAATCCTAACCCAAAACCATCCAGGAAAGGGCACTGTGGTTCCAACTTAGCTAAATTAACATAGTACAAAGCTGTTATTATAGCTTAAAATGTGGTCCATTTTCTTGAATGTGCCGTATACTCTTAAAAATAGGCTATATTATCTATTTTCAAGATCAGTTACATATCTATAAATCTACTTCTGCTTTGTTTTTAGGTGTTCTACAAGCTTACTATAAAATTTTTTGACTTGATTGATCTTGGGTTGAAAGAATGTATCCTGTCATTAATGTGTTCCTGTTTTTGCTTCCATGGTTTGTTTTCTGCTTTAAGAATGTTATTGGTATGTTAGTGGATTTATAAATATTAATAAATATATTGTCATTGTGAACGTAGCCTTTAAGATTATATCATGTCCCTTCCCTCTTTGTTTTTTTAATACTTTTTATCTGATTTTTTGTCTCATTAGATATTAGTATTATGACTTCCTCTTTCTCTTGGTTTGCATTTCCCCTGTATAACTTTTTAATATTAATGTAATCCTCTAAGGCTTTAGCACTTCTGTCTTTAAGCGAGCCTCTTATAAATGGCAGAATGTTGAATTAGCTTTGTTAAACGATCACCAATCAGAAGATCTTTTTTCTTTCATTAGGTGACTTAAACCAACTTACATTTTTATACTTGGTCACTTATGCAATATTGTTTAATTTTTCTCTCTCCTTTTAAGGAAAGTTGTGTGTGTGTGTGTGTATATATATATATATATATATATATATATTTTAGGTAGGGTTTTATTTTTGATCCACTTGTTAATTTGAGACTAAAAATTTAATATAACATCCTTAAATCCCTCTTTTCTCTCTCTCTTTTTTTTTTTTTTTTCCCCTGGTACGTGGTCCTCTCATTGTTGTGGCCTCTCCTGTTGCGGAGCACAGGCTCCGGATGTGCAGGCTCAGTGGCCATGGCTCACGGGCCTAGCTGCTCCACAGCATGTGGGATCTTCCCGGACTGGGGCAGGAACCCGTGTCCCCTGCATCGGCAGGCAGACTCTCAACCACTGCGCCACCAGGGAAGCCCTTCTCTCTATTTTTGTAGCTCCCTAATATGAATTAATACATTGAAATGAGCTAGTAAACTCTTCTTGTTACCAAGTCCAAGCTTATACTGCTTGCTGCCTAGCAGGCCAATAAATCGAGAGACCAGTTGTTGGGGCAACTGCTAGAAAGCCAGCAGACCAATAAGGTGGTGGACTCATGTCCCAAAGAGCCATCTTGCCCGGGTGCAGATCGTAGTTTCTTTTATAGAACAAAGCTGGGGAGGTGAGGAGGTAAAGTTAAAAAATAAATAAATAAAAAATTTTAAAAGGCTATAAGTTATTGCAAATATTTCCTGGTCCTGGCCAGGCTCAGGAGGGAATGTGTTAATTTCTTCTTGCAGCCATTCATAGGTGGGCCTTGTCAGGATGTTTCCTGTGAGCTAAACAAAGGTATTTTAGCTTAGCACTCAGGCATAGGAAGCAGGGTTCCAAGAGATGGGCCATAATGTATACTTTAAGCTATAGGCAACATCACTTTAGTGATTAACTTGTAGCAAATGCAGTAGAATGCAAACTTTAAAGTAAAAGAAACAGATCCAATATGGAGTCAGACTTGTTCTGCCCTATTACATTCTTTCAACATTACTCTGATCTGAATTGAAGTAATAGGCTTATTATCCCATTTCATACCTATATATACCCTCCCCTTCTTTCTTCAATTCTAACAAACTTAGCATATGCACCATTGGCAGAGGATACAGTATTCTATGCTAAACTGTTTACATTCTTTCAACATTACTCTGATCTGAATTGAAGTAATAGGCTTATTATCCCATTTCATACCTGTATATGCTCCCCCTTCTTTCTTCAATTCTAACCAATTTAGCATATGAGCCGTTGGCAGAGGATACAGTATTCCATGCTAAACTATCTTCCTTATAGCAGTAATTTACTCTAAGGTAAACAGGTAAAAATACATTTAATGTTCATCATTCCTTTTTATGTCAGTGTCTCCATTTTGTTTTTGTTTGCCTGAAGTTTGTAGATTCTTCAATAAGGAATTATGGGAATATCTTTGCATATTCGGTTCAGTTTATCTGAAGCCTACCTATTGAAAGTTCGTTTTGACTAGATATAAAAATTTATTCACTTTGTTATAAAGCAGAAACTAACACACCAATGTAAAGCAATTATACTCCAATAAAGATGTTAAAAAAATTTATGGCTCACATTTTCTTTCATTAAGTATTTTTTTTAAAGGAACAGCCACATGACTGAAACTGCTCTTTTTAAAAAAAATTATTATTTATTTATTTATTTTTGGCTGCATCGGGTCTTAGTTGCTGGCATGCAGAATCTTTGTTGAGACATGTGGGATCTTTCATTGCAGCATGCAGGCTCTTCGCTGCAGCGTGCATGCGGGCTTCTCTCTAGTTGTGGCATGTGGGTTTTCTCTTCTCTAGTTGTGGCATGCAGGCTCCAGGATGTGTGGGCTCTGTAGTTTTGGTGCGTGGGTTCCAGAGTGCATGCACTGTGTATTTTGCGGCATGTGGGCTCTCTAGTGGAGGCACGCAAGTTCAGTAGTTGTGGCGCTCGGGCTTAGTTGCCCCACGGTATGTGGGATCTTAGTTCCCTGACCAGGGATCAAACCCACGTCCCATGCATTGTAAGGTGGATTCTTTACCACTGGACCACCAGGGAAGTCCTTCATTAAGTATTTTAAATATGTTATTTCAATGTCTTCTAGTATAAAGTGTTGCTGTTGAAAAATATAATGACAATCTAAAGTTCTTTAATTTATAAATGTCTTGCTCTTTATACTTAAATACCCAAAGGATTTTTTTTTCTTTTTCCTTAACATCTCATAGTTTGACAAGTTTGACAGTAATATGTCTTGCCATTTTGATTTTAATGATGCCCTTTGAGTATGTAGTTTCAAGTTGTCTTTTATGTCAGGATATTTTTCTTGAGCTATACTTTTGTTATGTTTCCCTGTTTTAGTGTTGTTTTTCTTGAGACTGATAGATATACAGAGACATCAATCTCTCTCTATATATATATATGTAAATACACATACATATAGTGTTTATAATACATATAATATATATTGTATTTATATAATCTTTACCTACTTCTATATCTAAATTTTTTATCTCTTCATTTTGTTATTTTAAAATTTTTATACTTTTAATCTTTTATCTTTATATATCATCCATTTATTTACTACTATGTTCCTTCTAATTTAGTTTCAGTTTATAAAATGAATTTTTATTTTATGAGGTTATCTCATCAAATCTTCTTTTACTCTAATCACTTCATTTCTAAATTGATTTATATTCTTTCATAATATCTATTATTTTTACATTAGTTTTTATCATTTTGAAATATTAGATTATTGTTTTCATCTGATCTACGAACAAGTTTTTCTGGTATATTTTTTATTGTGCATTGGGATGTTATTCTGCTCCTTGTTCTTTTTCTTTCTCATCATAAATTATATATGGAATCTTACTGAAACTTTTCTGTTGCTTATTAATTACATGATATTATTGTTTCTATACTTTTAGGACATTTGGGTGGTTCAGGACAACTTCACTTTTTGTAGGATGAGAAATAATAAATACAATACAGGATCCTCGATAGGCTCTCAGGACAGTTAAGGATAGTAGATGAGAAATTCATATTTGAGTATGGTCTGTACTTTATTTAATAATAATATATGAATATTAGTTTCCTGTTCTTAATAATTGTATCATAGTTATGTAAGCTCTTAAAATTAAACAGAGTAAGGAATATAAATGAACTCTGGCAATTTAATTTTTTTT
The DNA here is from genome assembly GCF_949752795.1 of Hyperoodon ampullatus. Classification (NCBI taxonomy): domain Eukaryota; kingdom Metazoa; phylum Chordata; class Mammalia; order Artiodactyla; family Ziphiidae; genus Hyperoodon; species Hyperoodon ampullatus. Next base: position 108,449,236 of record NC_136917.1, read on the forward strand.
TTTTTTAAATTGAGATACATTGACATAATATTGTGTTAGTTTTAGATGTACAATGTAATTATTTGATATATAGGTATACTGCAAAATGATTACTACAGTAAAGGTAACATTCATCACCACACATAGTTACAAATTTTTTGTGCATGTGTATGATAAGCACTTTTAAGATTTACTCTCCTAGTAACTTTCAAATGTACAATACAGTATTGTTAACTATAGAGATCATGCTGTACATCCCCAGGATTTATTTATCTTATAAGTGGAGGTTGGTATCCCAACTTCACCTATTTTGCTCACTCCCACCCTATGCCTCTGGCAGCTACCAATCTATTCTTTGTATCTATGAGTTCTATTTTGGGGTTTTTTTGTTTGTTTTTGTTCTTTTTTAGATTTCACATGATGTCATAGAGTATTTGTTTGAGGTTTTTTTTTTTTACTTATTTTACTAAGCATAATACCCCTAATGTCTATCCATGTTGTCACAAATGGAAGGATTTCCTTCTTTTTAATGGCTGAATAATATTCTGTTTTATGTGTAACCATATTTCCTTTATCCATTCATCTGTCAGTGGACACTTAGGTTGTTTCCATGTCTTGGCTATTGTAAATAATGCTGCAATTTACATGGAGGTGCAGATCTCTTCAAGATCATGATTTCACTTATTTTGGATAAATACCCAGAAGTCCCAGAAGTGGAATTGCTCAGTATTATGGTAGTTCTTTTTCAAATTTTTTGAGAAACCTCCACACTGTTTTCCATAATGGCTGCACCAATTTACATTCCCACCAGTGTACCACGGTGCATAAGGGTTGCCTTTTCTCCACATCCTCACCAATTCCTATTTCTTATCTTTTTGATAATAGCCATTCTTACAGGTGTGATGTGACATCTCTTTGTGGTTTTGATTTTCATTTCCCCAATATTTTGTGATATTGAGCACCTTCTCATGTACCTGTTGGCTTCTTTGGAAAAATATGTCTTCTTGGGAAAAATATCTATTCAGTTCCTCTGCCCATTTTTTAAATTGGATTGTTTGTTTTGTATCTACGGAGTTTAGGAGTTCTTTATATAATTTAGAAGTTAACCCCTTATCAGATATATGATTTGCAAGTATTTTCTCTCATTCCACAGGTTGCTTTTTCACTTTGTTCATGGTTTCGTTTGCCATACAGGAGCTTTTTAATGTGATGCAATCCCACTTGTTTGCGTTTCATTTTGTTGCCTTTGCCTTTGAGGTCAAAGATCAATGAGTATACTGCCTATGTTTCCTTCTAGGAATTCTTTGGTTTCAAGTCTTACATTCAAGTCTTTAAACCATTTTGAGTTGATTTCTGTGTGTGGTGTGAGATAGGGGTTCAGTTTCACTACCTTGCATATGGCTGTCCAGTTTTCCCAACACCATTTATAGAAGAGGCTATCTTTTTCCCACTATGTGTTCTGGGTTTCTTTGCCATAAATTAATTGACCGTATAAGCTTAGGTTTATTTATGGACTTTCAGTTCTGTTCCTTTGTTCTATGTGTCTGTTTTTATCCAATACCACACTCTTTTGATTACTATAGCTGTGTAATATAGTTTGAATGTGTGTTGGACCTAGTGATTTGCTTCTGATGAATAGAATACTGCAAAAGTAATGGGATGTCATCTCTAATATTCAGTTATAAAATAATTTGACTCTCATATTCCTGGTATTTTTTCTCTCATTCTTCTTAAATGCTTGCTCTGATATGGAGAGCCACTAGCAAGGAACCAAGGGTGGCCTCTGGCCAGTGCCTGCAAACAATTGGAGGATTTCAGTCAACAGCCTGCAAACAATGAAATCCTGATGACAAATACTGAGTGAGCTTGAAAGGGGATCCTAATCCAGTAGAACCTTGAGGTGAATTTGGCCCAAGACAAAATTTTGATTGTAGCCTCCTGAGACCCTGAATCAGGGGCGTAATGCCAGATTCCTGACACATAGAAAGTGTGAGATTTTGCTGTTTGAAGCTGCTAAATTTTGGTGTAATTTGTAATGCAACAATAGATAATTAATACTGTAAGAATCAAAAGGAATGAGATAGCAATCTGGACCCAAATAACAGGAATATACAGTGGAAGGATGAAAATCACAGGGAAGAAAGGTAGTGTTACCTTGGGTGCAATTTCAGGAGTACCTGGAGGAAACTCTGAGAAGACAAAGTTCTAATCTTTACACACACTCATAGCTTAAAATTGACTCAACCAGACGTCAGATAAATTACTATATACAATGTACACTCTGGTACTTAAAAAATAAATTTTTGTGTCATATTTGAGTCTGATTCATATTCTGTTTTTATTGTAAATAAAATAAATGTATTGCGGTTACACAGGTTTGGATATGAGTACTAGTTCTACAGTATACAGCTTTTAACTTTTGGTCCCCCAAACAAGAAGAAAGACTGAAAAAGAAAAAAAATAAACTTTTAAAATCTTAAGTTATTATGCTTTTCAAATTTAATTCCCTTTATTTTTAAAAATTGGATTCATTTTCTTTTTTTTCAATTTTGGATTATCTTGGCTATGTCTAGATTGTTAGGATTTTTCTCATATCTTAAAAAATAATAATCTTAGGTTAACTAAATCTGTACAATATATCTATGAACTTTATCTACACTGTTACTAAATTTCATTACATACTTAGCCATCATCAAGGGAAAAAAGACATCAGGAAAATACTAAACAGATAAACAATCTGGAACAATTTTCAGTTTCCCATGTAATATCAAACTTTGCTGATCACCAACTTTTTTCTATTGGTGGTCAAAATATAATCCTAACCTGGGCTAACAATTTTAAAGGCTCTTAGATACTAGGGAAATAATGGGAGAGCACATGGCTGTATGGACACACAACTCACACCACTTTAGAAAGTCTTCTTGAGGATAGGCATTTATATAAGTGGACATAAATAGGATAATATGCTTTACTCACCTCTCTGTATAATCCTTCCTGAACTTTCTACCAAGCTATAAATTCACAGTGAATCCTTGTACAGGTGCTCTATCCAGCATCAAATATAACCCTCAAGGATGTTAAATAGTACAGAGAATTGTGCCCTCCCACCCTAAAATATAATTTAAAATTGATCCATAGCAAAGAATACCTCCTGATTTTAAAGCATTCATTTTAAAACATTCTAAAATTAAATTTACTATCATTGTAGTTCTTCGTTAAGAGCATAATTCTTTTGTTAATGACTCAGTGCTCTTTTTATGTACTAATTCTCATTGAAAACTAAAAAAAGTTGCCATTATTGACTCTTCCAAATCAAGCAAAAATTTGGTATTTGTTCATATTTTCTCATTAGTTTTATATGCTCCTCCATACACCACCATGCACTTTTTTTATTTCTAGCAAAGGCCTCCACTGCTCCCACTATCCTTCTTGTTTCAAGAGGAAATGCCATTTGAGCACAATGTTGTCCAATCCTCCAGCTACAGTTGACTGGATTAGGTGTGGGGACAGGATCCACGCTGAGGCAAGGAGTACATTCCTTATGAATTTGAACTTGGTACTCAGAAAGTCAAGTTAGTAGATATGTAACTACAGGTTAGCTATTAACCTATGTGGCTCAGCTTTCAATTGTGTAAATTGGTGATAATAAAAGTACTTCCCTCTTTGGGCTCCTGTGAGGATTACATAGAATAACATAGAATGCCTGGCACTTAGTACATACTCAATAACTGGTTACTGAGTTGATGGGTTTTGTTGTTATTTTTGTTTTATTGTTGCTTAGAAATATTATAGACCAACAAGTAGAGTAAGCCTACCTACATTTAGAAAACATAAGTCAAGAAATTAAAAAACTGATGGCACTGGAGTCCTTGTCTTCAGTTGTCTTCTATGTCTAGTGAATTCCTCTCCTTAGTTTCCAGGAGCTTCTCCAAATATCTCATAGTAAAATTCCTTTGAGTTTAAGATTATTTGTAGTAGATCTACTTTCAAGCAGAGGAGCCATACATAATGGGAGAGATTTACATATATCCAGAATATTATCTACATTATTAATTTATCTTTTATTCTTTTTTGTTTTTGTTTTGTTTATATTAATCTATAATTTTCTTTTATTACTCTTTTGTGGAAAAAATAACAAATATCCTATGACTACTTAGAAAGTTTATGATATTTAAGATAAAACTAAAACTTCAAGTAACAGTTGGCCATGGCATTGTTTGTTGCCCCTTTAACAGTTAATGTACACTTTTCTATTTAGACACTAGAGTTATTCTATCCATCTTCAAAGTTCATCAACCCTGTCTCAATGGAGCAGGTAATGAATGGACACTTGTGATGGTGGTAAATTATTTGGCAGCCTACATAGTTTTAATAAACACATCATTTTAAACCTTTACCATCTGTCCTTTGCTCTAATTATAGTTGCAAGATGACTATAATTATGAATTATGTCACAGAATAAGGCACAATGATCTAAGTGTTTTACGTTTTCAATCAGTGGTTATCAACTAGTATATTCATTTTTTATAAGTAGATAACCTAAAAATGAGAAACATCTTCAGTTTCTCATAAAAAAGGGCATGCTTATATACACATTCAAATAATATACTATGGAGTGACTAATAATGATGCTATATACATAGATATTTTTGAAATAACTCAAAATAAGGGAGTTAAAAATAAACTCCTGTTACTCAACGGCTTATTTATATGATAAACATACATATACTTCTTTGTGTGAGTGTGTGTGGATGTGTGTATTCCTCCAGAAACCGATCCTGAGAAAATGATTTCAGTATTATGTAAATTTAAGAGTGTATTACTTATCCGTTGTGTAACAGATTACCTGAAAACATAGCATCTTAAACAACAAACATTTATTATCTCACACGATTCCTGAGAGTCAGGAATACGGAGGTGGCTTAGTTGGGCAGTTCTGGTTCAGGGTCTCTCTGAGGTTGCAGTCAGGATGTCAGCCCATCATCTGAGGACATAACTGAGAGGACCGCTTCCAAAAGGTCTCACACACATAACTCTTAGCAGGAGGTTACTTTCTTGATGGCTGTTAGCAGAACATACCATCATTTCAGCTACATTCTCTTCATCAAACCTGTGTGATTAATTCCAGCTTACCCTCAAGGGGAGAGGATTTAGGCTCCACCTCTTGACAGGCCTATCAAACACTGTAGATTTATCTAAAAACCATCATGTTAATTTAATCTCAGGAAAGACTGATAGAGGCACAGGGATATGAAATATGGAATGGAAAGAATTCAAAACATGTTAATGTGCAAGTTAATCTAGGCTCAGTTCCTCCTGGGAACCCCTGGGAGAGAGTGTGGAACACACTTGTGGTTTTTCTGAGAAGTCGAGATTAAGATGTGCAGTAAATTTATTGGAGGAATTCCTCTGAAGGATAAAAGTGAGGAAGAAAGAATAGGCAGGGAAAAATTTGGAATACAATGTAGGTATGATACCTATGAAAGGAAAAGGGAAAGGAAAGAGAATTTGACCAGAAAAGTCTCAAACAGCAGTGCAATTCTGAGTTTCAGTTAATTGGGAGTGCTCATTAGAGCTGTCTCAGATACTACAAAGGGAGCTGGCATTAGTAACCCACCATCCTCAGTCATTCACTTACAGCAGCCCTAGGAAAGTGTGGCTGCAGCATAAATGCAGTGTTGTTGGGTCCAGAAAGGTGGCAGTCAGAACTGTTGGTCAACTATGACCCCTGCAGCATAAGATCTGAAAAAGGTATTTTCTTCAATCCATTCATTGTGCTGCACAGATCCAGTTCTCAATGAAAGTTCAAAGAATAGCTTCACCATGGTTGTCATGGCCCTCTCCTCTCGAAGGAAAACTTAGAAGAGAGGGACTGATGATGCCAGCTACAGCACCTGCCACTGCAGTTTGTCTTAGGTTCATAAGTCATATTCATCCTCTCCTCACTCTCCATTCTAAGATCCCCTCACTCTCAGCTATTACCTTGGCAGGTTTGGATGACTAACCTTGTTCTGTGACCCAAAACTTCATTCCTGAGGGCCTAAGCCCTTGGCAATCATGGCTTCTTGAGCCATGGTTGCTACAAATGTTCATTCATAGTTAAAATAGGCATGAGATTACTGAGGAGCACATATGGATCACCCAGGTTTCATAAATATTTCTACCTGCCCCAGTTGTATAAAAGCAGCTCTGCCACCTCCTGCTTAAGAGCATCTATTACTCTGGCCAAGATGGTGACTCCTTTTCTTGCATGGAGTCCAAAGTGCCCTGGTGGCATCTGTAGCTTATAGTTTAATGGTTTCCTTGCCATGCCAGTGACATCCTCTTTGCTCATAGGATAATCAGTTGGCCCATCTCAAAACTCCATCTTACCTCTTATTTCCTCTAACTTCTCCTGGCACTACCTTTGTTTTAGATTTTTTGAAAAGCAGCCAAGATAGGATTTGGTATAAAAGAGATTTATTAGGGAGACAGCTGTGAGGAATAAAGGGGAGGAGGAGGAATTAGAAGGAAGAGTGCTCAGACCACATTGCAGGTCTATGCAAAAGGAGGGGAAGGATAGAGGATTGGGTGAGAAGAGGCTCAGTGAGCTTTGTCAGGCTAATGACAAATTCTCCACAGCCTTTGTTCCCCTTTAGAGGAGTCCACATCTCATAGAAGTAGGCCACCACAATACCTTAGAGTCACCCCCCACCCCTGAATTTCAAGAAAGCTGAGTTCTTCATCTTTTAATTCCCATCATTATTGGCTAAGGACTACTCCCTGGGGAAGAAAAAAAGTTCTCAGGCAGAGCATCATGGGTGCTTTCAAAAGGATACCATGGGCATTTATCAGTGAGGATCTAGGGAATATTTTAGGGGAACCAGTGAAATTTTTACAAGTATGCTCATGTACACATATCTTTAGGAAAAGGAAAGTCTAAAAATTGTAAATAAAAATGTTAACAATAATGGTATCTGACTGGTTAGATTTTGTGTTTCTGTTTAGCTTTTCAATATTTTTTGTCCTCTCTGATAATCTAATATTTTATAATAAAACTTAGTGATAGAAGTTGGTTTTAGTTATGGTTAAAATGCTATAGAGCAAAATGAAAACTACTTGTGATATATTGTTCATGGGAATCAGGAGAACTCAAAGGACATAGATAACATCTATGTTAAATATATTTAAGCAAACACATAGGGAGGGAACACAAGTATTACAGTTATACCCTATTATTATGGTTATTGTTTTTATTATCACAAACAGGAAGTTTATTGACACAGGTAAGTAAAGAATTATTTTTAGAAGTTTGCACATTTTGCAAATATTAGACATATATATCTCACAAGTTTCCATTATTACTTTACATTTTACTTCAATTTAAACGCAGTTTGGAAGTAGAATTGTCCAGTGAAATGTTTGACAATTGAATTTGCTTTAAAGTGTAATATTAATTCAAATGTCAACCTAATAATCACATTTGGAGTAGTCATAAAAAAAGATTCCAGTTGAAATACAGTAATGCTGATGTTACTACAAAATTTCTGTGTTAAACACAACTGAATTAGCATTTCAGTAGCCACAGAAGAAAAACACCAACGTGGGCTACTACAGAGATGACCCTCCTGCAGAACACCATGAAGGCTCTATTTCCACCATACTCATAATTCTCTGCAGGAAGATCATATAGTTAAGGTCCTTTCTTCTCTCCTGCAAGGCCGCGCCTTTTCTGTGGCAAAAATGGGGAAAGCATTCTGCTTTGTGGTGCTAAAAATAAGAAAACAATAGAGAATGAAAATCATCCCAAGTTTAGACAGAAGTCAATTCACATAAAAGACTTGGCTGCCAAACAAAACTAAATCTCCAAAAATAGTTTTGAACATATTTGACCTTTTCTTCCCACTTTAATTTGTTTTGGATTCTGAATTGACTAGAATACTCTTCTTTGAGCTCTAGTTATTCTGCATTAGGTTCTAACCAGAGCCCACCTTCAATTTGACTCCACCTTCCTTCCAGCCTTATCCCTGAAATGAACACTACCTTTTATTTTCCTTTCTCCAAGGGAAGAAAATAAAAGGACCTGCATTGTATCTACAGTTTCATAGTTTTCATTTTTATACATTCTGATTCCTCGTTCTTTCAGACTTTTTTCCCCTAAATTTTTCTTTTGTTTTGATACTCTGTTTTGAGAATTCTGTTTGTTTTTATATTTTATTTGTTTTATTTTTTGTGACATTGTCTACTGATGTGTATTTAGTCTAATAGGTGGTAGTTTCTTAAAGTATTTTTTTTCAGTACTTTGTTTATAACTGAGTTGATATTCTTCCACTGAGTTCTGAGGCTTGCTGAGACTTTCCAAGCATATTTTTAGATATCTTTGAGTATTCAACAATAAAATCCTAAAAAAATATTTTTAGTATATATTAGACCATCTGCCTGACTAAAACCAGATATCACTGTATTTGAGTGAGTACATTTGTGTTTATTATGTGACTGAGTTGGCAATAGTACCTCTATGTCAAAAGCTAATAAGAGGGAAAAAAAAAGAGTGGATACAATAACACAATTCAAACCAGAACAATAAATGGTGTCACTGCTCTACCTACAAAAATCTTAGTACAGTTTGAAAGTGAAGTTTTTATGACAGTTTGGAAGAGCCAGTGCCTAAAAGCTACTTTCACATCTTGAAAGGCAATTTTAGCAAAACATTATTTGTCAAACAAAACCGATATTGTTAATTTGAATTTTATTGTTTTTATAGTTTATCTTTAACTTGTAAAATTGACTGTATAATTTTGTAAGAGATATAAGCATAAAGGTCTTATATCTGATTTTATTTTTCTACCATTTTAAGTACTATTGTAAGTACCACTGTAATATAAATATTTTATGTCAATACTATGGGTTCATGATTTTTTATCCTTTAGAAGTGATAAGCATATTTCTCAAGTATAAGAAACAGTGGATTAGAATGTAATGTTAAGTGAAAAATTCTGAAAACCCAGAGTGGAAATAAAATAGTGAATCCAATAATGCACGCATTTTACAGATTTCAGATGTTTCTTTGTACCCTCTAGAAAATCTGTAGACAGAGATTTCTTGCCCCTAATGCTTCCCTCTGATCTATCTCAGATTCTGAAGAGCATAAATTCGTGAACTAGTTACTCTTACAATATTGTCAGATTATTTTCTTCCAATTAATTACTAGATTTATACTTTCATCTGTACTTCTCTATTTCTAACATGTTTGCAGAGTATTTCTCAGAAGCCGTTTTCGCATTTTGTTTTTTATGCATTTGTTCAGCTGTCACTGCTGTTCTTGATAAATAATGGTTGGTGATGAAGAGGTCATACTTTAAAGATATTAGGTTCATTTTATTTATCCCCTGTTAAGGCTTCAAGGTTATCAGGTTGTTTCATGACTCATAGAAACGTCTTAGAATACAATTAACCCCTGCTTTTTCTCTGGAGCATAAATAAGAGAGGATTATTCTTCCTCAAAAAATATTTATTGATACTTAAAGAATTATGTTGTTTTCCAAATATTATAAAGTGATGGATATAAAATCTCAAATGGCAGCACTTGTATGTTAGCAGAATAGATCAAGAATGACTTGGAGAGAGTAGATTAATACAGACGAGTTTGTTCACTGTAACCCATTAGGTACAGTCAGGGAACAAAATACCACTATTTCTTTTCTCAAAATATTTGCGTCTCACGAGCCCACCTCACTGAATTTTTCTTCATTAGGCACAAAGCATACTTCTCTCCTGAAAATCTTTAGCATTGTTTGCTCTGCAAATTGTATGGTTTAATAGCATAAAATAAAAAGAGAAAAACAGCATAATTACCTAAACCATTGGTTGGTTTAGGTAAGTAAATAATGCTTTTATTTTCATAACCAATTTAGGGGCTGAGGGAAAATTTTAAATCAATGAAGAAAGATCAGTAACAAGAATCTTATCCCTTTGAAATCACAGTGTAGAAAATGGCATACGTATCTGAATATAAAATCTTCCCCAATTTAAAAATATGTATGAGGAGAACTAAATCGTTTATTTTAAAAAATGAAAAATGGAGGCAGGATCAAGATGTCAGAATAGGAAGACCCTGAGCTCACTTCCCCACCAGGAACACATCAAAACTACACTACATATATAGAACAACTCTTGCAGAGAATGACCAGAGGACTAGCCAAATGTCTCATCTGCAACCAAGCCTGTAAAGAAAGAACCACACAGAGTCTGGTAGGAAGGGAGGAAAAGCGATTCTAGTCAGGACCCACACCCATAACAAGTGACCGAGAAGAGGAGGGGTTTATCACAGGCTTGGGGATCCTCCCTAAGGAGCAATGGGTCCAAGCCCCATATTAGGCACTGGATCCCTGGGGCCTGACACTGGGAAGCTGAGCCCTTTAGCTGGTTTGAAAACCAGTACGTCTTACTGGAGGGCTGTAGGAAACTGAGACTCCACTTTTGAGGAGCTTGTATACATACTTATGTGCTCCTAGTCCCAGCACAGAGGCAAGAAATTGAAAAGTGCCTTGTGCTCTTGGCAGCTTGCTGGGACCAGTGCACTCCCCTGCCCTCACTGGACTCCTACTCCAGCCCCTCCTGCTCCTGCACTGCTACCCTCTAAGTTGGAGGCCGCCATTGCTATGGTGCCCATGCACTTGGGAAAAGCAAAGCCAGCTCAGAAGTGCAGCTACAGTTCTAACGGATCTAAGCCCACCTATAACCAAGGGGGCATGCACACCAGGGGAAGAAGTGGAGCCAGCTCAGAAGTATTGCTCCAAGCCCACAGCCTGGGCCATGCTCCCAACCAGGAAGGAGACTCGCATCATGCTGGGAGAAGCCCAACTCCCTCAGGGCTCCTACTCCAGACCTTCAGCCCCAGCCTACAGCCTCCCACAGAGCTGCAACCACCATTGAGCCTAAGAGAAATCACAGCTTACACTTGGCTCTGGTGCTAGCCCTTCTGACTCCAGCTCTACCCTCCCCCCAAGACAGCATCTGCTAGCACACCCCAGGAGAAGACAGCCTGTGCTCACTTCAGGTCCGGCTCTCCCACCAAAGCCACTAGGCACACAGCAACTGCATAGGGACACTCCCACACAAGGACATGCCTTCAAGATGGAGACAGGTAATTGTTTTCCCTAATTTTGTAGAGATAAACAGAGTCAAATAATTTCAGATGACAGAGGAGTATGTTTCAAATAAAAGAAGATAAAGCCACATGCAAAACCCCTGGTGAAACAGAGATAAATAATTTATCTCATAAAGAGTTCAAAGCAGGGCTTCCCTGGTGGCGCAGTGGTTGAGAGTCTGCCTGCCGATGCAGGGGACACGGGTTCCTGCCCCAGTCTGGGAAAATCCCACGTGCCACGGGGCAGCTGGGCCCCATGAGCCATGGCCACTGAGCCTGCACGTCCGGAGCCTGTGCTCCGCAACGGGAGAGGCCACAACAGCGAGAGGCCCAAGTACGGCAAAAAAAAAAAAAAAAAAAAAAAAGAGTTCAAAGCAATAGTAATAAAAATGCTAACAGAACTTGAGAAAAGACTAGAAGAGCACAGTGGGAACTTGAGCAAAAAAGAGAAAAAAATTCTTTTTAAAAACCAGAGCTGAAGAATATAGTAACTGAAATGAAAAATATACTAGAAGGAATTAACAGCAGATTAGATGATAAAGAAGAATACATACCTGACATGGAAAACAGAATAGTGGAAATCATTATATCATTATGTGAGAACATCAAAAAAAAAATTAAATGAGGATAGTTTAAGGGACATCTGAGACAATGTCAACAGTACTAATATTCATATTATAAGGGTCCCAGAAGGAGAAAAGAGAGAAAAAGGGAAAAGGGCAAAAATGTATTTGATAAAATTATGGCTGAAAACTTCCCTAACCTGAAGAAGGAAACAGATATCCAGGTACGGGAAGCACAGAGGGTCCCAAACAAGATGAACCCAAAGAGATCCACAGCAAGGCATATCATAATTAAAATGACAAAAGTTAAATATAAAGAGAGAATTTTATTTAAATGCAGCAAGAGAAAAACAGAGTCACATAAAAGAGAACCCCCATAAGGCTATTAGTTGATTCTTCAGCAAAAGCTTTGCAGGCCAGAAGGTAGTGGCATGATATATTTAAAGTGCTGAAAGGAAAAAAACCTATAACCAAGGATAATCTACCCAGCAAGGTTTTCATTCAAAATTGAATGAGAGAAATAATTTCTCAGACAAGCAAAAACTAAGTTTGTCACCACTAAACCAACTTTATAAGAAACATTAAAGTGAATGTTAAGTGAAAAAGTAAAGTTTATAGCAAGAAATAAGAAAATATTAAAGGAAGGGAAAATATACATGGTAAAGGCAAATACATATTAAAGGCAGTGGATCAACCACTTAGTTAAGTTAGTATAAATGTTAAAAGATTACAAAAAAAAAAGTAAAATCACCTATAACTACAACAAACATTTAAGGGATAAACATGAAGATGTAAAATATATCAAAACCCAAAAACATTTATAGGGGTAGATCTTTAAGAACGTGTTAGACCATAAATGACTACCAGTTTAAAACAAGTAAATATATTTACAGTTTGACCTACATGAAGTTAATGGTAACCACAAATCAAAAATCTACAATAGATACAAAAAAAAAAAAAAAAAAAGAGAGAGAGAGAGAGAAAGGAACCCAAACACAGCTCTAAGGAAAATCATCAAACCACAAGGGAAGAGACTAAAAGAAGAGAAAAGAAGAATTACAAAAATAATCTGAAAACAAGTAACAAAACCAAAGACGCCACAAAAAAAGAAAATTATTGGACAAACTCTGTGATGAACATAGATGCAAAATCCTCAATGAAATATTAGCAAATCAAATACAACAATGCATAATAAGGTTCATACACCATGATCAAGTGGGTTTTTATTCAAGGGATGCAAGGGTGGTTCATTATCCACAAATCAATCAATGTAACATACCACATTGACAAAACAAAGGATAAAAAACACATGATCAACTCAGTAGCTTCAGAAAAAGCATTTGACAAAACTCAACATCAATTTATGATTAAAAACTCTCAACAAAGTTGGAATAGAGAGAACATACCTCAACATAATAAAGGCCATTTATGACATACCCAAAGCTAACGTTATGCTCAATGGTGAAGAGCCAAAAGCATTTCCTTGAAGATCAGGAACAAGTATGGTCACTTTCTTCATTTCTATATAGTATGGTATTAGAAGCCCGAGCCACAGAGGTCAGACAAGAAAAAATAATAAAAGACATCAAGATTGTAATGGAAAAAGTAAAACTGTCACTATTAGCAGATGGCATGATACTAGAAAACCCTAAAGACTCCACCAGAAAACTTTAGAACTGATAAATGAATTCAGTAAAGTTACAGGATACAAGATTAATATGCAGAAATCTGTTGCATTTCTATATAATAATAATGAACTATCAGAAAGAGAAATCAAGGAAACAATCCCATTTACAATCACATTCAAAAGAATAAAATACCCAGGAATAAATTTAACTAAGGAAGTGAAAGACCTAAACTCTGAAAACTATGACATTTATGAAGGAAATCGAGAACAATACAAATAAATGGAAAGATATCTCATGTTCATGGATTGGAAGAATTATTGTTAAAATATCCACCCTACCCAAAACAATCTATAGATTTAATGCAATCCCCTCTGAATTCCCATGACATTTTTCACAGAACTAGAACAAATAATCCTAAGATTCATATGGAACCACAAAAGACCGAGTAGCCAAAGCGATCTTGAGAAAAAAGAACAAAGCTGAAAATATCATGCCCCATGACTTCAGACTATACCACCAAGCTACAGTAATCAAAATAGTATGGTACTGGCACAAAAACAGACACATAGATCAATGGAACAGGATAGAGAGCCCAGAAATAAACAAACACACATGGTCAATCTATGACAATGGGGACAAAAATACACAATATGGAAAAGACAGTCTCTTCAATAAGTGGAATTGGGAAAACTGGACAGCTATGTGTAAAAGAATGAAGTTAGACCATTTTCTCACATTATATACAAACGTAAACTCAAAATGAATTCAAAAGATCTAAATGTAAAACCTGAAACCATAAAACTCTTAGAAGAAAACACAGGCACTACAGTCTTTGACATCAGTCTTAGCAATATTTTTTCTTAGATATGTCTCCTCAGGCAAGGGAAACACAAGCAAAAGTAAGCAAATGGGACCTAATCAAACTTAAAAGCTTTTGCACAACAAAGAAAACCATGAACAAAATGAGAAGACTGAATGGGAGAAAATATTTGCAAATGACATGTTTGATAAGGGGTTAATATTCACAATATATAAAGCATACAATTCAATATTAAAAAAAAAAAACATTTAAAAAATGGGCAGAAGACCTGAATAGGCATTTTTCCGAAGAAGCATATAGGTGGCAAACAGCCACATGATAAGATGTTCAACATTACTGATCATCAGGGAAATGCAAATCAAAATCAGAGAGAGATTTCACCTCCCACCTGTCAGAATGGCTATTATCAAAAAGAGAAGAATTAACAAGTGCTGGTAAGGACGTGGAGAAAAGGGACCCTAGTCCACTTTTGGTGGGAGTGTAAATTGGTACAGCAACTATGAAAAACAGTGTAGAGGTTGCTCAAGAAATTTAAAATAGAACTATCATATAATCTAGCACTTTCACTTCTGAGTACATATCTTAATTTGAAAAGATATATGCACCCCAGTGTTCATAGCAGCATTGTGTACAATAACCAAGATGTGGAAGCAACCTAAGTGTCCATCAACAGATAAATGGATAAAGAAGATGTTGCATATATATACACAGTAGAATGTTACTCAGCCGTAAAAAAATTTTGCCATTTGCAACAACATGAATGGACCTGGAGGTATTATGCTTAGTGAAATAAGAGAAAGACAGATACTGAGTGTTTTAACTTATATGTGGAACCTAAAACATAAAATAAAGAAATGAATGTAACAAAACAGAAACAGCCTGGCAGATACAGAAAACAAAGCCATGGTTATTAGTGGAGAGAAAGGTGGGGAGAGGGGCAAGATCGGTGTAGGGGACTAATATGCAAACTACTAGGTATAAAATAAATAAGTTACAAGAATGTAGTGTATAACACAGGGAATATAGTAAAAATTTTAAATAACTATATGAAGTATAGTCTATAAAAATATTGAATAACTATGTTGTACAACTAGTACAGTATTGTAATTCAAGTATACTTCAGTAAGAAAAAGGCCATTACAAAAATGGAAAATGTAGAACTTAAGAAATATTAGAGAAAAGCAGTCAATACTAGTACATCCAAAAATAAACATTTAAATATTCCTGTGAAAAAATATATTTTGTTGAAATCTAGAGACATAATAATAAAACTAAGTTACTGATCATCTTAGTTCCACTAAGGTAAATCTTTACATGCTGTCTATCATATAATAGCTCAATAAATGTTCTCATGTTCTCAGCTGTTTGAATTATAACAGGATAATTGGTGTTTATAATGATAACCCACCAAGCACTCCCAGAGCTTAAACTATAATTTTCTTGATGCAATTTTTACCTTTCATACTATAATTTTAATACTATATGTCTTCTGTTGGGTACCTAATACATGAAAAATCATTTACATATAGCAAGTCTGTACACTAAACTAATTGATAAACCAAAATGCCCTATTCTTGATTCTTCTGATAAATTTAGCTTACAATGACCAGACTGTATTTGTAGATCTGGAAAGGTAGACGGTAAATACCACTGCTTTACTGAGAAAACTGAAATTCCAGAAAATCTTTCTTAACAGGACCTTTCCCAGAACTTACAAAAAACTAGGATTTCCCCAATTCTGTCAGTATATCTCAAGCTCTCACTACTTGCAGTGCATTGTTTTATATGTTGTAGGGGTATAAAGATAAGATAACCTGATTCCCTTCCAGAAGGTTGTTGTTTAGTGGGTGCAAGTGAATGTCTAAATATAAACCAGTAAGACCCAGGAATCTGCACCTATTCCTGGTCTTCCCATGCTACCTTTCACACCTACTGCCTCACCACTGTCCCAAAGAGATTCTCCATGTGTGTTTGAATTATCATAATCTAGTAAAATTTATAGGGAGTTTGCAATTAATAATCCATGTTTATGTGAAAAGCTCCTTTTACTGAAAACCTAAAAAGAGAGAATAAAAAGATATAATCAAATGACCAAGACACCAAATACATGGTGTAATGCAGGTACTCAACTGATTTTATTAGAATGGTTAGCTGTTAACTCAGTTTGTTAGGATATGATGCACTGGATGAAGTTCAGAAGACTCTTCCACAGTTCAGAAGGAGTATGCATTCCAAAGCCAGCCTAATATAAATGCATGACCTTATCTAAAGGAAATCTTATGAGGGCCATGAACAATACACCAAGTAATCCGAACCATCCCTGACTGTAGAAACACAGAGCACGTGCACTATTACTTGTGTGTTGGAAATATTGATACTTTCACTTAAAACAGACATTACTTCCACATTAAGATGAACAAGAAGACTGTCAGTCATGTCACAGAATAAATCATAGGACTAAGAAATTCTGATACACAATGATAAGTGGTAGCTAAACATTAAAAATGCCAGATTTTATTTCTTAATTTTGGGGGGATATGGAAAATATCCATTCCATTTGGTAAATAAGCTGACATCTGTAGGTTAAATATCTTGGTATTTTTTTCTTTATGTTGGCAAAAGGAACATTGTTTCTTTATACATTCACCAGCAGAACTGACAGAAAAGGAAAAAGATAAGGGTATTCTAAACTCACATTTTCTTTAAGGAAACAAAAAAGAACAGCAGTCAGATTCTGTGATGCCACACTATTTTAAAAATTCAGACACTTGCCATTGCTCTGTGCTTCTGCAAATTCTTGTATTTATTAGTAATAGGAAGGTTAACGTGACACCTTTGGCAACAAGTCACATTTTTCTGTCTCTGGGAAACTGAACCACATTTTAAAAGAAACAGTGGCTCTGCCAATATAAATTTTCTGCATGTATCCATTTTTTTCTTTCACAATATTTTTAAGACAGCTATTTGCCAATTTTATGCCTCAGTTTTCTCAAATGCACTCTTTTCCTCTACATTACCACCATGTTTTAAGTAACATTTGTCTTCAAAAAATAACAAGGAAAAAATGAATTGTACTACAAAGGGATGGAATGGGTGCTAAATGAGACAGATGGAGTACATGAGATTATTTTTTCCCCATTTCTTTCCCACTATTTCAGACAGAAGTAAAGCTATAAGCCTAGTATTTTGAATAGCTACTATAATATGATATCATCTTTCCAATAATGAATACTTGATCAGTTTGTAATATTTTCATAAGTCCTCTTGTCTAGTGTTAACTGTATAACATACACCTCAGTTTACAACCCAAGGCATTTGTGAGAAAGAGATAGACTGCCGAACATGGAGAAAAGTCTGTCTATTAAGAGACAGAAAAAGCTGTGAAGCCTAAGGGCCACAGAAACCTAATGCTTTGGACCACCGCTGGAAATGCGCAATTACCATTGGAAGCATAATTTCCAAAGAGCAGTACAAAGCATGCAACTGATGTATGGTTATTTTTCAATATATATTCTCTATCTAACAGCAAAAATAGGGACATATGCAATTAGAGTTTAGCAGTTCCCGGGTTACTTTGTAATAAAAGATTCACTCTTTTCTATTTAAACTTTATTATCGATATTAAACATGTGTAGTCAAATCATCATGGCAGTAAGTCATCAGTAATTAAAAATAACTTTTTCAAGGGTTTCTTCCTTTTAAGAAAACAGAGTATAAATAAGGAACACTGCTTATCTCTCTTTGGAAACAAAAAAAAAAAAAGAAGAAAGAGAGAGACGAAGGGAAGAAAGAAGTGGGGGAAGATAGAAGGAAGGAAGAAGGGAAAGAAGGTTAAAAAGAAGGGATGAAAGGAGGGGTGGGGGGAAGGAAGGGACGAGAGAGAGAGAGGGGAAACGAAAGAGAAAAAGAAACCACACTTAAATGCTTTGTTTTTCCTGAGCCTATAAGCCTCACTTATAATCCAATTATATTTCAGAAGTCAAGTAAAATGAGTATAGATAACTAGCAAACTTCACCTGATTCAAACATTCACTTTTCAGTCGCCAAAATTAGCACTAAAAACAGTAATGTTCAACAAATTAACAGCCTCTATCAGGTCTCCTACACCTGGGAAAACTAATGCCAGGGATATCTTTTTATTTTTATTTACTACCACTAAAAAGGAAACTAAATTCTATTATTGAACGAACCTATTTAAAGGACAACATAAAAATAGTGTGTTCTGTCTTCATCCCAAGCGCTATATGGTGATTTTCCTTTGTTTTCACCTGGAGAGAAGAATTATTTCAAATTTTTCCTCAAGTTGGAAAGTCTGATAGGAAATAAATGACAATTAAAAGAAACAACTCAAATTATTTTTTTCCTGGTGGTTACCATATTCTTTATATCAAAGGCTTTTTTTGCTCTGAAACTCAAATCTATAAAACAGCTTCAAATGTTTAAAACAGTAACAAATATAATTTTTATCCACTGAATGCATTCTACAATTTGCCCTCTTAAACTGTTATTCTGCTATTTATTTAGCCATATGTCTGCATAACCTTCAAGGGAACAATCCAGCTTCACTATATGAATCTTAATCTTAACACTGCCATTTTTTTTTTTTTGCCCTCCCTGCAAAAGGATTTTACTTTACCTGTGGCATTAATTACCCATTTATGAGTCTTTTTTTTCCTCTTATTTTACCCATCTGTAAAGATGAGAGATATTAAGTCATGACAAAGCATTCTATTCTCTCATTACTACCTAAGCAAGGTACTAGATCGGTCTACTTTTATAGATGAGAAAACTAAGGCTAAACATGATGACGTAAATATTGTTTCCTCATTTCCTGAGGTATGGAGCTGGTTTTAGAGCCTGTGTGACTCCAGGGTTTGAGCTCAGCACCATGCCCATCCCTCCCACGGCATTAGTGTTATGTATCAGATGCATCCAATCATGCATCGTGTGCAGGGATATCTTCTTCCTCTTTGCGCATCTTCCATGGCTCTTTCCGTATCATGTGCAGTAACATTCAGATGAAGGAATGACTACATGAGTAATTCTAATGCACCTACTTTTCACGCTTAGCAGCAGCTCTTTAGAGAAACATGGTTACAGCTCTCAAATGCCTTTAGAAAACTGCCTTTTCAGATTTTTATCAGGCATGTTTGAATGTCTCTTAGAGTGGAAGTCCCTTGCATAGAGAACTTGTTTAAACACAAGTTTTATGAATAAACATGTAAGCCTCAAACAATAACAGCAAATGACTCAGAGTAATACTTGATAGATTAACATCTCTTTACTTAGGAAATGATAATAGATTTTTACTTCACATTTAAATTTGAATTATAATCTAAATGATCTTAAAAATATTAAAGGCCACATCTTCTCAAACTAGGTGCTTATGCATAGCCATAAGGGGTTAATCGAGCAAAGAAAGCACACACTTGAGACTCTAAATTGAATAATTTGATTTGTAAACAGGTACTTAGTGTACAAGAAGCCATTACACATGCAATTATGTCTTCAATTAATTGTGTGCATCTCTAAGGAGTGACTTAAAAATGTGTGCTTCAATTTCGCTGGCTGTAAGGCCTGATATCTATAAACATTTATTTTACTTATGCTATAGCTTTGAACTTCAGAAAAGTACATTGCTAACAGCAATTATTATGTGCCTATGGGGAAACATTGGGCCTGGAATAATCACACCCTGAGTTTAAGTCTTATTCCTCCAGTCTCCACTGTCTCCATATGAGACATACACCCAGAAAGAAAATCAAGCTCCGGCCTCTCACTAGTCTAGTAAACCATGTATTAAGAAATCTTTATTTGTAAATATAGAATTGCCCTTAGTTTAAAAGCTCTTTTTACTGAATGCATACTCCTTCCAACTGTCGGAATAGCAGAAACCTCATTATTGTTGCTTGTTCCTATGCTATTACTCCTATAACAAACTGGATGTCAGTTGTGTCAAAACTAGAACAAAGGTAAGACACAATATGTGCCTTTGAAGAAAGCTTCAAAGCATAACTTTAGGGCAACCTTTAGAGAGAGCACTGTTCTCTTCCATCTCTTCCTTGTTTAGCCCCTAAGAAACCCATTACTTTCTGTGCTTCTGTTTGTTTAGAAATCTAGTTCTACTAAATGTGAGTGTTTGATCCTCCTCTTCCTCCCTGTTCTCATCTTCTTCCACCTCTACCTCCTCCTCAGCCTTCTCCTTCTTCCTCACAATCATGCAAAGCTGGGAATTACAACTTCAAAACAGGTAAAGGAAAAACTCTATGGACTATACAGCCCTCCTAAGCAAGGCCAAGGTCTTACTTATCTTCCTACCCCAGCTTTTAATGAGTGATTGGCACATTCATAATAATCAATAAATCATTGCTGAATGAATGAATATTTTTTCTCTTAAACATCAAAATGTTGATATCATTCTGGGAATCCTTTCTGAAATGCCTAGTCTGTGTGTGCTGCCCTTCAATTTGCTCTTTTATTTTCTGTTATTTTCATCTATTATATATAAGAGCCATGGCAAAGATATGCATGAAAGGCTATGGGTCCCTCATACAAATATGTACCAGGTTGAATTATTATAACAGTAATTATTTTACTACTACACTAAAAAGACCATTCATTCATGTAACAAACATTTTTTGAACATCTACTATGTTGCAGGCATGGTTCTAGGTGCTGAAGTAACAAGAGTGAATGAAAAAAAATTCGAGCCCTTGAGAAGCTTATAATTTAGTGTGGGAGACAGAAAATAAACCTGCTAAATATGTAAAATATTATATTCTAGAAAATATTATATTCTAGAATATAAGTGCTAAGGAGAATGAAAACCAGTAAGGAAGTATCAGAGAGGGATTAAAATTTTATGTATGGTGACCATACATAAACTCATCTTAAGATGAGTTTTGAGTGAAGACCTGAAGGGAGGAATGGAGATAGCCATGCAGATGTTGCAGGGAATGTCATTTTAGGTAAAGGGAACAACATGTAAGGGCCCTAAGATGTGAATAGCCAAGCTTGCTCAAGTAAGAGCAAGGAGGTCAGTGTTCTGGATGAGTGTTGGGATGGGGAGTGGAATAATAGAATGTGATGTCAAGAGAGGAAAGGAGTTGGAACAATGTAGATTATGTTGGTCATAGAATTTTATTCTATGTCAGATGGGAAGCCAGTAGAGGGTTTTGAGCAGAGTGCCAAAGGGAAAATTCTGGCTGTTGTGTCGAGAACTGACGGTAAGAAAGAGCAGAAGTAGGGCAGACAGTTCAGAGGCTATTGCTTTTCCAGACAGAAAAAGATGATGCCTTGGATTAAACTGGAACCAGTAGGAGTGGGGTCACTGTTGTAGGCTGAACTGAGTCCTTCTAAAATTTGTATGTTGAAGCCCTGACCCCCAGTACCTCAGAATGTGAATCTGTTTGGAGATAGGACCTTTAAAGAGGCAGTTAAGTTAAAATGAGGAAATTAGGCTGGACCCTAAACCAACGTCACTGGTGTCCTTATAAGAAGAGGAGATAAGGACATACAGAAAACACCAGGGGTGTGGGCTCACAGAGAAGAGGTCCTGGTGAGGACACAGTTAAGAAGGCAAGCCAAAGAGAAAAGCCTCAGAAAAAACCAATCCTGCCCACATCTTGATCTCGGACTTCCAGCTTCCACAATTGTGAGAAAATAAATGTCTGGCACTTAAGCCACTCAGTCTATGGGGTGTTTTTGTTGTTGTTGTTACAGCAGTCCAAGCAGACTAATACAGTCACTAAGGATGGAGATGATTGGTCAAATTCTAGATGTATTTAAAATAGATGCTACAAGATTTTCTGATAGTTTGAGGTATGAAAAAAAGGGAATTGAGAATGACACCTCAGACTTTGACCCAGCAACTGGTAGAACTGGAGGTGTCATTGACTGATGTAGGAAAGACTCCAAGAAGAGTGGGTTGGTAGGGGAACATCCCAGTTTGGACTGCCTTGACACATGAGCATTTGAGTGCAAGTAGTTTATTTGGGAAGTTTAAAGAACAAGAGTAGGAAAGTGTGGAGGTGAAATAAGAAAAGGTAGGCTGCCACTGTGGATGTTCTGTTAAGCCAGCTGACAACAGAGAGTGTCTGAAGCTTAGAGCTGTGAGAAAACTCTGGGAAACAGAGATAACTCCGAATTATCCTACCTTGGCAGTGAGAAATGGGAGGTATTTATCCACTCCCAGTCACTGTTTGGATGGTGTTGATTCTGTAGCACTTTTGGCTTCATAGTGGGTTTCTATAGTTGGAGGAAAGAGTCTTTGGGCACAGAAATGCAGATACTGGCAGTTAGAATTGGGAAGTCAGCCAGAGCTTTTAAATGAGTGAGTTTAAGCAAGTTTAACTGAGTGAATGGAAGACATGGGAGAGGAAATGACAGTGATTACTACAAGGAGCTTGCGTGGACCAAGTGAAGCTTGAGATTCTATTAAACATCCAACTGGAAATGTCAATAACAAGTCTGGATTTCATACATAACTGCTAAGAAGGGAGTGAAAACATTGTCAAGATGACACATAGTGCAGCAATTTTAACCCAAGGAGTAGAAAAAAGAAAGAACTGAAAAAAGTAGTCTCCTATGAGGTAACTGAATTTGAGTCATAATGTGTACTATTGAACTGAAGGTAAATCAAAATATTTATTCCACATTTATAAAAAAATTGAAAGGCCAAATTCTGTCATCTTTATTCAAGATTCCTAATTACAGCTATTTGTCCTCTTTCACTGTCAAGATTTTAAAACTACAGCCTATAATCTCTAAAGGATTTTGTTGAGGATTTGTATATTATTTATTAGAAGGTCAGTTGCTTAAAATGGATTAATTGTAATGACTCAAGTTAAGGTGTATATAAATCCCTGCCATCAGTACTCATAAAAGCTCGATAAGAGGGCTTCCCTGGTGGCGCAGTGGTTGAGAGTCCACCTGCCGATGCAGGGAACACGGGTTTGTGCCTCAGTCCAGGAAGATCCCACATGCCACAGAGTGGCTGGGCCCGTGAACCATGGCTGATGAGCCTGTGCATCTGGAGCCTGTGCTGAGAGGCCCGCGTACCGCAAAAAAAAAAAAAAACCTAGAGACAAATGACAATGAAAACAGGATTATCCAAAACCTATGGGATACAGCAAAAGTAGTTCTAAGAGCGAAGTTTATAGCTATACAAGCCTACCTCAAGAAACAAGAAAATCTCAAATAAACAATCTAACCTTACACCTAAAGGAAATAGAGAAAGAAGAACAAACAAAACCCAAAGTTAGCAGAAGGAAAGAAATCATAAAGATCAGAGCAGAAATAAATGAAATAGAAACAAAGAAAACAATAGCAAAGATCAATAAAACTAAAAGCTGGTTCTTTGAGAAGATAAACAAAATTGATAAACCATTAGCCAGACTCATCAGGAGAAAAAGGGAGATGACTCAAATCAATAAAATTAGAAATGCAAAAGGAGAAGTTACAACAGACACCACAGAAATACAAAGCATCCTAAGAGACTACTACAAGCAACTTTATACAAATAAAATGGACAACCTGGAAGAAATGGACAAATTCTTAGAAAGGTATAACCTTCCAAGACTGAACCAGAAAGAAATAGAAACTATGAACAGACCAATGACAAGTAATGAAATTGAAACTGTGATTAAGAATCTTCCCACAAACAAAAGTACAGGACAAGATGGCTTCACCAGTGAATTCTATCAAACATTTAGAGAAGAGTTAACACCCATCCTTCTCAAACTCTTCCAAAAAATTTCAGAGGAAGGAACACCCCCATATTCATTCTACGAGGCCACCATCACCCTGATACCAAAACTAGACAAAGATACTATAAAAAAAGAAAATTACAGACCAATATCACTGATGAATATAGATAGAAAAATCCTCAACAAAATACTAGCAAACAGAATCCAACAATACATTAAAAGGATCATACACCATGATCAAGTGGGATTTACCCCAGGGATGCAAAGATTCTTCAATATACACAAATCAATCAATGTGATACACCATATTAACAAATTGAAGAACAAAAACCATATGATCATCTCAATAGATGCAGAAAAATCTTTTGACAAAATTCAACACCTATTTCTGATAAAAATTCTCCAGAAAGTGGGCATAGAGGGAACCTACCTCAACATAATTAAGGTCATATACAACAAACCCACAGGAAACATCATTCTCAATGGAGAAAAACTGAAACCATTTCCACTAAGATCAGGAACAAGACAAGGTTGCTCACTCTCACCACTATTATTCAACATTGTTTTTGGAAGTTTTAGCCACAGCAATCAGAGAAGAAAAAGAAATAAAAGGAATCCAATTTGAAAAAGAAGAAGTAAAAACTGTCACTGTTTGCAGATGACATGATACTATACGTAGGTAATCCTAAAGATTCTACCAGAAAACTACTAGAGCTAATCAATGAATTTGGTAAAGTAGCAGGATACAAAATTAATACACAGAAATCTCTGGCATTCCTATACACTAATGATGAAAAATCTGAAAGAGAAATTAAGGAAACACTCCCATTTACCATTGCAACAAAAAGAATAAAATACCTAGGAATAAACCTACCTAAGGAAACAAAAGACCTGTATGCAGAAAACTATAAGACACTGATAAAAGAAATTAAAGATGATACCAACAGATGGAAAGATATACCATGTTCTTTGATTGGAAGAATCAACACTGTGAAAATGACTGTACTACCCAAAGCAATCTACAGATTCAATGCAATCCCTATCAAATTACCAGTGGCATTTTTAACAGAACTAGAAGAAAAAATTTTACAATTTGTATGGACACACAAAAGACCCTGAATAGCCAAAGCAATCTTGAGAAAGAAAAACAGAGCTTGAGGAACCATGCTCCATGACTTCAGACTATGCTACAAAGCTACAATAATCAAGACAGAATGGTACTGGCACAAAAACAGAAATATAGATCAATGGAACAGTATAGAAAGCCCAGAGATAAACCCATGCACCTATGGTCAATTAATCTACAACAAAGGAGGCAAGAATATACAATGGAGAAATGACAGTCTCTTCAGTAAGTGGTTCTGGGAAAACTGGACAGTTCCATGTAAAAGAATGAAATTGGAACACTCCCTAACACCATACACAAAAATAAACTCAAAGTGGATTAAAGACCTAAATGTAAAGCCAGACACTATAAAACTCTTTAAGAAAAACATAGGCAGAACACTCCATGACAGAAATTACAGCAAGATCCTTTTTGACCCACCACCTAAAGAAATGGAAATAAAAACAAAAATAAAAAAATGGGACCTAATGAAATTAAAACCATTTGCACTGCAAAGGAATCCATAAACAAGATGAAAAGACAACCCTCAGAATTGGAGAAAATATTTGCAAAAGAAGCAACTGACAAAATATTAATCTCCAAAATATATAAACATCTCATGCAGCTCAATATCAAAAAAACAACCCAATCCAAAAATGGGCAGAAGACCTAAACTGACGTTTCTCCAAAGAAGATGTACAGATTGCCAACAAACACATGAAAGGATGCTCAACATCACTAATCATTAGAGAAATGCAAATCAAAACTACAATGAGGTATCACCTCACACTGGTCACAATGGCCATCATCAAAAAAATCTACCAACAATAAATGCTAGAGAAGGTGTGGAGGAAAGGGAACCCTCTTGCACTGTTGGTGGGTAAATTGATGCAGCCACTATAGAGAACAGTATGGAGGTTCCTCAAAAAACTAAAAATAGAAGTATTATACGACCCAGCAATCCCACTACTGGGCATATACCCTGAGAAAACCATAATTCAAAAAGAGGCATGTACCCTAGTGTTCACTGCAGGTCTATTTACAATAGCCAGGACATGGAAGCAACCTAAGTGTCCATCGATAGATGAACGGATGAAGAAGATGTGGAACATATATACAATGGAATATTACTCAGCCATAAAAAGAAACGAAATTGAGTTATTTGTAGTGAGGTGGATGGACCTAGAGACTATCATACAGGGTGAAGTAAGTCAGAAAGAGAAAAACCAATACTGTATGCTGACACATATATATGGAATCTTAAGAAAAAAAAGAAAAGGTTCTGAAGAACCTAGGGGCAGGACAGGAATAAAGATGCAGATGTACAGAATGTACTTGAGGACAAAGGGAGGGGGAAGGGTAAGCTGGGATGAAGTGAGAGAGTGGCATGGACATATACACACTACCAAATGTAAAATAGATAACTAGTGGAAAGCAGCTGCATAGCACAGGTAGATCAGCTCTGTGCTTTGTGTCCACCTAGAGGGGTGGGATAGGGAGGGTGGGAGATAAAAGCAAGAGGGAGGAGATATGGGGATGTATGTATATGTATAGCTGATTCACTTTGTTATACAGCAGAAACTAACACACCATTTTAAAGCAATTATACTCCAATGAAGATGTTAGAAAAAAAGTTCACCAATCATCTTTGATATACTAAGCCTCTTTTGAATTTAATTGACTTTAGGATGTTAGGTTAGAAATCTATGAAACCACTAACCAAGCTAATTTATCAGCTGCTCTGTTAATGCCTGAAAGGGCTTATTTTTTTCCTCAAAAATTCTTACATTAATCACCATTGTATTTGCAAAATAAAATTGAACATTTAGAGAAAAACTCCAAACACACTCATAATTCACATTTTGAAAAAAAGTTGTTTAAAAATATTAATTCCAATTAAATGTTATAAGAATCAAAATACCCACAAATTAACATACAAAATGTTTAAGCAACTTAACAGAATGATTTTAAGATAACATATAAATTCCAGTGATTGAACAAATGGGCTCCAAATAGATGAGATTATTGTGGCCCTAACAATATTAAAGCCATCAGACAAATAGTAATGCTAAATGGATGAAAACCAGCTTAGAGAAGAGTACAAAGTTTTAAAATAACATAGATGAAAATTGACCTGAAAAAATTAAAATGCAGCATCTTTTTTGAGTTACATGGTAAAGTTTTGCATTGTTTGCAACAATGTGACTTTTAAGAATTATATTTTAATTATATTTTACTTAAGTTAGAAATTAAAAATGTTCACCTTCAACTGTGAGCTCTGTACTGGCATATCCTTGAGTAGAAGAGAAGCTGAGAAGACTGCAAAACCTCTCAAAACCCTTTGGAGATTTATCATTACAGAACAGCTGCATATCTGTGTTTCTGTCAGTGTCTTAGTAAATAATAACATAATGATAGCAAATTTTATTATATATTTGTATCACAATTGCTTTCTAATAAGAATATATTTGAGCTTAACAATAATTTATGGATTAGATAGGGCCAGTATTGTTATCCCTAAAGAAATTGATGTTTAAATGTTTGACTTGCCCAAGGTATTAAAGCTTGTACATTTTGAAATTCATATCACTTGTAGATCCAGAGATTTACAATGTGATAGGCATGTAGAGGAAAGAAGCCAGGCTTATTGTAGTGAGAACTGTATTTGCACCTTTTTTACATTCAGAGACAAGAGCTATAAATAGCTATTGCCAATGCTCTCAGGGTGTATAGAGATTCCACAGAGTAGAAAGAATCACAATATAAACTAAATGGAAAAGACATAAAACAGCCTATGAGTGGGAAGTTAGAAATGGATGTAGAGACGTTTATTCTTCAGGAACAAAGAAAAATAAAAAGAAAACAATAAGTGTGGGTTATAGATTTGCACATGGTAATAAGCAATACAATTTAATAAAACCATAAATAAAAGCAGCATGACCTGTGGATGCAATTATCTCTACCTTGGAACTCTACAGCATTACCTATTCTGATGAAATACAGCTCACTTTATTTTAATTGAATGAACCTGCCTAGTTGGAAACACTTCTCTGACAGTTGTTCTGTTGACGTCTCAGGTATCTTTGTGAACTAACTGAAAGATGTGTCTTGGAAAGAAGAAACAATGAGACAAGGACAGGAGAGATTTTGGGAAAGTGTAGTGATAAGGAAACAGGCCAAATAAAACTTACTGTCCAGATATATTAACCACTATTGGACTGGAGAAAATATGTATATTTGAATGCAATCTAGAAGGAATGTAATTATAACAAATTCTGCTTATTTTATTACACTGGGTGAACAGAGGTTCAACTTACATTTCTTGTTTCCTTATATTTCCCTTATAAATCCCTTTCTGGAGGTCTTGGGGATCCAGTTAAGTTGACAGATCTGATCTTATCTCCAGCTTTCAATAAAGAACTAAATGCAATTTAAGTCTAAAGTGATAGCTAAAGAAAGCTAACCAGGGCTTAAATATCAGTGTGCATGTGAGTAAACAGGCATCAGCTGTGTAGGAAGAACTCTATGTGGATCACTGACAAAGAGAACTGAATAATACAGATGTCCCAGGCTCATTGAAAACCAATTACAGAAAAGCAACACTGGGTTCTCTTGAGCTGGAAAGTAATATTTAGCTGCCGTTAGAATATATGAGCTATGAGAAGTCAGTACCTTAGGACCTTATTAAAATCCCCTGTCATCATATTTTAAATAAGTAGCTAGGTAAAACCTAAACATTTGGAAGATTTTTACATTACAGTTTATAAAAAGGAAGATTTAAAATTTACACTCAGATCCTAGTAGCAGTTCTGCCACTTACTAGTTGTGTGGCGTATAGAGATTCATTTAAATTCTGTGGCTCTTGGTTTCTGCCTCTGTATAATAAGGTTGGTTTAGAACCATATTAAGAATATAAAAATTGGTTAAAAAAATAAAATTCAAATCAAAGAAAAACTGGTGATTGCACAATGAGATCTGTGTTGAAGAAGTAAAGAACACTTCATTTTATTAGACTTAAATCACATATTGATAGAACTTCTTCTGAAAAACATGTTAATCTGTTGGTGATTTAAGAAATCCTAAGGGAGTTTTTCTCAGCTTATCTACTAGTATTTAAAATATAGTACTCCCAAATTACTGTATTTGTCAACTAACAGCACGGTTCATTCACATGTTCATTTTTTCATTCATTTAACCAGTATTTATGAAGCAGTGTCTGTGTTCCAGATACTCTACTATGTAATGGGCATATGGTAAGGCGCCCTGCTGCCTGGATCATAGATTTTACTGGGAGAAGCAGAGAGTAAGCAAAGAAAAATCAAAACTATAGTTACACATGATGACAACTGATTAGAAGAAAAGATGCTTTGAGAGGTAATAATGGAGAATCTATTTTAGATTTGGAGACAAAGGAAGGCCTACCTGAAAATGAGAAGAGGCTGTCGAGCAGCCTACCTGCAGAAATGAATGAAGCCCCAGGTGAGAAAGTTTGAGGAAGTGAAAGGACAATGTGAACTAAGTGTGCTGAAGAGAAAGACAGCTTAAGAGGAGAAAGAGAGGCAGATAAAAGAGCTGTGTAATGTAGAGTATTTAAATTTCCTTATGGGGTTTAGGGCCCTACTTAAGGGCAACTGAAAACCATTACAGCCTTTTAACCTTGGGAGTGGTGGAAAGTGATTTATATTTTACAGAGCTCATCATGAAAGTTGGTCAAAGATTAGATAGCCAGGAGGGAGCTAGACATCAGGAAAGAGAAGTTAGTTGATGGCAATGGTAGAGAAGAAGATGGAAGAAAACTTCACTAGTATTAAGGAGATGATGGTGTGTTTATACTAAAACCAACTTCCCCAGTTGTGGGATTTTGTTTAGGACTGATTAGTTTTCACCAGAATTCAGTTCATGGGTCTAGGCAAGAAGAAAGCAAAGGGCAGAAGGCATTTGCAAGAGTATGATTGTATGGATCATGAAATAGGTAGGGAGGCAATAGAGGAAGGAGGAAATTGATGGACAGTAAGTGGTGGGATTCATGGACTCACAGTCTTGATGCTATAGAATTATAACATGGGACAAGGACATTTGTCCCTTTCAAATGGTGAAAGGCATTAAAAGAAAGTATAAGACCGAGGCATGACTGCATCAGTGGATGAGTGAATGTAACATGGGACTTATATCACACTTTTATCATGGTCTTTGTAGCTCAGCTCTGTGCTTTAATGATACCTGAGTAGTTTATAAAAATGTCTGTTACTCAAAAGATAGGCTCAGGACTTTTGAAAATTAACATTGAGGTGTGATTCATATTAATTTTACTGCCATACCATGTTACTGAAAAGCTGTCAAAATTAGTATAAATTAGTGTTAATGCAGCATTTTCTCAGAATTTTAATAACATCTTTCCAACAACCTTTTAAATTGAACAAGTTGTTAGCAATATACTGGCCTGTCACTTAAAAAAAATCATTTGGCTGATTATTTAAAAGAAATAACTTAGGAAGTTTGAAAATATGGTGGGATGACATAATGTATGTGAGAAAATTATCTGTCATTCAGATAATTAAGTTTAAAATAATCTGAAGCCCTATTCCATAATCAAAATATGCTGGAGTCTATAAATTTTTATGCACAAAAGTTAGTGCATTCAAAGCTAGTTCTTCTGCCCACAAGCCACCACCTCTTAAATATAAACTATATGTAACAATTATCTTTAACCACATTTTAGAATCTGCATACATGCAAACCTTTAAGGTTTAAATATGCATGAACATGCATTTATGTACTGTGTTGTAAATGAAATTTAAATAGTATAATAGTTGTGATTTGGTTATTTAAGGATCATCATCAGAAATGTAAAAAAAAAAAAGACTTTAATGTGAGATTAGACTTAACTTAGAATAATTTTAAATTCAAAGTCAAAAAAGATTTTTGAGTGTTTTCTATGTGCTAGGTTTCCTGTAAGCATTAATAAATAAAACCAGTTACTTTCAAGAAATTCACAATGTATTACAGATTTTTTTGCTTAAATTTTTTTGTTTCCTTTATTCATATGATGTTTTTAAATTTCAAGAATATAATATTGTGATGTTTACATTGAATCAATGACCTGACTTTTCATGTTGAACTAAAATGGAGTAAGCAAGCTTTAATATAGAACTTCCTTTACAGAGGTATTTTCTCATGAAATCAATAAATTGTTCATCAAATTTATTTTTATTAAACACAATACTATAATATTATAAAGATTGTCCACACTAAGTAAAAAAATTTGCACCAATCCTTTGAGAAAGCAACATTAACATCATTTCAAGAGCAGCAAACTCACACACTAATCTCAGAACATGAAGGGAAGGGGCACTGCTTTTAAAAAGTGGTATGAATTATTTTTATAAGCGAATCTCTAACCCAGGCTCGTCATTCTCCCTTCCCTTTAACCAAACTATCTTAAAGAATCAACTTCAGTCTCATCTTTTCCATTGAATCTTCCTGGGCAAAGAGATTTCCTTGTTCTGAACTCACAGCTCTTCCTGGACTCATTAACTATGAAATATTCTATATCATATCTTACCTTTGTTATTTAACTTCTCATGGCTCACAATGTATTTCTATAATTAGATCACAAATTTTGTAAGGATGCATACCATGTATTATATTTGCCTTGAAAATAATTTTTCTTTATTAAGACTTTTTTTTGAGTAGTTTAATGTTTACAACAAAATTGAAAGAAAGGTACAGAGATTTCCTATATACTCCCTGTATTGTGTGCTGTGTACACATGCATAGCCTCCCCAGTTATCAATATCCCCCAGAGTGGTACATTAATTCCAATTAAAGTACCTACATTGACATATCATAATCACCCAAAGTTCATAGGTTATATCAGCCTTAACTCATGGTATTGTGCATTCTATCAGTTTAGGAAGATGATAATTATATGTATCCATCATTATAATATCATACAGAATATTATCACTGCCTTAAAATCCTTTGTGCTCTATTCATTTCCTCCCCTGACCCACAACTAGTAGCAGCCACTGACCTTTTTACTGCCTCTAGAGTTTTGCCTTTTCCAGAATGTCATATAGCTGTAATCATACAGTATGTAGCCTTTCAGGTTAGCTTCTTTCACTTACTAATATGCATTTAAGTTTCCTCTATATCTTTTCATGGCTTAATAGCTCATCTTTTTAGTGCTAAAAAATATTCAATTGTCTGGATGTACCAGACTTTATTTATCTACTCACCTACTGAAGGACATCTTGGTTGCTTCCAAGTTTTGGCAGTTATGAACAGCGCTTCTATAAACATCCATGTGCAGGTTTTTGAGAAGATAAATGTTTCAACTTTTTTGTGTAAATACCAAGGAGCGAAATTAATGGATTACATGGTAAAGGGTATATTTACTTTTGTAGGAAACCACAGAACTGTCCTCCAGGTGGCTGTACCATTTTGCATTCCCACCAGCGATGAATGAAAGTTCCTGTTGCTCCATATCCTCACCAGCATTTAGTGACAGCAGTGTTCCAGAATTCTAATAGGTATGTAGTGGTATCTTTTTTTAAAAAATTAGCAATTCCTTAATGACATATGATGTGCAGTGAATTTTCATAATGCTTATTTGCCATTCATACATCTTTTTTGGTGAGGTGTCTGTTCAGGTCTTTTGCCCATTTTAAGCCAAGTTGTTTATGTTTTTATTATTGAGTTTTATAAGTTACTTGTGTATTTTGCATAATATTCTTTATCAGATGTGTCTTTTGCCAATATTTTTTCATGGCTTGTCTTCTCATTCTCTTGAAATTGTTTTTTGCAAACCGGAACTGTTAATTTTAATGTAGTCCAGATTATGAATTATTTATTTCACAGGTTGTGCCTTTGATGTATTCTAAAAGTCATGCCCATATCCAAGGTCATCTAGGATTTCACCTATATTATTTTCTAGGGGTTTTATAGTTCTGCATTTTACATTTAGGTTTTGTGAAAGCTGTAAGCTCTGTGTCTAGATTCATTTTCTTTGTGTGGGAATGTCTAGCTGTTTTAGCTTTCCACTTGTGAAAAACACAATCTTTGCTCCATTATATTGTCTTTGCCTCTTTGTCAAAGATCAGTTGACTATATTTATGGGAGTCTATTGCTAAGCTCTGTATTCTGTTACATTGATCACTTTGTCTGTTCTCTCACCGGTACCACACTGTCCTAATTATTGTAGCTTAATAGTGAGTCTTGAAGCCAAGTGGTGTCAGTCTTCTAACTTTGTTCTCTTTTAATATTGTATTGGCTATTCAGGGTCTTTTGCCTCTTCATATAAACTTTAGAATCAGTTTGTCAATATCATAAAATAACTTGCTGGAATTTTGATTGGGATTGCGTTGAATCTATAGATCAATTTGTGAATAACTGACATCTTGACAACGTTGAGTCTTCCTATCCATGAACATAGAATATTTCGCCATTTATTTAGATTTAAAAAATTTTTCTTCTTCAGGGTTTTATAGTTTTCCTCATATAGATTTTGTACATATTTTGTTAGTTTTAAAACTATTTCATTTTCAGGGCTGCTAATGTAAATGGCATTGTGTTTTTAATTTCAGATTCCACTTGTTTATTGCTGGTACATAGGAAAATGAAAATGATTAACTTTTGTTTTAGGTTTTGTTCCATAACGTTTTTATTAAATGTGTATGCTAAAAGAGGAATGAGTCAGAGAATAAAAGTTGCCCCTCTCCATTAAACCACTGATGTCTCTGTGGCTGACTCCAGGCTCTTTCTTCAGTCTTGACAAGACTGGGCAAGTTTAGGGCTTGTAGGCCTGCAGGGTACAGCCCAACGACCCTATATATTCCTTCACTATACTGTGGGAGAACTCTACAAAATGTTTCACCAAACTACATTTTTATTTTTAAATAGAATGCCTCTGGGCAAGTTCACTTCTAAGTTTTAATTCTTTTGTCTACTTATTGAGGTTGGTGATACCTGCTCCTGTCTGGCCTTGGTGGCTCTCTTCCTCTGGTGTCTAACATCTACAACTCTTGGTCAGTAACTTTCCAAAAAGCAGGGTACTCTGAGAAAAGTACCAAATAACCATGGAATTGCTCATGTTGTAGGATGCTCTCCTTGAAGCCAAAACTGCTTTGGATTTTAAACATTTGTTGTAGAAAAGTTGGCCAAGTAATCTCTGGACAGGTGGATTGTTGGGTTCTATGAAGCTGTTTTGAAGGGTTGAATCTCAGTCCCCATCTGCTTTTGGCTAGTGTATGGTAGGCTTATTTAGAATTTACGGGGTATTAATTAGGCTCCAGGCTTTTCTACATTAAAAAAATAATAATAAAAATGCTAAAAAATGGTATCTTGAGTTTTAGCTTGGAGGCATTATAAAGAAGGTGAAAATTAAATTTGAAGACACATTAAATTTTCCTTATATACATGAAATTCTAACTGGCAAGTATACAAGCAAGTGACTTCACTGTTAGAAGACTATTTTATGTGCCTTTATATTTGAGATGCCCTATGAACTGAAGAGGAATGTCAGGAGAATGCATTTGTTGTGCAACTTGTAGTTTGGGGAATATTCTCTAGGAAAACTGCATTAGCATCAAAATGGCAACATGCAGATTGAAAGGTTATTATAATGGTTTGCAAGTCTTACCCTCCTTCACTTAAGAATATGAAGGCAGCACTAGAAGCCAGCTGTGTTGAGAGCTATTGGTTGTCTAAGTTCTGATATTACTGCTGCTGATTGCAAAGCAGAAAGGCAAAACAAACAAGAATAACCTTGTGTATGCCCTCCAGCTGAAGGCAACATCAAACTTGACAAGTCAAAAGATACCATTGAATTATAGGTATTCAAAACCCATTTAATAAGTAACTGGGATTAGTGCTGTCTCTTAAAAATGCCAGCTTGAATTCAGGGCTCTCTTTGTGGAAGAGAAATGAAGAATAAAAGAAGCTTCTCTGTAAATGATAAAGAAATAGAAAATAAGAAGAAAAAAAAAATGCCTAGAGCCCAAGGCAGGGAAGTTGGCTTAAGGCTAAATCATAACTTTCCTTTCATAACCAATGAAATGTATAAAAGCTATTTTTCAATGTGTCTCTATATAAAATGTACCAATGTTATGCCAAGCTATGAATTTATAATCAAAGGTAAGTGTGGTGATAACATGATGGTTTTGAGGCTTACTGCACTTTGCATAGCAGAAAAACATCTCTAATTTAGAGCACTGATTAATAAACTAGATTTGTCTGGAATATTGGGCATTCACAAATGCACTGTTCTCTATCCAAGTCGGTCCATTTATTCAGTGGGGAGCAAACACTCTTTATCTTGCTATTATATATAGTGAAAATAATGGAATATTGGGGCCAACTTCCTAAGAATCTGACTTGCTTTCTGTTAACCATTTTTTCTAGTTTTGTTGAGATATAATTCACATACATCAGTGTACAAGTTTAAGATGTATAACATAATGGTTTGACTTACATATATTGTGAAATTATTATTGCAATACATTTAGTGAGCAACCATCACCATTAATCTTTGAACCCCGTTCCCAGTATGCTTATTTTTTTAAATTAATTTATTTGTTTTTATTTTTGGCTGTGTTGGGTCTTCATTCCTGTGTGCAGGCTTTCTCTAGTTGCGGTGAGCGGGGGCTGCTCTTCGTTGCGGTGTTCGGGCTTCTCATGGTCGTGGCTTCTCTTGTTGCAGAGCACGGGCTCTAGGTGCGCGGGCTTCAGTAATCGTGGCACACAGGCTCTAGAGTGCAGGCTCAGTAGTTGTGGGCATGGGCTTAGTTACTCCGCGGCATGGGGTATCTTCCCGGATCAGGGCTCGAACCTGTGTCCCCTGCGTTTGCAGGCGGATTCTTAACCACTGTGCCACCAGGGAAGCCCAGTATGCTTGGTTTTAAGCATAGTCTACTTCAGTCCGGATAATTCTGGGTCACTCCCTACAGAATAGATTAAAAGCCACTATCTTGCCACTTGGGAGCCAGGCTGCAAAATAATATAATAATAATTTATATTGTTTTAAATAATCATGACACATTTTAATGGAGATGTAGTTTACAGCGTGCTATCATTTGCATTATTTCATTTGATTATAGGCAGGTTTGCCCCTGTGTGTCTTGCATTTAATAAGAACTCAGGAAGTATTTGTGGATTGATTAACTATATAATCTTCTTGCTAATGCAAGCAGTAAAATATTCAGTAACCCTGGTTATGTCATTACCTGAGCTGTCTGGTCCATTATGGTAATTTCCACAGGGAAACTGCCTCCAAATACCAACACTACAGTTTTACTGAAAAGGGGGAAGATTCAGCCTGGTGATTAGATAAAGGTGTGGCTTTCTGTGTTATACAAAGGCAAAAGCTGCTGCTTTGTTTACCTGGTGTACCAAATTCTACACACCTGCAGTCACTTTGAAGTCATGGCTTGCCCCATTAATATCCCAGTCCCAACAATTTGTTCTTACAACATTTTTCATCATGCTAAGCAATACTTAAGTATGCTTTGGCGTTAGATTGCTTTTGGTTTTTATTCCATAATGTTTTTATTAAATGTGTATGCTAAAAGAGGAATGAGTCAGGGAATAAAAATTACCACTGGAAAATTATAGCCAGGCAGGCTTCATAAATAATGCTTTGTTTTTGCGACTGATGTCAATCCAGCCCAGCCTTTGAATGCCTATCTTTGCTATTCTGAATGCCACGTTTGCTAGCACTAAGGCTCACTCCATCTCACTCTCCCTTTTTGTAAGGAAACACAGATAGAAGGATTGTAGATGAAACCATTACTGAAGATCAAAAATGTGTTTTGTTACAAAAAGAGAAGACCTCAGGATGTGAATAAATGCAAAATGGAGAACATTATAACTTAATTTACTGTGCCCATAATAGTAAAAAAAAAAAAAAAAAAAAAGAAGAAGAAGAAGAAAAGAAAAAGTAGAATTGTAAGCTAACTGGAATGTTATTCTTACAAAATGCAGTAAATGAGTTAGTAACACTTGTATTCAAATAGCTAAAAAATACTTCTGAGAATGAAAGTCCTTTAGTATGTCTCGAACCATTTTGGGGATGCGTACTTTAATACAAAAAAGAATCCCATAAGATACATTAAATAATATATGCTTAGTTGTCAAGTGATCACACTAGGTCATTTAATCATGAGATTGGAAGGATATGACAGACACTCCCAAGGTGACCCCCCCATGAGTCATACCCTTGTATGATCCCTTCATCTAGCATGCAGGAGGACCTGTGACTTGCTTGTAGACTATAGAATATGGCAAAAATATTTCTTTTTACATAACATACTCTTTTAGCAGACTGGAGCCAGAGATTCCCCTCTTGGCCTTGAAGAAGCAAGAGGCCATGTTGGAAAATGCCCAGGAAAAAGACCCCATGGCAAGGAATTGTGGGCAGCCTCTAGGACCTGAGAGGGCCAGCAAGAAGCCAGAGCCCTCAGTCATATAGCTGCCAGGAAATTAATTCTGCCCACAACCTGAATGAGCCAAAAAACAGATTCTTCCCTACTTGAGCCTTTAGATGAGAACACAATCTGGTCAAAATCTTGATTGCAGCCTTCTGAGAGCAGAGGACTCAGCTAACCCATGCCTGACTCAACCCACAGAAACTGTGAGATAGTAAATGTGTACATTTTAAAGCCCCTAACTGTGTAGCAATTTGCTAAGTGGCAATAGAAAATTGATAAACCCAATGTCACCATATTGAACAGAACTACAACATTAAAAAATTTTTTTTTCTTTTTCATTTTTGGTGAGGACATTTAAGTTCTACTGTCTCAGCAATTTTCTATTTTAAAATACAGTGTCATGACAATACAGTGCTATTAACTATAATCACTATGTTTTAAATTAGATCCTCAGACTTTATTCATCTTATAGCTGAAAGTCCATACCCTTTTACTAACCTCATCCTATTTCCCCCAGCCCCCAGCTCTTGCAACCACCTTTCTACTCTTTGTTTCAATGAGTTTGACTTTTTATTAGATTCCACATATAAGTGACACCAAGCAGCATTTGTCTTCCTCTGTCTGGCTATATCATTTAGCATAATGCCCTCAAAGTCCATCTATGTTGGCTCAAATGGCAGGACTTCCTTCCTTCTTTCTCATAGCTGAATAGTATTCGTGTGTGTGTGTGTGTGTATCACATCATCATTATCCATTCATCCATCCATGATGGTCACTTAGGTAGTTTTCATATCTTGGCTATTATAAGTAATGCTGCAATGAACATGGGAGTGCAGATATCTCTTTAATGTCCTGTTTTCATTTCCTTTGGTTATAGACTCAGAAGTAAAATTTCTGGATCATATGGATCATTTCTGGATCATATCTGTTTTTAACTTTTTGAGGAACCTCCATACTGTTTTCCATAGTAGCTGTACCGATTGACATTCTTAGCAACACATCATCATTAACATGTGTTATCTTTTGTCTTTTTGATAATAGCTATTTAAACAGGTGGGAGGTAATGTGTCATTGTGGTTTTGACTTGCGTTTCCCTGATAGTGATGTTGAGCACTTTTTTGTGTACCCTTTGGTCATTTGTATTTCTTCTTTGGAAAAATATCTATTCTATTCCTCTACGCATTTCTTAATCACATTTTTTTTTATATTGAGTTGTATGAGTTCTTTTAGAAACTAAACCCTTTTCACATATATGATTTGCAAATATTTTCTCCCATTCTGTAGGTTGCTTTTTTCATTTTGTTGATTATTTCCTCAGCTATGAAGAAGCTTTTTAGTTTGATATAGTCCCACATGTATACTTTTGTTTTTTTTGCTTTTGCTTTTGGTGTCAAATCTAAAAAATTATCACCAAGACCAGCATCAAAGATCTCACTGCCTATGTTTTCTTCCAGGAGTTTTATGGTTTTAGTTCTTACATTTTAGTCCTTAAATGGATTTTGAGTTGATTGATGTATGTGATGTAAGATAGTGATCCAGTTTCATTCTTTTACACATGGCATCTAGTTTTCCCAGTATCATTTATTAAAGAGACTGTCCCTTTCCAGTTGTATATCTATCTATGGCTCCTTTGTCATAATTTAATTGATTACTCATGTGCTTATTTCTGGGCTCTGTATTTCTGTTCTATTGATTTCTGTGTCTGCTTTTATGACAATACCATACTGACTGATTACTATAGCTTTGTAATACAGTGTGAAATCAAGATGTGTGATTCCTCCCACTTTGTTCTTCTTTTCTCAAAATCACTCTGACTAGTTGGGGTCTTTTGTGATTCTATAGAATTATAAAATGTATAGTATATGGAGCCTTGCTACAGCAGTACAGCAGAATTTTGTGAATGTTTTTTCCAGAACAGTTTGAGTTTTCTGCAAAGTAAAATAAATGGTAGTACTATTTTGAGGTTAGAGAAGATAAATTCTAAAAAGTGGAATTACTCATAAGTTTTTAGCAAAATGAGACTAAAGTATTGGGAGTTACACATTATATATTAAATGATAATGATAGAATATTACTATTTTGAAAGCTAAATCAATATATATTATTGGAAAGAAGGAAATAATGTGAACTACTAGATATTTGAAAAGCTTCATTGACTAAAATTAAAAGCTGCAGAATCTTAAGACTAAATACAGATGCATAATAACTAAGAAAAAACTGAATTTTCTTCAGTATGCATCATCATATATGAAAGGATTGGAAAAATTCAGAACAAGTACTCCCAATTTTTATGAAGGATAGATATGCAGGATTTCATTTTAAATTTTCATGAAATAAAATCTGGTTGGACATAGGGAAGAAAGGCTACTGACAACAATATTTGCTAAAAATTGTAGAACAGCTGCAGGGGGTGAAGAATTGCTGTCTGCTGAATGTAAGAATGATACTTAAATCTACTGCAACTGCTCTGGGATCTGGGGGCCCTATTGTTGCTTCACTAGAAGTGCTGCCTACAGACACTGAAGCAGCAGCTGAGGCTGGTTATAGAGCACAAATTTCGGTGCTTCAAGTCTTGGCAGTGTCTGGAGGTCCTTGTTGCTGTCCCCAAAGCAGTGCTAATGTCATAGCCACCTCTGCTGAGCTATCAAGGGCTGGAGTCAGGTTCTCCTAGGTCTGGAGACCAGCCCTCGCATGGGCCTTGGGGAGAGCAGTTAGGAGTGGGGTGCTCACCCTGGAAGCAGGGGATTCTCCTTGGTGACACCTACGTTGGATGACCTGGTACAGTAGGGCAGGGGCTATGGTGCCAATACCTGGAGGGCATTGGGCTCCTGTGTGCCTCACATCTGCTGGACATAATACATGCGTTGGTGTCTCACTGCTTTTGCCCCTCACAAAGAAAAATATCCAATTTTTACTTTCAAAAGTTTTGGTGACAAATTTCAAAACATACTTAGGCAAAATGGTCTATCTCAAAGAACTGAAATTTTCCATTGCCTTTTTCATGAAAATATTTCTTTGGTGGAACTTTTGTGTTTATCTGTTGAAAACACTCATGGCTTTGAATGAGCTTGATGAGCTTCTTTTTCACAGCCTCCTATTCTCCTTCCCATCCTGATTTCAGACTCTTTCCCATGTTTTCTTAGCTCTGTTATCTTGGAAAAATTACCTCCCTCATTTCTCTTTTCTCAAGTACCTCATCTGAAAATGGGGATAATATCTCACAGAAATGTCAATATAAAACAGGAACAGAAATATATAGTACTCAACTTTTGCATCTTTTTTTCTCCCATAAGTATACAGTTTTACATTATGACAGAGTCCTCCACAAAGGTCCAAATTTTAATCCCTATAACTTTTTATGAGGGAGACTCCAGGTTTCTTTCAGGAACCCCCAGAAATATAAGTTTTACTGAACCACAGTAAATTCAATGAAATAGGAACTCTCACATGTTTTCTACCCTGACATCTTTTGAACTTTTCAAGAATTATCTGTAAGCCTAAAGAAACTGCTACTGACCTTTGCTTATACCTCAAATTTATAGTTAAAGATTTGGAAGGTCAATGGTCCATTATTTTTCCACTTTTTATTTTTGGCTAGATGAACAATTGTAAAGGTCTAAAAGTGGTAAAAATAACAGGACAGGTTAAAGGGTCTGATACTGCTCTGATGTGCTGACTCTCACAAAGTCAATGTATGAAGCACTATATTTAGTTGAAAGGCTAACTGTGTCCACTCTTTAAAGCACTCACTGTCATACCCACCACATTTAATTCTCTTAAACAGATATTTACACAAGTGTATCATTTAGTAATATTTGAGTTATTATACTGTATGTTTTACTCTTTTCCTCATGATGCTGGTAATGAGATAGACAATAAAAATTTTTCTTCAAAAAGTATAAAGATAAGTAGACTGTCATCAGCCAGCTAAGTTATAGTTAATATAGGAGAAGTTAATGTCCTATGTCAGTGGAAAGTTTTATAGTATGGCTTCAGATAACGAAGATCAGCAAAGCACTTTTCCAAGATGTAATTGTGATTAGTTAAAATGAGTAATAATTAGTGTTCTAATCTCACTGGAGTTTCCTGAGAATAGCCTTTCCAAAAGTCTAGTAAAATTCAATTGACACAGTGGTCCTGGAACTTTTCCATAACTTCACCCAGTAGAGTTTGATTGACTTCCTATGGCTTTAATCTAGCTGGAAAGATATGCCAACATAAATTCTGTAATATAGAAGAAAGAAGAAAGCTGCAATTTCTAAGAATTCTTCTTTCATGTAATTTTGAATACACAATTTGTTTGTTTCTTACTGTTAAATTTGGCCTCTCTAATGCTGGATCTAACCATGGACCAGAAGCACAGATAGGGAATGACAGAGAATAAATTGCTCTCTGCACTGGACATGGCAATATTTGGATAAGGAGGAAATGAAACACCCTGGAAGTACTTCAAGACTAGCATGACAAGGGCTAAAATGACAAGGCTAAAATGCTGATTGGTGATACCACTTTTCCCAAATAAAAGCTTTCTTCATTGTTGGACTCTTCAGTTTATGAATCCATTTTTTTATATTGAACCCATCTCTTTCCTTGGCATTGGTTGGGCCATTTTTCCTGCAGTATAAACATGTTAAAGTTTGAAGATAGTTCTCAATTTCCTAAAATTTTTTGTTCAGGGATTTTGTTAAATCTTTGAACCCTTTATCCATTTTCCAATATTTGTTTTATATTCTTTAGTATCTTCCTTAATTTTAAATTTGTTACTTCATATATCCACCTTGTTTCCTTAATAATTAAAGGGGGTTGTAAAAGGGGAAGGAGGAGAGAAAGAGACAGATCTCGTGATTAGGGAGATGAACAAAGAAATAGAAAATCAGGGTTTTTTTTTTTTTTTTCAGTTTTGTATCTTATTTGGAGTAAACATTTAACTCCAAATTCTTTTTTGGAGGGGAGTGGCAATACATAACAGGATCATTGTCAAACCCAAGGAAGTAGGAAGAAAACATGAAAAAGTAAGAAGAATTGGCAGAATTGGCAAAGTAGAAGGGAGGAGAGGGGACAAAAAAAAGAAAGCTAGGTAGTAAAGTAATAATAACATCCAACATTTGTTGAGCTTTATTTATGTTCTGATCCTTTAATATTCACAACAGTCCTGCACATACTGCATCTTTAACTTTGCAGATCAAGATACTGAGTCACAGAGGGTTAAATAACCTTACTATGTGGCAAAACCAGGATCTACAAATATGGCTGCATGATCCTGATGTGCAGGAGTGCCATCATCAATTACAGTACAGTGGCTATTCTGATTTTCTGAAGAA
The DNA here is from genome assembly GCF_949752795.1 of Hyperoodon ampullatus. NCBI lineage: Eukaryota > Metazoa > Chordata > Mammalia > Artiodactyla > Ziphiidae > Hyperoodon > Hyperoodon ampullatus. The sequence continues at coordinate 108,491,912 of NC_136917.1, forward strand.
TAATTTGTTTGTTTACTTTCATGATAAATATAATTTCTTCGGGGTAAAGAATCACACAGCTCCCAGGAATAAGCGCCAAGGCACATAAATGCATGGTTGACTTTTCATGTAACCCTGGCTATAAATTTACATAGAGTAACAGCCTAGTTTTAAATTCTTAGGCTTTTAGTTTGATAAACATTAATATTCTTTCACACCTGAATGTATGCCAGTCATTTTAGGAAAGAGAATTGAATTTTAATCAGCTGATAGACCCTAAAATTATATTATCTAAAATTTAGAGTTCATTATAATTAATACTAAGACAATTTAAGTGCAATGGGCCTTTTCTAGCCATTCAGAAAATACGCTTGTTAATTCTTTAAGTAAACCACAGGGCAAAATTAAAGCATATAGTTGGAAATACGCATTTCAGAAGTCCATAATAAATTCAGCTTTTAAAATTTACACAGCTATCTCTATGCATGTTAAACAATGAAGAACAGATTGGGGAAGATTTTAGATTTATCAATTAAGTGATAAGTGAATCTCTAAAGATTTCATGGAGTTTTGATAAGCATCCAGGGTTTCTGTAAGTTATTAAAATTTTATCTCAAACCACATACATTTTTAGTTAAAAAATAAATTAGAATGTCCTATGAGACTAAGCTTTTACACATAAACTGTGCAAGTCTTACTCACGGTTGGGATGACAAATGCTTTTCTGTACTGGTAATCATTTATTCCTTGACTACTAAATAGCTATAGTGTGACTAGCATAAGGCTCAGGCAATGAGAACAGATATAAATCAGACACAGCCACTTCCTGTCAATTAAGTACACAATCATAAAATATACGACGATGTGAAAAATAATTACACTTCTGAGAGAAGTAAGTGCTAAAAGAGGATATGAGTAAGATCAAATTTAGAGGATGAAAGTTTCTGCCAGGAATTGTGGTCGAGGAAAGAACATTAGTTGGGAAATATTCTTGCGAAGAAAGAGTGTTTTAGCAGAAAGTTTGAGTAAATTAACCAGATAAAATATGTTTTGTCCAAGAATCCTTCATTGTTTGGTGGTATCCTCAAAAGAGACTCTTCAAAGTCCTGTCTTCTATTCCCTCCCTGCACCACAGCTTGACATTCTGGGAAACACTTTGAAAGCTGTTTTTTGTTGTTGTTGTTTTGTTTTACTTTTTTCTGTTTGTTTGTTTGTTTTTTGTTTTTGTGGTATGCGGGCCTCTCACTGTTGTGGCCTCTCCCGTTGCGGAGCACAGGCTCTGGACGAGCAGGCTCAGCGGCCATGGCTCACGGGCCCAGCCGCTCTGCGGCATGTGGGATCCTCCCGGACCGGAGCACGAACCCATGTCCCCTGCATCGGCAGGCGGACTCTCAACCACTGCGCCACCAGGGAAGCCTGTTTTACTTTTTAATGAGATGATATAATGCTTGTATTACTTTCCATGGAAAAGTCACTGTTTTCCTCAAATATGAAAATTTCTTTTTGTTAATCAAAACCCTTAAAATATGGCATTATTTATCCACTATAAATTGAACTTCTGAAATAAGAGGCACGCAGAAGCCTGCGGGAGAACACACAAGAAACTTCTGACCTTAGGATTTGCCTAGAAGGAACCTATACGCAGTTTTTCACCTTCCCAAGAAAGAAGCATTATGACCTGTCCCATATTTATTCAGCCTTTCTTAGCTTCTTGTATACCCCTACACCACTCTCCACTAAGAACATACCTTCATTCACTCAACCTCGATCCATCCCTGGATCACATTATATTTTTGTCTCTTGGCTTGTTTCAGCTAAAAGACTAATAGAATTTCCCCTACAATGGCTCTCATAACTCTATGCCGTTTCTGCTTCATATAAATTCAGCCAGACTGTCTGAGTTTGTAGGCGTGATTTTGGAGCCTTGAACTTCTAGAGAGTTTTCTTCTCCTTTATTGGCTCTAAGTACCTTCAAAACAGTCTTTAGCATAGCTACAAATGCATCTCAAATTTTATTCTTTTGCAGAATGATGACTTTTAGCTTCATTTTTATTTATTTTTATTCCATTTTTATTGTTATAGGGACACAATAATAAAGATACATTGAAGAATTTCTTCAAGCTGTAAAAGATGAGTTTAAAGAAGCTCACTTTTACAGCATATTACATTGTCAGAAGACTAAACTGATTAGCAGAGTCGTGGGACTTCAGAACGTCATAAAACTCAATATCATTTTTCCAACCTTTTTCTGTTGAGGATAGAAAAAGTGAGACTCGGAGTTTCTCTACCCAAAATTTTGACTTCTTTCAAACTTGGTAACTGATTACAGCATGATTTTCACGCTTTCTCTGAATGCCTTTAATTTTTTGAATCCAAATTTTAAAAAATAGTTGGTAGTATTTCCCTCTGACATTTTTTAAGGTTTTTCAGTTATTGGTCAAAAACAAAAGCAAAAACACATAAAAGTACCCCCAAACACCTGATTTTAAAGAACAGGTAGAGAGTTCACCTGTTTATAATAAATTACTGAGTACTTTTAATCTATCTTACAGATGGATAGCTTAGCAGCAACCCGTAGAGAAAAAAAATACATAAGCAAAATGTTAAAAATTTGTGATATGTCTAGTCTGATAATTGAGATGTCTCCTCATTAGTTTTTATTGCTTGCCCAGCAAGAGAAAAGATGGTGCTTCCTTTCACCTATTCTAATCAAATAATTTGAATTAGTTTGCTAAAAGACATGGAGAAAGAATATTTCAGAAGAGAGGAAAGCACTTTTCTAGGGAAAATGAAGGAGGGACAAATACAGTGAAGTTGGGCATAGAGCAAGTCCCCATAATTCATGTCTTAACATGACTTATTGCTGCAGTTGAGAGCAAGACCTCTGACCTTCCATTTTTCCACTTTTTGTAACATTTACTTACAGGTAAAATCACATCAAGTTTTAGTGCAGTTGACCAAACAATGTTCTTTGAATTAGCTTTCTGCTACCTTCATTTTTAATCAATGCTCAGGAAAAAAATTGCTAACTCCTTTTAGTTGCAGGTTTACTACATTTTTAATATGAAAAAGGAGAAATTTTCCTACTGAGTAGTAATAGTTATCCAGAGAAAACAATTTACATTATTTTCATAGGCAGTCAAGAGAACTCTGAAGGGCCTCCCTGGTGGCGCAGTGGTTGAGAGTCCGCCTGCTGATGCAGGGGATACGGGTTCGTGCCCCGGTCTGGGAGGATCCCATATGCCGCGGAGCGGCTGGGCCCGTGAGCCGTGGCCGCTGAGCCTGCGCATCCGGAGCCTGTGCTCCGCAACGGGAGAGGCCACAACAGTGAGAGGCCCGCGTACCGCAAAAAAAAAAAAAAAAAAAAAAAAAAAAGAGAACTCTGAACAACAATTTATCAGAAATGTTAATGGAATAAAAGAGTACTATCAATTTATTTAAGACATAAAATCCACACTGCCTCTGCCTCAGCATGGCATCTCCAGCATGAACCTTTTTATTTTTAAATTACTAGTATCATTATGTTTTTGTCTACAGATGACAACCAGAAGAACAATTAAACAAATGACAATATATTTTTCACTCTCTAGAAAATGATGAAAAAAGTTCAGCTACCTACTATCACATTTTATCTTGGCTTTTTCATATGATATGAACATTTAAGTCTATTATCTAATTGATCTTTATATTTACCTGTTAATGTGAAACATTTCGAAAACTGTAGTAAACCAAACATTTCTTGTAGATGTTGTGAAAATTGAAAACATTATCAAAGAATGATGGTTTTCATATCAAATTAACATCAAACAGTAAGACACCACTTAGTTTTTATGATAGGGTATGCAGATGGGAAGAAGACCTAATTTATTTTTCAATAGGAAAGGGAAAAAAGCTGTGTCAGAAAGTGTGATTAAAATGTAACACTTGCCTGTTAGTGAGACTTTGCAGAATAGATGGGAATTTGAAAAGTGCTAGGTGAAAACCTATTGTTCATATGCTCTCTAATTTGCCATGCTCAATCATTTTCAAATTGTGATCAACCAAAGTAAAAATTGAACAGCTGTCATTAGTATCCAGTGATGTGTAAGAAAAAAAAATTGACCTCAGGACTGTAAGAAGGCTAAAATCTAAGCCTATCTTTATAAGTTTCAAAATGTAAACACATCACTGACTAACAAAAACTTTAATGAAAATATAAACATCATTTAATCCTAAAAATCCAAGATACATAGTACTGAGTGGATCTCTAATATTATCAAATAGCTATTTTTTAATACTGTGAAATGGAAAAATAATACTACACGTTTGATCAGAAACAAAACAGATGTTTCAGGGAATAGAAAAATTGATTGTTTATATAATATAAAATCAATATTCATGGCACAATAAAAATACCAATTGTTTGAAAGGCTTGTAGTGATAAAATGTAATGTTATCAATTCAACACATATTTATTAAGTGCTATATTAGTTTACTATTGCTATTTAAGAAATTACCACAAACATAGTGGCTTAAAATAACCATTTATTAGCTCACAGTTCTCTAGGTGAGAAGTCCAGGTATGGTGTGCCTGAGTTTTCTGCTTTTTGTCTCAAAGGCTAAAATAAGGTGTGTATGATTACACACACACTCACACATATAAATGAGAAGATTTATTTCGGGAATTGGCTCACATGATCACAGAGGTTGAGAAATCCCACAATCTGCTCCCTGGAACCAGAGAACCAGGAAAGTCTATGGTATAACCCAGTTCAACTCCAAAGGCCTGAGAACCCAGGGAGCTGATGATGTAAGTTTGATAATAATTGGAATGCCAAAGAACAAGGGGCACTGATGTCTGAGGGCAAGAGAAGATGGATGTCTAGCTCAAACAGAGAAAGGGAACTGGCCCTTCCTCTTCCTTTTGTTCTATTGGGTCCCTCAGTGGGTTGGATGGTGCCCACCCATGTAGGGGAGAACGGTCTGCTTTACTCAGTTCATCAATTCAAATGCTGATCTCTTCCAGAAACACCCTCACAGGCACACCCAGAAATGTTTTACCAGCTACCTGGGCATTCCTAAGTCCAGGCAAGTTGACGCACAACGTTAACCTTCACAAGTTATCAACTTGGCTGAGTTCTCCTCTGGGAGCTCTGAGGAAGAATCTGCTTGCAAGTCTAATACAATCATTGGCAGAATTCAGTTTCTTGCTGCTGTAGGTTTGAAGTCCCCATTTCCTTGCTGGCTATCAGTCAAGGGTGATTCTCAGCTCCTGAAGGCTGCTCTCATTTCTTGTCACATGTCCCCCCTCCATCTCCAGACCTTGGGACACGAATAATCAGAGTTTGGAATACAAGCAGAAGACTGCAAAGGATTCTGAGTAGTGGCCAGAGAGGTAGGAAAAAAAACCCATGAGAATATGGTGTCATTGGTGCAAGTGAAACAGGCATTTCAAAGAAGAGAAGGTGTTACAGTCTGTCAAATGCTGGTAATAGGTCAAATATGATGAGAACGGAGAACTGACCATTGGATTTGGCCATGTGCAGAACAGCGTTTACCGTAGCAACAGCTTCAGCTGGGATGTGGTAAATTTTAAAGAACAAGGGAGAAGAGAAATTGAAGATAAAGCAGATGTGGAGACAACTCCTTTAAGAAGTTTTGCTGTAAAGGGAATCAGAGAGAGAGGTATCAGAGGGCAGAGGAAGCGCGGTTAAAACAAATTGTTTTAACGTGAGAAAAATAAGAGCATATTTGTATGCTAAGGGGAATCATCCTTTACAATGTGAAAAATTGATGCTTTCGAATGACATCCTTGAGTAAGCTAGAGGGAAAGGGGTCTTATACACAAGTGGAGGAATTAATCTTAGTAGAGCAAGGAGAGTCCCTCCATAGTGATAGGAGTGAAGGTAGAACACTGATTATCCAGGAACAGATGCTGGTAGCTAGGTGGATGTGGTAGGTACTTGTGGATGTTTCTGATTGCTTTTATTTTCTTGGTGAAATTATATTATCAATTAGCACTTTGAAGATAGATAAACCTAGTGTAGCAGAAAGAGCATCCCTTAAAAAATTAGGAGGACTGTATTCTCACACTTTGCTGCCCTGAAATGACCCCATGGTTACTTGGGACAGCCATGTATAGCCTCTGTGTCTCCATCCTGTCTGCAAAGGGTAAGGATTTAGCTAATTACCTTCACATCTTTCCCAGTGCTGAAACATTAATACTTTATAATAATAATAATATTTTTATTATTTTTATGGGCATATTTGGTTTTAATACTTAACTGCAAAACTACTGTACATTTTTTAACAGACAACAGGGAAATGTGCAGAACTCCATCATTTCAGATGAAAAATTCTTCTCTAATTAGGACACAGAGTATTTCTATTGCAAATTGTCAGGGTGGGATTTACTTTTAACACAAGGACTCTATAGGTCAATTCTCCTCACTTATACCTTCATGAAAAATGCTATGGAATCATAGATTATCTAGATAAGACTTGGTTATTTAAAAATGAAAGAATTTAAGCATAGAAGAGACCTTAGAGATAATAATCCAGGACCTTCACTTCTCAAAGGAGGAAACTGAGACCTAAAGAAAGTGAAAGAATTGGTCCAAAGTGCATAGATATATCACCACTCCGAGAGACAGGAGCCAGGTCTCCTGGATGCCAAGTGAGTGTTTTTACATTACGCCAAGTAATAGACTTTTTTTTTTTTTTTTAATTTTTGGCTGCATTGGGTCATCGTTGCTGCACGCAGGGGCTACTCTTCATTGTGGTGTGTGGGCTTCTCATTGCCGTGGCTTCTCTTGTTGCAGAGCACGGGCTCTAGGAGCATGGGCGTCAGTAGTTGTGGCTTGCAGGCTCTAGAGCACAGGCTCAGTAGTTGTGGCACATGGGTTTAGTTGCTCCGTGGCATGTGGAATCTTCCCGGACCAGGGCTAGAACCCTTGTCCCCTGTATTGGCAGGTAGATTCTTAACCACTGCACCACCAGGGAAGCCTCTGTAATAGACATTTATTCCCCAACATACCTCTGCAGATTTCTTCCTGTATCTGGATAAATTTGTTTACTGTTTAGAGTACGAGTGAAAGTTTCTGATAAATACCTTTCCATTTTTGCTAATTTAAATGAAGCATTTCTCTTACCTATTAAACAATCAACAAGTATTTATTGAGCATTCACTGTATGTCCACCTCTATTTTAAACTGAGCAATACAGAAATAAACTCAGTATATGATGTCAGTGCCCCCATGGGGCTTAATTCTAGTAAAATAAATGTGTCCTCATTCCAGGGATAGATAAATCACTATTCTCAAGAAACATTCTTTCATCGTTTCCCCTATTCCAAGAACAGAGAGCACTGGGCTAGGTGCTGGTGGATAGACACAAGCATAAGGTGTGATCCCTGCTCTCAAAGAGTGATAGTATATCAAAGCAGACAGCAACGGAGGAGGACAACTGCAGTTGACATTGATAAATGCTGGCACAGGAGTGTGCACAAGGAGAAACTCTAATTAAGACTAAGAAGTCAAACTCAGCTCCCTGGCAGTGCTTATACCTGTGTCCAACAGGATTAAAGACGTGTGAAGAAATTAACCCACTAAAGGTGGGGAGTTAAACAGCTTTTCAAGTCAAGTGAAAGGTCAAGAAGCAAGGGAGTAGATTATACAGGGTAGGAAATGGAAGACTTTCCGCTGAATGAGCACACCAGGCAAAGAGAAAGAAGAGATTGGTATGAGAGTTTTGTTTTGTTTTGTTCTGTTCATGAGTAACTCTTTATTTAAATGTTCCAAGGGTCCCAAACCCCATTTAAAAATCAAAATTGCAGAGCACTCCAATAAAAGAACATAAAACCCTCATAATTAGTATCACAGTTCATGATACAGCTCTTACTCTGAAAGAGTTTATTTTACCCTCTATTACGAAGGCACAGAAGTCATCTGAGACCTCAGATATTAACCCCACTGTATACTAGGTTTGGAGAAGGACCTGGAGAGGTAGTAGATGGGAGTTTTATATGTTAGGCTTTCATGGTGTGCCAGGAATTGGAGTGAGCCCTTGTTGTTCAAAACAATCTTACAATTCTGCTTAGCCAATTATTTTAGCCCTATTTAACAAGTGAGGAAAATGAGATTCAGATAGTCAGTAGCCACCCACGGTGCAGTGTGCATAAGAAGTGGTGTTGAATGAAGGCCTTTCGAATTTCAAAGGCAGAATTTAATTATTACCCTAAAACATATTTAAATTTTTTATGATCTGTTTTTTGTTTTATTTGCTTTTGCTTGTTTATACACACACACACACACACACACACACACACACTTTTTACTGATGGCAAAGGGAAACCTTTAATGTTTTTTAGTAGGAGATTGACATGATTCAAGTAAATTTGATTTTTTTGGATTTTAAAATAGTCTGGCTGTAGAATGGATTTAGAAAGAATAGAATAGAAGAAAGAATGGATGGGTGAGAGAAGACAATATTGGTGGCAGAGAGATGTTTTGGAAGGCTTTTTTCTGAAGGCTCTAAAAATAATGAGGATCTACATTAAAGTAGTATTACAAGCTATGGTTAGAATTAGATACGTTCAAGAAATACTGAAAAACTCGAGAATACTTGGTGACTAAATGTGGAGAGCAATTGGCCAAGACAGGTATTCCATCACTAATACTGGGAATATAGGATGGCCAGTGTGGTGGGTTGAATTGTGTTACCCAAAAAGATATATTCATATATAATATGACCTCTGAAATCTGTAAATGTGATATTATTTGGAAATAGAGTCTTTGTAGATATCAAGTTGAGGCCATACTGCATTAGAGTGACCCCTAAATCCAACGGTATCCTTAAAGAAGACAGTAGGACACACAGGAAAACAGGCCCTGTGAAGATGGGTATATAGATTGGGGTGATGCAGCTAATAGCCAAGGAACACCAAGTATTGGTGGCAACTGCCAAAACAAGGAAAGAGGCATGGAATGAATTATCTCTCAGAGCTTCCAGCAGGAACCAACCCTGACAACAATTTGATTTTGGATTTCTAACCTCCAGAACTGTGATACAATAAATTTCTATTGTTTTAAGCCACCTAGTTTGTGTTCATTAGTTCATTAGGCAGAACTAGGAAAGTAATACAGCAAGCAAGATTATTGGTATGGGGAGGAGGTGTTAATGATTCAGATTTTCATTGGTTAAATTTGAGGTCCCTGTGAAGAAATCCAGAAGGAACTGAAATATAAAATGTTAAGATAAGGAAAGATGGGCTTCCCTGGTGGCGCAGTGGTTGGGAGTCCGCCTGCCGATGCAGGGGACATGGGTTCGTGCCCCGGTCCGGGAAGATCCCACATACCACGGAGCGGCTGGGCCCGTGAGCCATGGTTGCTGAGCCTGCGCGTCCGGAGCCTGTGCTCCGCAACGGGAGAGGCCACAACAGTGAGAGGCCCGCATACCACAAAAAAAAAAAAAAAAAAAAAAAAAGATAAGGAAAGATACATGAGCTGAATCTATAGATTAAGAACTTTCTTCTTAGAACTTCCTTCTATTAATTTAAAATGACTGGCTCCTTTATTTCATTCAGTTCTCAGATTAAATATCATTTCATCAGAGAGACATTACCTGATCATCCAATCTGAAGTAGCAATTCAATTATACCTATCTGTTACATATTTTAATTCACTTTATAGTTCTTATTACTCAACATTTTTCTCTTTCCTTTCTTACATTTTTTTTTCCTTCCTCATCAGGGGCCTTTGGGGTGTGGGAATGTTAGAATGGAATTATATATGGCCTGACAACCCATCACTTCACTCTTTGTCTTAGGAGTTGCCAGAGGACACTGCCTTCACTAAGGAAATGAGAAATGTACTAGTGATGGTGGTCCCAGCATCACTGAGATGCTCAGTAGAAGCTGACCTCTAGAGGCTGGCAGTGATGGCAGTGATGATGCTCCTATCAAATATCAGAATCTATTGGTAAACCAGGATGGGAGAGGCTAGTTGTGAACTCATAGCTGTAAGCTACAAGGTAGATGCAATTCCATTGATGGACAGGAAGATTAAAGTGACAGTTAGGGTGCATTGACCCACAAGCATCTATAGCAATGGGTCAAGTTGGTCCTAAGGGTAAAACAGATGTACAGCCACTTAGTGTGTGACTTTATTTATATAATGAAGAAATGGTGAAGGCTGATGCCAGTCCCTGAAGTCAACTCTTGCAGCCCCTCTTGCTGTATCTAACACAGTTCTCATTCTCAAATGGGCTTCCCTCACTAGCACACGTGCACACACACACACACACACACGCACACACAATGAGGATGTTAGTGATCTCGGGTAAAATTGGGGGAAAATTTAGAAAATATATGTAGTATGAAGCATTTCTAAGCTAAGAAAAAAGAAAATGAGTAGTGTAAGAGCAGGGACACAAGCTATGTCCTAAGATTTCGGTAGGCATTTGACAAAAGTGAAACTAAGTGAGATATGTTTTAAGCTTTAAGTAACATTTTAGCATAGAATAACCTATTTTTTCTAGTAAACGGTAATAGAATAAATGACTCAGACTTCAAGTATATTACATATTGGAGTGTGGTTTCAATTTGTGCAATATTTTGCTGAAAGATCAAGTTAATCAAGATAGTCATATATAAGAATTTGTCTACTCAGTGTTCATTAAGTACACTCAGGTCCAGGTCAAATAATGGCAAAATTGAATATAAGCTAAAATGGAATACATTTCAGTACAACCTTCTGTAAGAATAAAATCGTTTCAATTCTCAAGATGACATCAAGTGCAGGAAACTTTAGATGAATACTATAAATTATTTCTAGGAAGAATGATTGTCAGGATGAACTAAAGGTAAGGACAGAGAGCCATATAATTACTTGTTAGAATTCACTGCCACTACTTACAGTTATGCTCTTTTTAAATATCTTACATCACAAAGGTTTGTAAGAACAAGTTACCTTTGGATATAGTGGAATATTGAGCAAGTGTCGGGTATATCATAAGACACTCTGGTGTTTTCCTCTGTTGAAAATTGAAGGCAAGTTGTCTTAGCTTCTTTATTAATCTTGCCCAGAAATGTATTGGTTCCACAATTTGGATATAATTTTAGAGAAATAAAAAAGGAATATTGCAAAACATAATAAATATGACATTAGCCTTTTTCTCTAGCAGTACAGAACTGGAGACACGTTGGAGTTAAGGTTGGGTATTTCTAACTGGCCCTCAAATCCTGTACATATAGTGCCCCTGCAAGAAACCATAAAAGGCAGAGGAATTAACAGGATTCTAGCAATAAAATTCTGCCCCATACCCCTACCATACAGGCGCCTCAATTATACTACCATTTTGGAATCAGTATATTTTCATGATGGCCAGAGGTGTTACCACATCTAGGGTTTCTTCATTTATGTGTCTCCTACTGCCAAAAGATAGGGACATGGTTGCTGGTATTAACAGAAATCCCTAATAAAAAGTTTTAAACGTGAATCTACTACTAATTAGTTATGTGATTTTAGTCCAGCTACACCCGCTAAGCTCCAGAGTCCTCATCTGAAACATGAGAGAAGAATTATAGATAATTACTGTAGAAACCTTTTTAAAAATTATCAGTAAATATTCACTGTTCAACAACATCATGGAAATACCATATAAAAAATGGTATATTGTTGAAATAAGACCACACTAAAGATCATTAATTTGTCTTAAGGACTCTCCTTACTTTACATTCTATTCACCTCCATACTATTAGACTTCTATGTCTGCTGTATAGAATATGCCAAATTCTATGGCCAAACTCTCCCCATATCTATTATATCTGACTCATGAACTGCTATCTTCAGAGTCTGTGCCAAATCCAAACAAAACTGAAACCTCATAGGAGGTTTTCTGTTCCATATTGAAGTAGTTTCAATTCATGATTTCCTTGTTGCTTCTCCATATCTGCAAACCATTTAAGATCTGACCTGCCATCTTGTTTGGCCTTCTGTCATCTTTGGCCATCATGATTTGTAAGTGTTTTTTTTTGTGTGTGTGGCTGATCATATCTATATCCAACTTTTTGCACACACTAAATATTATTTTTTTTTACTTCTATTCTGAATTTAATCCTTTCATCATGCCAGTGTTACTCCTGAGTTTTCTACAGCTTCATGCAACAGTTTGAGTCTAAGAATTACATAAATGAAAATAACTTTAGATCTCTACATAATCAGTTCCCTTGCAAGAAGTTGTATCTAGTCCTAGAAACAATCTTCAATCACAGAATCATTTTGTAAATTCCTGTTTCAGCACTAGTGTTTGTAGAACCTTATATACCATTAGTTGGTAATGTCCCCTAGTATTACTAATTTTAAGAACAGTAGATCTTAAATTTAAATAGAGGTAGATTTTCAAAATTATAAAAAATAAATTCTGTAAATTGTTTAGATAGGGATCAATTTTCTTATACTAAAAAAAAAAAAAAAAAATTTAGTGAATGAGTCAACCTTTGCCTTATAACACAGCCAGATAATGACTTTGGGTTCTTGTAAGCTGACACATTGGCCTGTATGTATCACTTGATAACATAGAGTATATTTGTTTAACTCTAAAATATTTCCCTTTTAGATATATTTCAGAAATCCTTCATATACACGTGAAACTTTTAGAATTGTGCTAAAAGTAAATAAAAATAAGTAATTGAAAATAAATTAAGAGAATCTTATTACAGAAAGGACTAGTTTAAACTGCTAGAAAGCTCACTGATAGTTCAGGAATTATCACTTTTTGACAAGATGAACAATATGTGTGGCATGAATCAAAGCTGCTAAAGTTTCCTGTTTAGCCTTTCATACAAGACTATATATATATTTTTCCGGTTTCTCCATATTTCCCTTTCCGAGTGCACCTTTTACCAGCCATCTGTATTCCCTCTGTCTCATGTCTCTTTTTACTCTTTCTGTGCTTCACCCTTCTCTTCTTTTTCATGAACTGGCATATAATATATAATGTAGGTAAATATTTTAATGTTGGACTTGCTTACAATATAAAAAGCATTTGGAATGTTTTATTTTTCTAAAATAAAATTAAATTTTTCAATAAATAAGTTAGTTAGGTAAGCAAATGTTCTTGTATTACTTTTGGGCTTCTAAAATTCTCCCATTGGGAGACCTAATCTTAGACTGATTTCCTTAGACTGATCACCCTGGATGAATGATTCAGCATAAAAGCTACGAGAATGGTGACTAATTTACATAGACACTCATGTTTGGGGCAGTTGAACTTGAGGTGCAGAAACAGATGCACAATTAATAGCCGGAGCAGAATCTACAAAAAATGCAGAAAAGGAGACAGGTTTCCCCTGTTTCCTCAAACTAGGAGAGCAATATGACAAGACCAGTGGTCTCCCTCATAATGTAAAATCTTGGCATTTAAGTCCTCATGGATTCCTAAGGATGATTCACAGAACATATTTTGAAAACCAGTCTTTCAGTTGAAAACAAGTGTGTGTATATACATATTTAAATACAAACATATATATATATATATATATATATATATATATATATATATATATATATATATATATATATATATATATATATATACAATTCTTTCCTACGGTGCTAACTGTAGACTTAAAAGAATGCACAACATGAGAGTGGTGAGTTAAGTTTTATTTGGGGCAAAATGAGGACTGCAGCCCAGGAAACAGAATTTCAGATAGCTCTGAGAAACTGCTCGGAGGAGGAAAGGAGGGAGCTAGGATATATAGGAGTTTTGCAACAAAGGGCAGGTAGTCGGAACATCAAAAGATTGCTGTTAATTAAAGAAATCAGATATGTCAACTGAAGGAATTTAGTGCTTCTCTAGGTATGAGAAGTTGCAAGAGTCTGTGTTCACTGAAATAATTCCTTCGATATGCACCTCAGCTCTCGGGGACCAGTATCCTGTATTTTCACATCCTGAGTTTCCTCGCGGCTCACCATAGGGAGTGGTTGCAGTCTGAAGGCTGCTAGATGGCAGGCATTGTTTCCTTTCTGAGTTCCCTCAGGGCTCACGTTGGAGGGCTGCAATTGCTGATGACTGTGACATCCTTTGTTTACTGATATGGCAAGAAATATCCCATTTCTCAGTGCATATCAATCAAATTAATAACCAAATGAAGCCATCTATACATTATCTCTTTATGCATTTGGTATTTTAGGTAAAGAATCAATCATTTATTCTACCTCCTAGAAGTACTTTATTTCAAGGTGATAAATTAGTTGATGAAGGAGAGTATAGTAATACTATAGAAGAACTCCAGGTATTAAAGATAAAAAGAATGATAGAAAAATCACCATTTTTAACGCTTACTGAAATAGTCTATGCAATGATTATTAGTGAAAATTCAGCCCAATAAGTAAAAGGTTGATGGGAAATTTAATAATCAATAAATAAGGCTGTCAGTATCTGAATCCACTGATTAGTATTTGCATCCCTAAAAGTTTCAGGTGTAGGGCTTCCCTGGGGTGCAGTGGTTGAGAGTCCGCCTGCCGATGCAGGGGACACGGGTTCGTGCCCCAGTCCGGGAGGATCCCACGTGCCGCGGAGCGGCTGGGCCCGTGAGCCATGGCCGTTGAGCCTGCGGGTCCGGAGCCTGTACTCCGCAACGGGAGAGGCCACAGCAGTGAGAGGCCCGCGTACCGAAAAAAAAAAAAAAGTTTCAGGTGTACAACATAGTGATTCAGTATTTTTTCAGATTATAACACATTAAAAATTATTATAATAACTGTGCTATGCAATATATGCTTGTTGCTTATCTATTTTATATATAGTAATTTGAATCTCTTAATCCCATACCCCTAATTTGCCCTTCCATCTCTTCCTTCTCCCCTTTGGTAACCACTAGTTTGTTTTCTATATCTGTGAGTTTGTTTGTGTTTTTCAAATACATACATTTGTATTATTTTTTAGATTCCACATATAAGTGCTATAGTATTTGTCTTTCTCTGACTTATTTCACCAGGCATAATATTCCTCTAGGTCCATCCACATTGCTGCAAACAGTAGAATTTCATTCTTTTTATGGCTGAGTAATATTCCATTGTGTGTGTGTGTGTGTGTGTGTGTGTGTGTATTTTTTTTGCTTCTGTTGCCCTTGCCTGAGGAGACATACCCAAAATAGTATTGCTAAGAATGTACACTGTTGGTGGCAATACAAATTGGTGCAGCCACTATGGAAAACAGTATGGAGGCTCCTAAAAAAAAAAAAAAAACTAAAAAAAAGAAAAATATCCTTTGAAATTTTACTTCACGTTGGGTTGAGGAATAACTATGTAACTGAGGTGCTTATTATTTTGTTTTGGGTATAGTCATTTTCATCCAGGACAGCTTCATGTATTTTGATTGTCAGTAATGTATATGTCTTTCTCTAGTGTAGAAAATAAGGATGGATATTTGTGTATTCCTTGATTAAAAATGCTATTAAATCTTTAGATGATGCACTGCTAAATCAATAGCTATTTTGCTACTTTAAATCACTGTGTATGTGAGTAAACCTCTTTAAAGTAACTGAAAATATAAGCATTCCTTTTCTGAAAGTAGCTCTTAAAATGACTTTCATTTTCACAAAGATACTTATTTCATTAGCAAAAGTAAAGGCAAATTCAATGAATTAAAGAAATATCAAGTTCCTGATGTTGGCACACTGACAATATTAAATAACATTCAAAGGCTCTTTTTAGTGACAAGGGAAATATCCTTTTCAAGGTTATAAATAACTTTGGCAAGTTCAATAATATTTTCTTTGCTCTATTAAAAAAGGCATAATGGATAAAGTTCTGAGAGGAATAAATATTTCTAATAAAAAGAATAGAACACAGAATATTGTCAGGAGTACTTCAGGAGTTACAATGAACCTGACTGCATTAGGGAAGCCCAATGCTTGTTTCTTCTATAGGCACGAAATATCATAACTTGTCCAAGCACCAGCATATAACCACTTCATAAAAAATTCAAATCATGGAGGAACTTTAATATTCTTCCGGGAAGAGCTATTAGAAATACCTCTACTTTGAAAGGTTAATGATTCTATGAGAAGTCAAAAATATTGATGAAATATTAGACTAAATCATGTACTGCATTGGTATTCAGACATATTTGAATCATTAAATATTTTTAAATGAATTATTATTCACAGATGGTCCAAAATTCATGCCTTAGCTTTGCTGTGATATTTGTAGTTTACTGAAAAAGAATATGTGGGATTTACTACCAAGAATTCAAGTCACATAGAATTAGTCTAGAATGCCAAAATGTATCTGAAATACAATTTTAGTTAGTTCAATATCAACTTTTTTCCGTTAATTTGTAGCCTTTCCTGAGTTTTTAGAGAAATCATAAATAGTATATTTCCAAGCATACTGCTTTATTGAAAATCACTTTTGTTATGATTAGAAGTCTCTAAAATGTATTTTTATTTTATTTTCTTTTAGCATTTATGGTACACACAGTGTTCAAACCTTGCATATATTTATTATTAGAAATAATTGAAATACAAAACAAAAAACAAGAAAAAAATTTCCTGAAGCTTACAGAAGAATTATAAAAAAAATTAGTATTAAAGTTAGTAAATAAAATTAGTAAATTATATTAAATGTTAATCAAGAAACAATTTCTAAGATCTCAGCCAGCCTAAAGACAATAAAAATTCAATGAAGTTGTACAAATAATAGGGAAATAAAGCTATGCCTTGAGCACTAATATTTTAATTCATACCAATGTAAAGGAAATATTAGAGAAGCAAAAATATTAACATACAGACATTTCGTAAAGCACCAAAAGGTAATGCAGTTAATTGGAAATGAATAATTCTTTTAACAATTTCCTCTACTATATCATATTTATTATTTATCTCTCCTTCATATATTCATAGGAAGCTTCATAAGAACCTTCTTCTCTCTAATCCCAAATTTACATAAGTGGAAACAAAGGTTTAGAAAAATTACATAATTTTTTCAATATCTCAAAATTTAATGTGGTATAGTGGGTCTTCTTTCATACCAGTACCAGTGATCTTAATCACTCTATTAGCATGCCATTGTCTATGGACATGAGCTGTACTCTGTCACTCTAACTACATAAAAATCCTTAGATAAGCTGTAAATTTCTAAGTATTAAAAACATGGTAACAATGTGACTCTCCACTATTAGAGTATAAGATGATTTAAATCACTACGTAGCTTCAGTGGTGATTAAACTGTATAATTGTTCATAGATTTTTCTGATCATCGTTATGACAGATTATAAGTTTTGGAATGGACATTCAAGGGCTTTACACTTTCTTCCTAAATTTACTCTCATCTCCCTCACAAATCTTGTACTTGAATTCTCAAAGAGATTCATTTCATCTTTAAATAAATTAGACAAGGAATACATTTTCTTATGTGGAATTAATGCTGTTTCTCAGTGGTATGCATGGGTTTAGTTTATATTTTATCTAATGGAGCCATCTAAAAGAGATATAATTCCTATTCCATATGACATCCCTGAACATTTCTTTTCCACACTAAGCAGCCCTGCTTATGATTCTTATTGTAACATAGGTTCTAGACTTTCACCCTTCCAAAATTTTTCCTTATTTGAGGTATTTTAGATTACCTGAAATCCTTTTGATATATGGTTTCCAGAACTAAACACAGTGTGCTTAGCCACACTCAATAGTTCATTTACTTTAACATAAATGGAATTTTACAGATTGCATTACTTAAAGGAATAAAATGAGACGTTACTTTGAGGAGTTTAATGTAATGGTGTTGATCTGAATTTCAATTTAAAACAATTTAAAAATTAAAATACAGTCTAAGGTACAATATGCACAATAAATGAGTCATAGATTCATCATTAGTATGTTAAAATATTCAAAGATTTACATTGTGGTTCATTAAAAATAGTTATTATTAGCATGCCTTCACTTATCTTTCTGATTATTAAAATGATGACAATAGGTATAGACTTTTTACTATAAAATTAAAATATTTGGATGGCTAATTTGCATATCACTGTCATATTTTTGTTAGAAAAATATTTTTGAAAGAAATTGCAATGTCATTAAACATTGAATTTCACTTTGTTCAATGTCAGAAATGCTTAAAATGATATACTTAGGAAACAGAATCAATAAGAGTTTAGACAAATCTGAATGAATTGAATTTATTAATATAATTTGCTAATGGCAAATTGTGAACCAGGCAAGGATTCAAAGGAAGATTTATATACAAATGATTAAATTATTTCTGTATCATCTCAAGCATATATTTGATGCTTCAAATGCATGTTTGTTTATAACTCAACAAGTTTTCTGGTGTTGCTCCATTTGTCAGCATTTTTAACTCACTGAAGAATATACTACATACTGTTGTTTTAGTTGACTTTTATAACTGCCCCACTATGGAAGAAATAAATACATTAAATCAAAAAATTGTTAATCTAGTCTTTTTAAGTGTCTTAAAGCTATAACTCAATTTGCTGTAGAATGGATTTCATCACATGTTTAAAATTCATCTTTTTAAAATTGGCAAAACTATCTGAAAAAAAACCTGAGAAGTATCTGAAAAAATATTCTGTATCATATGGCCAATTAAGAAATAACATGACATGATCAAGAATATTTACTATTTAGCTACTTTTTCTGTAATATTGAAAAGTGTTATAAATTTTTAAAATCGAAGGAAATATAATAATTGTGATCCTAAAATGGATACATGTAAATTATCCTGGGAAATTCTTTTAGGAATAATCTCACTTCTATAGTTTTTCTTATTCTAATGCTCAGTATTATCACAAAACCTATTTTTTTCTAACCTGTGTCTTCCTGCAAATCATCCATTCCATTTTCAGTCACATTGAACATTCAGTAACTTTTCCATTCCTTTGTTATATGATATAACTATGTTTCACCCATACTTTGTTAATCTTGATTATTTTCCAAGGTAACTCCTGTGAGTTTTGAGCTTTGAGCCTGTATTTTCAAAACTAAACAAATATCTTTTGTCTGTTGAGCTTTCCTAAATGACCCACAAAGATGTAGACTTTTAGTGTGGTCCTCTTGTCTTTTTTATATTGGGGAATACTTTAATATTCAGAAAACAGATGCAGACTTTGTGCCAGGAAGCAAATCAGTTTACATTTATCCATAAAAAGACACAGAAATTGTGTTCTCACATACAGCTTTCAAGGATGTATGGAGCGGTGACATTGGAATAAATAATTTAAAAACAGAGTAAATACATAATTAAAATGATTGAACAGTGAATGACAATTTATTAGATATAAATCCTGAAGTTCAATGAGATAATTTGTAAAAGGAAGTTGAGGTCATGAATGAAATTGGATGAAAATATGACTTTTCTCACGTTTAGCTATGGTGAATTAGCTTAAATCAGACTAATCCTTCTGCAGAAAACAAGTCAAGAAGCTATAAAAGTATATGAGATATCTATTAAAAAACATTATATAATGGCAATCAGATTTGAGAAATGAAGTTCCCAAAGAAAAGTACTGTGATACAAATCCAATATTCCAAGCACTTGTCTCTCACTCTCCCATAGCCCCCTTGATACATTTGCCAATATGACACATCCGTTAAGGAGATTGAGATGTTGAGCGCAATTTTTGATAGTTGAATGGGGCTAGGAGACAAAAATTAGAGTTAAGGACCTGACAAGGAGGACGGGCTTTGGAAAATACTCCAGACTTTTAGTCACAAAACTTGAAGATCTATATCCTAGAAGTAAGGGAACATGGGAATACATCATTGCAAACAAAAGCTGAAACTTCTCAGGAGGAATAATATATAGGAATAGAAAAAACTGGATTATATACTTGTCTTCACAAAGACTTTAACCCTGGTTTAAATTAGTTCAAACACTATTTGAATCTTTCTTCAGTGTAACTTAATTGTAGAGTTTATGTCCTATCTAATTTTCAAAACTTTATGTTATAATTAAGGGGCAGAAGTGGGAGAGAAAAGTTCTATTTTTTTTTACTGGACCACAATTGTTGTTTTCAGTCAGGTTCTCTTGATCTTATAGTCAGTAGCCACCTTAGATCTGGTCCAGAGAAGGGCTTGTCCTGGACTCCATAATTTTGAATTTTCTTCTTATGAGGTAAAGGATCTGCAAGGGCAAAGTGATAAGCTCTTCTGGAGCTTGTGCCCTCCTCCACTGTCTAGATCATGCTTAGGGTACTTTGTCCCCTGAATATCTCTGCCCAGTAGCCCCAAATCTCCTTGTAAAGCCTGTAAGACCTCTTTCCTGGGTCTTCCCTTCCAATGATTGACCACATCTGCCACATCTGCATGGGCACACTTTTGTAGAATAGATGCCCTGGTATAGATAGGAATGAAGTATCCACTTATGTGTGCATTAGGTTGTTGATGAAGAAAACGGGAGCTGAGAGTAGTAAGAGAAGGTGGGGACAGAGCCCTGGCTGGGGATAGAGCCAGGAGGCAGGCTCTCCCCTTGCCTCTAAGTTATACCCTTGAACAACAAAAAGTTTGAGAATTGTAAACTTAAGCCTGGCCCTCCAAATTATTATAATGGTAAGAAGATAAAACATTTTCTTTAACAGCTAGCTTAACTTAATGACTTTAAATACTTAGATGTGGTTTATATATTAATTAGTTATCAGTATGACAAATTTCCCCAAACTTAGTGGCTTTAAATCATTATTACTTTTATTACTTCTCCAAAGTCTATGGGTTGATTAGGCATTCTGATACAGGCCAGGTTTGGCTGATCTGTAAGTGGTCACCTAGCTCCTTGACGTGGGGCTAGCTAGCTTAGAATGGTCTCAACTGACATGATAAACTCTGTTCCGAGAGCCCATTGCTGGCTGGTGGTATCAGAGTTTGTGTCTTTATCTTAGGCAGCTATTAAGAGTTTAAGGTAACTTCATCTATTTGTTCAATGTGAAAATAAAAGTTCAGTAAATACTGGAGTGACTTATTTTACATTATGGTAATCATTTTAAACACCTCCTCATTACTGTAGTGATCCAATAACTGCTATTTTATGCTTTAAATGTATATTTAATTTTAGAGCATGCATAAATTTACCTTGGAATGTTGGCTATTCTTCCTATATTCTTACCAAACAATTCTGATTTTATGCTTTGGGCAATTTGCTTTTTGTATCCATAATGGACATAATAGAGTAAAGGTCAACACAGATCCTTTGCTGAAAGGGGTTATAGCCCAGGGGGTCAGAGATATAATTGAGTCTGAGAGCACAAATCAGTGTCATGGCAGAAATTATTCCCAAGTCAATAGTGTTATTAAAAAGGCACTACCATTTAAAAGTCCTTTGTTCTCTAATGTTAGTCAAGTCCGAAAGTAGATAAATTTTTTTTAAAAAAGGATAAAATACTATGAGATGCAATGAGGAAAAATATAATCAACATTTCCTCCAACCTCAGAAAATAAATCTTCAGGATGTACTTAGAGTTCACTTAAACAAGCATACTTTAAAAAAGAAAATCTCCCAAGCTGTTACTTGAAAGTATTTTATGTACATTAAAAAATTGTTACCTGTTAATTGTAAAAACAAGTCTCTTAAATAATGTATATCACTAAGTTTTTGATGATCTAGACAGAAAATTCTCACAAAGTAGACTTCTAAAAACAGGTGTCTTTTCATCAACTTGCCAAACTATATGAGATTAATCTTACTTACCTCTTTTTTATTAGAATATTTTACTAGGTATATATTTTTCACAGTAAGTTGTTTCAGTGTTCAGGTACAGTAAAAAGACCACTTGAATTTAGTTTTTAAAATCCATATTTGAATTATCATTGGAAATTTGTAAACCTAGTTTATGAATCTAGTCAATTTTAATTTTAAATCTAGTGTGTTTTAATATATAATTCTAATAAACTTTATCATCTTTAAGGTAGCCTTAAATATAGCTTGGTTAATTTTATTTCATTAGTATTTTATCTGTATTTCTGAATAAAATCTATTCAAATTTTTCTTTATTCTAAATAAAAAATAATCTTCTCAAGTCTTCCAGAAATGTTTAGGTATCCAATAAATTATACTTATAAATATTACCTCTTTTATGATTCTTAAATATTTGTGTACTATTAACAACAAAATCATCTTTAATTTTTCAAATAAAGTTACAAATCTATAATAATTACTCATTTACATATTTTAAATTTGGATCAGAAGAGTAAGCTTTGGAATACTTAAACGTGCCAAATTGTCTTCATCATCACAAATGTACTCCATTAGTTATTTCTGTGCCTAATTCTAAACCTTTTACGTTTAAAAGACTCATTAAAGAACAGTAATACCAGCCCACATAAACTGGACTCTCAATCATAGCTGTCATGGCTTATATACAGCAAGAGGTGCTTAGTAGGAAATTAGTAGCTGTTGCCTCCCCACCTCCACCCGACCCCAGGCTGACTGCTATTTAT
The DNA here is from genome assembly GCF_949752795.1 of Hyperoodon ampullatus. Classification (NCBI taxonomy): domain Eukaryota; kingdom Metazoa; phylum Chordata; class Mammalia; order Artiodactyla; family Ziphiidae; genus Hyperoodon; species Hyperoodon ampullatus. The sequence continues at coordinate 108,514,323 of NC_136917.1, forward strand.
TTTTACTATAAGGAGGATTCTATGTGATACCAAAGGGTTGATCTTTCAGCTCCTGTCCCTCAGAGTTAATTTACATATTACTGTATTTTCGTTTGAATCTTCAAGCTCATTCCCAGATTATAGGTGTCATTTTTTGTTAATTATTTAGACCTCTTTTTTTTTAACTTAGTTGGCTTTGAGAATATGTTAATGCTTTCTCACCATCTAAAGACTCCTTTCCCTTGTACAACTCACACCCTTATATATTCTTTCATATAATTTTGAATTCTTTTGCCTCATGTAGCTAGCGAGAACGCTATATTACTTTCCACACGTTTTTTTCCTATGTTGCAAGTCCACAACTTTTACACTGATTAAGATCACCTTCCATTGGATTTCACACATATCTTGTGACTTCTTCTGGCTCTGTGGTCAAACTCTAAAGCTATGTTGATAACAGTGAGAAATCTTTAGTCAGAGTTGAGAATGAGGCTCAAATGGTATTCAGGGCATGCTAGTATAACAAGTACTCTAACAAAGGCTGCCCTGCCAGAGAGTACAGTATTTTTTTCCTCTTTTCTGGTGAAATAATTGCCAGACAACTATCTTGGAATCAGTAAAGCTAGCCTTCCTTAGAAAGTTTGAGAAGAAAGAGACATAAATTAAACCCTTTGTATTCTGAGAGTTGAACATATCTAAGCTTGGACTAACACAGGGGGAAGGGTTAAGGGCAGAAGCTAAAACAACTGTTTTCAGAACAGACATTTTGAAATTTTGACTCAAACAGTGCTGATTCAGACCCCATATGCTGACATATATAACCCAGAGTTGAGAAGTGGTCCTTCTCTGCCTATATGGTATGTAGTCTTTTATTTTCTGTATATTATGATGTTTTAACATCATAAAGCACAAACAAAAAAATAAAACAAACAAACAAAAAAAACAAGCTTTCTTGCTGGGAAGAGACTGTCCCTCAGGGCTAAGCAATTCTTAGATATAGCAAAGGGCCCAAAAGGGAACATGCCTTTGATATGCAAATTAACCAGTCTAGAGCCATATCTTCTCTCCCTGGCCTATGCACCGCAGTCGGTGATATTCCTCTGCCTTCATCATCCCAGGGCCAGTTACCAGGCAACTAGAGACCATCTAGCCCAAGCCAACTGGAATTATTCATATTAGCCAGTCCTAAACTGTTGACCCTGCCTTGCCCTAATCTTCCTACAGAACCCCCAGTAAAGGCCATGACCTAAGTTCCCCCTGCTCCTTCCCTTCTGCCTCTTGACCGATGCTTGTGTCATCCCCTGTGGCCCTGAGTCACATACATTTACTCCCTTCTCTGAGACCTGTGAGTATAATAAACTTTTTCCTTGCTGGCCTTGTTCTCGTTTTGTCCTCTGGCTGGACCAGCTTTAGCATACCATGTCCAACATGTACAATTTGAAAATGGTCCCACTCTCTGCCCCAGGTATCTGAACAGCTTTGGCAGCTCAGGGTTCAGAGTATCTGCCATGGGAAGAGAGGTATTGCCACTGAGGGAATAGCAGTGACCATCACCAGTCACTGGCATGCAGTTCTGCAAAAGAAAACAGAACCAGAGCAGATTTCTTTCTGATTCCCCTTAGACAAATTCTGTAGACTCCCAGAAACAACTGGGAGAGTTTTGAAGTAGACATTGATTTTCTCAAATTATGCAAAAAAAAAAAAAAAGCCAGCAACATTTGGGAATTTATATTAGTGTGACCTGATTGGACCTATAGGCTGGGGAGGCATAAGGACATTCTGATTTCAAATCAGTTATTAAATATGTATGCACAGTTCAAGGTGTACTTGGTTCTTGCACTTTTCAAGGGTGAATGAATATTTTGTTTTGCTTTGACTTCTTTTTTTTTAACATCTTTATTGGAGTATAATTGCTTTACAATGGTGTGTTAGTTGCTGCTGTATAACAAAGTGAATCAGCTATATGTACACATATATCCCCATATACCCTCCCTCTTGCATCTCCCTCCCACCCTCCCTATCCCACCCCTCTAGGTGATCACAAAACACCGAGCTGATCTCCCTGTGCTATGTGGCTGCTTCCCACTAGCTATCTATTTTACATTTGGTAGTGTATATATGTCCATGCCACTCTCTCACTTCATCTCAGCTTACCATTCCCCCTCCCTGTGTCCTCAAGTCCATTCTCTACGTCCATGTCTACGTCTTGCTTTGACTTTTTAAGCACAATTATTAAAAATTGATTTAAGGGAGGTCACGTGAGTGTGCACAGTTTTCTATCTGCTCTACTCAGTGTCATAAACTCTATAACTGAGTATTATTCCCAATGCTGTTCAAATAAATGTTTATTAAGCTGAAAGGAAATAAACAGGAAAATCCAAAACAGTATAGGGTAAGTGCCCATGGAGGAAAACAAAAATTGTGAACAAGGAAGGGAGTTTTCTTTTTTGTTTTGACAGGAAAAGATTGGCGTCAATTATACATCCCTAATTACTCATGACTCATGATGTATAAGTATTAGGTAATACTAGCTAATCTTTATTGAGTGTTACTATATGGTAGGCACTAGATTAGGCCATTTAAATTTACCATCTCATTTAATCCTCTCAACAGTCCTCAGTAGGACTATTCCTACATTCCTTTTTTTTTTAATTTTTAAATTTTATTTATTTTTTTATACAGCAGGTTCTTATTAGTCATCAGTTTTATACACATCAGTGTATACATGTCAATCCCAATCTTTAGGCTCTGCTTACTTCTTCAAGTCTCATCTCTCATCCTTCCCTGCTCCTGTGCCATCACAGGCAACTGTGAGCAGATCCGTTTTAATTGCTCCGTGTTCCCAGCTCCCTCTCCTCCTCTCCACCCACCGCCAATGTAATGCTTATCCCACTACATTGGAATTTCCTGCTAATTGTCTAGCCCCCACCTACCAAAATGTCTACCCAAGAGAGTAGCTTTCTTTCCTAGCTGTTGCATCTTATCAAGCAGAGCACTAGGTTGTCATCATCTTCCCTTGGCAGGGACATTGCCTATGTGTTGGTCTGTACGTACCTCTCTGGTGACTCTCCTGTAACAACTCTGATTCTCTTTCCTCTCTTTCATTTCAGACTCGCTGTGTTTAATCTGGGATAAATATAAAACAAACTAACAAGGCTTATCAGTCCCAGAAGTTAAATCTAAATATATAATAATCTCTTTTAGAAAAAGCTTTACATCTCTTGCTGTATTACCTTTGATATTTCTAATTTTATGTTGTAATTTTTGGTTTCTTAAATATATTTTCCAGTGATTTCACCATTTTTTAGTTTTCCTAAAAGAACCAGCTCATAATTTTTCAGTTCTGCTTTTCTTTTTTTTTTTCTTTTCTGAGTCATAATTCATTAATCTCTTCTTGCAATTTTTTTTTTTTCCACAGAGTTGCTTTATTTTTAATCTAACCATCCTAGAATAGAGTTCTGGTAGTTATATCAAGATGTATGTTTCTCAGAGCAGTTGAAATGACAACAATTTAAATAGATACAGTTTCTAAGCCCTACTAAAAAGAAAGATTTTAATGTCCCTAATGTGTTAATCCTTACATTCTTATTAGGGCTTGGGCAGGCAGTTTGCACACGAGCAAACATGTTCTTAATGTGACTAAAAGCACCAAAATTAGGGAAGTTGAAGAAAAAAATGAGAACAAAAAATTCTAAGAAGATGATTCAGAAGAGAAGCATTTCCTCTACTTCAAGGAGACTCTTGCAGCCTTCAGAAGCTTTGCTGTAGAGCCAACCTGTAGGAGTTTTCTAATGCGGACAGATATCTAGGGCTTTGGGTTTGGAGAAGACTTTGCTCCCCACAGGACAATCATTTACATAGAATCAAACAGTTTTCATCTTTGTGTCTTGGCCTTTTATAAAGCTTTTTATAAAGAAGGAAAAGTACTCTGAACACAGCAGTTGTTCCTTAATTCTTTGGGGGTTAAAAAAAGAAGAGAAATACTACGGTTTTTCAGTTTTTTAGTATCTTGACTTGTTCTGAAGTTTAGATATAGATGTGTTTTACATTTAATGTATGTTCTAAATCAGTAAATGCATGCATTGTATTTATTTTTTACATATTTTCTGGATATTTTTCTTATTATATATACATATATACTCACATATATGTGTATGTACATGTAAAGGAAGCATATGTGTAAAATGTATATATTAAGATACAGGTAAGGATAAAATCTAAAAGTATGGATGGTAATGTAGAAGGGGACGAGGAATGTTCCTCCCAATATTTTAAACACAAACAGAAGGGGGAGATCAGTACATCCAGTGATATACATCAATGTGTTTTATAACACTGCTCCATATGGCAAGGATGAATTCTGAATACCATTGTTTAAGTTTGGTGAAGTTCTAACTCATACAAACTGTCCTTCAACAACATATAACAACCTCCTATCAATCCAGAGGGACAATTTGCTAAGATCCCAAGCAAGAAAAACATGGAAATGGTTTCCAGCTATGAAGCTTATCATCAACACAGAAACATAAGGTAGAGGACTCCACCTCATCAGCCTAGAGAAGAAACCCCATTTCTCCTAACTGTTGAACAAAATGGGCTTAATTAAAGCAACTGAAAATTTTGCAGTCCTCAAGACAGAAACCTTAGATGAGTTACTTCTACAAATAATATTTTGAGTGCTTTGATTTTATCCTAAATGAGCATTTTGGTTTGGAAAGAATTCAAGTTACCTTCAGCGAATGAAGCACTCTCTAGCCCACTTTCCCTGGACTAGGGAAGAAGAGGGCTGTGCCTTCTTTAAAAGGAATACCACAAGAGCAGTTTACAGAAAAATGGCAGGAGAGGAAGGTGTGATCGATGGTGCGTGGGGTTTAGAACACCTTTGCTCAAAAATCAGCTACAGATTGGCAGGCATCAGTGATTCCTGGACTTGTCTTTCAATCCATTCTGTACACACATATTGGGAAGGAGATGAACTCTCCTTCTCTCTACCTTTCTATACCTATATTTACAACTATTTTTCCCTCTTGAGCCACAGAAAACCAGACTATTCAAAAGCAACATGGCAGGACTTCCCTGGTGGTCCAGTGGTGAAGAATCCGCCTTCCAATGCAGGGGACACGGGTTTGATCCCTGGTCAGGGAACTGAGATCCCACATGCTGCGGGGCAACTAAGCCTGCGTGCCACAGTTGCTGAGCTTGCACGCCTCAACCAGAGAGCCTGCATGCTGCAGACTACAGAACCCATGTGTCCTGGTGCCTGCGTGCCACAGCTAGAGAGAGAAAACCCACACGCCACAACCAGCAAGAAGCCCATGCCCCACAACGAAGAGCCCGTGCTGCAACGAAAAATCCCACAGGCCTCCACAAAGATCCCGTATGTTGCAGCTAAGACCCAACACAGCCAAAAAGATAAAAAAAGAAAATAAATAAATAAATATTAAAAAAAAAAAAAGGCAATGTGACATAGAGAACTTACCCCAAATTTTACGAAAATATTTTAAAGGATTCATGGTTCTGTAAGCTTCTGAAAGATGATTTCTGTCTGGTAAATTTGGATTTCCAAGTCCTAAGTTTGAAATCTACTCAGTCATAAATATTCTTTACAGAAGAACTTCAGTGACCTGAAGAAGAATTATGGACTGAAAAGGCAAAAATTAACCAAATCCTAAAGACTTTATTTAACAGAGCAGGGAAAGTAGTTTACAGTCTTTGAAGGATACAGAACCCCAGAGTATGCAAGGTAACCAGCAAATACAAAAAAAAGAAAAGAAAAAGAGAAAAGAAAATCTACTTTGCAACGTTTTAAAAGCATATGAAAAAAACACTTGTTTTTAACTCAGAAAAGGGAAATAGACTTTATTTATAAGGAGTGAACTCTCCTTTAAGGAAATTTTTCATATATTGACAGGAACTCAAATCTTCACGCTTTTAAGTCATTAGGGAACACATGATCTCTCAGGTAAGAATAGCAGCTTCCATTATGACTTTTTTTAATGGTTGAAGGTATGTCATCACATTTTCAGGAGACGATTCTAATTATCTTTCATTATTTTGTTTTATTTTTCTCCTGCAATTGTTTCTTGTCAATTGCATTTCAGATATCATCCAACATGCTACTCACTCCTGCGATTTGAACCATTGAACTCAAGGTCCCTTCCAGTTGATTAGAATCTCTCAAATGATACTGACATTTGAACTTGTGCATCTGTAATCTGTTTGCTCCTGCTAAGTCCTACCTCTACATGCAACCCACGCTCCATAATTCCTGGCGAGAAAACAGAGCAGATTTAATGACATCTTGGACCCCTCAACAAGGCACCTCTGTGGGCATCATGGCCCTTTATTGTATGCTCTCATAAAAATTGCCACCACTGTGGTTATTCAACATATGTTTTTTAAGTGCCTCATATGTTGCAAATGGTGTACTAACGTTACAGTGATTCGAAAATGACCACAGTAGAAACTTTGCTCTCTAGTGACTAATCCTAAAAGGGAGATTGGAATTAGCATCATGTATTTCCATACCTCCACAATACAACTCCCCCACTGATGACCCCAACATGTATACGTCCTAGGAAATTTAGACTTTCAGGGAATGAAAAGAAATAGCAAAATATTTGCAAGTTTGGTGGGTGAGTAAATGAGTCCTAAGTGAAATTTGCATGTGCTTTCCTCTTGGGTAAAGTGGAGCATCTATAAAGTGCTTTAGAGCTATTGCTGTTTCTTTGGCAGTGAATTCTCTGTTTACATCTTTTGCTCAGTTTTATTGCATGGTATGTCCCTTTCTTGTTAGTTTATAAATTTATATTGAGAAATTCAAATTTACCTAAATATATTAGGAAAAATAGCCCTTCATATATAACATGAGATGTACATGTTTACTAGTTTGATTTTGTTTTTTTGATTTAGCTTATTGTATGATCTTTGATTGAGAAATCAAAACTTGCCTAAATATATATTAGAGAAATTAGGCCTTTTTATATAATATGAATTGCAAATTTTTACCAGTTTGTTTTTGGTTTTTGCCTTTGCTTATGTATGATCTTTGACATTTGTATGTTTGGTATATGTGTCTGTATTTTAGTCAAATTTATTCATTGCTTGGTAAATGATCAACTTTGGTTCTTCATGTGGTATCATTGTTAGAACAGTTTTCTATATTCTGGGCTTATAAAGTACTTATCTAGCTCTTTCTTGTATATTTTGGGGTTAATTACATTTAAATCATTGACATGTATGCATAAGGTAGCAGATGTATTTGTATCCACCTTCATTGAATCTAAATGGCTACTCTGTTCTATAAAAACATTAGAAAAAGCCCTGTTTCCACATTTAGTTCTTGTATATATTTGTGTCCATCTCGTGTCCATTTCAGGATTAAACAATAGGTGAAAACTGTACTGATTGGATACAGCCAAAGGTGTCTCTAATTCGTAATAATCAAGGTGTTGGTCAATCAGTATTAACAACACATTAGAATAATCAAATACGTATTATGTGAAGGTATAATAGATATAATGATATATTTTGAGACTTGAGATTTACTATCATTAACTACTATATTTAGATGTGTAGGATTTTCTAAAATTGTATTTACAACCTGTATATATGTAAAATTAAGTGTATTAATTATTTTATACATATATGCTGCTAAATGGCTCTTAAAATAAATTTTGAATATATAGCTTCTAAAACAGACAGCTGCCATCCCCTTTGTCACTTATTTTACCAGGTTGCCTAGAAACATCACTTAATAGATTGGACAACGGCAACCTTTGTAAAATGATCATGAACAATAAGGTACATGGAGTCTAAATGTGGCTTTCTAAATTATGAAATATTGTTGTGATGACTTATTTCAGTCAATACTACTTATGCTAAAAGCACATTTTTTAGAGGGCAGAAGTATTAAGTAATTTGAATACTCAGAAGATACAGATGTATCTTGGATACTCAAAGATAGAGACGTATATATTTCATTTCATTTTGTGAGCAGAGATACTCCTAGAATGGAACGTCCTAAAAGTCACTCCAGGCTTAACATTTTTCATGTTAAACATTCTATGATTGGTTTGGCTAACCCTTATCTTTCTCTTGTAGTTGACTGAGAAACATGCTGGCTTAATTATTTTTCTTTTTAACTTATTATCTAATGCCTAGCATAAAGCATGTTAAAAATGATGTTCAATAAATGTTTACTGATGACATTTTAGCCAATCATATAGAAAAACATGCAATTTTAGCCACTCATATTTAATAACTTACAGTTTCACCAGATTTTATTGGCTAAGAAAGTTTTAACATCAGTACCATATAAATTTTCTTCAACTTCGAGAGAAAATAGTTCATTATGTTCATTATCATGAAAAACAAATAGATACTCAAATGCAGTGACGAGACTAGGCAAAATTTCAGCAGTTTCTTCCTTTCCTGACTTTCATGCCCTCCAGATATACCTTCTACATCTAGCAACTACTGACGTAGGCTAGTATATAGCTGGGATTTTTGACAAAGGTTAATTTTCTTTCAAATTTTCTGAATGAGTATGAAGAAATCATTTTAGGTTTTTTGTCTATGTGTAGGAACTAAAAAATGTTTAGTGTCACAAAAAGTGAAAATTATTATAATGCAGATGTGAGACTTAAGAATGCTTATATATGAAAACAGTGTGAAGGAATCCATACGCAAACTGATAGTTTCTCCTATGTAGCATAATAAGTATCTGAATATTATTCTATTATAAAGGCAAAACTCAGAAGAGGGAACAAAAGTGAAGTTACATAATAGAAGGAGAATGAAAGCAGAGGCCTTTAAAAATATATTCAAATAAATGTCCCTGTAAAGGAGAAAATGTAAAGAATATTAAGGATAACTGAGAAACCTGTCTCCCACTACAAAACTTGTTTTGTGGAGAAAATAAGTGCCTAATATAGTTAGACAGGCCCAAAGGTGCCCACACATCAGTCAGTTAACATAATTTGAGAACCTCAGTGTCAAGGATGGTGAATAAGTCTGACATCTTACTCTACTTGCGAGCTAAAAAGTCTCAACTTCTTGAATGTTGGTAGAAGACATGAGATGCTTGGATGCAGGGGCAGAAGCATTTATTTCTCTCAACACAGCAAGCAGCATTGAGCATGAGCATAGTTGGTGTCCATTCTTCAAGTCAAAATTCCCAGAGTGATGGAAAAAGGGTAGGTGACACCTGCACATATGGTGGATTGTGTTACAGGAGAGGAAATCTGAGTTTAAGGAACCTGAATCTTTTACACCAGAGGGAGGTAGAGGTACAACCTACCTCTATCTTCCAATGCTTTGTGCTACAAAATATCGCCTTGAAAAGATATTCTGGAAAAATGGCTCAGTGCTTCTATTTGCAAAATGTTCAGAAACTCATAAGCTCCACAGAGGATTCTCTTCCAATCTTTGCCATTAGTGATTGACTAATGTAGACTAAAAATGTAGAGTGTTTAACACTGAACTCATCTATTACATCCTTGTCAAAATGTTACTACACCATATTCAACTTTTGTTAAAATACTATTTTTACAATATATTTAACCTGCTGTGTAGAGGAAACCACTCTTTTCCCATCGCATGTCTGTATCATTTCTTGGTTTTTGTTGTATTTTTGTATTTTTTCTTTTTGTTGTATTTTTTTCTTCCTCTTATTCTTAAAGAACATGAACTTCTTCCTACTGCATACTATCCCAGATTTATTTATTGATGTCAATTTTCTTTTGCTTCTTGTTTTAAAGATATTAACTTGAAGGTCATCTGAACAGTGAATATTTCTGAATTCTTTCCCCAAGTCATCTAATTTCTCATATTCTGAACCATTATTGCAAATGGACATTGTAGAAGATTTTAAAAAGTTAAAATATATACTCTTTAAAGCCTAAGAGGGGTAAAAAAAAAAACAATGAAAATCTATAAAAATCACCACATACATGTTTTTAACTCATATGTTCCCTTTGTGTAGTTAAACACACACACCGAGAGACAGACATATGTACAAACTCATCCACATGACAAAGTGGTTATATATTTGGGTATTAGAGTTAGGTTATGTATGTTCACATCCAGGATCTGCTAATCAGAGCAGAGAAACCGCAGTTTCCACATGGATAGAAATAGAGATAGTAGCCATTACATGCAGGCATCGTTAAGATTCCTGTGAAAATTAATGAAATAATGTTGGTACCTTTAGTGCGTTACTTAGACCTAGTAAGTGTTCAGTAATTGTAATGCAGAATGATGTAGAAGAAGAGCTAGGCTCCCCACCCCTAACAAGCAATTCGCATGGCCTTTCCAGACTTCAGTATCTTCATCTGTGAAACTACTAGTATTGTAGTATTTGATCTCCCATGTTCAAACACCAAGATTCTGTTATTCTGTGACTATGATTATATGTAATGTTTGTTTTAAAATGTCAGCATTACAGTGAAATTCAATCATGAACAACTAACAAAAAACTATCATTGTAATTTTTTATTGTTGTGATTATTATTCAGAAAACCATAATTATTATTCTGATTCCTAGTGCTTATTTAGCTCTTTGTCTCTACTAGATAGTGATGTTTTACAGTCATCACATTTTTCCCTAGAAAAATTCTTGAGTTCTCTACATTAATATTTGTTTTACAAACAAGGAAACTGAAATTTAAATGGGTTAACTAACTGACTAAGGTCATATAACTGGAAAGAGTTAAGAATAAAGCCTGAGGAGTGAAGGAACAAGAATGCAATTTAAACAAAAATAGGATAATTTGGATGGTAGGCATTGATTTTTTTAAAATAAATTTATTTATTTGTTTTTTGGCTGTGTTGGGTCTTTGTTGCTGCTCGTGGGCTTTCTCTAGTTGTGGTGAGCGGGGACTACTCTTCGTTGTGGTGTGCAGGCTTCTCATTGCGGTGGCTTCTCTTGTTGCAGAGCATGGGTTCTAGGCGCACAGGCTTCAGTAGTTGTGGCACGTGGGCTCAGTAGCTGTGGCTCGCAGGCTCTAGAGCGCAGGCTCAGTAGTTATGGCACACGGGTTGAGTTGCTCCATGGCATGTGGGATCTTCCCAGACTAGGGCTCAAACCCGTGTCCCCTGCATTGGCAGGTGGATTCTTAACCACTGTGCCACCAGGGAAGTCCTGGGCATTGATTTTTAAAATAGTGTTTTCTATAGACATTAGTTATAAATTTCTGAACAGAATTTTTAGTTTCTCAAAGACAAGAACCATTTGTTTTCCAGTTTCCTTCAAACCAACTGTAAACAGAGTAGACTCTAACGAAAACATAGTGACTGAGTCAATGATTCAATCAGCCCACTCTCCTAGCATTATCTCAATAATATATTTGTTTCTTTTGGTTGGACACGAGCAGTCTCATGGCATGAAGGAGCAGTATTTTTTTAAAAATTGTTTCACTGAGTAAATATAGAATAGCTAGCCAAGGTGGTGACCAGAATATAGTATATTGATTTAAGAAGCTCTAGTTGTGAGTGTTATTGCATAAAGGAAATTTTGGCACAGAAATGACAGTGATCATTGATGTCTGTGTGAACATCAAGTGCTTGGCAGGAGACACGCAAAGCACTTAGTGCAGAAGTTCGGGCAGACATCTGTCTTTGCTAAAGACACACCATGTTCTGATGAACCATGGCAGGCTGAGAATGTCAACAACATTCCCTGGAATTAAAATCTGGCAAAATTTACACTCTGTCCTGGATAGAGGGATTTATTTTTTTAATTGGAAGTGTTGATTTCTAAATTGCCTCAAATCCTCAATTACATGTATTTTTTGCTTTGGGGAGTTTTTGTTTGTTTGTTTTTCCTCAAGTTTAAAAGGAAACCACAGATACTACCAAAATAAATTGGGAATGGGTCATGTTGACATATGTAATTTTTCTTCTAGCTCTTAACATAAAGCGTTGAAATAATGCCCATTTTCCCAAATCTCAGAAACAAGGTAGAATATGGTCAGTATGGGACTGACATGCAGATAGTCAAACAAACACAGTCCTTTCATTTGTTTAACCAGTAACTCATTATGCAAGAGTATGAGTTCTTGTACTATTTTGCTTAAACCATTGTTACATTCTCTTCCAGTGCTTCATAAAGCAAGAGCCAAAATAGGAGCCCAAAATTCACTTTTGATTATCAGAAAGTATAAGATGCCCGTATTCTAATAATGACAGTATTAACTACTACTTCCTCAGATCATAATTTGTCACAGACATTATGCTAATCATTTTTCATGGATCATTTCTTCAGTATCTGACTTTAGAGCTGAAGAAATTGCCTTCAGAGAGATTAAATCACAGGCCAAGATCACTGGCTGGACAGTGTCTGAGCCACAATGATCACCTTTAAGTTCTGTCTGATTCTAATGCCTGGGCTGAGACAGTATTAAAGCCTCCAATAAATTCATATGCATTTCAATAAATACTATCACAATGGGGTCATGGGCCTGTGGAAGACCCCCCAAAAGAGGACTTGATCTGGTATAGCACAAGTCTGCATTAGACTTGATAGGGATGTTAGGGGTCCCTAAAACCACATAAATTAATGTAAAAGGAAATAAATAGAATAGATGCTAGGAGTAGCTTTTTTCTAAAATTACTATTATGTATTCTTAAGGGAAGACTGAACTTTTTTTTAATACTTTGTTTTTAAATCTTTAAGGAGTGAGCAGCTAAGAAGTTATATGTTCTGTATAATATAACACATGAACACGAAGCCCTAATGCTCTATTTGTGTAAGGATGCCAGGGAACATGTCTAAATTCTCAAGATTATATCATTGGCTTAATTATTATTGTTAGTTTCATTTTGTATAATTTCAATATTTGTATGATTTTTATTGTTTATTATGTATTTACTTCTCATTTTATAAAAATATATTCTACATTGAGATCCAAGGCAGTAAGATATTCTAAATGTAAAGTTATGGTTCTAAAACTGTGTTCAAATCAAAAGTACAGAAGTCAGAATATTTCAAATAAAGGATGCAAAATTGCATCCACTGATTTCCAACAAATAGGAGGTAAGCTGCCTAAGATGAAATGATAAATGACTTTGGGAACAGGCTAATTCGAGGGCATTGTAAATGTCAGTTTTGTGTCTTCCTCCCTATTCTGAAAGTTTACCAGTATGAAACAGTTTTCCTAATATGCCACAATGAAGGCAAAACATAGGAACAGTCTTACTGCTGAACCTAACTCAAAAATTCAATTCACTAATAATGTGGCTAATTCAAAATAGGCATGTGATACACACAGAAGTACCTTCTCATAAAAATAGTATTTATATTTTTATACCAAGAATATAAAGTGCATAATGTTTCACTGCATTTTGAAATTTTTAGATTAAATAAAAAGTGGTTAATTTAATTTATATTTCTGTAATTATAAAGTTTACTAAGAATTTTGTTGTTTGTATTAATTTTTTAGAGACATATCATTTGTTGTGTAATTAACTTGAAATAGTATCGAATTTCACCTGGCAGTATCCCTTCTACATGTCATAAGCTGAAAATGATATAGATTGCAGTCATCCTGGGGAAGGCTCTCGTGGTAGACACAGTGCTCTACTGGCCTTCTAGATTCTGGCCCCCTGGTGTACATGCCCTGCATAATCTACTTCCCTTAATTGTGGGTAGGCCTGGTGTGAATATGATGGAATATTACTCCCATGAAAAGGTTACATGGAGAAAGTGAAAGGATTTTGCAGAAATAATGAATGTCCTTAAGCAATTGACCTTAAGTTAATCAAAAGAGAGATTATCCTGGTGGTCCTCACCTAATCAGAGAGTCCACTAAAAAAAACTCTAGAGGTAAGTGACAGAAGAGATTCAGAATAACAGAGTCCATTTCCCTTTGGTGTTGAAGAAGTAAACTGCCAAGTTGTGGAGGGGGCCACAAGACAGGGAACAGTCACAATTCTAGGAGCTGAGGGCCCCAGTCCTATAGCTTCAAGGAACTGAATTCTGCTAACAGCCAGAGCTTGGAAGAGAACCTAAAGCTTTAGATGAGATCACAGCCCTGGCTGACAACTTGATTTCAACCTGGTGAGACTCTGAGCAGTGGACTGAGAGAGCCTGTGCTCAGACTCCAAACCCAAGGAAACTGAAATGATAAATTTGTGCTGATTATAACCACTAAGTTTGTGGTCATTTGTTACACAGTAATAGAAAACTAATAGACTTATCCACAACTATTTTCTCTGGTACTAAATTATAAAAATTCATTTGTGTGCTCTTTGCATTAGTGTAGGGAGAAAATAATTGCAGATGAATTGTCATACTCCCTGTATTGTTATTAAATAGCTACCCTTTTCACCTTCAACACTGCTTACTCTTCCCAGTTCAAACAGCAAAATTAAATAATTGAAATTTTAACACACAATTAAGCCCCAAAGCAAAAAACAGAAAAATTAAATATTCTTTTAAATGGCAGTGAAAGGAAGCCAATTATATATCTTAGTTCTCTATCCAGTAGGTTCAAGTCATATCCTGATTTTCTCCTACAACACTGAACTTGAGTTTTCTCTTTCATTTCAAAATTCCTCAAACTATGAAATATAATATCTTCAAATATATTCATTTCAAGCAATTCTATTTCAACTGGACCAACCAATTCAAATGCCCCATGGGATTGATTACATCGAGATAATAGGCTAAGTATATGATGAAAAAATGACTTGCTATACCGAGAAAAATCACTTGTCCTTCACTTTTTCCAATTGTAATTATATCTGTGACTCACTCAACAATATAAAGAGGATTATTTTATGTATGATGATTTTGATGTTCCAAGCCAACTTTAAGGTATTTTTGAATTATGCAACACGGTATATTTCTAAAAAGATGCCTTTTGTAAAAGCTGGATTTTGTAAGTCAAGTAGTATTTCTTCATTGATATTTTATGTGCATTTTCAGAAGGAAAAAACGGATATAAAATAATCATGCTTTCTGAAAAGTACAATTAGTGTTTTTTAAAAAAGTCTGATTTTAATATAAACAACATAGGCAGAACACTCTATGGCATAAATCACAGCAAGATCCTTTTTGACCCACCTTCTAGAGAAATGGAAATAAAAACAAAAATAAACAAATGGGACCTAATGAAACTTAAAAGCTTTTGCACAGCAAAGTAAACCATAAACAAGATGAAAGACAACCCTCAGAATGGGAGAAAATATTTGCAAGTGAATCCACGGACAAAGGATCAATCTCCAAAATTTACAAGCAGCTCATGCAGCTCAATATAAAAACAAACAAACAACCCAATCCAAAATTGGGCAGAAGACCTAAATAGACATTTCTCCAAAGAACATATACAGATTGCCAAAAAACACATGAAAGTATGCTGAACATCACTAATCATTAGAGAAATACAGATCAAAACTACAATGAGGTATCACCTCACACCACTCAGAATGGCCATCATCAAAAAATCTACAAACAATAAATGCTGGAGAGGGTGTGGAGAAAAGGGAACCCTCTTGTACTGCTGGTGGGAATGTAGATTGATACAGCCACTATGGAGAACAGTATGGAGGTTCCTCAAAAAACTAAAAATCGAACTACCTTATGACCCAACAATCCCACTACTGGGCATATACCCTGAGAAAACCATAATTTAAAGAGAGTCATGTACCACAGTGTTCATTGCAGCTCTATTTACAATAGCCAGGACATAGAAGCAACCTAAGTGTCCATCAACAGATGAATGGATAAACAAGATGTGGCACCTATATACAATGGAATATTGCTCAACCATAAAAAGAAACGAAACTGAGTTATTTGTAGTGAGGTGGATGGACCTAGAGTCTGTCATACAGAGTGAAGCAAGTCTGAAAGAGAAAAACAAATACCATATGCTAACACATATATATGGAATCTAAAAATAAAAATAAAAATGGTTCTGAAGAACCTAGGGTCAGGACAGTAATAAAGACACAGATGTACAGAATGGACTTAAGGACACGGGGAGGGGGAAGGGTTAGCTGGGACTAAGTGAGAGAGTGGCATGGACTTATATATACTACCAAATGTAAAATAGATAGCTAGTGGGAAGCAGCCACATAGCACAGGAAGGTCAGCTCAGTGCTTTGTGACCACCTAGAGGGATAGGATAGGGAGGGTGGGAGGGAGATGCAAGAGGGAAGAGATATGGGGATATATGGATATGTATAGCTGATTCACTTTGTTATAAAGCAGAAACTAACACACCATTGTAAAGCAATTATACTGCAATAACGATGTTAAATTTTTTTTAAAAAAGCTGAGCAAGAGGACTGCATTTTTCACTTATCTGTTCTTCTGCCTCAGTTATTCTGCTATTGATTCCTTCTAGAGAATTTTTAATTTCATTTATTGTGTTGTTCATCATTGTTTTTTTGCTCTTCACTTCTTCTAGTTTCTTGTTAAATGTTTCTTGTATTTTCTCCATTCTGTTTCCAAGATTTTAGATCATCTTTACTGTCATTACTCTGGATTTTTTTCAGGTAGACTTCCTACTTCCTCTTCATTTGTTTGGTCTGGTGAGTTTTTACCTTGCTCCTTCATCTGCTGTGTATTTTTCTGTCTTCTCATTTTGCTTAACTTACTGTGTTTGGGGTCTCCATTTCACAGGCTGCAGGTTCGTACTTCCCGTTGTTTTTGGTGTCTGCCCCCAGTGGGTAAGGTTGGTTCAGTGGGTTGTGTAGGCTTCCTGGTGGAGGAGACTAGTGCCTGTATTCTGGTGGATGAGGCTGGATCTTATCTTTCTGGTGAGAAGGACCATGTCTGGTGGTGTTTTTGGGGGTGTCTGTGAACTTATTATGATTTTAGGCAGCCTCTCTGCTAATGGATGGAGTTGTGTCCCTGTCTTGGTAGTTGTTTGGCATGGGGTGTCCAGCACTGTAGCTTGCTGGTCGTTGAGTGGAGCTGGGTCTTAGCATTAAGAAGGAGATCTGTGGGAGAGCTTTCACTGTTTGATATTATGTGGGGCTGGGAGGTCTCTGGTGGACCAATGTCCTGAACTCGGTTCTCTCACCTCAGAAGCACAGGCCTGACACCGGCCGTAGCCCAAAGAGCCTGTCAGCCACACGGCTCAGAAGAAAAGGGAGAAAAAAATAAATAAAGAAAGAAAAAATAAAATAAACTTATTAAAATAAAAAAATTTTAAATTATTAAAAATAAAAAGTAATAAAAAATGGAAAAAAGGAAAGAGAGAAGAGAGCAACCAAACCAAAAAAACAAATCCACCAATTATAACAAGCACTAAAAACTATACTAAAAAAAAAAGGACAGACAGAACCCTAAGACAAATGGTAAAAAAAAAAAAAAAAAAAAGCTGTACAGACAAAATCACCCAAATAAGCATACACATACACACTCACAAAAAGAGAAAAAGGAAAAAATATATTTATATATCTATATATTAAGAAAAATAAAGGAAGATAGCAACCAAATCAATAAACAAATCTACCAATGGTAGTAAACTCTAAATACTAAACTAAGATAAACATAAAACCAGAAACAAATTAGATGCAGAAAGCAAACCCCAAGTCTACAGTTGCTCCCAACGTCCACCACCTCAGTTTTGGGATGATTCGTTGTCTATTCAGGTATTCCACAGATGCAGGGTACATCAGGGTGATTGTAGAGATTTAATCCGTTGCTCCTGAGGCTGCTGGGAGAGATTTCCCTTTCTCTTCTTTGGTCGCACAGCTCCCGGGGTTCAGCTTTGGATTTAGCCCCGCCTCTGCATGTAGGTCACCTGAGGGCATCTGCTCTTTGCTCAGACAGGACCGGGTTAAAGGAGAAGCTGATTAGGGGGCTCTGGCTCACTCAGGCTGGGGGAGGGGGGGAGGGGTACGAAATGTGGGGTGAGCCTGAGGTGGCAGAGGCTGGCGTGATGTTGCAACAGCCTGAGGTGCGCCGTGCGTTCTGCTGGGGAAGTTGTCCCTGGATCACTGGACCCTGGCAGTGGCGGGCTGTACAGGCTCCCAGGAGGGATGTGTGGATAGTGACCTGAGCTTGCACACAGGCTTCTTGGTGGCTGCAGCAGCAGCCTTAGCATTTCATGCCCATCTCTGGTGTCCGCGCTGATAGCCGTGTCTCACATCCATCTCTGGAGCTTGTTTAGGCGGTGCTCTGAATCTCCTCTCCTCGTGCACCCCAAAACAATGGTCTCTTGCCTCTTAGGGAGTTCCAGACTTTTTCCTGGACTCCCTCCCTCCTGGTTAGCTGTGGTGCACTAGCCCCCTTCAGGCTGTGTTCACGCAGCCAACCCCAGTCCTCTCCCTGGGATCTGGCTTCTGAAGCCCTAGCCTCAGCTCCCAGCCCTCACCTGCCCTGGCGGGTGAGCAGAAAAGCCTCTTAGGCTTGTGAGTGCTAGTCAGCACCGATCCTCTGTGCGGGAATCTCTCCACTTTGCCCTCTGCCCCCCTGTTGCTGCGCTCTCCTCCGTGGCTCCAAAGCTTCCCCCCCACCCACCCACCCGTCCCCACCAGTGAAGGGGCTTCCTAGTGTGTGGAGACTTTTCCTCCTTCACAGCTCCCTCCCAGAGGTGCGGGTCCCATCCCTATTCTTTTGTCTCTGTTTTGTTTTGTTTTTTTTCTTTTGCCCTACCCAGGTACGTGGGGAGTTTCTTGCCTTTTGGGAAGTCTGAGGTCTTTTGCCAGTGTTCAGTAGGTGATATGTATGGGTTGTTCCCCATATAGATATATTTCTGGGGAAGAAGGTGATCTCCACGTCTTACTCCTCCGCCATCTTGAAGGTCTCTGTTCTCAGCGTTTTTTTTTTTTTTTTTTTTTTTTTTTTTTTTTGCTGTGCGCGGGCCTCTCACTGTGTGGCCTCTCCCATTGCGGAGCACAGGCTCCGGACGCGCAGGCTCAGCAGCCATGGCTCACGGGCCCAGCCGCTCCGCGGCATGTGGGATCTTCCCGGACCGGGGCACGAACCCGTGTCCCCTGCATCGGCAGGCGGACTCTGAACCACTGCGCCACCAGGGAAGCCCCAAAACATGTGGAAGTTATATAAGTTGCTAGCTCTTAATTACTCTTGCTTAGTATAAGTGTACATAGCAAGACATTTGGGTTCATTCAAATATGCAACACAACTTAATTTTTGTTCCTATGAACTTTTCTAATTAGTAAAGTAGTATAAAGTTAATTAGTACATATTGTTTTTGCCTAAAAGCATAATGTTGAATTATTAATTTTATAACATATTTATTTGATGTGTTTTGAAGGGAAAGAAACATTATATAGTTGACCCTTGAACAACAGGGGTTTGAACTCCGTGGGTCCACTTGTACACGTGTTTTTTCCAGTAATAAATACTACAGTACTATTAATACATGATCTGTGGTTGGTTGAATCTACACATGTGGAACTGCCGATCCAGGGGAACCATGTATAGGGAGGGCCAACTTGTAGTTATATGTGGATTTTACACTGCTGGAGAGTTGGCACCCCTAATCCCTGTGTTGTTCAAGGGTCTGCTGTACTAAAAAAATTATTTGTGGTCCAAAAAATGGTATAACTTTTAAAGAATTGTTATAACATGATTGTTATAACAAATCATGATGACCTAAACCGTGATTTGAGACAAGTTTACTTAAACTATAATAGCAAAATCTGCCATATTCATAATATTTTAATAAAGTCTGTCTAGAAAATAAAGATTATCGATGTTTACCTTACACTGGCTTTTCTTTTTTTTTTTTTTTTTTGCGGTACACGGGCCTCTCACTGTTGTGGCCTCTCCCATTGCGGAGCACAGGCGCCGGACGCGCAGGCTCAGCGGCCACGGCTCACGGGCACAGCCGCTCCGCGGCATGTGGGATCTTCCCGGACCGGGGCACGAACCCGTGTCCCCTGCATCGGCAGGCAGACTCTCAACCACTGCGCCACCAGGGAAGCCCTACACTGGCTTTTCTCACCATATGTTACAAGACTTGCTCACAGCTCAGTCTTGGATTGACCTCCTTCTGGCTCCTTCTCCTTGCCAAGTTCTCTAAGACAGCAATTTCTAAATGCTCATTCATTTCTGAGACAGAGGATGTCAACATGTCATATGCAGTAGCCTGCTCCCTTGTCAAAATCTTTTTTTTTCCCCTAATTATTTTACCTTTTATTGTCATCTATGCTCTCAAAGTTACTTGTATCTATTGTATCTGTCTGAAAGGAATTCTATATAATGGAGTGTTAGTGTGTATCTCTGTGCTGAGAGAGATCACCTTGGTAGCCTGAAATCAGCTGTAGTGGGAGTAGTTACACCACAGAAATAGGCAAATGCTACAAATCAGGGCTCTTTTTTTCTGTAAGTAAGTCAAAACCTTTTTGTCACTCTAATTGCTGCCTGTAGTACCTTATCTGTTTAAAAAATGTCTACCTCCAGTCCCCGAGTGCCTCCACAGCCAGCACTGAACACCACATGCTCACGGGGAGCCTGTGCTATGTCTGTATTCTCTGTAGAAGTGCCTGTTCCATCGCTGTTTCATCTCCAGTGTGATTCTGGGTACCTATCTGCTACTTAGTAATTTCCTTTAAATAGTAACCATTATGTTTTATTACCTTATTTACTGATATTCTACCAAACATCTGAAATTTTCAGTTTGATTCTTTATTTTCCTTAGTAGCTTTTCTTACAATGGTCAAACTTTTTTTTTTAAATTTTCTGAATGCCTGAACAGTTCCAAACTGAGTCAACAACCTTTAGATAATCATTATAGGTTAATGATTTCTTGACACAGTCACTGATATTTTTCAGAATTCTGCAGTGGTCCTTCCATCCTGCTGTGTTTTTTGGGTTTTTTTTTTTTTCTTTTGAGACTTCCTTTTATTTCACAAGAACATAGTTTGGTTGCTAAGCCTTTCATATCATATTCCTCATATTAATTCTTCTTCACTTCTTACTGTTTCCATAAAAATCTTGAAGAAACATATGTATGTATCCACAGTCATGTGCCCACAGATGTGAAAGCTGCAATTAATAGTTTTTTCCTATCTGTTTGGCAAAATGATCAACCATATTTTATCAAATATAAACTTACAGGCTTTAAAAAATATTTTTAATGGTTATACTTATCAGCTTCTGCAACCCTCTCTACCCCATCCCTAACCCTAACCCTGGTTAATCCCTGGTTTATGACCACTTTAGGATGAATGAGGATGCTAATTCTCAGAAAACTGATGATTTTTTTAGGTTAATGCACATACTTATGCATTATTTCCCTTGTAAGCTCTTCAGAGACACATTGTTTTGGGAATCATTTACTCTGTGCAGGGCACTGTACTAGGCACTGTGAAAAAGGGATATACTCTTGCTTGACTTAGTAGTTCCGTGCAGCTGCCCCAGGTTTGCTATAGTGAATGGAAGAGTGGGGTTTGGGAGGGGGGGTCTGGGATCAATGAAGTTCTCAAACCTTCCACTTAAAAAAAAAAGACATTTAATCCATACATAATATGAATACATAAATGACTTAACTAGATCTTGAACATTTCTGATCTCATGATTAAACCCCATTTCACTACCTTTGATTCTCCTTTGTGCATCTGGAAAGATGAACAATAGAGGAGGAAAAAAATCTTTTTAAAATTCTGCTTTTCATTCATTTCTCCACTAGAACATAGTCTGTTGCAGAGAGGTAATCATTTTCTCAGTAACTGGCACTGTCACAAAGGAAAACCTTTTTTCAAACAACTTCTCATAGATGCAGAAAGCAACCTCACCAGATTTCCATCCCATGTTAACAAACTATCTAGATATTATGCTGTTATTCTACTTCTGATGGGAAGAGCACACAATTCTGCCCTTCCACATAAAACACAAAATTTATTAACTTAGTAATTTCTTTACTAATTTTTTTTCACATATTACCATTTGAATGCCCTGGAATCACCAAGCAAGCAAGACTACCATTTTTATTAAACGTTTTTTTTGGAGGGTGAGGGACAAGTTTTTTTTTTTTAATAAATGAATGAATAAGCAAATAAAAAATTAGCAAACAAATATATCAGATGAGGGTGAATGATTTGTAGAGAATTTAAACAAAGTAACGTGAGGATGTGACAGAATGGTTACTCCCAGTTGCATGGGAAGAGAGCCTTTCTGAGGGAGCGACATTTTATCTGGGATCTAAATGATGAAAAGCAGACTGCCTTTAAGTTTCTGTGAAAAAGCATTCTAAGAAGAGAGTAGGGCTAGTCCAAGCAGAGAGTGAGCTTATTATTTCCTAAGACTGGAAATAAAGCCAGTGTGCCTGGAGCCTAATGGTGGAGAAGGTTAAGTGCACAGTATGAGTCCAATGAGTATAGTGAGTTGAATGGTGGCCCCCAAGATATGTCCAAAGTCCTGTAGCCTGTGAAAGTTACCTTATTTGGAAAAAGGGTCTTTGCATATACAAAGGATGAATCTTGGAATGAGATCATCCTGATAGAGTCTATCAGGTAGACTCTAAAATCAATGATAATTATCTTCATAAGAGAAAGATGAGAAGGCAGTACAAAGACAGAGGCAGAGACTGAGGGGATGTGGCTACAAGTCAAGGAAACCTAAGAATGCTGAAAGCTACCAGAAGCTGAAAGAAACAAAGGATTCTCCCCTAGAGCCTTCGGAGGGGTTGTGGAACTGCCAGTATCTTGATTCTAGACTTCTCGCCTCCATAATTTCTAGAGAATACATTTCTATTGTTTTAAGATACCCAGTTTGGGGTAATTGGTCATGGGAAATTAATACAGAGAGGTAAGCATTGGTAGATAACTAAGAACATTGACAGCAAGTACAAAATGTTTAGAATTTAATAAAAAGAAAAAAATGGGGACTTGGGGGGGATGGAGAATGAGGGTCTGTTAGAGGACAGAGATGGTCTGATTCTTCGCGAAGGCAGATAAATACTGATTATCAGCTGATCCTCAGGTGCTCGACATCTTTGGGTTGAATCCTGGTCTCTGAGCTATGCATTAACTTTCTCTCAGCTATATGATATGGGTCAATGAATTTTAAACATCTAGGCATTTCGTTTCCTAGTCTAGTGGATATAACAATAATACAGTAACTCATAGGTTCATTGTGAGATTCAGTAAGTTTAAACTTTAAAGTACTTTGGAACAATATCTGACACTCAATAAGTACTTAAACATTATATATTGTTTCATTTATTTAAGGTTTGGAAAATAGATTTTAGAAGGAGAAGAGATGAGGCAGGGAGAAAAGAGGGATACATAAGCTCCAAGCAAGAGATTGGATAAAGATGGTAATATGAGAGGAAGTGAATGGATGTTTTGAAAATAGAATCTATTCTACATGGATCTGGGAGGTGAGGGAAAGAGAAATGAAGGATGATGACTAGATTTTCAGTTTAAATAACTCAGAAAAATGTAGTAATATAAGCTTAAAATTAAATGATGTAGTGTCCTTAAAGGAACAGATTTTTTAATGGAAAAATAAGAGTTCTGTTTTAAATATATTAAATTTCAGATGCCTGTTAAATATACAAATCAGGAAGCCAGCACATGATTGTGGAGTGTGGGGAAAATTTGGGTTTGGAAATTAAGGCTAGAAATAGAGATTTGAGAATGATCAGTCTATAGATGGCCTTTAAACTGTGGGTCTGGGTAAGATCACTGATGGAGAATGTGTAGATATCTCAAGGAGCTGTTATTAAAAAGGAAGAAAAAAACAAAGGTAAGAAGCCACATCAATTCCTAATATTTACAATAGTTTACTGTTAGCTATTCTCTCTTAATCAATTTGGGCTGTTATAACAAAATACCATAGACTAGGAGGCTTAAACAGAAGATATTTAGCAATACTGTGTTGTGTACTTGAAAGTTGCTAAAAGAGTAAATCTTAAAATCTTTCATCACAAGAAAAATAATTATGACTATTTGTGATGATGGATGTTTATTGGACTTATTGTGGTGATCATTTATATATATATATAAAATCATAATGTTATACACCTGAAACTAATATAATGCTATATGTGAATTATATCTCAATTTTAAAAATAGATGACAAAAGCAGAATACACATGTTTCTCAAGTTCACATGGAATATTCTCCAGAATAAACCATGTGTTAGTCCATAGAATGTTTTAATAAATATAAAAAGTTTGAAATCATACAGAGTATTTTTTCCAATAATAATGAGGTGAAACAAACAAAAATAGGCATTTACTTTTCACAATTCTGGAGGTTGGAAAGTCCAACATCAAGGTGCTGGCAGATTTGGCTCCTGGTGAGAGCCCTACTCCTATTCCTAGTCTTCTTACTGTGTCCTCACATGGCAGAGAAAGAGAGCTCTGATCTCTCTTCTTCTTCATAAAGGACACTAATCCAATCATGGGGGCCCCCACCCTCATTAGCTCATCTAAACCTAGTTACCCACCAAAGGCCCCAGCTCTTAATACCATCACATCTGGGATTAGGACTTCAATATATGAATTTGGGGAACACAACCATTCCTCCATAATGTATGCCATTCAGGTTATTTATATCTACTATGTTTGTATGGTGGAAAGACTGTAACAGTGTGCTACTGTGCATTTCTTCCCAGTTCCATGTTCTATGACATCACACTGATAACTTGAAATCATCCAGGGTGAGAGTATCTCTACCACAGACTTTGGAAAATGCTCTAAGCCAGCCTCCTTCTCCTACACCCCCTAGAAAACTGGTTATTCAACATTTGCTAGCATATACTATATGTACACCACTGGGCCAAGAGAGGTTTTGTTTGTTTTTAGGATGGAAGATACTGCGAGTTATTTATATGCTGATACTTGTAGGATAAGTCTTTCTACATTTCTAAAATAATTCGAAGTGTTATTGGCTTAATTCTGTTAAGATAACATATAAGTTAATTGTTTGAGGATAGGATTTTTGAGAGGAAAAATTCATAAAGAATATTATTACAAAATAATTGTTTCTAAGAAGGCAAGAGTGGACTGGATCCAGAACACAAGTGAAAAAATTGGCCTGAGATAGAGAAGAGGCATCTGTAGTGACATCAGAAAAGACCAGTGCAAGTAGTTTGGTGTACTTGTGTGGGAGGTGATGAGGACATTGCTTCTTTGCCTGCCTGAAGGAGAAGATCTCCTTGCCAAGCCCATATTTGAGAAAGAAGTCTCATTTCACCCAGTTACAGCTGCCACATCTGCCCCTAACTAGAATCAACATGTCCAACAACTTGCTCACCATTTATTTCATTACACCAGATCTCCAGAAATAAGGCTGTTCAATCGAAAGCATTCTTTTCAATTATTTATGAAAGGTCTGTAAGTTTTAGAAATGAAAATACTAACCCAATTTTCTTTACCTACATTACTTGCTTATAAAAATTAATCTCTGAAATTATATGCAAGTCACAGGTCTCACAAATCCTCCAATAGTCCTTAAGAAATAAACTTATGGCAAATTTTCCTGAAGTTTATGTAAATCCAAAAATAGCTTCAGTGTTTTATGAGTGGAATGTTTAGCCCTCAGTACAGTCGATGCTAAGAAGTTCCAATAGAATGTAGAGCACCTGATAAAATACTCCATTTCTAGTACCTAAATATAAAAATTAGAGCCTGTTATCTCTAAATGGAGTAATCTTCAGCCACTTTGTGGCCACCTGCGAGGTTAGGTAATCTCTAAAATAATAAACCTTCAAATTCCTCATAGAGTTTAAGTCTCATAACTGGAACTGGCTGTCAGATGAGAATAACTCAGTTGACCTCAGAGTAGCCAAAAAGCTTTTGATATTTCATTAAATTGCTTTCTCTTGCTGATGACTGAGACCCAACTTGGATGTTGTGGTTTTATGATTGTGATATAAATTACTCTCAGGAAATATTCTGATGACTCCAGATCACACACAAAATAACCAACATAGCCTGAATTGATTTTGAATTACTAATCTAGGGTAAACCTTTTCACATAACTAGAATAATTTCATTTCTTACTGGTGTAAATGTCAATTCTCTGAGGAGAGGATTTTTTTAAGTTAACCTGTATCCCAGATATTGTGACATAGGTCTCTCAGAGAATAACTCATGAATCAAATAAGGTATTGCCAGTAGATTGGTTTCATTATTTGACCCAGAGAGAGACTCATCCAGATTAGCTAAAGGTAAGCAGTTTAATGTCGAGATCTATATGGAGCAAGAAAAGAGGCAGAATCTCACAGAAGTTAAGTGTAGGATATATAATCAGGTTGGGTCATATGCAGAAACTATTATGGGTTCAACATATTTTTCTGTGTTAAGAGCAAGAGATTATAATCTCCCTTTCCACTGCGTTAGCATTAACCTGATTTATATATTCTCTGTATGTCAGCTGAGTTCTCTGCTCATGACCTCCAGGCCTCTTCACTCTCTATTCTGTGTATCTCTAAAATGTTTCATAGTTTGCTTTATTCATTGTTTACTGAGATTCTTTTATATGTCAGGGACTGTCCTTGGCAACAGTGAACAAGATAGATAAGTTCCTTGCCCTCACAGAGTTTGGCTTCTCCTGGGGGAGATGGAGATTAACCAGGAATTCAAGATAAATATAGATTGTGAAAATTTATATCTTATGAAGGATATAAACATGGGCTTGTGATTAAAAGTGAACCTGGGTGGGGCAAATCAGGGGATGAGTGGTAGGGATGAACAGTACTACTTTAGATAAAGTGACAAAGTGATTTGGATAGTTGAGAATGAGCGATGGGGCAAAGGTGTGAAGTGGGAGGAGTTTTGTTTTATAATCCTAGCAATGGCTTTATTGTAACCTCCAGCTTACTGATAGCCCAGTAAGTTACTGGCAAAGCACATTGACCATTTATTCATCCTCCCCTTAGTGCTGGGCAATGTACAGGTTCACCCAGCCAGGGAAGCCCTATGCTTTCAATTTAATTCCTTTATCAATTCTGTGCTTTGTGGCTCTTAGATTTGTGGCTTTTATGAGATTAGAGTAGAAGAAGATGACAACTTGTGTCGATTTCACTCACTGCTGTACCTCTAAGGCCTAAAACAGTTCTGGAATGAAGGGTTTAATGAATGACTTGCTGGAAAATAGGTGGACTATGGGATGGATTTGAATTTTATCAGTCTAGTTAAGAATATTGCAGTAGCATGTGTTCAGTAGTTTTTCTCCTGAGCAAAGTTTGCTTGACTTGTCTTGGATATGAAGTTTAGATTTGCATGATTTAAAAAGAAAATGCTTAAACTCTTGCTTATATTCACTTTGTTTCATATATATGAGGCTTTCAAGACTCAAGAAAAATTAATGTGCCATATGTATTTTAAAATCCCAAACACTGAATATAGTGCCTATACTTAACTGTAAGTAGCTGTTGAATAAATGAATGAATGTGCATGTACATTTTTAGTTCTCCTATTTTAATGTCAGCTTGGGAAATTTTACAATACAGATTTCTCCTCTACTGAAATATATAGAAAACTTGATATGGTTTAAGATCAAATATACAAAACTTTTTCAACTTTAGAATTAATGACAATTTTCAATTTTAAAGTTATTTTCCCCTCAAACCATAACTTTTGAACATAACTTTCAGAACTTTTCACAAAATTATGTGTTCTATGAAATGAAAAATTAATTATCACAAATGTCACCCACAGAAAAGCAGTTACAGAGCAGATGAACATTTAATTAGTTTTTAGATATATTTCTTGCAATATATTTTTTATTCATTAATCAGTTAAAAATAGTTAATGTTACTTAAACCTCTGTACAAATTCTCGTGGGGTATATTTTTTCAGATTGAATCAGAAATAGACATATATTATAAATGTATAAGAAAATGATTTCCAGCTCTAACAAACAAGTCAGATTTTTTTTGACAAATTGATATAGGCTTTCTCTTCAGAATCTGAAATTTTCAGGTTGTAGCAATGTGAGGCAGCTTGTCCCTTATTCTCTGGAGATATGGATGCTAGTTGGAATAATGATGTCTGGGATCTAATCACAAATAAGTTCAGGACTAAATATGTATCGCTGCAGCCACTGAGGGAGAGGAGATGAGACATACAAATAACAGCTTCTCTCTGAGTGAGAACATTACTTTCTAGACTGTTCAAACAGGGTGAGCACTTTCATAACGTGCACTTCTAATGAGAGCACAGTTGCATATTAACAGCTTAACCAGCTTCAAACTCTGCCTAAAATGTCAGACTCTTAGCAGATTTTTCTAATAACAATTGAGACGATTTCCATTCAGTCATTCACTCTACACACCTCTGTTTAGTGTCCAGGCACTGTTCTAGGTGCTATCTGATTTACTTCATTGCAAAACAAAACATAAATTTGTGTTAGAACAGAAAATTACACAAGGTTGTCATGTTTTAATATAAATTATAAGAAACATGAATTGTAAATGTTATTAGGTAAAATATTATTGGACCTCGGATGAGAAAACTGAGGCCCATAAAGTGGTTGTGTCAGTTAACTGAAGTTAAGCTGTAGGACAAACTGCAGAGCTGAGCAAGGATTCACCAGATAACCTCAGTTCTCCAGGAGTGTCACAATTTTACATGACTTTATCATTTTGGTGGAAGTTATTTATTTTTATATTATATTAATTTTTGAGTTAATAATTAGACCTGATACAAAATCAAGTATAAAAAGGTTTATATTTAAAAGTATGCTTCTTCCATCTTCAGTCCACATGCACCCATATTTTTCCTCAGAGGTTACCAGTTTTACCAATATTTAAAACATTATTTTAAATATCCTATAGGAATAAGAAACAAACGTATGTGCATGTGGGTATAATGTGCGTATATGTGTGTGTGCATATATAAGAATACATATTTGTCTTCATTCATATATGCAGATATGTATGTGAATGTTTATTTTTCTGAAGAAAATGGTAGCTAACTATACATAATGTTCTACACCTTGCTCTTATCTCTTTAAAATGTTTCCTGAAGCCCATTCCATATCAAGATCTGCTGCAGATATGAAAATCTGAGCCATTCTGATTATAATCTTTCTTTGGAGATCTTTTTATTTTTCCTCTCTGAAAACTTCTTTTGACTCCAGTAATCTAAAGTCACAATTATTAGTGTCTTGGGAGGGTCTATTTTTAACTGTTATGCTGTGCATGATATTTTGCATTTGCCTTTTCTAATGCCCAGGAGAGTATATAAGATCTGCCCTTTGTTCCTTGCCGGAAGGAAATGATCCTGGGTTTTAGACTAAATGAGACAATGGAGGGAATTCTTAACAGAGAGTAGGAACAGAAACTTTGCTTTGGCCAACCACTGTTTATTTCTGGTTCTCATGGTGCTTGGGATGCTCACAAAGAACACTAAATGGTAGCAGTCAGTTCCAGGTTGCCTGTTGCTGCATGAAATCCAACCAACAGTTTAGTTATCATTCCTATGGCAGATTGCAAAAATGACCACTACTCTTCACTCCTTCCATGAGGAGGCAGAGTCTATTTCCCCTTGAATCTGAGGTGGCCATTAGAATGTGGAAGAAGTGACCATGTACCAGTTCTGAGGCCTTATTCTTTCTATTCCCACGTAGAACTGTGGGAATTGAATTGCCATGTGAACAAGACCAGAGTTGGCCTGCTGGAGCATGTGATACTCTTGCCCAGTTGCCCCCCCTTACTGCAGTCAACAGCTAGACAAACCCCAGAAATAGAGATGCCCAACTTGCCTGAAACTGGGTTGGAAAATAAAAACTGGGTTTTATTTCATATCTAGTTTCTTCAACTGATAAAATATTCTCAGTAAACAAGATCTGGGGCAATGACTAAATCTAGGGTATAGACTATAAGACCCCTTTTTAAAGACATCTGAAAGAATTCAGATAGTGTCTATTAGACCCTCTCAACTAGAAGAAAAAAAAAAAGTGTTTCTAAGAGTCTTTAAGGGACCTTTCCAGCAGCCTGACATGCCTCATCAAAGTAGAGAAAATTTGAGAGTATGGCTTTTGGTGAACAGAATTCGTACAATAAAATTCACTGGAAACCACAAGTTTTTAAGAGAATTATACTAGCAAAAGCACTGCCTGCTTAGAAGTAAGGGGACTGAGGCAGTTAAAGGACCTTTGGGTCCCTATGTTTCTTTTAGCAAGAACTAGACTAGGAAAAATCCTTAAAGATACAGTAGAAGTGAGAGGATATCAAAAGTTGGAGCTGAGGGCTTCCCTGGTGGCGCAGTGGTTGAGAGTCCGCCTGCCGATGCAGGGGACACAGGTTCGTGCCCCGGTCCGGGAAGATCCCACATGCCGCAGAGTGGCTAGGCCCGTGAGCCATGGCTGCTGAGCCTGCGCGTCCGGAGCCTGTGCTCCGCAATGGGAGAGGCCACAACAGTGAGAGGCCCGCGTACTGCAAAAAAAAAAAAAAAAAAAAAAAGTTGGAGCTGAAATCCATTCAGAACAAAGGGCTAGAGAAGTTATTTCTAAGGATCAGAACCAGGCCCTTATCAAAAAATGGTCCCTGTTCTTAGAATGGGTAGGCCTGGTAACATCTATCTCACTGGATTTCTGAATTGTTATGGGCCAGTGACTGCACTATTCTTTTGTCCACCTCCCTCCCCAAATGGGAGTCCTTATGTAGTTTGTCTGTTCCTGTTTCTCAATTATCTGTTGGGGTCTAGGAGAAAGACAGCTCATCTTTCACAGGTGTCTGGAGTGAAAGGAGGTATATCCAAATAGCTGCATCTAAAACTGATGTAGATTGCAAATTCCAGGTTTTGAGCTTGGAGCCATAATTGGTTGGTTGAGATTTTTAGGGATCCTGGGATGGCAGTATCATGTATCACTTTTGGAAACGATGTGATTAGGTCCAGAATAGCCTTTTTGGAAGATGAGAAACATATGACTCAGTTGCTTCTGTCATCCTAGAAAAAGAGTTTCCTTGCTCACCTGTAGACCACAGATGCATGAGGGAGTCAAGCTGTATCCAGAAGAACTTCCCAGCCTCTATGTCTATCATAGTGGTTGACCTACAACTGCATCCACTATGCTCGACACAATATTTTGCAATTGCCTAGTGTAATGCCCATGTTGTCACATAAAACCTTCCCTGATAGTAATATGTGGGCAACTTAACTCTGGAAATCATTCTGGTTGTTAGTCTTCTAGATAATGAGAAGGAATGTTTTCAGATAACAAAGAACAGGAATTTGTCATCTGTCCCAAACCAGGGTTTCTTTTTTGCCCTCATGACACATGAGTTACCTCCTAAGATTGGAAAATGGGAGCAGACAATCCTGGACTCTCTGATGCTCCATGGAGTCCAGTCAATAGCAAATGTTACCCCTCCCTTAGTACTTATTAGGAGTTAGAGTTAAAATACCACCCACCATTATCCGCCACTATCCATGAGGCAGGAGTCATTTTGAGTGTTAGCTCCTAATTGTACTGTAACTGTAAAGCTGCTCTAATGTGTGGGCTCTTGTAATCAAGGAAATGATCCTGATTCTATGTCTTAATGAGACAGTAGGGAAGACTCTAGCGTGTAATAGGGAAAATACTTAACATTTATCTGAACCACTGTTTTCTGGTTTGTAGATAAAACTTCTATTTAATGTGGGAATGAGGAGGAGAAAGTATTTAAAATTCATCTTCTGAACCATTAATCATGCCCGGAAGGGAACAAGAATAAAGCTAAGAGAGCAGGACTTTAGATACTCCAATTTATGCTTCGCCAGAGGGACTCACCTATTTCATTTGTAATTATTGCTTTGAGTGGTAGAAGCTGCGCAAGCATTGTCTCATTTAATCTTCACAGCTACTCAATGAGTAAACTATTATTTACATCATTTTACAAATGAAGAATCTGAGTCTTGGGAACTGAATTATCCAGTCTTTCAGTTAGAAACTGGCAGGCCTTTACTATAACACACACACATGCACAGCATAGAAGACAGTGCTACTAAAATTATCTTCCACCTCTACTTCGTAGGGTTTTTTTTTTTTTTTTTTTTTTTTTAATGCTGTACACAGGCCTCTCACTGCTGTGGCCTCTCCCGTTGTGGAGCACAAGCTCTGGACGCGCAGGCTCAGCGGCCATGGCTTACGGGCCCAGCCTCTCCGCGGCATGTGGGATCTTCCCAGACCAGGGCATGAACCCACGTCCTCTGCATCGGCAGGCAGACTCTCAACCACTGCACCACCAGGGAAGCCCCGACTTCGTAGGTTTTATTTAATTTTTTAGAAAAGAAGTATGCTGCTAAAACGCTTGAGAACCATTGGATCACTCATTATAGAACTTGTAATACAGTTTTCACTCTACGTTACTTCAAGGGTACGAAAATATTTTTTAAAGTTCAGAAGTTTAAGAAAAAAAATTGGAAGTCATTATTTACTCACCTATTAGGTTCTAACTTTTTTGGTTTTGTAGCATGGCACATTTTAACATGTAGAACATACTACCAGATACCAAGTTATAGCAGAGTAAATATATATATATATATTCATTCCCTGACACCACCACAGAAAATTAAAGTTTGATAGTTTTGTTATAAAGACATGAATATGTCAAAATGAGATGTCCCAAAATAAAATTTCAAAGCACAGATATCTCAAGCTTTCCTTTACTGAAATACCTTGAAACAACAATTGTTTAGAGCAACCTAAAGTGCTGATAAGGAAAAAATAGTGATGCTAATTGTATGCCAGTATAATAAAATGCTAGGGTAACAGACAAAGTTACTGCATATGGAAAGACATTTTATTCTTTTTTTTAAATTGAAGTTTAGTTGATTTACAATGTTTTGTTAGTTTCAGGTGTACAACAAAGTGATTCAGTTATATATATCCTTTTTCAGATTCTTTTCCATCATAGGTTATTATTACAGGATACTGAATATAGTTCCCTGTGCTATACAGTAGGTCCTTGGTGTTTATCTATTTTATATATAGTAGTATGTATCTGTTAATCCCAAATTCCTAGTTTATCTCCACCCTTTCCCCTTTGGTAATCATAAGTTTGTTTTCTATGTCTGTGAGTCTATTAAGACATTTTATTCTTAACTTAAACCTTGAATTTCTGTACAGGGTGATATTATCTAGTTTTAGTATTAATGGAGAACACTTAAAATTTAATTTGCTGAAAATATTTTAGGAAAATGCTTAATGATTGATCAAATAAATGAAAAAAACATTCTCAGTAAGCATTTGTCCATCTCAGTTATACTACTCAAGGCTTAGCAACTGCATTCTTATGCAATCTGGAATAAATCATTTACATTTTGTCATAGTTTTCAAATTTTTGCAATGTAATTTATAAGTTAAATCATATTTTTGGAGGTGTCAGGTTAAAATGTAAATAATGCATTTTTCAATTTGTGAAGAGTAAGTCTACTATGTAGTGAAAATATTGTGTTGTGGGAAATATTTTCTCATATACTTTTCACTCACTGTACTCTTTTTTTTTTTTTTTTTTTTTTTTTTTGCTGTGTCATGACTCAGTGAGGAAAAAAACAATGATCATAATATAAAAAAAAAAAATCACCATCCATAGTCTCTGGATTACTTCCTAGAAGATGAGATATCCATAAGGCCAGAGGAGGAGTTATGAACTTATGCCTTCTGCTAGAATAAGTCTTGGAGGCTTTAAATTCTTATAGCTTTTAGTAAAATAAAAAATAATAATGATGATGATGGAAATAGTGATAACAGTAATTGTAATAAATGCATTATACGTGAGGGATGTTTAGAGTATAAATAGATATTAGAAGTGTCTTTCCTAACGGATTTGAGGCTAAGGAGGTTAATTTACTCTCTTGTTGACATGGAGTTTGAGGTTGACACTTTCTTAGCTTTCTTTCTAAATTTCACGATACTCTTATTTACAGTTATGTTAAAAATTTCTGTAATCTTTTGTCCTCACCTTAGTGGCTACATTTCATTGTGATAAGGAATGTAATAGTGTTGAAATGGTCAAAATAGTAAAGGTAATATACTCTTTTACTAAAATGCTGATAAATATTTACAAATCAAGCAAGATAATACTTCAGTTTATTTCATGTATAATTTTTATGATTTTAAATAAATTTCACTCTGTATTTGTATTGAGGAGTTCTCATTGTTAGGGATATGAGTATTAAAAATCCTAAACCCACTTAGGATTATATTTTCTGTTACTGTGTTACCTAGTAAGAACCTAGCCTATTTAGAAATTATTTTGGTTGATAGGAAATGATGCCCATCTTTGGGAAAATGAATCATTAACAAAACCTCTGGCTAGCTGTACATGGAAGGGATACATCATTATGTTTTGTAAAATTATATGTTATCTAAATTATAGATCAAAAAAAGACCAAATTTATTATGTAAAAGAACTTTCACAATTCTGATTTTGTATCAAATGCATAATGTGCCAAAGCAGTTTAACACAGCTAATGAGATAATGTAGGGTTATGAATTGTAAATACTTCAGGACGCTTGTATGTGAAATCATCTATTCATTTGGTGAGTGTTTATAGAGATCCTACTATGTGACAGACAAGAGATACAGAGTATAGTCGAATGACATAGTCCTTTGAGGCATTAACCTTCCTATTTAATATAAAATATTCACTTCAATTTATGGATAACAGGCTCAGGAAAAATTTGAATAGCAAAATAAAGGTTTTTGTAAGCATTATTTTAAGCGTGAACTTTGGGACCCCATGTGAGACCATTTTGTGTCTCTATTAAAATCAGACTTATGGCTATGGAATGCATGTGGCAAAAAATACCTAACTTTTTCTTATAGTATACGAATCATTAAAAATTCAATTGATGAGGTATGTTTTACATTTTATGTTGTCTCCCCATAACGAATCATAACAAAGTATGTTTCCATCATAAGGAACTTGTCCTTTCACTGGGTATTTGTATATTGTTTATAATTATTGTAGATTCATATGTGAAACCTGAGATTAGGAACCATAATACATTTTTGGCTTTAACGATGTTTAAATCCCATGACTCAATTGCATTGATTTTCTTATTAAAGTGGAAATATACTTCTATGAAGAAATAATAGACTGGAATTCCACAACCCACTGTTTCAAATCTAATAATTTAATTTCAAGTAAAATCAAGCATTACTCGTAAGCCAAAATATGTTTTTGCTCCAAAGTTATTCTACTCTAATTTTTGAAACAACCACATTCAATTATTTAAACACATTCAAAACAATAAGCATTCATTCTAATCATGAGTCCATGTTTTCTTGAGTCCTGAATTCTTACTGTAAACAAGACCAAATAAGTTCATGTACTTACTTCACCATTCCCTGACACTGTTGATGACTGCATGACCATAAAGGTTAAAACAGTGTTCAGCAAAATGCCTAGAGCAGCAGAAACTAACCATAGTACAGTGTCAAGGGCACCTACTTATTTCCCAGGGACTCACTACTGAATGTAAAAATGAAAGTTACTGAATTTTTTCAGTCTTGTGCATCTCACGTTTTGGTGTTTCATGGGCTATATCATAACCTTGAAAAATCCCTCGACTGCAACAAATCTTTTTAATCTGGCCCTTTGGTAACTAGGAAATTAACAAGTGTATGTTATTTCTCATGTTAAAAGTATTTTAGAATGATTCTGCCAAATTTTCCCAGAAGACACTCATTTAAATGAATTTCACTCTTGTAGTAGGATTATAGGGATGCTGGCCTTACTGGTTGGTGTCCTGGAATCACTATTTCTTCTCATGGTAGCATTAAAATTATTTCCCATTCCTGGGGAAAATCTTAGTTTAATTGCTTTCAAACAGTTATGGAGAAACATGTTAAAACCAGTTCAGAAAAAAAAAAAAAACGTTGAGCAAAATTATTACAGAGACAATGGTTACAAAACAAAGTCTGAAAAAAATAATTATGATCTGCTTTACAAAGAAAACTAGACATCACATCTGTGTCTAGACCAAATTTCAAATATCACTCTGATATTCATGACCCCAGTACCTAACCTGAAATTTACTAAGAAGTTAAACCAGTCTTCCACTAAACTGCCTTGACAAGGTGTAGTTGTATAGATAGACCATGTTTCTAATTACTCAATAGTGTTAAACCCTTTTAGCTTAAGTAGTTTAATGATTTCCGGTGGATGGCATTCATTCCTTTGAGATTTAAGTAGTATTCTAAGAATATTTAGCAAAATCAGGAGGAAATATAAAAAGCACCCTTAGCTTTAATTGATTAAACATAAAATGTCATATTTTTCCACTACCAAAGTATAGTACTCTTTAAGTGCTTAGGGAAGCATGTCTTTTAGGTCACTTGGGTATCATCTAGTATGTTGTAGTCATAGTAATTTACGAAGAATTAAAAGCCATAACCTGGAAGTTTAAAAGGCCTTTTCTCCTATGGACCACCTTTGTGCCAGCCCTATAGAAAATTCCTTTTAGTGAAAATAAACTATATCATAACAGATAAATCATTGCCATCATATACATAACAAATCATGGTATAAACTACTTCCTAACATTTGTACTGCAAGTATAATTCTATAGGGTATAGTGTTATAAATGTATATGAAGAAATTTTTAGTGTTTGGAGTCACAGAAATGTGACAAATCTAGAGGTATTTTATTTTAGTGTTGCTGGAAATTTTGTGTCATCAGGTCTTTCTCCATTATGAGGTATAATATTTATAGCCTTTTAGAATTTATTTTTATGAAGGAAGAACACATAAAAGTGTATATCGTTCCAGGATCAGTTAATAGAACACAGGTCTTTCTTATTTCCATTTAGGCAGGCTTTGAACTCCTTTTCACAGTCTAACACACCATTAAGTTATTGCTACTTGGAAATGAAATGGAGGTTATTACATTACGAGGTAGCATTTTTGGTTAGATGATTTTTTTGTTTGGTTTTGTTTGGGTTGGGTTTTACCACTGCATCGTACTGATGAGGTAATGACCAAGTCTAAGAAGCATAAACATTAATCTCAGAGTGAACATGAATCAGATAGGTAGGTTGAACTATTATTTCAGCCATAATTCCATGGATTAAATGAATTAAGTCTGACAAATCCTTAACTCATTAATAAATTTAAGGATGCTTAAAGAATATCCTTAAACTTTTAAAATTACATCTTAAAGATTAACCCTGGGACAGAATGAAGGAATGCCTCAAAAATCAGTCTAATTCATTGTGGTTTTTCTCTACAAATGTACAAGCTTATCATATTTTCATATACAAAGAAACTTTGAAAAAATAGAAGAAATTCTAATAAAATGGTATAGTATTCCAAAGTAAAAATCAAAATAATAAATATGCTAATGTAGCTGAGAATACACATCCTGTATTAAAATTCTTCAAATATAATGAACACTTTCTGATGTTACTACATTATCATTCAAAATCCACTAATGGAAAAGGAGCCAGTTTGCCTGCAAGTGCAATGATCTGTAAAAATTCCCTCCCCTCTCCCTCTCATCTCTCATCTTCTTCCTCCTCTTGCATGTCATCTTTTTTATTATCTAATGAAGTTGATGCCACACCATCTAGCAGTCACTCAAGTGAAAAACCCAAGAATAATTACTCTTGATTCCTCGGTCTCTCTCTCTGCCCCACAGCCTGTTATATTGACAGTTGCCCCTTGGCTTGGCAGTTTTGTTTCCTAAATATGTCTTTAAACCTTTCCCACCTCTTCATCGTTAGTATCACTGTCCTTGCTGAGGTTCAAAACATGCTTCTCCTGCACCTCTTCAACATTCTCTTAACTACCTGCTTTCCCTGCTTCTAATCTTGGGCTGTCAACTCTGTTCTCTCCCATTGCCAGGGTGCCCTATTTAAAACAGAAACTATCTCTTAAAACTCTTCAATGGCTCTTTAGTTTCTATAGAATAAAGTCCAGACCACCTTGTATGCCACAACTAACTAATCTTGACCCGGACCGTTTCTATCTCTCCAGACATATCTTCCCTCTTGTCTGCTTGAAATTTATGATCCAGCTACACTGAGCTGCTTATAGTTCTCCACCTACATGACATTGTTTTCTGTCTTCATGGGTCTTCAAATGAAGTTTCTTATGATGAGAATGCTCTTACCCCACTCTTCACCTTGTAGGATAATTCCTACAAGGTTTTTTTTTTTTAAAGATTCAGGTTATATATGTCTATCCCTAAGTTTTCCATTATTGAATAATTATCCATGTGTATGCTTTCTACCCCAAGCCATCTTATCCATCTTCAGCTGTCTGGAACATGGCAGGTGAACAGAATAAATACACTCAGTGCATTGTTGTGAATGAATGGTAGAGTTCAAATTAGTATATCAATTTCACAGTGTTTATCCATGTTAACAGAAATTGTAAATAACTCAACTTAATCTTCATAATTCAACCAGAGCTTAGCCACCTGTTGAAATGCCAAAGTTGGGGCACACGAATTATCATAATTCATTTAAAGCAATTTAAAATGTGGTCACCCTATAATGGGTGAAGAAAATGTGCTCCAAGAATATGTTGCAAGTATATCTACTTACACAGAGGAGCAAGCTATTCTGTGCATAAAAATGCAACCCTTAAAGACTACTGTGGGTCCTTTCAGGGTGAAAGCAAAGACCCTCACCTCTTCTCAGTAGACAGATGATGATAGGGTCCTTTCAAACTCGATAGCAGATTATATATGAATTTCTTGTTTTAAAAGTGCTGCTACTTTAATCAATCCTATGAGCAAGAAAATTATATTCATTGAATTTTAGCTAAAATTATGGCCATTTCCTTTAAATCTAATATTCTTTATTGAAATTTAAACTCTTTCCAAGATAAGCTTTAACATGTAAGAGAAAAATATTTATATATTTCAAGTTTAATCATATATTCATTTAAAAGTATTATTTTCAACTTATACAGTCTGTCAATTCCCTGTTCTCATCACTGCACCTCTTCTGTGGCCTAGTATCATGTAAACGCCAATGCAGTATTTGCTAACTGCTTGTGAATATGTCTTCCAGGTAACTGATATATATTTTTTTAAATCACAGAGGTCTTGTCTTTTCAGATCTAAAAGGCAGTAGAGTTTTCATTAATAGAAAAATGAGGGTTACATAAAATCTTCCTACCATTGTAACTGCTCAGATTCTATTCAAGTTAAGTAGCTCTCCAACGAGAAGTTAATATGCCTGCTGTAGTGTTAGCGTGACACAGCATTAGCACAGGGTCTTTCTTTTCAGTTCACAGAATATCCTGTGGTGACGGTGTTGATGTTGGAAAGAAAAACTATTTCAATTCAAAGAAGGATGTTTAATTCATATGGGACTTTTTTTTCTGGTTGTTGAGTTATGCTTTGTAGGAAACATGAATTGAAAGTTGAAGAACTGAACTCTATTCTCAGCTGTGTCACTGTCTTATTGCTCTAGGTTATGTGAAGTCACCAAAGCAATTATCTCTTTGTTTTTCCACATAAACAAATAGAGATACTAATTTTTCCCACAAATAACTAGAGAGAATCAGACTCACTGGGCTGGAATAAGAAATGGTTGGTAATGAGAAGTAATATAAAGAGGATTTGATGACTGGCTGGATAAGTGTGTACCTTCTGAAATTAGGTAAATTATCTGACAGATGTAACTTAATATATGGCCTGAAATTGAATCTTGAGAAAGGCCTATATTTAGGAGGTACAGAAGAAGGATGTGGGGCTAACTAAAGTGATAGAGAAACTTCATAAGGCTGGAAGAGGACCCAGATGGCAGCTGTGGCAGAAACCAAGGAAACTGTCTTCCAGACCACCCACCTCTTCCCTGATAAGCATCTCTCCATCTCTATGACCCAGTTTAAGGATCATCTCCTTTGATGCAGAATAATAGGTCTCCCACACCCACACCACACCCCCGCCAAACATTTCCATGTCCTAATCCCCCAAATCTGTGAATGTATTTGATTGTATAGCAAAGAGGAATTAGTGTTGCAGATGGAATTAAGGTTACTAATCAGCTGACCTTAAAATAGAAAGATTTTCCTGTATTATCTGGGTGGGCTCAATATAATCACAACAGTCTTTAAAATTGGAAGAGGATGAGAAGGAGATGTGAGGATGCATGCAGAGACTGGAGTGTTTAGATGTGAAAGAATTCAACCTGACATTGTTGGCTTTGAAGATGGAAGGGGCCTTCAGACAGCGTGTGGGCATCCTATAGAAGCTAGAAAAGGCAAGGAAATGGATTCTCCCTTAGAGCCTCCATAAAGGAGCCAGCCCTGCTGACACCTTGATTTTAGCCCAGTGAGACCCACATCAGACTTCTGATCTCCAGAACTGCAAGATAGTAAATTTGTGGTTTAAGCCACACAATTGTTGTAATTTGTTACAGTAGCAAGAGAAAACTAATACAGGAACTTCCACTACAACAAAATTTCAATTTCCTTGGTACACTGGTCAAACTGCATTGTTAAGAAGGAAAGACTTTAGTACAATAGAAGTAGTATTGGACTTGGAGTTAATAAAACTGGACTATAGTCTTGACCTTTAAAAAACCAACCAACCACATGGACTTGGGCAAGCCCTTAAACTTCTGCACCTTACTTCCCTCGCCTATAAAACAAGGAGTGAGATTAGATGATCTCTCAAGTTCCTTGCAGTTATAACTGTTATAAGCAGATGACTGAGTTCCTTCAAATGAACATGTATTTTTCAGTTCTGTTTTATCACATGTAACCTTCCCCTAAGATTTTTGAATTTCTGAGAGAACATGCTTTCCCAAAAAAGGAATTGATTTCTAAATAGGAATTCTGGGGAGTTCTGCAGGAAACTGTGGAAGGGTATATGGGCCAAGAGACTTTCTAGATCTTTGCAAAATAGCAAATAGATGGGATTTTTAATCTTCTGTGCCACTGGCCTTGGGTCATTCTGAGAGAGTGTGTTCCCAATGTGACCTCCTTCCATCACCCTTTGTGTACCCCTCTCCATGTCACAGTTCATTGCTTCTGGGGTACTCACCTGATGAGCCTGCTGAATTTGCAACTCAGGATCTAGTTTGACTCTGTTGAGCCCTTGAACTAGAGGCTGTGTGAAAGCCTCCACTAGGACAGCCATATGTAGGCCATTTGTGAGTAAGCTAAAGGAGTTGGTCTAGAAAGAGAGAGTAAAAGAAGTAGATGTGTAAAGTTTAGCAGAGATGAGAGACTGTGTAACCTGAGATAGGGCCACAGGGGTGTACATGAGAGAAAGAGAAGATATGAATTTATGGCAACTGCCTAACTCTAGGCCCTGGGGAGACCCGGCTTCTTTTTATGCCTCTGGATGATATGGTATGCACCTACCAAGTATTTCTGCTTTTTAGTTTGAGCTCCCTTGTGTTGCTTCATTTTCTTGAAATCAAATAATCTCTGCCTAAAGCGTTAGACCCTCACCTATTCAGTGTTGATTTTCCATGCAAATGCCAAACCACTTATGAAAGATCAGTTTAAAATGATCTCATGTTATTCAATGATCAGAACACCTAATTATGAGCTAATAGCTATTCAAGTATATAAATTAATAAGAATTTCAATTCACAGCATTGGAATTAAAAATTGAAATATGTATTTCAAGATTTTTTTCTCGTATCTATTTCCTGTTAATAATTTGCCATTGAAAAACCAAAGCAGATATGGGAGAAACACATTAGTATTGTTTACTAAGGGTTTAACTGTGTTTAGGGGGAAAAAAAAAAAAGAATGCTTCCCTATTGAAATCCTTTTGCTTTGCAAGTATTTTTACAGAAAAACTTTGTTATAGACTTCTGAAGGTTATTTTGTTTATACCCAAAAATAATAAATGAGGATTTTTTCCATAGGATACAGCTAAATGTTCTTTATTAAACAGATATATACAGCCCTACATTTTGCATTCTATTCAAATATTATACATGAATGTTTCAAAGATTAATATTCTCTCTTGAGTCTGTAAGAGATTGTGTCAATTTCTATTCTACCCAGGGATTTTTCCATTGCTTTAGGTATAAATATATAAAAACTCAGGTAGAATTTATTGATGTATTACTAGAGTTATGGCCGTGACAGCTTGTCATATGCTTTGCAGAGAAAGTCATTAGCCAAATGCAAATTTAGGTCAGCTAACATTTCTGAATGATATTTAGGGGATCACTGAAATTATTGAAAATGTGCTTCATATTTCATCATGCAAATGTCAAACTCGATTCCTCATTCATTTATTTACAGTCATGTTCCCAAACTTACCTGAATATGCAACCCATGAAGATTTATCATTTAATGAAGCTTTCCTCCCCCACAGTTCTGATTCTCAACAATTGAGGTAAATCATTGTACCTCATGTCTTTAAATAAGCTCTCAGCCTCTGATACATACAAATAAATATTTATGCATATTAGGTATACATAAAGATATTTGACAGAGACTAAATAAATGAAAGTATAAGTGCCTACTTATAACTTTTTTCCTCTCATGCCCTTTAAATAAAATGTATGATCTGCACTGCATAAAGAGGGGAAGATACAAATGGCAGAAGTACTAAGAACTCCAGGTTTCCTTACAGCTTCATCACGGTGACCACACAGTGAAGAGTGTGAGACAATTAAAAAAAGAAGTGTACAAGCACAGATGGGAAAAGAAGTTAGGAAAAACTGAATGGACAAAAAATTAATAGAAGTTTTAAGAAGTTTTGATGAGGGATGTATGCTGCACTTACTTCTACATAATATTCAAGAAAATCTAGAACAAAGAGGTACTATAATCTACAAGCTTTCCAGAGTCAGAATGATTTTCCCTTTGTGTTCCCATGCCAATGTTAGACTTGGCTCAAGAAAAAGAGCACCTCATATTACAATATTTGAGATACATGCATATGTATATGTGTGTATATTAATAGATTTGAATGCCTAGTATGTTAGAATAGTTTTATGTGCTTTGATTTTAAGAAAAAGGAATAATGAGTAAAGTTATGTGAACATTACAGATTTACATTATATTAGTTCTCTCAAAGTATGGCCTAGGATCAGTGCAGATACTTTCTGATTATTTCAACCTCTCTGTAGCTGATCTTGGCAAAATCTTGGTTTGTGGCAACCTTGACTTTCTCATTAAAAATGATACTGTTCTTCTCCTTTCCTCAGTCAATTCATCCCACAATCAGGCTCTAGAACTTTTTTACTAATAATTGCCCACATCTCCATACTCCTGATCTTAAGCATCCAACTTTCCATTTATAACATTTTATCTTTCAGCTCACTCTCTCTAGTGTCCTAATTACAACAATTCTTTGACTCCATCAAAACCTCCAATTCTTTGATCCTACCATCTTTTTATTCCTCCTCAACCCTATTATTCCTCAACATCCTCCTTATCTGACTTAGATTCTACACGAATCATTATTATTACTCCTGTGCACAGACCCTCCACACCTTTCTTTATCTCCCTCCATTATATTTTCTGAGAAAAATCCCAACTCTGGTTTAACCTAACTTTGTATTCTACATCTGCTTGAAGAAATACATACAAGTATGCTCTAAGTCACAAACCTTAAATAGGTCTTTGGTGCTTCCAACCAATCCTACTACCCTTTCTTAGATGAGTACTTCACACCTTCCTTTCTGTCCTCACACTATCAACAGTCTTCTCCCATACTCTCTACTGATTATCTTCATTCCCATTTCACTGAACAAATGGAAGTGGTTAGATTTCTGAGACTTTTTTTTTTAATCCTCTTGTCATCAAATTAAGTTCTTTACATGTAATGACCTCTGACTCTTCCCTTAGCAATAAGTTTTATGATCATTTGTTTTGTTCATGTTTCTTACTCTGTCCCCAGAACCCAGAATGATGATGGGAATATAACAGCCCATAAGTAATTGTTGAATGAATTCAGTCTAATCTCTGATGCCCTCTACAACTATGGTACTGCCCTTCAATATCTACTATTTTATTCTTTGTCTCATCTTTTTAGTACCTAGAACAGTACCAACATTTGGTATTTCTTTGTCAAAATTTATAAAATATAAATGTTTGAATATTCAGGGTATTTAGTCCCAGTTACAGCAATAACATTAGCTAACAGCAAATTTAATTATGCTCTGTCCATCTTTGTAGGATATTTTCTAATCATAGTTTAAGAGATTTGCAAAACATAAAAGTTGATCTTCAAAAAAAAATTCATAGCACTGCATTCTGTTAGAATTCTAACATATCCAAGTTCAATAATTATGCTTATCTGTAATTGATTTTGAAGGAAGTACTCCCTTCTCCAAGAGCTATGTTATTTCATTTTATGTCTCCTAAACTGTAGACTGTGAAAGCTTTCTGGCAAGAGACAAATAAAAACA
Source organism: Hyperoodon ampullatus (assembly GCF_949752795.1). Taxonomy (NCBI): domain Eukaryota; kingdom Metazoa; phylum Chordata; class Mammalia; order Artiodactyla; family Ziphiidae; genus Hyperoodon; species Hyperoodon ampullatus. The sequence goes on from NC_136917.1 coordinate 108,558,511, forward strand.
AAAGCATACTGAATACATTCCATTCAAATCAAACACTTCATTCCCATGGGGTCAGCTTACTCTTTGTAGGGTTCTCCTTTCTTACTTCCAAGTAGACTCTTTTTTTTTTTTTTTCTGCAGCTTTAAGAGGCACAAATGGAAAATCACAAAACTTACCCAGATTCCCACATTCAAGCTTAGGTCCATAACCATGGGTATTTTATTGTCTTTAAACTTGCATCTGTTTGTGAACTTCACAACACAGGATTTAACTTTCATAGTTGATTTCTCACTGTAGTAAACTTTCTCATCTCTCCCTTTGACAGTTTCTGACTCTGATTTCACTCTCTATTAAGTTCATTGATGAAAATAGCAGAAAGAGAACGATCTGCCAGACTGTCTTTACATTTATTGACATAAATTGTTCAGTAGATTTTACTCAATAACAATTTCCAATTTTCTTGTATCCATTTACATCCATAATGTTACAGACAATTGACATCATGTCACTTTTCACATAAAACTAAGAGCAAAGATGCACGCTCTTAATAAACATATTAAACCAAGGCAGGTTGACTTAATTTACATGTATATATAAAGGCAACTTCTATATTGAGAGCAAAATAAATTCCTGGAAACCACGTCAAAAAGTGATATTCGGGCCGGAGGAAGATGGCGGAAGAGTAAGACGCGGAGATCACCTTCCTCCCCACAGATACATCAGAAATTCATCTACACGTGGAACAACTCCAACAGAACACCTACTGAACGCTGACAGAAGACCTCAGACCCCCCAAAAGGCAAGAAACTCCCCACATACCTGGGTAGGGCAAAAGAAAAAAAGAATAAACAGAGACAATAGGATATGGACGGGACCTGCACCAGTGGGAGGGAGCCGTGAAGGAGGGAAGGTTTCTACACACTACAAGCCCCTTCGCGGGCGGAGACTGCAGGTGGCGGAGGGGGAAAGCTTCGGAGTAGCGTAGGAGAGCACAGCAACAGGGGTGTGGAGGGCAAAGCAGAGAGATTTTGGCACAGATGATCGGTGCCCTCAGGCACACACCAGCCCAAGAGACTTGTCTGCTCGGCCGCCGGGGCGGGCGGGGCTGGGAGCTGAGGCTCGGGGATCGGCTTTCAGTCGGAGCGCAGGGAGAGGACTGGGGCTGGCGGCAGGAAGAGAGCCTGAAGGGGTTAGTGCTAGCCCGGAGGGAGTCCGGGGAAAGGGTCTGGAGCTACCGGAGAGGCAAGAGACTTTTTTCCCTTTTGTTGCCTGGTGCGCGAGGAGAGGGCATTCCCCTCCCTCCCCTCTACCTGAGTGAGCCAGAGCCCCCGAATCAGCGGCTCCTTTAAACCCGTCCTGTCTGAGCGAAGAACGGACGCCCTCCGGCGACCTACGCGCAGAGGCGGGGCCAGGTCCAAGGCTGAGACCCGGGAGTTGTGAGAGCAGAGACAGGGAAATCTCTCTGTGCAGCCTCAGAGGCAGTGGATTAAAGCTCCACGGTCCATTTGATGTAACCTGCGTCTATGGAGTGTATGAATGGACAGCGAATCATCCCAAATTGAGGAAGTGGACTTTGAGGACAAGATTTAAGACTTTCCCCCCTTTTTACAATGAGTTATCCCAAATTAAGGAGGTGGACTTAGCAAGATTTCAGACTTCTCGCCCTTTTCCTCTTTTTACAACGAATTATCCCAAATCGAGGAGGTGGACTTGGAGAGCAAGATTTTTGATTTTTCCCCCTGCCCTCTTTTTGTGAATGTGTATGTGTAATCTTCTGTGTAAGATTCTCTCTGTATAGCTTTGCTTCCACCATATGTCCCAGGGTTCTATAGGTCCGTGTTTTTTTTTTTTTCAATAATTACTTTTTAATTTTAATAACGCTACTATATTTCATACTTTATTCTATTTTACTTTACCTGCTCTTTCTTTTTTTCCTCCCTTCCCTTCCTCCCTCCCTCCCTCCGCTCCTCCTTTCCTTTTTTCTTTTTCTTTCCTCCCTCCCTCCCTCCCACCTTTCTTCTTTCCACTTTTTTTTCTTTCCTGCCTCCCTCCCTCCCTCCTGTCTTTCTTTCTTTCTTTCCTTCCTCCCTCCCACGCTCCCTTCTTCCATTCACTCTTCCTTTTGCTTTCATTCCTCCCTCCCTCCCTCCTTTCTTTCCTTCTTTCTTTCCATCCTTCCTCCCTCCCTCCCTCCTTTCTTTCTTCCTTCCTTCCTCCCCTTCTTCCTTTCTTTCCCTCTCTCTTTCTTTCTTCTACTAATTCTTTCTTTCTACTTTTTCTCACTGTTATTCCGAGCCGGGTGGATGAAAGGCTCTTGCTGCTGCAGCCAGGAGTCAGTGCTGTGCCTCTGAAGTGGGAGAGCCAACTTCAGGACACGGGTCCACAAGAGACCTCCCAGCTCCACATAATATCAAGCAGCGAAAATCTCCCAGGGATCTCCATCTCAACACCAGCACCCAGCTTCAGTCAACGACCAGCAAGCTACAGTGCTGGTCACCCTATGGCAAGCAACTAGCAAGGCAGGAACACAACCCCACCCATTAGCAGAGAGGCTACCTAAAAACATAATAAGGCCACAGGCACCCCAAAACACACCACCAGACGTGGACCTGTCCACCAGAAAGACAGGATTGAGCCTCAACCACCAGAACACAGGCATTAGTCCCCCCCACCAGGAAGCCTACACAACCTACTGAAACAACCTTAGCCACTGGGGACAGATACCAAAAACAACGGGAACTACGAATCTGCAGCCTGCAAAAAGGAGACCCCAAACACAGTAACATAAGCAAAATGAGAAGGCAGAAAAACACACAGCAGGTGAAGGAGCAAGATAAAAACCTACCAGACCTAACAAATGAAGAGGTAATAGGCAGTCTACCTGAAAAAGAATTCAGAATAATAATAGTAAAGATGATCCAAAATCTTGGAAATAGGATAGACAAAATGCAAGAAACAGTTAACAAGGACCTAGAAGAACTAAAGATGAATCAAGCATCGACTAAAAACACAATAAATGAAATGAAAAATACTCTAGATGGGATCAATAGCAGAATAACTGAGGCAGAAGAACGGATAAGTGAGGTGGAAGATAAAATAGTGGAAATAACCGATGCAGAGCAAAATAAAGAAAAAAGGACGAAAAGAATAGAGGACAGTCTCAGAGACCTCTGGGACAACATTAAACACACCAACATTCGAATTATAGGGGTTCCAGAAGAAGAAGAGAAAAAGAAAGGGACTGAGAAAATATTTGAAGAGATTATAGTTGAAAACTTCCCTAATATGGGAAAGGAAATAGTTAATCAAGTCCAGGAGGCACAGAGAGTCCCATAGAGAATAAATCCAAGGAGAAATATGCCAAGACACATATTAATCAAACTGTCAAAAATTAAACACAAAGATATCATATTAAAAGCAGCAAGGGAAAAACAACAAATAACACACAAGGGAATCCCCATCAGGTTAACATCTGATCTCTCAGCAGAAACTCTACAAGCCAGAAGGGAGTGGCAGGACATAATTAAAGTGATGAAGGAGAGAAACCTGCAACCAAGATTACTCTACCCAGCAAGGATCTCATTCAGATTTGATGGAGGAATTAAAACCTTTACAGACAAGCAAAAGCTGAGAGAGTTCAGCACCACCAAACCAGCTTTACAACAAATGCTAAAGGAACTTCTCTAGACAAGAAACACAATAGAAGGAATATACCTACAATAACGAACCCAAAGCAATTAAGGAAATGGGAATAGAAACATACATATCAATAATTACCTTAAATGTAAATGGACTAAATGCTCCCACCAAAAGACACAGATTGGCTGAATGGATACAAAAACAAGACCCATATATATGCTGTCTACAAGAGACCCACTTCAGACCTAGAGACACGTACAGATTGAAAGTAAGGGGATGGAAAAAGATATTCCATGCAAATGGAAATCAAAAGAAAGCTGGAGTAGCAATTCTTATATCAGACAAAATAGACTTTAAAATAAAGACTATTAGAAGAGACAAAGAAGGACACTACATAACGATAAAGGGATCGATCCAAGAAGAAGATATAACAATTGTAAATATTTATGCACCCAACATAGGAGCACCTCAATACATAAGGCAAATACTAACAGCCATAAAAGGGGAAATCGACAGTAACACAATCATAGTAGGGGACTTTAACACCCCACTTTCACCAATGGACAGATCATCCAAAATGAAAATAAATAAGGAAACAAAAGCTTTAAATGATACATTAAACAAGATGGACTTAGTTGATATTTATAGGACATTCCATCCAAAAACAACAGAATACACATTTTTCTCAAGTGCTCATGGAACATTCTCCAGGATAGATCATATCTTGTTGGGTCACAAATCAAGCCTTGGTAAATTTAAGAAAATTCAAATTGTATCAAGTATCTTTTCCGACCACAATGCTATGAGACTAGACATCAATTACAGGAAAAGATCTGTAAAAAATACAAACACATGGAGGCTAAACAATACACTACTCAATAACGAAGTGATCACTGAAGAAATCAAAGAGGAAATTAAAAAATACCTAGAAACAAATGACAATGGAGACACGACGACCCAAAACCTATGGGACGCAGCAAAAGCACTTCTAAGGGGGAAGTTTATAGCAATACAATCTCACCTTAAGAAACAGGAAACATTTCGAGTAAACAACCTGACCCTGCACCTAAAGCAGTTAGAGAAAGAAGAACAAAAAACCCCCAAAGTTAGCAGAAGGAAAGAAATCATAAAGATCAGATCAGAAATAAATGAAAAAGAAATGAAGGAAACAATAGCAAAGATCAACCAAACTAAAAGCTGGTTCTTTGAGAAGATAAACAAAATTGACAAACCATTAGCCAGACTCATCAAGAAAAGAAGGGAGAAGACTCAAATCAATAGAATTAGAAATGAAAAAGGAGAAGTAACAACTGACACTGCAGAAATACAAAAGATCATGAGAGATTACTACAAGCAACTCTATGCCAATAAAATGGACAACCTGGAAGAAATGGACAAATTCTTAGAAATGCACAACCTGCCAAGACTGAATCAGGAAGAAATAGAAAATACGAATAGACCAATCACAAGCACTGAAATTGAAACTGTGATTAAAAATCTTCCATCAAACAAAGGCCCAGGACCAGATGGCTTCACAGGCGAATTCTATCAAACATTTAGAGAAGAGTTAACACCCATCCTTCTCAAACTCTTCCAAACAATATCAGAGGAAGGCACACTCCCAAACTCATTCTATGAGGCCACCATCACCTTGACACCAAAACCAGGCAAAGAAAGAAAACTACAGGCCAATATCACTGATGAACATAGATGCAAAAATCCTCAACAAAATACTAGCAAACAGAATCCAACAGCACATTAAAAGGATCATACACCATGATCAAGTGGGGTTTATTCCAGGAATGCAAGGATTCTTCAATATGCGCAAATCAATCAATGTGATACACCATATTAACAAGTTGAAGGAGAAAAACCATATGATCATCTTAATAGATGCAGAGAAAGCTTTCGACAAAATTCAACACCCATTTATGATAAAAACCCTGCAGAAAGTAGGCATAGAGGGAACTTTCCTCAACATAATAAAGGCTATATATGACAAACCCACAGCCAACATTGTCCTCAATGGTGAAAAACTGAAACCATTTCCACTAAGATCAGGAACAAGACAAGGCTGCCCACTCTCACCACTCTTATTCAACCTAGTTTTGGAAGTTCTAGCCACAGCAATCAGAGAAGAAAAGGAAATAAAAGGAATCCAAATTGGAAAAGAAGAAGTAAAGCTGTCACTGTTTGCAGATGACATGATACTATACATAGAGAATCCTAAAGATGCTACCGAAAAACTACTAGAGCTAATCAATGAATTTGGTAAAGTAGCAGGATACAAAATTAATGCACAGAAATATCTGGCATTCCTGTACACTAATGATGAAAAATCTGAAAATGAAATCAAGAAAACACTCCCATTTACCATTGCAACAAAAAGAATAAAATATCTAGGAATAAACCTACCTAAGGAGACAAAAGACCTGTATGCAGAAAATTATAAGACACTGATGAAAGAAATTAAAGAGGATACAAATAGATGGAGAGATATACCATGCTCCTGGATTGGAAGAATCAATATTGTGAAAATGACTCTACTACCCAAAGCAATCTACAGATTCAATGCAATCCCTATCAAACTACCACTGGCATTTTTCACAGAACTAGAACAAAAAATTTCAAACTTTGTTTGGAAAAACAAAAGACCCCGAATAGCCAAAGCAATCTTGAGAACGAAAAACGGAGCTGGAGGAATCAGGCTCCCTGACTTCAGACTATACTACAAAGCTACAGTAATTAAGACAGTGTGGTACTGGCATAAAAACAGAAAGATAGATCAGTGGATCAGGATAGAAAGCCCAGAGATAAACCCACGCACATATGGCCAACTTATCTTTGATAAAGGATGCAGGAATGTACAGTGGAGAAAGGACAGCCTCTTCAATAAGTGGTGCTGGGAAAACTGGACAGGGACATGTAAAAGTATGAGATTAGATCATTCCCTAACACCATACACAAAAATAAGCTCCAAATGGATTAAAGACCTAAATGTAAGGCCAGAAACTATCAAACTCTTAGAGGAAAACATAGGTAGAACACTCTATGACATAAATCACAGCAAGATCCTTTTGGACCCACCTCCTAGAGAAATGGAAATAAAAACAAAGATAAACAAATGGGACCTAATGAAACTTCAAAGCTTTTGCACAGCAAAGGAAACCATAAACAAGACCAAAAGACAACCCTCAGAATGGGAGAAAATATTTGCAAATGAAGCAACTGACAAAGGATTAATCTCCAAAATTTATAAACAGCTCATGCAGCTCAATAGCAAAAAAACAAACAACCCAATCCAAAAATGGGCAGAAGACTTAAATAGGCATTTCTCCAAAGAAGATATACAGACTGCCAACAAACACATGAAAGAATGCTCAACATCATTAATCATTAGAGAAATGCAAATCAAAACTACAATGAGATATCATCTCACACCAGTCAGAATGGCCATCATCAAGAAATCTAGAAACAATAAATGCTGGAGAGGGTGTGGAGAAAAGGGAACACTCTTGCACTGCTGGTGGGAATGTGAATTGGTACAGCCACTATGGAGAACAGTATGGAGGTTCCTTAAAAAACTAAAAATAGAACTACCATATGACCCAGCAATCCCACTACTAGGCATATACCCTGAGAAAACCATAATTCAAAAAGAGACATGTACCAAAATGTTCATTGCAGCTCTATTCACAATAGCCCGGAGCTGGAAACAACCTAAGTGTCCATCATGGGATGAATGGATAAAGAAGATGTGGCACATATATACAATGGAATATTACTCAGCCATAAAAAGGAACGAAACTGAGCTATTTGTAATGAGGTGGATGGACCTAGAGTCTGTCATACAGAGTGAAGTAAGTCAGAAAGAGAAAGACAAATACGGTATGCTAACACATATATATGGAATTAAAAAAAAAATGTCATGAAGAACCTAGGGGTAAAACGGGAATAAAGACACAGACCTACTTGAGAACGGACTTGAGGATATGGGGAGGGTGAAGTGTAAGCTGTGACAAAGCGAAAGAGAGGCATGGACATATATACACTACCAAACGTAAGGTAGATAGATAGTGGGAAGCAGCCGCAGAGCACAGGGAGATCAGCTCGGTGCTTTGTGACCGCCTGGAGGGGTGGGATAGGGAGGGTGGGAGGGAGGGAGGCGCAATAGGGAAGGGATGTGGGAACAGATGTGTATGTGTGACTGATTCACTTTGTTATAAAGCAGAAACTAATAAAAAAAAAGTGATGTTCGTAAATTGGCGCACATTTTCTTCATTAACAATATTGTGTTTGTAAGTTTTGTATTTTCTCAAGGCATTGGCATAAATCACAGAGGTAACAAACAATGGCCAATAAAAACAAAAATATGTCCTAGTCCTGCTGGCTAAAGCAACATAGAATGCATCTATGCATTCTATGCATAGAATGCATAATAGTCATTTTCATATTTGAAGGGCACCAAAATGTACTGTCACCTGAATATTCTTTTCTCCAAATTAAAGATCCTCATATCCTTTCTATGCTGTTCTATCCGTTTTATATGCTAAGATTTTACTCATCCTTAAAGATCCCAAAAAATATTGCTATCTTATTAAAATCCTTCGCCTTCAAAAAGTAGAAAAGTAATAATAGCCTCTTCTGTGCTTTAATTGGTACAATCGTAGAGTAGACTTCATTCTTCTCTGACTTTGTACTAAAATTCATGATATCTTTGTGACTGCCTTTAAGGTAGAGACTGCATCTCCTCATCCTTGTTCAGGGCTCTGCAGGGAATGTAGGGCACATAATAGGTACACTGCAGTGTGTTGTAAATTGAATCAAGTTAAGCTCAAGTGTATTCTAAAATCAGTGAAACTGAAACATTGACTTTAATAGGAAGAGACAGCTCAGGTCTAGTTCTGACTGGTTTGCATATGTATATATAATATTGTGTTGATATTAATATAATTAGCATTTGGGGGTTTGGATTATTTCTATTTTAATTTTCCAAGGAACATATATTCTTTGTAGATAAAATTAGAAGTACAAATGAACAAAAAGGACAATAATAAAACCATCTGAAAACCTACCACCCAAGGGTAACTACAGTTAGCATTCCATGTGTATCTTTTAGGTATTCTTCCCCAGGTACATTCCTCATGTAATTCTCAAAGGAGAGAATAAGAGAAATGAGGGACCAGGTCAAAATAGTTAATGGCAAGTTGCTGTTAATTAGTCTGAAACTATTATATTAGTGATACACATGAAAAGAGGATTTTAAAATTTTTATTAGTCTTTATTTTATTTTATCTGCTACCAGTATTTTCTATTGACTATATCTATTCAGTAAAAACAGAGTCAGATCAAGATTCTAATTTACTTTTATATTATTTTCACTATCATTCTAAAAGCCTAATTAGAGATATAGAATAATTTGGCTAAATTTCTTTAAGTTATCCAGTTAATTTAGTTATAATATCTAATACCATAAAATAATATGTCATAAAATTAATCACAAGTTAATATTTTATAGTTTTCATTTTGATGATTAGTTTGTTACATTATTTAAATAAGAAAATTCAATAGAATTTAAAAGTGCATTAGAATTAAAACTAATGAAACATTTATGTGGTATTATCTAAGATATTTAACTCTTACATATTTTAGGTACTATGATAATTTACCTACAATTTAAAATCTCGTCAGGGCTCTAGGGTAAATATTACTTTGTACTTAATGAGATTGAATGATACATATTTTAATAAATTCACTAATTTCTCCATTGATTGATCTAGATAATAAATGGTGTAGCCAAGCGCTAGTTTTTTAAAAACATGCTCTCATAGAATGTATGAAAATGCTTTCATCCAATTCAAATATGTTAGTGTAAAAGCTTTAAATTATTTCAAATAACTTGACCATGTTGCCTTGCTTTCCTCTGATAAATAATAAATAGAGTTAATATTACACTGATCTATGTCATATACTTATGACCTTATCCAAGGCTTTCATCCACCTCCTCTCTCACAGATGTTCTAATGAGCACTGTTTCTCTAAAGGGAAGAGCACTTGTCTTGGAATAAATCTTCAGAGTTCTATCTGTCCTTGTTGTCAAGTAGCAATAAGTGATTTTCCTAAAAAGGAGGGAAAAGAAGGTAATCCAGATTACAAAGCTTCAAAGAAGGAATTTATGATGAAGAAATGGGTAAAGCTGGTTCCCATCAAAATTTAAAAGAGTTTGTCTATAAAGGGAATTATTACAGTGGTGGGAGCAGATTTGGGGGGAACCATGGCTAAGCTGGAACCACACCTAAGCCCTAAGGATAGGAGGATAGAATAGTTACAGAAACCCAGATGTCTTGAAAGGAGTAGTGACTTTTAGTCAAGGGACTAAACTAACCTCCCAGGGAAGGAGTTGGAAGAATGCATACTCCACTTTTATTCTCCCTTTTCCCTTTAATTTCCTCTTTGCCAGACCTAAGGGACACCTGAAGCCTCAGGAATCCATTGATGTAATACATTCATAGTGGAGAAAGATAGGACTAGATCTGGAAGGCAAACAGAAAATAACCAGAGGTGTTAGTAAACCTAAGATTTAAAATCCATGCAGGTAAAGAGCAAATTAAGATCAAGAAAAAAAAATGGTTTCTTGTTCCACTATGAGAGAATAGTACATATTTATGAACAAAGGAGATGTCATAAATTGAAGCAGATTGAAGAAAATGTGGATAAAGGGAATAGTTGAGGAAACAAAAATCTGAAGTCAGGAACTGTGACATCAATGACAAACGTTAAGTGCAAAATGATCAAGGCAATAGGGAATATATACATGTAGTGTAAACTTTTTACACAGAGATAACTTACGCTGCCCTTTATACAAATGTAATAATCCCTCTGTCATACCATTCCCAGTTTCTTTCTTTTATTATGTTATTTATGAAAACAGGTTGTCTCCCTGACTAAACTATTTAAACTGAGATCTATATGTTTAATTTAGCAAATACATTGAATAACTATTATAGTTAAGGCACCGATATGTAACACAAGAATAAACAGAATGGGTCCTTGATCTCTAAGAGTTAAAAATATCTGAAAGGAAGGAAATTCTGACTCATGCTACAACTTGGGTGAACCTTCAGGACATTCTGCTAAGTGAAATAAACCAGTCACAAAAAGACAAATACTGTATGATTCTACTTATATGAAGAACTTAGATTAGTCAAAAATCATAGAGACATAAAGTAGAATGGTGATTCCCAGGGGCCATGGGGAGGGGAAAAGGGAGGGGGGTTATTTTTGAAGAGGTACAGAATTTCAGATTTACAAGAGTTACGGGGATGGATGATGGTGACGGCTGCACAGCAATATGAATGTATTTAATACCACTGGTCTGTACACTTAAAAATATTTAAGATGGTAAATTTTTATGTGTATTTTAATTCGATTTTTAAAAAGCAGCCAGAAAAAATATATCCAAAGGGAATACAACATGTAAAACTGTTATAATTCAAATTACTCTGTGTAAGCACAGTATGAGAAGAAGAAAACCTTTAGGAGACTATGTAGAAGAGAGAATGATGAATTTTGAGGAAGAAGGTGAAAAAGCTTTCATAAAGGTGCTATTTGAGATGTGCTTTTGAAAACAGTTAAGATTTCAACTTAGTGAACAGGGTAAGCACATTTTAGTCAGAGGGAATAAGTATCAAAGAACAAGCAAAAGTAAGGAAATATGAAAATAGATATTTAGTGTGGGAATAGCGAGAAAGCTCAATTCAATGAACGTAGCCTGCATATGTAAGGAATGTGGCATAAACCTTTCATTTCTTATCTAATATCCATTAATTTGCTTAATTTGCTTCCTTCTCAACAGGACTCTGATTTATTTGAGGAAGAAATATTCCCAAATTAGTAATGATATTCCCCAGCCACCTTGCAGCAGTACAGGTGCCCATGTGATTAAGTTCTGGTCAAATTTGTTGGGTACACTATAGGAAAAGATTCTTTAAAAGGAGGCTGATGCCTGGCAGGCAGGGTTTTTTTTAAATTTTATATTGGAGTATAGTTGATTAACAATGTTGTGTTGGTTTCAGTTGTACAGCAAAGTGAAACAGTTATATATATATATATATATATATATATATATATATATATATATATATATATATATATATATTCTTTTCAAATTCTTTTCCCATTTAGTATATTACAGAGAATTAAACAGAGTTCCCTGTGCTGTACAGTAGGTCCTTGTTGGTTATCTATTTTAAATATAGCAGTGTGTATATGTGAATTACAAACTCCCAATCTATCCTTTACCCTTACCCTTCCCCACTTGGTAACCATAAATTCGTTCTCTAAGTCTGTGAGTCTGTTTCTATTTTGTAAATAAGTTCATTTGTATCATTTTTTTAGATTCTGCATATAAGGGATATCACATGATTTTTGTCTTTCTCTGTCTGACTTACTTCACTTAGTATGATAATCTCCAAGTCCATCCCATGTTGCTGCAAATGGCATTATTTCATTCTTTTTAATGGCTGAGTAATATTCCATTATATTTATGTATCACATATTCTTTATCCATTCATCTGTTGATAGACATTTAGATTGCTTCATGTCTTGGCTATCATAAACAGCACTGCAGTGAACGTTGGGGTGCATATATCCTTTCTGATCATGTTTTTCTCTGGTTGTATGCCCAGGAGTGGGATTTCTGGATCATATGGTAGCTCTGTTTTTAATGTTTTAAGGAACCTTCCATAGTGGCTGTACAATTTACATTCCCACCAACAGTGTAGGAGTGTTCCCTTTTCCCCACAGTCTCTCTAGCATTTATTGTTTGTAGACTTTTTGATGATGACCAATTCTGACTGTTGTGAGGTGATACCTCAATGTAGTTTTGATTTGTATTTCTCTAATAATTAGTGATGTTGAGCATCTTTTCATGTGCCTCTTGGACATCTGTATGTCTTCTTTGCAGAAATGTCTATTTAGGTCTTCTGCCTACTTTTTGATTGGGTTTTTTTTTTAATTGAGCTACATGAGCTGTTTGTAAATTTTGGAGATTAATCCCTTGTCTATCTCATCATTTGCAAATATTTTCTCCCATTCTGTGGGTTGTTTTTGCCTTTTTTCTTCCTCCTTCCTGGAATGCAAATGTGAAGTGTGGTGCTTTAGCTGCTCTCTTATGACCATGACACAATAAGTATATCCTACAGAAGGCTAAGTGGAAGAATGGAAGAATCCAGAGTCCTGATGATACAATGGACTTGTGTCATTCCTAGACTTCAGTGTATTTTTGTATATTCTTTTGAAAAAGAATTCCCTGTCTTGGTTGGCTACTGTTTTATGGGTCTCTGTTCTCACAACTGAATGCAGTTCTTAACTGATAAATATAGAGATCAGATTGAAAAGGTGCCATTTATATTGAGTTCATAGAATGCATAACTCAGTTCCTTCTATGTTATAAACTCTGATTAATGATCTTTCAAATTATATTTATCAGATGAATTAGCTAATGCATTAAAATTAGTTAATGGTGAAACTTTCCACAAAGCCTGAATGGCATAGGTAGGAAAAAGAATAAGGAAAATTCTTCTGATATTTTAAAAGAGGTTGTGCTGGATAAAAAGATAAGGTAGATTAACTTCACACCTCAAGAAATATATGAAGTGAGACTAACAATACTTGAGTTATATTCCTTTAAGGTGAATATTATGGATGGAAACTACTACATTCCAGGTATTTATGTGGCAGCAGCTGGATAGACACTGGTCTGATCTTGAATGACATTTCTTATGTGCTTTTATGCTATAATATTAAGATGATGATTCATCTCATTTTTAAAGTCCTCTAATCTTCCAAAAGTTATAATTTATTCAAAAGTTTAGCAGCTCATGCTGTCAGGAATGTTTTCTTTATGTCTAACTCACGTCTCCACAGTTTTTAAAGGACATCAAGAAAAATATGTACCTATTTTCTGAATAAAAATCCTAACAAGGACAAATGTTATATTTCTTAGAAAAACAGCCAAAAATTATAGTGATGTGACTAAGAAAATCATTTCTCCCAAATATTTTAAAACTACATAGGAAATGATTGGAAGAAGGGAGACCTTAATGATCAATTGATACAGCATCAATCCACTCTCTTCCATCATTGCCATTATTGAGCTCTTTTTTTTTAACTTTGGTTGCACCAGGTCGAGTTGCAGCTCGCAGGCTACTTAGTTGTGGCACATGGGCTCCTTAGTTGTGGCATGCAAACTCTTGGTTGCAGCATGCATTTGGGATCTAGGTCCCTGACCAGGGATCGAACCTAGCCCGCTGCATTGGGAGTGTGAAGTCTTAACCACTGCACAACCAGGGAAGTCCCCATTATTGAGTTCTTATGCAAAAGTACTGTTACATAGTAACATAATCCAATTAAGCTCCTGTCAACTGTCTAAAATGGATATGTGGAATATTACATAAAAATTTGATCTCACTATGGAGAACAATATGGAAGTTCCTTAAAAAACTAAAAATAGAGCCACTATATAACCCAACAATCCCACTCCTGGGCATATACCCTGAGAAAACTGTAATTCAAAATGATATATGCACCCCAGTGTTCATTGCAGCACTACTTACAATAGCCAGGACATGGAAGAAACCTAAATGTCCATCAGCAGAGGAATGGGTAAAGAAGATGTGATACATGTATACAATGGAATATTACTCGGCCATAAAAAGAAGTGAAATTGGGTCATTTGTAGAGACATGGATGGACCTAGAGACTGTCATACAGATGAAGTAAGTCAGAAGGAGAAAAACAAATATCGTATATTAATGCATATATGTGGAACCTAGAAAAATGGTATAGATAAACTTATTTGCAGTGCAGAAATAGAGACACAGACACAGAGAACAAACATATGGATACCAAGGGAAGGAGGAGAGGGGGTGGGATGGAGTGGGAGATTGGGATTGACATATATACAGTACTATGTATAAAATAGGTAACTAATGAGAACAGACTGTGTAGCACGGGGAACTCTACTCAGTGCTCTGTGGCGACCTAAATGGGAAGGAAATCCAAGGAAGAGGGGATATAGGTATATGTGGGGCTGATTCATTTTGCTGTACAGCAGAAACTAACACAACACTGTAAAGCAGCTATACTCCAATAAAAAATAATTTGGCTGATCTTTACCAACTCAATCTTGTAACTTTATACTGTTGATACCTTTAAAAATGTAATACACTGAAATAGATATATTTCTTCATTATGTTTATATATGTACATGTATATACAAACATATAAATATATACATGCATAATGAAAACTAAATTATTTATACAGGACACATTAAATGCTTCAGATACAGGGTGCTTTAGCAGCTATTCTGGTTGACATAAAGAAGAAACAGGTGTGATTCAGTACAGTTATCAGTATATTCAGAGCAGTTTCATAAAACACTGAAATATATATGAGAAATCAAGAGACCATATCTGAAAATGTAGTGTATTATGAAATGTGAACTAATTTTGCTTGTAAGAGGAGGAAGCTAATGTACTTTACAAAATAACATCATCCTATTGCATTATACTTTTTTGTTAAATAAAATATTTAAAGCACACAGGACAGAGCCTGGCATGAAGAAGTTACTAAAAATTATGTATTAATTGCACTTTCCATTAGTATCCCACACACCTCCAGTTACAAGTAGCAAGTGATGTCAGTGCTTAATCTTTCTAAAACATGTCTTTTGGCATTCCACTTCCATAATCAACAGCTTATTTGCTCATTTATTTTTTGTTCTAAAATCAAAGTATTTGGTCAGACCCCACAGCTCTCCACATTCTGCTGCTCCCAGCTATTTAATATTATCTCTATTCTTACCTTAGCCCTCCAGTCCTGTCTTCTCACTGCCTTCATGAATGCCACATCCATTTCCACTGCTCTATGTTTACTCATGCTATTTCTTTTTTTATTATTATTTTTTTATTTTTTATTAGTTTCTGCTTTATAACAAAGTTAATCAGTCATACATATACATCCGTTCCCACATCCCTTCCCTCATGCATCTCCCTCCCTCCCACCCTCCCCATCCCACCCCTCCAGGCGGTCACAAAGCACCGAGCTGATCTCCCTGTGCTCTGCGGCTGCTTCCCACTATCTATCTACCTCACGTTTGGTAGTGTATACATGTCCATGCCTCTCTTTCACTTTGTCACAGCTTACACTTCCCCCTCCCCATATCCTCAAGTCCATTCTCAAGTAGGTCTGTGTCTTTATTCCCGTTTTACCCCTAGGTTCTTCATGACATTTTTTTTTAATTCCATATATATGTGTTAGCATACGGTATTTGTCTTTCTCTTTCTGACTTACTTCACTCTGTATGACAGACTCTAGGTCTATCCACCTCATTACAAATAGCTCAGTTTCGTTTCTTTTTATGGCCGAGTAATATTCCATTGTATATATGTGCCACATCTTCTTTATCCATTCATCCGATGATGGACACTTAGGTTGTTTCCAGCTCCGGGCTATTGTGAATAGAGCTGCAATGAACATTTTGGTACATGTCTCTTTTTGAATTATGGTTTTCTCAGGGTATATGCCTAGTAGTGGGATTGCTGGGTCATATGGTAGTTCTATTTTTAGTTTTTTAAGGAACCTCCATACTGTTCTCCATAGTGGCTGTACCAATTCACATTCCCACCAGCAGTGCAAGAGTGTTCCCTTTTCTCCACACCCTCTCCAGCATTTATTGTTTCTAGATTTCTTGATGATGGCCATTCTGACTGGTGTGAGATGATATCTCATTGTAGTTTTGATTTGCATTTCTCTAATGATTAATGATGTTGAGCATTCTTTCATGTGTTTGTTGGCAGTCTGTATATCTTCTTTGGAGAAATGCCTATTTAAGTCTTCTGCCCATTTTTGGATTGGGTTGTTTGTTTTTTTGCTATTGAGCTGCATGAGCTGTTTATAAATTTTGGAGATTAATCCTTTGTCAGTTGCTTCATTTGCAAATATTTTCTCCCATTCTGAGGGTTGTCTTTTGGTCTTATTTATGGTTTCCTTTGCTGTGCAAAAGCTTTGAAGTTTCATTAGGTCCCATTTGTTTATCTTTGTTTTTATTTCCATTTCTCTAGGAGGTGGGTCCAAAAGGATCTTGCTGTGATTGATGTCATAGAGTGTTCTGCCTATGTTTTCCTCTAAGAGTTTGATAGTTTCTGGCCTTACATTTAGGTCTTTAATCCATTTGGAGCTTATTTTTGTGTATGGTGTTATGGAATGATCTAATCTCATACTTTTACATGTCCCTGTCCAGTTTTCCCAGCACCACTTATTGAAGAGGCTGTCCTTTCTCCACTGTATATTCCTGCCTCCTTTATCAAAGATAAGTTGACCATATGTGCGTGGGTTTATCTGTGGGCTTTCTATCCTGATCCATTGATCTATCTTTCTGTTTTTATGCCAGTACCACACTGTCTTGATTACTGTAGCTCTGTAGTATAGTCTGAAGTCAGGGAGCCTGATTCCTCCAACTCCGTATTTCGTTCTCAAGATTGCTTTGGCTATTCGGGGTCTTTTGTTTTTCCAAACAAAGTTTGAAATTTTTTGTTCTAGTTCTGTGAAAAATGCCAGTGGTAGTTTGATAGGGATTGCATTGAATCTGTAGATTGCTTTGGGTAGTAGAGTCATTTTCACAATATTGATTCTTCCAATCCAGGAGCATGGTATATCTCTCCATCTATTTGTATCCTCTTTAATTTCTTTCATCAGTGTCTTATAATTTTCTGCATACAGGTCTTTTGTCTCCTTAGGTAGGTTTATTCCTAGATATTTTATTCTTTTTGTTGCAATGGTAAATGGGAGTGTTTTCTTGATTTCATTTTCAGATTTTTCATCATTAGTGTACAGGAATGCCAGAGATTTCTGTGCATTAATTTTGTATCCTGCTACTTTACCAAATTCATTGATTAGCTCTAGTAGTTTTTCGGTAGCATCTTTAGGATTCTCTATGTATAGTATCATGTCATCTGCAAACAGTGACAGCTTTACTTCTTCTTTTCCAATTTGGATTCCTTTTATTTCCTTTTCTTCTCTGATTGCTGTGGCTAGAACTTCCAAAACTAGGTTGAATAAGAGTGGTGAGAGTGGGCAGCCTTGTCTTGTTCCTGATCTTAGTGGAAATGGTTTCAGTTGTTCACCATTGAGGACAATGTTGGCTGTGGGTTTGTCATATATGGCCTTTATTATGTTGAGGAAAGTTCCCTCTATGCCTACTTTCTGCAGGGTTTTTATCATAAATGGGTGTTGAATTTTGTCGAAAGCTTTCTCTGCATCTATTGAGATGATCACATGGTTTTTCTCCTTCAACTTGTTAATATGGTGTATCACATTGATTGATTTGCGCATATTGAAGAATCCTTGCATTCCTGGAATAAACCCCACTTGATCATGGTGTATGATCCTTTTAATGTGCTGTTGGATTCTGTTTGCTAGTATTTTGTTGAGGATTTTTGCATCTATGTTCATCAGTGATATTGGCCTGTAGTTTTCTTTCTTTGCCTGGTTTTGGTGTCAAGGTGATGGTGGCCTCGTAGAATGAGTTTGGGAGTGGTCCTTCCTCTGATATTGTTTGGAAGAGTTTGAGAAGGATGGGTGTTAGCTCTTCTCTAAACGTTTGATAGAATTCGCCTGTGAAGCCATCTGGTCCTGGGCTTTTGTTTGTTGGAAGATTTTTAATCACAGTTTCAATTTCAGTGCTTGTGATTGGTCTATTCATATTTTCTATTTCTTCCTGATTCGGTCTTGGCAGGTTGTGCATTTCTAAGAATTTGTCCATTTCTTCCAGGTTGTCCATTTTATTGGGATAGAGTTGCTTGTAGTAATCTCTCATGATCTTTTGTATTTCTGCAGTGTCAGTTGTTACTTCTCCTTTTTCATTTCTAATTCTATTGATTTGAGTCTTCTCCCTTCTTTTCTTGATGAGTCTGGCTAATGGTTTGTCAATTTTGTTTATCTTCTCAAAGAACCAGCTTTTAGTTTGGTTGATCTTTGCTATTGTTTCCTTCATTTCTTTTTCATTTATTTCTAATCTGATCTTTATGATTTCTTTCCTTCTGCTAACTTTGGGGGTTTTTTGTTCTTCTTTCTCTAATTGCTTTAGGTGCAGGGTCAGGTTGTTTACTCGAGATCTTTCCTGTTTCTTAAGGTGGGATTGTATTGCTATAAACTTCCCCCTTAGAAGTGCTTTTGCTGCGTCCCATA
Source organism: Hyperoodon ampullatus (assembly GCF_949752795.1). Taxonomy (NCBI): domain Eukaryota; kingdom Metazoa; phylum Chordata; class Mammalia; order Artiodactyla; family Ziphiidae; genus Hyperoodon; species Hyperoodon ampullatus. Next base: position 108,577,382 of record NC_136917.1, read on the forward strand.
AGTTTTGGGTCGTCGTGTCTCCATTGTCATTTGTTTCTAGGTAATTTTTAATTTCCGCTTTGATTTCTTCAGTGATCACTTCGTTATTGAGTAGTGTATTGTTTAGCCTCCATGTGTTTGTATTTTTTACAGATCTTTTCCTGTAATTGATGTCTAGTCTCATGGCATTGTGGTCGGAAAAGATACTTGATACAATTTCAATTTTCTTAAATTTACCAAGGCTTGATTTGTGACCCAACAAGATATGATCTATCCTGGAGAATGTTCCATGAGCACTTGAGAAAAAATGTGTATTCTGTTGTTTTTGGATGGAATGCCCTACAAATATCAACTAAGTCCATCTTGTTTAATGTATCATTTAAAGCTTTTGTTTCCTTATTTATTTTCATTTTGGATGATCTGTCCATTGGTGAAAGTGGGGTGTTAAAGTCCCCTACTATGATTGTGTTACTGTCGATTTCCCCTTTTATGGCTGTTAGTATTTGCCTTATGTATTGAGGTGCTCCTATGTTGGGTGCATAAATATTTACAATTGTTATATTTTCTTCTTGGATCGATCCCTTTATCGTTATGTAGTGTCCTTCTTTGTCTCTTCTAAGAGTCTTTATTTTAAAGTCTATTTTGTCTGATATAAGAATTGCCACTCCAGCTTTCTTTTGATTTCCATTTGCTTGGAATATCTTTTTCCATCCCCTTACTTTCAATCTGTACGTGTCTCTAGGTCTGAAGTGGGTCTCTTGTAGACAGCATATATATGGGTCGTGTTTTTGTATCCATTCAGCCACTCTGTGTCTTTTGGTGGGAGCATTTAGTCCATTTACATTTAAGGTAATTATTGATATGTATGTTCCTATTCCCATTTCCTTAATTGCTTTGGGTTCGTTATTGTAGGTATATTCCTTCTGCTGTGTTTCTTGCCTAGAGAAGTTCCTTTAGCATTTGTTGTAAAGCTGGTTTGGTGGTGCTGAACTCTCTCAGCTTTTGCTTGTCTGTAAAGGTTTTAATTTCTCCATCAAATCTGAATGAGAGTTCCGGGTAAGATGGCGGAAGAGTAAGACGCGGAGATCACCTTCCTCCCCACGGATACACCAGAAATACAGCTACACGTGGAACAACTCCTACAGAACACCTACTGAACGCTGGCAGAAGACCCCAGACCTCCCAAAAGGCAAGAAACTCCCCACATACCTGGGTAGGGCAAAGCGGAGAGATTCCCGCACAGAGGATCGGTGCCGAGCGGCACTCACCAGCCCGAGAGGCTTGTCTGCTCGCCCGCCGGGGCGGGCGGCGCTGGAAGCTGAGGCTCGGGCTTCGGTCAGAGCACAGGGAGAGGACTGGGGCTGGCGGCGAGAACTCAGCCTGAAGGGGACTAATGCGCCACAGCTAGCCGGGAGGGAGTCCGGGAAAACTCTGGAGCTGCCGAAGAGGCAAGAGACTTTTTCTTCCCTCTTGGTTTCCTGGTGCGCGAGGAGAGGGGATTAAGAGCGCTGCTTAAAGGGGCTCCACAGACGGGCGCGAGTCACGACTGAAAGCGCGGAGCCCAGTGACGGGCGTGGGACGCTGGGGCTGCTGCTGCCGCCGCCAAGAAACCTGTGTGCGAGCGCAGGTCACTGTCCACACCGCCCTTCCGGGAGCCTGTGCAGCCCGCCACTGCCGGGGTCCCGGGATCCAGGGGCGGCTTCCCTGGGAGAACGCACGGCGCGCCTCGAGCTGGTGCAACGTCACGCCGACCTCTGCCACTGCAGGCTCGCCCCGCACTCCGTGCCCCTCCCTCCCGCCCGGCCTGAGTGAGCCAGAGTCCCCGAAGAGGCTGCTCCTTTAACCCTGTCCTGTCTGAGCGAAGAACAGACGCCCTCCGGCGACCTACACGCAGAGGCGGGGCCAAATCCAAAGCTGAGACCCAGGAGCTGTGGGAACAAAGAAGAGAAAGGGAAACCTCTCCCAGCAGCCTCAGAAGCAGCGGATTAAAGCTCCATAATCAACTTGATGTACCCTGCATCTGTGGAATACATGAATAGACAACAAATCATCCCAAATTGAGGAGCCAGGAGTCAGTGCTGTGCCTCTGAGGTGGGAGAGCCAACCTCAGGACACTGGTCCACAAGAGACCTCCCAGCTCCACATAATATCAAACGGCGAAAATCTTCCAGAGATCTCCATCTCAACACCAGCACCCAGCTTCACTCAACGACCAGCAAGCTACAGTGCTGGACACCCTATGCCAAACAACTAGCAAGACAGGAACACAACGCCACCCATTAGCAGAGAGGTGGCCTAAAATCATAAAAAGTCCGCAGACACCCCAAAACACACCACCAGACGTGGACCTGCCCACCAGAAAGACAAGATCCAGCCTCATCCACCAGAACACAGGCACTAGTACCCTCCACCAGGAAGCCTACACAACCCACTAAACCAACCTTAGCCACTGGGGACAGACACCAAAAACAACGGGAACCACGAACCTGCAGCCTGCAAAAAGGAGACCCCAAACACAGTAACATAAGCAAAATGAGAAGACAGAAAAACACACGGCAGGAGAAGGAGCAAGATAAAAACCCACCAGACCTAACAAATGAAGAGGTACTAGGCAGTCTACCTGAAAAAGAATTCAGAATAATGATGGTAAAAATGATCCAAGATTCTATTTCCCAGATCCAAAATCTTGGAAACAGAATAGACAAAATGCAAGAAACAGTTAACAAGGACCTAGAAGAACTAAAGATGAACCAAGCATTGATTAAAAACACAATAAATGAAATAAAAAATACTGTAGACGGGATCAATAGCAGAATAACTGAGGCAGAAGAACGGATAAGTGAGGTGGAAGATAAAATAGTGGCAATAACTGCTGCAGAGCAAAATAAAGAAAAAAGAATGAAAAGAACAGAGGACAGTCTCAGAGACCTCTGGGACAACATTAAACGCACCAACATTCGAATTATAGGGGTTCCAGAAGAAGAAGAGAAAAAGAAAGGGACTGAGAAAATATTTGAAGAGATTATAGTTGAAAACTTCCCTAATATGGGAAAGGAAATAGTTAATCAAGTCCAGGAGGCACAGAGAGTCCCATACAGAATAAATCCAAGGAGAAATACACCAAGACACATATTAATCAAACTGTCAAAAATTAAACACAAAGAAATCATATTAAAAGCAGCAAGGGAAAAACAACAAGTAACACACAAGGGAATCCCCATCAGGATAACAGCTGATCTCTCAGCAGAAACTCTACAAGCCAGAAGGGAGTGGCAGGACATAATTAAAGTGATGAAGGAGAAAAACCTGCAACCAAGACTACTCTACCCAGCAAGGATCTCATTCAGATTTGATGGAGAAATTAAAACGTTTACAGACAAGCAAAAGCTGAGAGAGTTCAGCACCACCAAACCAGCTTTACAACAAATGCTAAAGGAACTTTTCTAGGCAAGAAACACAACAGAAGGAAAAGACCTACAATAACGAACCCAAAACAATTAAGAAAATGGGAATAGGAACATACATATCAATAATTACCTTAAATGTAAATGGACTAAATGCTCCCACCAAAAGACACAGATTGGCTGAATGGATACAAAAACAAGACCCATATATATGCTGTCTACAAGAGACCCACTTCAGACCTAGAGACACATACAGACTGAAAGTAAGGGGATGGAAAAAGATATTCCATGCAAATGGAAACCAAAAGAAAGCTGGAGTAGCAATTCTCATATCAGACAAAATAGACTTTAAAATAAAGACTACTAGAAGAGACAAAGAAGGACACTACATAATGATCAAGGGGTCGATCCAAGAAGAAGATATAACAATTGTAAATATTTATGCACCAAACATAGGAGCACCTCAATACATAAGGCAAATACTAACAGCCATAAAAGGAGAAATCGACAGTAACACAATCATAGTAGGGGACTTTAACACCCCACTTTCACCAATGGACAGATCATGCAAAATGAAAATAAATAAGGAAACACAAGCTTTAAATGATACATTAAACAAGATGGACTTAATTGATATTTATAGGACATTCCATCCAAAAACAACAGAATACACATTTTTCTCAAGTGCTCATGGAACATTCTCCAGGATAGATCATATCTTAGGTCACAAATCAAGCCTTGGTAAATTTAAGAAAATTGAAATTGTATCAAGTATCTTTTCCGACCACAATGCTATGAGACTAGATATCAATTACAGGAAAAGATCTGTAAAAAATACAAACACATGGAGGCTAAACAATACACTACTTAATAACACAGTGATCACTGAAGAAATCAAAGAGGAAATTAAAAAATACCTAGAAACAAATGACAATGGAGACACGACGACCCAAAACCTATGGGATGCAGCAAAAGCAGTTCTAAGAGGGAAGTTTATAGCAATACAATCCCACCTTAAGAAACAGGAAACATCTCGAATAAACAACCTAACCTTGCACCTAAAGCAATTAGAGAAAGAAGAACAAAAACATCCCAAAGTTAGCAGAAGGAAAGAAATCATAAAAATCAGATCAGAAATAAATGAAAAAGAAATGAAGGAAACGATAGCAAAGATCAATAAAACTAAAAGCTGGTTCTTTGAGAAGATAAACAAAATTGATAAACCATTAGCCAGACTCATCAAGAAAAAAAGGGAGAAGACTCAAATCAATAGAATTAGAAATGAAAAAGGAGAAGTAACAACTGACACTGCAGAAATACAAAAGATCATGAGAGATTACTATAAGCAACTCTATGCCAATAAAATGGACAACCTGGAAGAAATGGACAAATTCTTAGAAATGCACAACCTGCCAAGACTGAATCAGGAAGAAATAGAAAATATGAGCAGACCAATCACAAGCACTGAAATTGAAACTGTGATAAAAAATCTTCCAACAAACAAAAGCCCAGGACCAGATGGCTTCACAGGCGAATTCTATCAAGCATTTAGAGAAGAGCTAACACCTATCCTTCTCAAACTCTTCCAAAATATAGCAGAGGGAGGAACACTCCCAAACTCATTCTACGAGGCCACCATCACCTTGATACCAAAACCAGACAAGGATGTCACAAAGAAAGAAAACTACAGGCCAATATCACTGATGAACATAGATGCAAAAATCCTCAACAAAATACTAGCAAACAGAATCCAACAGCACATTAAAAGGATCATACACCATGATCAAGTGGGGTTTATTCCAGGAATGCAAGGATTCTTCAATATACGCAAATCAATCAACGTGATACACCATATTAACAAATTGAAGGAGAAAAACCATATGATCATCTCAATAGATGCAGAGAAAGCTTTCGACAAAATTCAACACCCATTTATGATAAAAACCCTGCAGAAAGTAGGCATAGAGGGAACTTTCCTCAACATAATAAAGGCCATATATGACAAACCCATGGCCAGCATCATCCTCAATGGTGAAAAACTGAAACCATTTCCACTAAGATCAGGAACAAGACAAGGTTGCCCACTCTCACCACTCTTATTCAACATAGTTTTGGAAGTTTTAGCCGCAGCAATCAGAGAAGAAAAGGAAATAAAAGGAATCCAAATCGGAAAAGAAGAAGTAAAGCTGTCACTGTTTGCAGATGACATGATACTATACATAGAGAATCCTAAAGATGCTACCAGAAAACTACTAGAGCTAATCAATGAATTTGGTAAAGTTGCAGGATACAAAATTAATGCACAGAAATCTCTGGCATTCCTATATACTAATGATGAAAAATCTGAAAGTGAAATCAAGGAAACACTCCCATTTACCATTGCAACAAAAAGAATAAAGTATCTAGGAATAAACCTACCTAAGGAGACAAAAGACCTGTATGCAGAAAATTATAAGACACTGATGAAAGAAATTAAAGATGATACAAATAGATGGAGAGATGTACCATGTTCTTGGATTGGAAGAATCAACATTGTGAAAATGACTCTACTACCCAAAGCAATCTACAGATTCAATGCAATCCCTATCAAACTACCACTGGCATTTTTCACAGAACTAGAGCAAAAAATTTCACAATTTGTATGGAAACACAAAAGACCCCGAATAGCCAAAGCAATCTTGAGAACGAAAAATGGAGCTGGAGGAATCAGGCTCCCTGACTTCAGACTATACTACAAAGCTACAGTAATCAAGACAGTATGGTACTGGCACAAAAACAGAAAGATAGATCAATGGAACAGGATAGAAAGCCCAGAGATAAACCCACGGACATATGGTCACCTTATCTTTGATAAAGGAGGCAGGAATGTACAGTGGAGAAAGGACAGTCTCTTCAATAAGTGGTGCTGGGAAACCTGGACAGGGACATGTAAAAGTATGAGATTAGATCACTCCCTAACACCATACACAAAAATAAGCTCAAAATGGATTAAAGACCTAAATGTAAGGCCAGACACTATCAAACTCTTAGAGGAAAACATAGGCAGAACACTCTATGACATAAATCACAGCAAGATCCTTTTGGACCCACCTCCTAGAGAAATGGAAATAAAGACAAAAATAAACACATGGGACCTAATGAAACTTAAAAGCTTTTGCACAGCAAAGGAAACCATAAACAAGACCAAAAGACAACCCTCAGAATGGGAGAAAATATTTGCAAATGAAGCAACTGACAAAGGATTAATCTCCAAAATTTATAAGCAGCTCATGCAGCTCAATAACAAAAAAACAAACAGCCCAATCCAAAAATGGGCAGAAGACCTAAATAGACATTTCTCCACAGAAGATATACAGACTGCCAACAAACACATGAAAGGATGCTCAACATCTTTACTCATTAGAGAAATGCAAATCAAAACTACAATGAGATATCATCTCACACCAGTCAGAATGGCCATCATCAAAAAATCTAGAAACAATAAATGCTGGAGAGGGTGTGGAAAAAAGGGAACACTCTTGCACTGCTGGTGGCAATGTGAATTGGTACAGCCACTATGGAGAACGGTATGGAGGTTCCTTAAAAAACTAAAAATAGAACTACCATATGACCCAGCAATCCCACTACTAGGCATATACCCTGAGAAAACCATAATTCAAAAAGAGACATGTACCAAAATGTTCATAGCAGCCCTATTTACAATAGCCCAGAGATGGAAACAACCTAAGTGTCCATCATCGGATGAATGGGTAAAGAAGATGTGGCACATATATACAATGGAATATTACTCAGCCATAAAAAGAAATGAAATTGAGCTATTTGTAATGAGGTGGATGGACCTAGAGTCTGTCATACAGAGTGAAGTAAGTCAGAAAGAGAAAGACAAATACTGTATGCTGACACATATATATGGAATTTAAGAAAAAAAAATGTCATGAAGAACATAGGGGTAAGACAGGAATAAAGACACAGACCTACTAGAGAATGGACTTGAGGATATGGGGAGGGGGAAGGGTAAGCTCTGACAAAGTGAAAGAGCGGCATGGACATATATACACTACCAAACGTAAGGTAGATAGCTAGTGGGAAGCAGCCGCATAGCACAGGGAGATCAGCTCGGTGCTTTGTGACCGCCTGGAGGGGTGGGATAGGGAGGGTGGGAGGGAGACGCAAAAGGGAGGGGATATGGGAACATATGTATATGTATAACTGATTAAATTTGTTATAAAGCAAAATAAAAAAATAAAAAAAAATAAAATAAAAAAAAATCTGAATGAGATCCTTGCTGGGTAGAGTAATCTTGGTTGCAGGTTTCTCTCCTTCATCACTTTAATTATGTCCTGCCACTCCCTTCTGGCTTGTAGAGTTTCTGCTGAGAGATCAGCTGTTAACCTGATGGGGATTCCCTTGTGTGTTATTTGTTGTTTTTCCCTTGCTGCTTTTAATATATGTCTTTGTGTTTAATTTTTGACAGTTTGATTAATATGTGTCTTGGCGTATTTCTCCTTGGATTTATTCTCTATGGGACCCTCTGTGCCTCCTGGACTTGATTAACTATTTCCTTTCCCATATTAGGGAAGTTTTCAACTATAATCTCTTCAAATATTTTCTCAGTCCCTTTCTTTTTCTCTTCTTCTTCTGGAACCCCTATAATTCGAATGTTGGTGTGTTTAATGTTGTCCCAGAGGTCTCTGAGACTGTCCTCTGTTCTTTTCATTCTTTTTTCTTTATTTTGCTCTGCAGCAGTTATTTCCACTATTTTATCTTCCACCTCACTTATCCGTTCTTCTGCCTCAGTTATTCTGCTATTGATCCCATCTAGAGTATTTTTCATTTCATTTATTGTTGTTTTAATTGATGCTTGATTCATCTTTAGTTCTTCTGGGTCCTTGTTAACTGTTTCTTGCATTTTGTCTATTCTATTTCCAAGATTTTGGATCTTGGAAATAGAATCTTGGATCAGCTTTACTATCATTATTCTGAATTCTTTTTCAGGTAGACTGCCTTTTACCTCTTCATTTGTTAGGTCTGGTAGGTTTTTATCTTGCTCCTTCACCTGCTGTGTGTTTTTCTGCCTTCTCATTTTGCTTATGTTACTGTGTTTGGGGTCTCCTTTTTGCAGGCTGCAGATTCGTAATTCCCGTTGATTTTGGTGTCTGTCCCCAGTGGCTAAGGTTGTTTCAGTAGGTTGTGTAGGCTTCCTGGTGGGGGGGGACTAATGCCTGTTTTCTGGTGGTTGAGGCTCGATCTTGTCTTTCTGGTGGACAGGTCCACGTCTGGTGGTGTGTTTTGGGGTGCCTGTGGCCTTATTATGTTTTTAGGTATCCTCTCTGCTAATGGGTGGGGTTGTGTTCCTGCCTTGCTAGTTGCTTGCCATAGGGTGACCAGCACTGTAGCTTGCTGGTCGTTGACTGAAGCTGGGTGCTGGTGTTGAGATGGAGATCTCTGGGAGATTTTCGCTGCTTGATATTATGTGGAGCTGGGAGGTCTCTTGTGGACCCGTGTCCTGAAGTTGGCTCTCCCACTTCAGAGGCACAGCACTGACTCCTGGCTGCAGCACCAAGAGCCTTTCATCCACCCGGCTCTGAATAACAGGGAGAAAAAGTAGAAAGAAAGAATTAGTAGAAGAAAGAAAGAGAGAGGGAAAGAAAGGAAGAAGGGAAGAAAGGAAGGAAGGAAGAAAGAAAGAAAGGAGGGAGGGAGGGAGGAAGGATGGAAAGAAAGAAAGAAAGAAAGGAGGTAGGGAGGGAGGAATGAAAGCAAAAGGAAGAGTGAATGGAAGAAGGGAGGGAGGGAGGGAGGAAGGAAGGAAAGAAAGAAAGACAGGAGGGAGGGAGGGAGGAAGGAAAGAAAAAGAAAGTGGAAAGAAGAAGGGTGGGAGGGAGGGAGGAAAGAAGAAGAAAGAAGGAAAGGAGCGGAGCGAGGGAGGGAGGAAGGGAAGGTAGGAAAAAAAGAAAAAGCAGGTAAAGTAAAATAGAATAAAGTATGAAATATAGTAGCGTTATTAAAATTAAAAAGTAATTATTGAAAAAAAAACGGACCGATAGAACCCTGGGACATATGGTGAAAGCAAAGCTATACAGAGAAAATCTTACACAGAAGATTACATTTACACATTCACAAAAAGAGAGCAGGGGGAAAATAAAAAATCTTGCTCTCCAAGTCCACCTCCTCAATTTGGGATAATTCGTTGTAAAAAGAGGAAAAGGGCGAGAAGTCTGAAATCCTGCTCTCTAAGTCCATCTCCTTAATTTGGGATAATTCGTTGTAAAAAGAGGAAAAGGGGGGAAAGTCTTAAATCTTGTCCTCAAAGTCCACTTCCTCAATTTGGGATGATTCGCTGTCCATTCATGCACTCCACAGACGCAGGGCACATCAAATGGACCGTGGAGATTTAATCCGCTGCCTCCGAGGCTTCACAGAGAGATTTCCCTGTCTCTGCTCTCACAGCTCCCGGGTCTCAGCCTTGGACCTGGCCCCGCCTCTGCGTGTAGGTCGCTGGAGGGCGTCAGTTCTTCGCTCAGACAGGACGGGTTTAAAGGAGCCGCTGATTCGGGGGCTCTGGCTCACTCAGGCAGAGGGGAGGGAGGGGAGCGCAGTGTGGGGCGGGCCTGCGGCGGCAGAGGCCGGCGTGACGTTGCAGCAGCCCGTGGCGCTCCGTGCGCTTTCCCGGGAAAGCCGTCCCCGGGTCCCGGGACCCCGGCAGTGGCGGGGTGCACAGGCCCCCCGGAAGGCGGGGCGGACAGTGACCCGCGCTCGCACACAGGCCCTGCGGCGGCGGCGGCAGCAGCAGCAGCCCCAGCGTCCCACGCCCGTCTCCGAGGTCCGCGCCTATCTCCGGCGGTTCCCCAAGCAGCCCTCTTAATGCCCTCTCCTCGCGCACCAGGAAACAAAAGGGAAAAAAAGCCTCTTGCCTCTTCGGCAGCTCCAGACCCTTTCCCTGGAATCCCTTCGGGCTAGCCGTGGTGCACTAACCCCTTCAGGCTCTCTTCCTCCCGCCAGCCCCAGTCCTCTCCCTGCGCTCCGACTGAAAGCCGATACCCGAGCCTCAGCTCCCAGCCCCGCCCGCCCTGGCGGCCAAGCAGACAAGCCTCTCAGGCTGGTGTGTGCCTGAGGGCACCGATCCTCTGTGCGGAAATCTCTCTGCTTTGCCCTCCACACGCCTGTTGCTGTGCTCTCCTCCGCTACTCCGAAGCTTTCCCCCTCCGCCACCTGCAGTCTCCGCCCGCGAAGGGGCTTGTAGTGTGTGGAAACCTTTCCTCCTTCACGGCTCCCTCCCACTGGTGCAGGTCCCGTCCCTATCCTATTGTCTCTGTTTATTCTTTTTTTCTTTTGCCCTACCCAGGTATGTGGGGAGTTTCTTGCCTTTTGGGGGGTCTGAGGTCTTCTGTCAGCGTTCAGTAGGTGTTCTGTAGGAGTTGTTCCACATGTAGATGAATTTCTGGTGTATCTGCAGTTCACTGCACTGGGTATCACCCAAAGAGCCCATTAGAGCTCTTTATAATTTCTTACACATCTCACCAGCACTGTAGTTCTTTAGTGATCAATGACTTCATCCAATTCCTCTCATTACTTTCTACGCCATCTTGGATCCACTTGTCAGCGCCCCCACAAAGCCTACTCATGCTATTTCTGATACCTGAACTGCTTTCTATCTATAGAACCCATTCATCAAATCATAATCTTTCCAATCATAGTTTCTACCACTGTGTGACAACCTTTATTAACTATCACACTCTACACAAACTCTTCCATCTTGGACTCAATGTTTTACTTGTAATTACCACCAAAGAACTTAATATTTTATTGATTATTATTAATATTTTATAGATTAAATAGTAACATATTAAGTACGGTTTTTAAAATTTTCATGAATAGAATGAAATGGATGAGATCCTGGGTCATCCGTTCATTCACACTTATCAAGTATTAATTGAATGCCAATTTGTACCAGTCACTATCTTAGATACTTGCATCAAAATATCTGTCAGAGGGGAAGAAGATCCCTATCTGTACAAAACTTATAACTAATGAGGAGAGAGAAATATTTACCAATAAGTGTTAAAATGAGTAGATTATCTAGTAAATTACAAATGAGAAGTAGTACCATGTGGAAAAACAGAGTAAAGTAAAAGTAGGGTATGGGGAATGTGAAGTTATATCCTGGTTGAGAAGTTTGAGCACTGAATTGGGAGTTATTTAAAAAGTGGAGATAGAATAAACAACTCTTTTAAGGAGCTTGCCTGTAAAAGCAAAGATAAATGGGACGCTAATCAGAAAGGAGAGCAAACCCTAAAAGAATATATTAGTTGTTACTTAGTTAAGTTGGGATATAAGTGAAAATATGGACTACTTCCAATTGCCAATTGGAATTAGAGACAGGACAACATGATGATTAGTTGGACAATGGGAGCAGAGACCATAATGTGAGCTGACCACACTAGAGTAAATGGCTATTGAGATTGCTTTGAGATAAGCAAAGCATGAGGTTCCCACCTCGATTTGATCTTATCAATGTGTATTTGGCCATGCACCTGGAAATCCTATATTCTCCTTTGTTATGTTATGAAAGCTTAATATAAGATAAATAAAGGAAATGAGTCTGTACACCATTAATATTCTCTGTTGCTTTTATAGAACTTGTTAAAGGTAATAGGGAGCTACAGGGACACCTGAATATTTCTTTTTCTAAAGTGGAGATTTTGAACATTTAAAAGGCCAGTGGGTGAAAAATGAATTAGGAGGCAAAACCAAATCCATTGACTGTGCTGAACAGTGAACAGAAGTTTGCCTAGAGTGATGATGCTTGCATCACTGTGGTGACTGGAAATCACAACAAATGGGAGGGATGTGTTGGCGGATTGCAAAAATGCACTTATGACCCTAAGTCCAAATGCTAACAATCTAAATATAAAAGTGTTTCTTCAAAACTATTTTAATAAATTCTTCAACTATGGCTGAAAACTGAGGCCCAATGAAACCTTAACGAGGTTATGGGACTAGATGAGCAATTTCACATATTGTTAAAAGAACAATCAGCAATGAATATTTCTGCAATTTGATTGGAAAATTAAAATTAAACTAATGAATATGCTCATTTCTTTCTGAAATCTGAAAGGAGGCTTGCAGCTGTATAATTTTAAGAAGAGAACCTACATGGGTGGTGGGAAATGGAGAATACATGGTTAATTTGAAAGATTCAGAGCTAGCATGAAGAAGGCTTAGTGTATGATATTTGTTGCAATGACAGACTTGAGAACCAGTTCTGACTCTGCCACTTCGATAACTCTAAGACATTGAGTGAGTTACTCAACCTCTCCGAGGCTCAGTTTCCTCACGTTAAAATAAGAATACTACTAATAATTGCAGTCTATACTTATTGTGAGAATTTAATGCAGATAGAATGCACTAGCATTGTCCTTGACATGAAATACATTAGACACATTGGTATTATGACTGTATTGATGCTGGTGTTGGCATTGATATTTGTGTTTATAGTGGTATTCCTGCTCTTTATGGTGTTGGTGTTGTATTGGTATTGGCATTGATATCACTACAAAGTGCAGTCTAAGGCAACTATTATGGTAATAAGAAAAGAATTAGGCCTACATTTTAGTCATCACAAGGGCTGGAACTTCTAAGAAACAGCATAAGAACAGTTCATCTTCAATAACCCAGAAGATGAAGACCTTTGCAATGAAATAAAATGGAAATCTCCCCATGTCTGACAAAGCTATAACAGGTTCTTATCTTATGTGGATAAAAGGCTGCCTTCTGGGTCAGGATGGGAGTGTGAGCTAAAAATTAGGCATTGTAATAACTGTTTGAAAGAATTACAGTGTATATTAAATGAATTAACATGTCTGCCTTAATTCCCTGGAAGATTCTAGATTATTATTTCCCCGTCAGTCCTCTCTTGCTTATGTAGATTCCTCTGCTTTTTTTCCACCTACATCTAAAGGAAAGAACCGACTGCAGCCCTGTCTTTTATGACACTCTTATTTTCTGTAGAAATAAGATTTTATTCATCCTCTTAAAACTAAAAAGAAGTCAATATATATGAATAAAGAATATAACAAATTCTGAAATTGATATGGTTATATGTAGTTCCTTCTGTATGAAACCATGGTCGTACACTAGTTACAGGCAAGAGAAATGGCTACTGCAAAACTTCCATTTATTCTCCTTTCCTTCACTGAAATGCTGAGAAATAAAAGTGTCTGTTAATTTTAAAGTATTTAAAACAAATTTGAAAGATGTAGGGGAAAAATGCAGCTGCTCAAAGATAATTTCTAATTTCTATAAAAACATGAGCTAAATGTTTGATATTTTTAGTAATTTGGAAAACAAGCTCATGGATTAGAGATTTAATGGACATGTTAATTCCTTCCAGAAAGATGAAAAAAAGATTATGACTATACAGTCCTCACAAGAGCCAAAGAGAAGAAAATAAAGACTTAGGTCATCTATTTGGCTAATATGGAAGGACTGACAATTTTAACAGCAATTCTGCATAATTGACGTAAAAATACTGGCTACCAAAATTATCAGGATTAATATTAATTTTCTGATTTCATTATATCCCTCTATCCTCCTACTTTGAATAGTTTACAGCTGTTAATATGTTTTTATATTAGTTGTTCATACCTGTATCATCATCTAGATAACAAGCTTGGGCAGCAATCATGTATTATTCACCTTTTATTCTCTCAAGTACTTAGAAAATAGTTGTGATCAGTACGTATTTTTAATGAACTAAATTATGCAGATTCACTATGAAATGGCCTTGAATTAATAAATGTTTTCATTTATTATAATTTAAGCAAAAGGCCTATAACTTCTATTTTATTAAGAAAATTATTTCAGAAAATACCTATTTTTTTTCAATTATGAATCTAAGGAAAATTGGGTAACATGTGGAGTGAGTTTGGGTAAAATTTTAAAGAAAAACAAATCAGTTGCTTAAAAAATAAGTAGGTTTTTGTTTGTTTTTCTTTTGCTTCAGTAAGTCATAGGCTGGAATAATGTTGGGAAAAGCATAAAGATAATAAGAATCAAAGGATGTACAGAATGTCTGTCTTAATGAAAAGGAGGATACATCTTGGAAAATAATTGAATGGTTTCATTAGGGAATGTGGAGCCAGCTCAGAATATCAGGACAAGGAAACAAATGTTCTGTGATTGCTATAGACTGTTGTTCCTGAAAAGAGTACCGAGATTAGAAGGTCTGTGGAAATATGAATAGGTCATGTTAAAAGTATCCTTAACATCTGGTCACCTTAGTTGTAGTGATGTCATGGTGGTAAAGGATAAAGAGATTTTGAAAAACACTTTGAAATCTTAGGTTCATGGATTAATTTCCTTGGTGCTAAGAGTAGGTGAGTATCACTGAAGTTCAGACACTGAAGTCTGGAAAAATTCTGTTAGTAAACTTCATGAGATTTATGGGGAATGTCATAGGCAAGTTGATTTTTAAGGAAAACAATTGCAAAATGTTATTCATAATCAGTAGTTCTCTCTCTCTCTCTTTCTCTCTCTTAATGTGTGTGTGTGTTTGTGTGTGTGTATGTAACCAGAGAGAGACAGAAAGAGAGGTTATGCTGTGTGTGTGTGTGTGTGTGTGTGTGTGTGTGTGTGTGTGTTGTTCTCTCTGGAAACCATAATACAGATCTAGTAATATATTTTAGAGAGTCGATTTACTTCAGAAGGGCAAAATTTTTTTTAAATTCAAAAATTAAACAGTATGAAAATTTTAATTCACAATGTCATTAATAAAACAAAAAAGAAAATCATATGTTAATCTCAATAAATATAGAAAGAGCATTTTAAAAATTAAATCATTTATGATTTTATGTTTAAACAAATTAGGTATAGGTTTGAAACTGAAAGCTTCTTCCTTGAGACTAGGAATGAAAAAGGATTACTATTATTCCTACTTTTATTTAATATTTTACCAGTGATCCTAGCCATACAATTAAACATGAAAAAAATCATTAGTTGAAAGGAATGAATAAATTTATCTTTATTTGTTGAAGATCTGATTGTGTATGCAGAAAATCCAGTATATTCCAGATAGACTTTAAATCTAAATGTGAATGATGAAATATTAAACTTCTAAAAGAAAAATATTGAGTATCTTCAAGATACTTAATAAATAGTAGTATTTTACAGAGGACACAATAAGTAGTAAACATAAAAGACTGAGGAATTGGACTTCATTAAAATAAAAATTAAGAACTTCTGTTCATAAAAAGACTCCAATGAAACAATGAAAAATGCAACCACACGCTGGGAAAAAGATACTCATAATGCAGATACGCAATGAAAGATTCACATACATAATATTTTTTTAAACTCCTATAAATCAATAATAAAAAGAAAAACAATACAAAAGAAAAATAGTCACTTTTCTAGTCTGAAAGCAAAATATGACTTAAAGATGTGCTTCAAAAAAGAGGGTATCCAAATAGCCAGAAAACAAATTAAAGGTGTTTAGCCTGTTTACCTGACAGGGAATTATAACTACCTATGTATCAGAATGAATAAAATTAGTTAATGGCTAATATAAAGACAGTGCCAGTATTTGAGAGTATTTGGAGCAATAAAAATTTCATACATTGGTGGGGGAAGTGAAAATCAGTACGAGCCCTCTGAAAAACTATCTGGCATTATCTACTAAGGTGAACATAATATTCTTCTATTTTCCCAATACTTTTAGGTATACATCCTAGGTATATTCCCTAATTATCTTAGTCATGTATTTGTAGGCATGAACACAATACTCATAAGTATAAACTCATAGGTATATAACTATTTAAAATGTGCACATATATGTACTAAAAGGCATGTACAAGGCATGTACCAATAAAGCACCATTTTGTCATAGCCACAAAACTAGAAATAACCAAACATCGTCACTAATGGAATTTATAAATTGTAGTGTATCATGCATAGGATTCTATCTAGCAATTCAAATCAATAGAATACTGCTACATGCAGCTAGAGTTAAGGTCACAATCACAAAGTTGATCAAGATAAATCAGACTATATAATTCTATTTATATAGATTTCAAAAAAGAAAAACTAGTTCATGGTGATAGAAATCAGAACAGAGGTTGTCTTTTGGGAGGAAGAGGTAATACTTGGGAAAGAATGGGTGAGGAGTGTCTGAGGTACTGATAACACTCTGTTCCTTGATCTAGGTGTTCCTTACACAGTTACGTTCAGTTTGAGAAGTGAGCTGTCCACATACATTTTGTGTGCTTTTCTGCTGTGTATCACACTTCAAAAATTTACCAAACTCAGCTAAAAGTAAACGCTGTAAAGGTTAAGAATCAAAAGAAATGTTAAATTGGAATAGTACACTTTAGGAAAACTAAAAGAGGAGTAACCCATGTAAAAGTCATATTTTATCTTAAACACAAAAATGAAAAACAGACACAATTGAATTCTCTTTAAAACACAAATCAATTTTTGCACTGAAGTAAGTAGGGAAATCATTTTCCATTTAAAAACATCAAAGAATTAGAAAGAAAAGTATATTTAAATATATGTTAAGTTGTAGAATTATAAGGTTCTTAAGTATTACAATGAGCTTTTTATAATTTTTGTTTTATTAAAATTATCACTTAAATTTCAGTGTTACTCTTAGAAAATTACATACCAAAGAAACTAATTTTGGTTTCTCTGTAAATTTGTCACTTAATTATTCCTAATGGAAAAGCTTATTGTTAATTCACACATTCAGGAAAAAATATATAATAATAATAACTGAATTCAGAAATAAGGCCCTCCATAGGGCTAATCTCTCTAGCTCCAGCTCCCACCTTCCTGGCTTTGGCCTTCTGCCCTCTGGGCACACTGAACTTTGAGTTTCTTTTTCAGGCTCTGAAGCCTGTGAGAAAACTCTCCAAAAGCAGAGTGCTCCTATTTTCCTGATATCACATATGCTGTCCCAGATGCCACTGGTGGTTGATTGCTTGAATTAATACCCCCAATTTTTTACCCCTCTTTTCACTCATGCCTTTGGTTAATGGCCTTCCATACTGACTGTTCCTGGCCATGTAACTTGCTTTGGCCAATGGTAAAGTAACGAGTTTGCAAAAAGTGGAGATTTGGGAAAGCAACTGTGCATTCTCACTTCCTCTCTTGTTCTTCTGCCAAGCCTGCTAGAACATAAGTCGACTGGTGTAGACCTGAATCTCCTCAGTTGTCCCATCTGAGGCTACTCTACACCAGCCGACAGACATATAAATAAGCCCAGTCAAGACCATTAGAGCCTTCTTGCAGATGGAATGCTAAGAAAGGATCCATGAGTAAGCCCAGTTGAGGCCAGAAGAAACCTCTAGCCTACCTGCATATTTGTGAGCTACACTTATTTTGTAGCTATTCTAAGTCACAGAATGTTGGGGGCAGTTTGCTATGCAGCATTGCTTTAGCAATAAACAACTGATATACCATTACATACTTCAAAGATTCTCTCTGCCATACACAGCCAGAATCAGAGAAATGCCTCAGAGAAATGAGCCTAGCAGTCTTCTGATTGAGGTCATTCCCATGTTGTGTAATTCTGACTTTGTAGAAGACACCAGCTATAGACTACAACTCTAGCAAAACAACAAATTATAACCTGAAATTATCACCAAACTGATTGTCCTTTTTATTGGATTTATGGTTGAAAATATTCTCATTAAATACACATGAAAGTAGTAGCTACTCATCCCTTCCACAACACGTATCCCAACAATTTCTTCTGCCTAGGACCACCTCACTTATTATTTCCTATGCTTATGTTACATCCTCTCCTCTTGTGACTTGTTGAAACCTACTTTTTCTTTAAACTTCAGCTGACTCATCATTTCATGAATGATTTCCCTGACTTCCCTAATTAAGTCAGAGTTCTCATTTTACCCTGTGTTTTTCCTTTGTGGCACTCATCACAATGCAAAATTTTTCATTCTTGTAATTTTTAGGTGAATTATCTTTCCTTACATTGGTTTTAAGTTCCATGAGAGTAAAATATTACGTATGTTTGCTCACCATTTTGTTATTACTGCCTAATACGATGCCTAATGCATAAAAGTCAGTCAGTAACTACTAGGTGAATGAATGAATAAATTTAATTTAAAGCCCTCACAAAATCAGTGAAAAATTAAAATTGAATGTGTACCTGTGAATTTAATTTAATTAATAAAATAATTTTTATTTCTTAATCTTTATCAGTGTTCTACAGTAAGAAAATTGATATTTAAAATTTTACCAAAAAAGCAAAATGAATGATAAACAGAAAAATCTTTAAAAGTTGGAGAAAAGCCTGCAAACAGAGTGAAGACATGAAAATTTGAGAACTTGTGCTACATTATAAAGATATTTATTGAAATATATCATTCCTCAATAATTGTTGAAAATAAAAAGGCTGCAAAGAAACCTTGTACATCAAATTAATAAATTCAATCCAACTCAGTTAAGTGGTAATTTAATAATGGAATAATACAACATTTATGTTAAATTTTAATATCATACATAATTATTTTAGTTTTTTGGATGACATCAAAACATAGTTTTCAAAGCAGACTTTTACTGTTTAGTGTCAATATGCATCCTTTTCCATTTGCAGTTTAATTAGATTTCTAATAGCAAATTGAAGTGGAGAGTTAGAATAATTATATGGATTATGCAAACAACTAAATCAGCATCAACATTCTTAATACTGTTAGATGTATAAAGGAATGAAAGGATATAAGTTTCAATATAATTTTTTATACTTTGTTATATTAGAATATATAATGTCATATTGGATTATATAGTAACGTTTTTCTGCTACTGCTCGGCATAAAACTGCTTATTAGATGACATTATAATATCTATTCTGATACATCAGTATGAACTTTTCTGAGGCCATAATATCAAGTTGTAAAAAGCATTTAGTATAGTGATGTCAGCAAGGTGGTTGGATGAGATATTCCTCACACATATCCCCTGCTCAGCAATAACTTGACATCTGTACACAGACAAAAGCTCAATTATTTGCCTGTTGAGTTCTTAGAAAGAGCTACAACTTTCACAGAGTATGAAAGCTTAAAATAAATAAAATTTTAATGAGATTTTCATTTTTATTATAATAATGTATAAACTGTATAAAATATTAAAGTCTATTGTTAGCAGCTTGTTAAATTAAGGAGTACTGTATATTGTTTTTCTGCACATTCCCTGCTTTTTCATCAACACTTATGGGCCTATTCAGGCACAACAAGTCTTTATTTGACTCAGTGACTACCTTAATCAAAATCTCATTAAATCCTTACTATCCCACAGAAAGACTTGACATATAGTAATATAGTTTACTGATTTATAGATAAATATTCCCAAACACAAATTCATATTGTTCTATGATCTTTAATGTGCCTTTGCTCTCTTTGCCATTGTAGATTTTTCTCTTTCTCCCTATGATACTTATACACTATTGTACTTGCTTGATAAAGAACTTTATTTTAATGTTATCACTACCTCTAAAGAAAGGACATGTGTATTCCTATCTGCTTTACAAGACTCTCATCTTTCTTGGATCGGAAACTATCTGAAGCATGTTTTCACTGCAGAAGGCAGAAGCCAAGAAAGCAAGCCCAACCTCAAAACATATTTCATACCTTCACTTGTATCACATCCACTAACACCCCAGAGGCCAAAGAAAGTCATATAACCAACCCAGCGTCTTTGGGGTAGAAAAATATGCTCTCCCATGGCAGTGTGAGGAAGAGGCATTGGATATTTGCTAAAAAAAAAAAAAAAAAATCTAATATACCATACTTACTGAGCAAGGAATTATAGAAAATGGAAACAACTGAAAACTTCCCATTCACTGTAGTCCACATATATGCTATTCAAGTCCACAGTGTCTTACTACATGCTTTAATACAAAGCTTAATTCGTCTGTTTTTACTTTAAGGTTAAAAATATTTAAACAAATGGTAAAGCTAAATCACTTTTTTAAATGAGTTTATGAAACTTCTTACCAGTCACCACATACAAAAAAATCCACTTTAACTCTCTGAAAACTATAAGATCCATAAATAGGTTAGTAACAAAGGTCAGGTTAGTAGTCAGACTCCTGATAAATTGCTTTATTTTTAGAAAGATTTTAGAGCTGTGTTTACTTGTGTTTACTCAAGTAAATGCTGAGAGAAAGGTATGATGCTGTGTCTCTGTAATACTTCAAAGTCAAGACAAGATTATTTATATTATATGCTTATATATTATTTATATTATTTTATTATTATTTATATTTTATTTTATTATTTTTATTATTTATATTTATATTTTATTATTATTTATATTATATTATTTATAATTATTTATATTAATGTTTATTTCTGTAGTTCATTGAAGACCATCAACTCATACTACAATGATCTAGTTTAACCCATTTCTTAAGTTCTTAATCATTATAACAGTTTTATTTCTACATATAAAATACAAAGTGACAAAGAAAATAAGAATGTCTAAAAGGGATAGATTTCTAAGTTTAAGGTTTTGATTAGATTTTTTCCAAAAGATTGTGCCATAACTACGTTTCCAAGCAGTGTTACTTGATTTCATTGCATATTGAAAGTTAATAGTTTATAATTTTCAGTCAGTCAGTATTCATTGAGTTGTTTACCTATTACTCAGTGATACATAAAAACCCAGGATAAATAATGATTTCTACCATCATCACAGAATCGAAAAAAGTATTTAAAAATACAGGCTTCTTTGGGAAAAAAAAAAGAAACTAATTTGGTGAGAAGTTTTATTGGACATATCCAATCTACACTTTAGATAATTATTGATTTTTATTTTATCTCTGTTAAGCAAGCACAAACTTCTGTAATTGTATTTCTTTGCATCATTTAAGAAAAAAAAAAAAAACTTACAGAAGAGTTGCAAGTACAATACAAAAAACTTTTCCTCTTTCTGGAACATTTCTGTGCCAGCATGCTGCCCCCAGCAGGACAACCTCTTTACCTGGGTTGGGCTCTGACTCCTGATGCCAGCCTTCCTTTCTACATGAAAGCCATCTTTACTTTGTCCACCTAATTCCTTTAGAATGGAATAATCCAAGGAAGGAAGGGAAAGGAACAGCTGTAATTATGCTTCTGGATTTCTTCCTCAGTCATTTTGGTTAAAGAGTACATATTGTGTGGTCAGTTATAATATAACACTGAGGAACCTTGGAAAATATTATTCCAGAAAATGGCAATTCAGAATACCTTTGCTTTGTTTTATGTATTTGAATACCCAACTCAGAGATCTCTTCTATAAAAATCTCACAAACAGCAAAATTAATCATGTAACAGCATAACTCATATCTAATGTTTGACTGCTATATATTCTTATGTTATTATATTTGGCAGTAGTCTAAATTGGTAATGTTTATACACCATTGAAGACATTTTGAATGTATATTTCAGTTAGCTTATGCTCCAGCATCTGAAGATAAGTTTCATACATTTTGTTACAATTGTGAATTATACTGTCATGTTCTTTAGAATTACTATTGTTCCTTTTGTTTGTTTATTTTTAGTTTTTAATTTTGAAGGCTAACTTAAAGATGTTAGGCCTCAAGCCAAATATAAATACATGGGGCAAAAATACAGTCTATTCCAAAATAAAACTATTTCTGTCTTTATTTCTGGAAAAATGACCTGTTTCTGCAACATCGGGGCAAGGAACAAGCATGCTATTAGTACTAAGTGCACTTTCTACAAGTAAACCACAAAGTGCTTTTTCAAATCAATATGTTCTGAAAAAAAAAATTTTTAACCTATCCAGGGGGGGAATCATTTTCAAAGTCAAAGGACAGTGGAAGATAATGGCCACTAGAAAGTTCCTCTTTCTTTCCATTTAGGATGCCCCTGTGTTCCCTCCTCCTGGAGACAAAGCAGTTAGGCATATGGCCCATGCAGTGGAGAAATAACAGCCTAGTAATCCTGAGACAGAAAGCATGGCCATGGAAACTGCTACAGTGCTGGAATAATATTTGATTTTCCTTTAGTCCATTCCAGACTTTTTGCAGAGAGTTTTACACTCTGGTGTGAGTGTTATAATTTAGAAGTACTTTTCGCCCATTTTCCACTCTGATTCTCCTCCAATAACATATTTGTATGTCACAATTTTGATAAACATAATCAGTACATATGTTTTAAAAATAATTTTTCCCTCACTGGTTTTTATTCAAAAGCAATCGTGTAATATATTTCACTTTGCCTGGGCAAACTGAGCATGTCAATATTTTTCATGTTAAGTTTTGGGAAGACATAAGGAAAGGGCAGATCTTTCAGCTCAGAATCATACAGCTACCAGGAATGTGGATTATAAATATTTAGAATTAACCATTATCCTCTGATCATTCATTGAGCAGGCCAACATCTAATGAATAATCTCCTTCTGCCACAGAGCTGTCAAATGTTAGCCTCAGGAACACAATGATAAATGAGATTGCACCTAGGCCTCAGAGATATTCAGAGTCTCAGTGGTGCCTCCATGGAGCAGCTTTCAAAATGTTTGGAAAATTGAAAGTGAAATCCATTTTATCATGTTCTCTTAATATCCATGAGAAGAGAACATTCACTTTATTTATTTATTTTATATTTATTTTATTTTTGGCTGCATCGGGTCTTCGTTGCTCTGTGCAGGCTTTGTCTAGTTGCGGCGAGCGGGAGCTACTCTTCATTGCGGTGTGCAGGCTTCTCATTGCGGTGGCTTCTCTTGGAGCACGGGCTGTAGGCGCACGGGCTTCAGTAGTCGTGACACGTGGGCTCTAGAGCACAGGCTCAGTAACTGTGGCGCACGGGCTTAGTTGCTCCACGGCATGTGGGATCTTCCTGAACCAGGGCTCGAACCCGTGTCCCCTGCATTAGCAGGCAGATTCTTAACCACTGCGCCACCAGGGAAGCCCAGAACATTCACTTTAGAAAGAAGTAAATTGTGAGTCAGTGTACCCAGAAAACATTAATTAAATATTAATGGGTTTCTATGATACACTGAAAACAAGTGTAAGTAGGAATCAACATTTGCTGGATTAAATCATAAAGCACCTAGAATCTTCAAAAAGGAAGGTTATAGATTCTGTCAAAATAGACTTCTCTGCCTTAACATAAGCCATCATATCTCAATTGTCAAAGAGTCAGAGAATTAATGCAATATGTGATGACTGAAATCTTGACTCATTCTTGTCTCTTCTGTTTCCTTAACTGAGGAAGTTTTGAAATATCTGCTTTATTTTTATTGAAGTACAGTTGATTTACGATGTTGTGTTAGTTTCAGGTGTACAGCAAAGTGATTCAGTTATACATACATACATATCTATTCTTTTTCAGATTCTTCTCCCTTATAGGTTATTACAAAATACTGAGTATAGTTCCCGATGCTACACAGTAGGCCCTTGTCGATTATCTATTTTATATGTAGTAGTGTGTATATGTTAATCTCAAACTACTAAATTATCCCTCTCCCCCTTTCCCCTTTGGTAACCATAAGTTTGTTTTTTATGTGTTTGCATCTATATCTGTTTTGTAAATAAGTTCATTTGTATCTTTTTTTTAGATTCCACATATAAGCAAGATCATATGATATTTGTCTTTATCTGATTTACTTCATTTAGTATGATAATCTTTATGTCCATCCACGTTGTTGAAGTGGCATAATTTCATTCTTTTTTCTATGGTTGAGTAGTATTCCATTGTGTGTAGATATCACATTTTCTTTAGCCATTCATCTGTTAATGGACATTTAAGTTGTTTCCATGTCCTGACTATTGTAAATAGTGCTGCAATGAACATTGAGGTGCATGTACCTTTTTGAATTATGGCTTTCTCTGGATATATGCCCAGGAGTAGGATTGCAGGATCATATGGTAGCTCTATTTTTAGTTTTTAAAGGAACTTCCATACTCTTCTCCATAGTGGCTGTACCAATTTACATTCCCACCAACAGTGTAGGAGGGTTCTCTTTTCTGCGTAACCTCTCCAGCATTTATTATTTGTAAGACTTTTTAATAAAGAAAAAGGTTGTGTATGGGGGTGGGGAGAAGGAAATCTTGCCATTTAAGACAATATAAATGGACCTCGTGGGTGTTATGCTAAGGGAAATAAGTCAGACAGACAAAGAGAAATACTGTATGGTCTCACTTATTTGTAGAATCTAAAAAGACAAGGTCGTAGAAACAGAGGGTATAATGGTGATTACCAGTCACTAGGGGAGAGGGGAAATAAAGAGATGTTGGTCAAACAGTACAGACTTCAGCTATGAGATGAATAAGTCCTGGGGATCTAATGTACTGTATGGTGACTAAATTTAATAATGCTCTATTATATACTTTAAAGTCACTGAGAGAGTAGATCTTATGTTCTCATCACACACACAAAAGTGGTAATAATGTGAGGTGATAGAAGTGTTAACTAACCATTTGATGTTCACTTTACAATAAATATGTGTATCAAATTACCATATTGTATACCTTAAACTTACACAATATTATATATCAGTTATATCTCAGTAAAGCTGAGAAAAACTGAAGTCACAGAACCCAATAAAAGAAAGCTCCATGAGGTCAGGAAGCTGGCTGTTTTGTTGTTGTTTGTTTTGTTTTTTAAACCTTATATCTTCAGTACCAAGCAGCCTTTCACATAGTATGGATTGAATTGGTGCAATAAACAAAGTAGGCATTTTTGGTGGTTTGTTGTGATACATAGTATGTATCGAGTAGGTATAATATATAGTAAACTTTTTGTTTATTGTGAGATTTTTTATTATTTTCCTTGGTTTATTTTTATGTTTGTTGTTTGCATGCTTGTATTTGCACATGAATGTTGAACTAACTTAGTTTATAAATGAGGGTACTAAAGCCCAGAGAAATTAAAAGAATTATCCAGATTTAAACATTTCAACTACAGCAACAGTTTGATCTAATCTTTTAATATGTATCCTTTATGGGGATAATAATTTCCTCCACAATCCACTCTTGATTCCTTATCTCTTTTATGTAATAAAAGAAACAAAAGATATCTCCTGTAAGCAACATATGTAAAGATTTTAATAAAAGGCATATAAGAATTATCAAATTACTTGTCAATGTATTACTATCACTACTATTTTAAACTATTACTTTTTGATAGACTTTCCCTAGAAATAATATGATTGATTTAATAAGCATGAACTGCAATTCTAATTCAACATATATCCCTTCTCTAAATTCAATTGTATATGGAGAATTTCTCATATTTATTCAATAACTCAACTGTAGATCACATGTGTATGAATGCATGTAAGCATTCAACCCAGATACATATACATAACAACATGCATGTGATTTAATATTGGTGATGTTACTGTAGAAGAATGATCTAAGAAATTAATTAAAATCATAATTGTTTTAGTTGATTCAATAGTAAGGTATAATGTTATTTTAATTTTAAACCATGTAAGGAGAAGCATCTGTAAGGATCATAATTTTAAAGATCATTGCACAGGTAAACATAAAGCTATTTACTTTTAAATCCTGAATCAATAGTTGATTTTTGAAAGGCAAGTTAAACAGCATTATATTTTAATGCTGGAAATTAATCTTAATCTCATAATAAAGAAGATTTTAAACTTATCTAAGTATCATTTTCAAAAACTAGACTTCATCATGTTTGCCTTGCAATTATATGAATAAGGGATTTTCATATTTTAGGGAAGTAATGGAGCATGTTTAAATATATCAATCCTTTCATGAAGAACTGGGTGACAAAGAACTCACCATCTCCTTGGCAGCTTTGCACAACTCTGAATATTAAAACCTTCTTCCTTTTACATGGCTAAAATCTGTTTCCTGGTAACTTCTTTTTAGTATCTCGTACCTAAGCCCTTTCTAGAGTGATCTCTCCATAGTGGCACCCACAGCTCTCTCCATCCTATCAAGTACTACTTCCTCTTCCATGTAGAAAGGATGTCTTGGTGCCAGCGGTTATTCTAATGGTTTTTGCAAACCCTGATAATCATGGAAGCTTCTCACGGTTCCCTGGACTGCTGGAGATGCCCCTTCATTTTGGGTATCATACTTGTTAGGTCTCTTTGAGGTTTTGGCTTATTTCCTTGATTCTAATGGGATATATACACCCCCTGAGGTGATGGTTAGAGCTTGAGGTTATCACAGTTACACAATAACCTTTAACGCTCAAGGGGATAACTTAAAATAGCTTTTTCTTGAGGAATAGTTTATCAGTAGGTAATCTGAGATATTAATTTTAAAAAATGCCCTCTGAAGATAAAAGGTTATTTTTTATGTGTATTTTTAAATGACAGTGAAAGATACAACTTAGGTAAACTGTCTGAATTAATTAAAAATAAAAAAGTAAGCTTCTTTAAATAATTATGAAACCTAATGAAAGAAATACTCAGATAAGCACACCTGAAAACAGTCAGATATACATTCTGAAAATGCAGACAAAAACACGATCGACAGAATTCCTTTGTCATCCCATTTCTTATATTGACCAACAAAACTTCCCTTTCCATTGTAATAAAAATCAGATTCTCTTGCATAAAATAAAGGAGGTGACTAAATACAGTAAATAGAGAATTAAGAATCAGCATCTTGTGTCCTGCAAAAACAATTTTATAATGGTCATCTAAAGTAGAGTACTGAAGGCAACCACCTTATCAGTATTCCTAAAACCATGGCAGATTGATCAGTTTTAATCCTGAGCAAGATAGCATAACAAGATTAAAAGAGAACCAATAGGACAGTCTGATCAAAACCTAGTAGATACTAGGCTTTTCATACATATTACCTCCCAAACTTACAAGCCTCACAAACACTTTTATGTAAATATTATTCATCCCATTTAAGAGATGAAGAAAGCAAGGCTCAGAGAGGTTAACTAACATGCTCAAGTTTACATAATTAATAAATTGTGAGAAAGATCAACTTGTTTGACTCAGTCTCACCCTTTCCTTGACACCACAAGGCAAGTCATTGTTTTTCCACACCTGCATTGAGGAAAATCCAACAAGTACTGGGCTCATTTCTGGTTGCTTTAGGAGTGTAACATAGCTGCAAGAGCAAGGGACTATGAGTCAGATGACCTGGTCTTGGATTTTTCCCCCACTGACCTATAGAACTTTAGGTGTGTCATCTTGCATCATGATATCTAGTTTCTTATATTTATAAAATACAAAGCCAAAACTGGATGCTCTCCAAGACTTACTTGCTCCTGATTTGAAATTCTGTGATTCTCTCACACACCTCTTTGAATTATATTTTCCTTTTTAAACAAGAGTTATCTGGATTTAGATAGTTGTATTTATTTTTCATGACAGCTATTATAAATATTTGGAAATGTGATCTGTTTTACTCTGTAAGATATTCACACTATCCTGTGATAAGCCTTTCAAAGTTGTCTTATGCTGATATCAAGTGCTGGATTTCAAAATAAGAAATGTGTGACTGGAAGTCTTTTAATGCTAGTAATTCTCTTCTGACTTGGAAATTACGAAGTCTTTTGGCTCATGTATGCAGTTAAATTTATAAAGCACAATGGCAGTGCTCCATTTTATAGTTTTTATGTAATTCAGTGATTTGGTCATGGGAAGAAAAAGCTGGTGTTTGGATAAAACTAACAATATAACATAAAATCTGTAAGTTTTTTTTTTTAAGATGGAGGGTTATGCATATGTGATATTTGTATACACATACATATACAAGCATTCACACATAAGCCAAGTCATTTTTCTTTTTGAGACTGAAATACCATATTTCTCATATATTTTAAAGAAATAAAACAAATTTTTGTCATTAAAGTTGTTTTACTTTGTAAATAAAAAGGAAATTTTCCAATCCTTCTTCTTAACATTATTTATTTTTAAATTACGATTTTCTTTTTATTTTACAAAAGAAAAAATACAGTTAAGCCAAAGGAAAAATTGACTTCAACTCCATAATATAGATATACCTATTTTTTTAAATCTCTTCATACATGTACTTCCAAACTTTCTTTAAGCATGTGTGTGTATAAATACAATCATACTACATATACTCTTTCTAATCTGATTTATTTTATGTAATATTTTATATAAACAAATACAAATTATAGTAGTCAATGCATCCAAAGTATTTGACTACATGGGTATAAGAAAATTTATTAATTTTTTATAAATTAAAATAATTTATAATGAATAATTTTTTATTATTACTTAATGGTTTTCCCATTTTTGATATTGGCAATGTGCAATAAACATGTGTATATCTATCTGTACTTAACTATTTTTTCCCTTAAAACAAATTTCAAGACATGAAATTTTTAGGTGAAATGGTGAAGTAGTTTTAAAAGTTCTGATGTTTACTGTTAAATTTCCCTATAGAATTTTAAAAAATCATTTTACATTTGTACTTAGCTCCTAACACCCTTCCAAACACTGAAGTCCTCTTCTTAAATAGCATTTAAATGTTATTTGGCCACCTCATTTACATTTTTCCATATGTTGGTACAAAACATTCAACTATATGAATTATAAAAGTATTACAGAGGAAGCCCCACAATGCCCCAGCTGATATTTGTCTTACCCCATGAAATGTACACCTACTGTTTTTTGAAAATCTAAAAACCATTTCACTTTCTTTGAACTTCCTTTTGGGGAGTGACCTGCCCCCACTTTCAGTCCATGTGCCTTGGTGGAGCTGATTCCATCCCCTATTTCAGAGATATGTGTGTGACCCAGGCCACAGCCATGCAGTACATTTCATTTTCTATTCAAGAGAGATTGGTTCAGAGATGGGCATGCTCCTTTATTTAGAGCATTCACCATGGAATTTTGCTCAAATTTATGGAAGAAGAGATGTTTGCATGTACTACACCCTGGGATGATGTGATGGCTACTGCTGTAGCCATTTCTCCACCACATGGAACATGTTTAGACTGGAGTCAACACAGTAGCATGCAGAACCAAGAGATGGGAAAAAAGCAGTGCTTGTAACAATCTTTGATCCCTGAATCCAGCCTTGCCTGGGTTGTGAAAGATCCCTAAATTGTAATCACATGAACAAGAAATTCCCGTGTGGGTTTAGTTTTTGGTTACCTGTGAGTTAAAAACAATAATGCTAACTGATATATGTTCAAATAAAAGTTTCAATAATAGATTCATTTCCAAGTCTTCCAGAACTTGGTGTTTCCTTCTTGTTTCTTTCTATGTTCAGTCTACACCTCCAGCCATATTATAGACACACATGGTATGCTACTCACTGCCCTATCTCCTCTCTCATCTCTGGACACTTAAACATTATATTTTACTCTTGGCAAAAACACATAAGCAGCAGAATGATGACGACAACAACAACAAAAAAAACCTCAATATTTATTCTTGAACTAGTATTTGTAAATTCTCCTGATTATCTTCAAGCGTCACAGCTCCTCCAGCTGCATAGAGACTATGAGCTTTTGAATGGCAGGTTGTGATTCTTACATTTCTTTCCCTTTTCCTCAGAGTCTTGCTCTAACAAAACAGGAACTCAGTAAAAAGTGTGCTGATGGATTGAAAACAAAAGTTTAATGACAAATAGAAGTAGCAAAGGAGGGCCTTTTCATAGGATAGCTGATAGCCCTAAAAGGCCACAGATCCATACTAAAGATAAGATAAATTGAAGTGCTAAACTCTGCAGGCCACACTGGCTACAATATCTCAAAGATTAGCAACATTGTGTTCCTAAACAATCACACACAACATAGACTGTAAAATATATAATCAGATAATTATACTAGTTCAATTCTATTTTATTTCTATTATTCACTTGCCTTTTAATTTCAAAGTTTATTGCTTTTCCTTATCTTTGAAAATAGAGAAAACAAATTTTACTGGAATACTGGGTGTATTCTTGACATTAAAATAAGCGATTCATAGAAATAGTTAATATGTTATCATAAAGATATGTTTATAGTTATATAAATAATTAGTAATT
This sequence comes from Hyperoodon ampullatus, assembly GCF_949752795.1. NCBI lineage: Eukaryota > Metazoa > Chordata > Mammalia > Artiodactyla > Ziphiidae > Hyperoodon > Hyperoodon ampullatus. The sequence continues at coordinate 108,607,736 of NC_136917.1, forward strand.
CAAATAATAAATATGTTGTTCTGTGTTTAAAAAGTGTTATTTATCCACTCTTGACACATACTATAGGTAGAGCAGAGAGGACACCTTTATTAAAAACACAGAGGGATTTCACAATATAGCAGGCAAGCCTCAGATTATCAACTGCTTCATCAAGATTTCACTTGAAAAAAGTAGAAAACCCATGGGCTTGTTAAGAAGTACAGAAATGCCATATGATTGATGCTGGAGTCAAATAACTGGTATAAAAATAAGCCCTAAATAAAATGAGGTTTATGTGAACCAAAATGGTTTTCTATTATTTGAAACCTTCACATTATTGTGTGGCTTATATACTAAGCATCATATATTTTATTGCTTTTTAAATAAAAATTTTTTTATAACTTTACAATATATTTCAAAAGGCAATGTATGTAACATTTAAAATTTTTAAACTAAAAATTTTTAATTACATTTTAAAATATCTATAATGACAGGCTTAGAGAGAACCTTTGCTAATACTTAAAATTTTCCAAAATGTTTCCTATGTAACTACAAACATATTTTTATAAAAATTATGTCATTATATACAATTTTGAAAATTGCATTTTTTGATCACTGAATTATGATTATTTTTCTGTATTAGTGAATATTTTTCTATGATACAATATTAAGAGTTACTGTATCCCATTGCTGGGAGTACCATTATTTAATTAATCAAATATTTACATTTAATTAACCTGTTAGCATTAACATTAACTTTTAGAAAGAAAGCTCTGATGAATAAAAGGATAAAGTTTCCCTCTCTCTGAATAAAATGTGCTTACCTCTTGTAAGCAGTTTGGTTGGTTTATGTGATGCCCACCATGAACCAGAATTTCTAGCATCAGTTTGTCACTTATCCTACCTTTCCTTTCCAAATTGGTAACAGAAGATGCAAGTTACTCCACAAATTACTGAGCAACTAATTATTCTGGAGAAGGACAGAGCAATTTTGTAGGTTGTTCACAGCTCTTGCTAGAGGCATATTTACCTTGATGCTAGTGAGGCTTAAGTTTCAGGGACTTTCATTTGTACCAGCTCCTTCCAGGGCCCTGAGAGGGACCTGGCAATATGTTCATGTGCTTTTGAAAATTTTGAAAAAGAAGGTTTATAACCATTTCTATTTCTAGTCCAACTCTCCCTTTGTCAGCACCTTCCTTTTTTGGGGGGTGGCATTGGAAGAGCCATGGGAATTTGGGGGATATGCTTATGAAAAAGTTGAGTTTAGAATTCATTTATTTTGGGTTTAATGCCATGTATTTATATGGCTTACAGTCATTTTTACTTGTAGTAAGTAACCCTCACTGTTGTATAGCAATAACTCCATGAATATTACCACCACTTCCTAGCCTGACTAACCCAGACTGTGACAAGATACAGGACTAAACCCTATAGAAGTAACCAGCACCAACTATATGTGGACAGTGGAAGAGAAACACAGTTTGACAAATATAGATCCAGAGATCCAGTCTGCGGAATGTTCCTTGAAATGTTACACCTTGTTTATTAAAAAATACCAGTTCTAAAAGTTTTGACATTACTTTAGTTGGGGTTGTGACGTATAAAGAAAATTACCTAATTATTCATTTATTTATTTTTGATTAATCATGCTAGAGAAAAAAATCAATTTTTTTCCCATTCTCTCTATAGGTACTCATATTTTAAAATTGTTCATAAGTAAAAAAGTGATCAAAACATATACATCCAAAAGAACTGACAGAATATAAGACATGTGTCAGGCTATGTTAATAAAATGTTTTATTTTGTGATCTTTGAGATAGGTCTCAACTTTTTAAGATTTAAAAATAATCTTGGTCACTCTAAATGAAAATACACTTATATAATCATTTAAAATTACGTTTTAAATACGTAATGAACAATACATATATTTATGATACATTGTTTAAGGCCTAATGAGAGAGAGGAAAAAACGAAGATAGAAAAGGAGAGGGACTTCCCTTGTGGTCCAGTGGTTAAGACTCTGCGTTCCCAATGCAGGGGGTATGGGTTCCATCCTTGGTCAGTGGACTAAGATCCCACATGCCACAGGGTGCAGCAAAAAAAAAAAAAAAAAGAAAGAAAGGGAGAGAGATGTAATGTACACATATTCATATACTCTGTAAACATTTAGGATACATTCTGGAAAGGTATATTCTAAAATGTTAGCAGTCATTAAGAAGCAGTGGTGAACTTATGGGTGAATTTTTTCTAGCATTTAAAAAAATCTAGATTAAACATAAACATTTACCTTAATGTCTTAAAAATTAATCAAAACCATTATGTTATGAAAAGTATAAAACTATATTTATTGAATTGGTTAAGATTACTTAAACTTTACCTAATGCTGGACATTTAACTTGTTTCAGATATTTGATATAATAAATAATGTCATATACTATATATATATATAATATATATATACTATAATTTAATAATAAATACTCTTTTAACTGAATTATAATCATATATAAAACTATATTAAATTAACTCCTTAGGATAAATTCTTAGAAATTGTTTTACTAGACCAAAACTTATATTTTAAGTCCCTCATCTATAGTATCAAATTGCTTCTTAGAAGATAGAAGAAATTGACATTCCCACTAGTGGTATATGACAATCAGTTATCACAGTAAATTATTCTTCATGGTTTCATATTTACCTTTTAATTATTTTTATGATTTTTTTGATGTACAGAAGTTTTTATCTTCATTTTTATGTAGACAAGGAGATTTGTCACTAACTTCTTTCATATTTTCATTAACTGTTTTTTACTTATTCAAAAATTATAGATTAAAATATTGACCTAAATGTTTTCTATTATATGTGATTTGATAGGAAACCTAATTAGATTGAAAATCAATTTTTATTTTCAAAAAAACTTCAATTACTAGAAGTATGTTTACTTTATTTGATTTGCAGAACTGTTGAGTTACACCTGCATATTAAAAATTGGGAAATTTCATATTACACATCAGGTTTTGAAAATTTGGATTCTGGCTATTCTGGGCCCATAATCCCCAAGGCAACAACCAACTGTAGTTGGGTAGCTGCTACCCCCTTTAGATTGCATGCATTTTCCAATTTGCCACCACTCCTTATTGTGTTCTGTTGGGTCTATTTTCATTCCTGTATGTGCCTGCTTTGGCATAGTAGGCGTTTAGTGTGAATTTTTATTTTAAATAATAGATTAAGTAGATGTTCACAGAAAAGACATCAGGATTAATCTGGGCTCTGTTTTCCTTCCTGTGCTGTTGCTGGTGTCTGGAGCAGAATGGGTTCCAATGTCTTTTAGGTTCAAGTGACTGTGTAGTCTTGGCTGACCAGTGTTAGGGGTGTATAAGTGGAGTATGGGGGTGTATTCTGGTGAATTTAGTCAAGACCTATTGGTTAGTGGAATATTTGGGCTGCACAGTAACACTAGTCAACAAAAGAATATCTTAAATTTAGTGATTTAATCAGAACTGTGTAGTAAAATGCCTTAAATTGATACTTTTAAGAATGTATGATAGATGAGTGATTGAACATCCCACAAGTAGATTTCATTGCTGATACAAGAGAAATTAACTGAGTGAGAGACAACCTAAACTGCTGAAAAAACTTAGAGCTCAAAGTGAGGAGGAAAATAATACCAAGTGACAGAGGAGCTGGTAATGCTCATCATGAGTTTAACTCTGAAGATTGATCAAAGAAGCAGACTGATCAGAAAATTTAACAGCTAAAAACGTTATTAGATGATGTTTCGAATTAAGAAAATAGGGTATAATGTTTAGACCCCTTATGTTGGTCTAATTCTGTGAGGTAGCTGGTCAATGCAAAAACAGCTCCCTGTTTATCTGAAGACATATATGCATAGTACATCTGGACATTTTTTTCTGAGAGAATCAAACTTCTCTTGACATATCGACGATGAAGTAAAGTTTAGGAAAACAAATTATACTAGACAACCAACACTCCTGCTTGCAAGAATTGTTAATAGAGGCTTATTCTGAAGAATGAAATTTAATAAGCAGAAAATAATTAAAATCTTTTTATTTTTAGGATGCAAGTGAAAAGCAGGCTAATGCCCACTTCTGATTTTTTTCAATTTCTTCTCTCATGGTTGCTGAGGCCTCTGCTTCCTGTAATGTGCTATCCAGGTGTTTCGCTTCCTAACTTCTGCTGAGTGTTCTGCTTTGGGCCCTTCTAGGACTATCCTCCACTCACCCACCCCTACCCCACCCCATCACCAACCTCTCGCATTCCAATGTGTACTCTGAGCTCCAGTTATCCAGATATCAGAAGGTATCCATGAGGATATCCTTAACCTGTCTTTCCGGGAGGACGTTGCATTCCCTCCCCGCTTCCTCCACACCCCTTTTCTACTTTGTCTGTCTTCAAAGAAGAGACAAAAATCAACCTAGAAATTAACTTCCTTTGTTAGACCTCTTAACCACAAAATTGTTTAAGTGGACTTAGGGAGAGAATCACTACTCTTTTTAAAGATTTATACAAAGAGGTATGCTATATCTTCCTTCTCAGCTTCAGGTATTTGGGAGATTCCTGCAGGGGGCAGAGACTAGCCAATTTATCATGTGCTTCTATCCGTTACTCAATTGCTCACGTTTGCCCACCTCTGGTGCTGTAGTCAGACTAGAATGCCACTGGAAGTTCATAGCATTGAGGGTTATTTAGATTTGCTTGGAAGTGCCAGACAAAGTAAATAAAATAAAAGGAATTATGGAGATTTCCAATTTCCTTTTCACCCCATACTGTGGGCTGAATGTAAGGCTTTGTCACTGTCAGGAAGTTATCTTTAATTCGTAGATTTGTTTATTAAGGACTGAATGATCTTAGAAATTAGAAAGCAACAATACTCTAGTCGTTACCCTGGGATGTCTATGAGTTGGTGCTTATTGCTCCTGTGGGAAGGAATCCTCAGCCAACAGTGCCAGCCACTGCCAGGAGCACGGATTTAAGCTCAGTACTAGTCACTTCCTCCGCCAGACTGCCTTTTAGGGCAAAGGTGCCATCTGGGATTAAAATAGGAGAGCTGTTTTATAGCATTACAAAAGGATTTTACAGAACTAATTAGAAGCAAAAGGACTGGCCACCTCCCTTGTTAGGGATGTAAGCTATTCAGAGAATTCATAAGATTATTTTTCTGCATTTGAAAAAGAAAAATTAAAAAAGCTAAAAGAAATATTATAATAATACAAATATAAGTAAAGTAGAAAATAAAGGAGATAAAACAATAAAAGATTTAGCTATGGTTAAAAAATATTAAAGGTAAAGGGACTAGCAATTCTTCTGCGGTACGCGGGCCTCTCACTGTTGTGGCCTCTCCCGTTGCGGAGCACAGGCTCCGGATGCACAGGCTCAGCGGCCATGGCTCACGGGCCCAGCCGCTCCGTGGCATATGGGATCCTCCCGGACCGGGGCACGAACCTGTATCCCCTGCATCGGCAGGCGGACTCTCAACCACTGCGCCACCAGGGAGGCCCAGCAATTCCTTTTATTTTAAGTAAACTGGCTAAAAGTTGTAGATCAATAGTTTATGTACTTAAGTTACCAAAACCAAGGCTCTTCCAAGGGGAAAATTTCTGGGCCTTTTCAGTCATTGCTCAAGGTTCCCAGTCAGAGTCAGGGACAGAACTGAGTCACCAGCTTTAGCCATAGCCCAGAGTGACAAATTATTTAATACAGGAACGGAAAATGTTAAAATAATACAAGGGTGTTTTCAGCTGATGCTGAGTCAGATCATCATAGGCAATACTAGAAGCATTTCCACCCCTCATGCTACACACTATTATGATGTATCCTACTCATATAGGAAGACTAGAAAATAATTTACATATCAATATTCCTGTTAATTTTATTTTTAAAATTAGACAAATGCAATTTTAAAACTTTTTGGCAAGAGTACCTACCTTCCTTCCATCTGAATACACTTTTAATTTATTCATCTCCAGTTTGACAGTTTCAGGTATCCTCTAAACTCATCATTAAAAAAAAAAAACAAAACCCTGACTTTTAGGTTGCTTTATAATCTCTACTTTCAAATTCATATTAATTTTTTTCATTACATTATTTTATAGAAAACATTCAGGAATGTATTCCTTACAATAAAATGGTAAATAATAATTCAGCTAAGTAGAAAATTAATTTTTAAATATTTTTATTGATGATTAGATAACTGAAGGCCCATATTACAATGGGTTTTTATTATAGCAGCCACAACTTTTCAGTTTGAGCTATCCATTTCATTATATTTCAGATCATAAATTTCATTACAAATCAAGTTGCATTCCTATATATTATTGCTTAAGAAAAATATAATGATTAGAATCAAACTATAAATCTCTCAGTTCTCTAAGGATTTAGTGAGACAGTGGTGAAATTTTGCTTCATAGTTTTTATATATGCTTTATGATTTTGTCCTTGAAAATAAAATCTTCCCTATGAATTAAAGTTCACAAGATCATCCAATAAAACAAAAAAGACATGCTGCCATTGTGTTTTCAAAACCTTATTTAAAATCTTTTGGTTTAAATTACTGTTTTGTTTTGCTCACCCTCAAAAGCATAAGGTCAAGATATTATAATTTTCTTCACAGTGAGAACCATGACATTTCCTGAATCCTCCAATTTTTTTTTTTTTTTTTTTTTTTTTGCGGTAGGCGGGCCTCTCACTGTTGTGGCCTCTCCCCTTGCGGAGCACAGGCTCCAGAGCACAGGCTCAGTGGCCATGGCTCACGGGCCTAGCCGCTCTGCGGCATGTGGGATCTTCCCAGACCGGGGCACGAACCTGTGTCCCCTGCATCGGCAGGCGGACTCTCAACCACTGCGCCACCAGGGAAGCCCCTCCAATTTTAATATAGGCATTATGGTTCTGTATAGGTTTGTATGGGAAAAGTATGGGTTAAAAATATTTAATCTAGTATTTCATATTATGTTAATACAATAATAATTTAAGACAAATTACAACTTTAATATGAGAGATGCATGATATTTTATTTTAGTGAAGTATTTAAAATTACTATGTATGTTAGGGAATGTGCTAGGAGTATTTTGCGTTCAGATAAAAGTAACAGAATCAATGTCAATTTTAAACACAAGAAACCAAATGTTCTCCCCATGGCTGAGGAAACATACTGTATTTCAAATTGCATTTGCCAAAATACCATCTATTAAAATATATTCCATTTGAACTTTCTATTTTGTTTTTTGATGAACCAGCAATTGTGAAAAATTTTTACTGACAGAGTTTTCTCATTAAGTTGTAGTCTTTTGGAACCAGGGAAATCAAAGAAGATCTTTTGTGTTCATTTGTTTATGGAGACAGAAACATTTTTCTCTAAGTTTCATTTAGTTTTGGTCCAACTACTATGCTTGATGTATCAAACCAGAAGTCCTGTATATTTTAAATAAATAAATATCTGGAGGGAAAAAGAGAGGGAAATGCCAGTGAAAGCTAGATAAAAGAGGAAATAGTCTAAAATTGTCCTTTGGACTGCTATACTATCATTTCCCCCCAGTAAACCATATATTTAAATAGCTATGGGTATGGTGGGCACAAAAGAATTTTTTATCATTTTGTTTTAAATCAGAAGACAGATGTTGCATTCCAGATTTCTGTCAAATGCAACCTCAAATTTTACGACATCCAATCCTGCCGAATCTTCACAAGCCTCTCTTGCTAACGAAAACATCATTTTTCTTTTTATCATATCCTGTGCATTCATGAACACTGATTTCCCTTCTACACTGACAGTAACGTCTTCACCCCTTAAAGTTATTTTTCGAGCAAATGTTGGTATATAGAAAATGACTGTACCACCTGACCTGGACCCAGGAGACCAGAGGCCATGTGCTATGCCATAAAAGGTCACTAGAATGGTCACATCAGAGTCAGGAACAGTACAAGTGTGTCCATTTATTTAGCATTTATTTGGCAGCAGTTACAACAATTTCACGGGGAAAAGAAATAAGTATGAAAATCTGTAAAAAGGGGGTAAAACTAATATTATTTTCAGATGATATAATTGTATATGTGAAAAATCCAAAAGAATAAACTAAAAAAACTGATATAAACAGTAAAAGACTTTGATAAAGTGACTGACTATAACATAAGTATACACACACACACACACACACACACACACACACAAATAGCCTTCTTATAAACAGCCAGTTACAAAATATAACTAAAAAAAACATTTAAATAAGTACATAAAAATATTAAATACCTATGGGGCTTCCCTGGTGGCCCAGTGGTTAAGAATCTGCCTGAAAATGCAGGGGACATAGGTTCGAGCCCCGGTCCAAGAAGATCCCACATGCCGCAGAGCAACTAAGCCCATTCACCACAACTACTGAGCCTGTGCTCTAGAGGCTGCAAGCCACAACTACTGAGCCCACGTGCCACAACTACTCAAGCCTACATGCCTAGAACCCATGCTCCGCAACAAGAGAAGCCACTGCAATGAGAAGCCCATGCACTGTAATGAAGAGTAGCCCCCATTCGACACAACTAGAGAAAGCCCGAGAGCAGCAACAAAGACCCAACGCAACCAAAAATAAATAAATAAATTAATTAATTAAAAAATAAATTTCAGTTGAGTAAGAATTGTAAATACACACATGAAAACATAATATCCATAAAAGTACTATGAGAAAATATATGAGAATATGTTTATAGACTCAGAATGGTGAGGGTCTATCTTAGCAAAAAAATAAAACCTAGAAATCATAAAGCAAAGGTGGTTAAATTTTATCACTCTAAATATAAAACATTTTAGCACAGCAAAATCAAACAAAGCAGCTGTAAACTAGCTGGATAAATTGTTTGTCATAAATATGACACAAAATGGGCTAACTTCTTTATTATATGCAGATTACCAATCAAGAAAAGTGTCAGCAACCCAGTAGAAAAAAGAGCAAAACACATGAAATGTAGGTAACATAAAGAAAATGTAAATTATTTTTAAATATGTGAAAAGTTCCTAAAACCACTCAAAAAATATTCAAAACCATGAGATACCACTTTTCATCTGCAAGATTGAGAAGACCGCAAATTGCAAACACATTGTATCATCCTAGATGTAAGGAAGACAAGTTCTCGATGTATTATAGGTGGAAGGATGAATTCATATATCTTTTATGAATGGCAGCATGGCAATATCTACCACAATTTTATTTTGTTATTTATTTATTCTTTAATCATTTCTTTTTTTAATAAATTAATTTTATTTGTTTATTTATTTTTGGCTGTGTTGGGTCTTCGTTGCTGTGCGCGGGCTTTCTCTAGTTGCGGCGAGCGGGGGCTACTCTTCGTTGCAGTGCATGGGCTTCTCATTGTGGTGGCTTCTCTTGCTGCGGAGCACAGGCTCTAGGTGTGTGGGCTTCAATAGCTGTGGCACATGGGCTTCAGTAGTTGTGGTGCCTGGGCTTAGTTGCAGCCTATGGGATCTTCCCAGACCAGGGGTCCAACCCATGTCTCCTGCATTGGCAGGCAGATTCTTAACCACTGTGCCACCAGGGAAGTCCCACAATTTTCACCCAACAATGCCACTTCAAGCAGTCTATTCTAATGAGTTTATCTTGCACATGTGTGTAAGATGTGCATTCACTGCAACATTGCTTGCAATCACAAAAGATTGGAAAGAAATGTCTATCAAAAAGGATTTATGTTATGCAAATACTATGCCAGTCTTTGATGCAACTTCAGAAATATATAATTTTTGGGTGAAAAACTGTAAGATACATAATATTTGTATAATTTAGCAATTTTTTCAAAAGCATGTGTACAATACTCTATATACACACATGTGCACAAGTGTGTGTTTGTATGTGTGTATGTATATATACACATATCTTTTGAAGGATACACAGCAATAGCTACTAGCTACCAGCTGTTGGCCCTGGGGAAGCATCCCTGTGTAAAGAGGGAAGGTCATCAAGAAGGAAACCTTTATTTCTCTGTACAACCACTTGTACCTTTGAGCTTTTATTATGTGCATGTATTAGTTATTGAAAAAATATTTTAGGGAGGTGAAAACTAAGTCGCTCAATGGGTTGAGCAGGAAACTGGAGGGAAGTAATTAGAGGCACCAGAAATTTCTCTTACCAGGGTCAGACCCTGAAGGCAAAGGCTCACCCCTGTGTAATGGCCCTGCATATGTTCTGGAAACAGCATCCATCAGGGAATCAAGCAGGGAAATACTGGAAACTCTGAATTTGGTATAAAATGTGTATTTTTACAAATGAATTTTCCTTAGTGTTCATAGTGGAAAGACTGAAGAAGTTTAGAACATAACATTCAGCTATATCCAAGGAATGCAGTTATCTTCACGGCAAGATCCGTTTGTAATTATTTGGAAAGATAAGGCTAGCACCAATGAAACAACTAGAAAAAAATAAGAAGTACTAATTCTAAGAAATCGTGGTTCTGTGGTGCTGGAATAATTTGGGAGGTCTGACAGACAGGAATTCAGCTAGTAGAATTTGTAAGAAGTCCTTTCAGATCGGGGCAACAGCATGAACAGAGGACTGGAGGAAAGAATTAGCTTGGTGTTTGTGGAGAGCAATGAAAAAAAGTGTTATGAGTTATGCAAATATTTTAGAGAATTTTAAAATGTACTTGGAACTCTACAGTCAAGCAAAGTATACTCTAAAATGATAAATCAAGGTCAAAGAGAATGCAGACTGTACTAAAAAAATGACAGTTACAGTTATAGCCACTTAAATTGAAAATATAAATGAATGAGATAAATTAGACCCCTGACTAAATAGATGCTACAGCATAATGGTTATGAAAATTGCTCCTGGAATCAAACCAGGGCTCAGATCATGGCTCTTGGCTCCATCCCTCATTGCTGCCTTAATCTTGGGCAGATTACTTACATGTTTTGATCCTTGGTTTTCTCAACTGTAAAGAGAAATAATAGTAATATTTACTTCATAAATGTTGTTGGGATGACTTAGTGAAGCAATATATTTAAAGATGCATTAGTGCTTAGCATACAGCTGACCCTCCATGATTTTTACCAGTAGAGTAAAGTGGTTTCTGGTTTCAGACTGACACTAACTTGAGACCATAGGCAATTTACCTAACCAACCTGTGCCACATTCCTTCTCTCTAAGAAAGGGATGATGATAGTGACTTACTGTATTACTTTTCTCTTGCTGCTTAACAAGTTATCACAAATTTAGCAGTTTAAAGCACCAATTTATTAGCCCACAGTTCTGTAAGTCAGAAGTCTAGGTGGGCTTGACTGGGTTTTCTGCTTTGGATCCCACAATGCTGAGATTTTAATTCAGAGGCATTTGGGATATTAAAGAAAATAGAGTTTTTGAAATGCAAAATAAAGTTTTTAAGCACAAAATGATTTTTAAAATTAGTACTACTGAGTGTAATTTGATCAAATAATCTAAGATGCTTCCTATATCTAGTTTATTTATAAATATCTTTCAATAATTACAGGAATACAAAATGCTTCCTTTATTTGCTGATTGAAAAATTAAAAGATGAGTTAAAAAATTTTTTTCCAGATAATTTAATGGGGATGGGAGATGGGAAATTGAGATAATCAGCTATTGAGGAAAATTCTTTTGGAATTCTGTATTTGATTATTGTCTCTGTCATCGTCATCATCATCATCATCACCATCACCACCATCGTGTGCCCACTACTGGCCTAGGCCCTTTTGTAACCACAATAATTTACCACTATGAGTTTGATACTATTAGTAACTCCATTTTACAGATAAGAATATTGAGACTTGGCAATTAACTGAATTGCCTATGTTAAAAGAGTTAAAGTGGTAGAGACAGTATTCCAATTCAGACATGTTCTGTTCCAGAATCTAAACAAGGAGTCAATAAGAATAGTTCTTGAAAACCGGTAAACTTCCCACAGTCTCTTTTTTGTTTGTTTTGCTGATACTTTATTCTGCTTTATTTTCAGACAACATTTCCCAAGTTATTTTCCTTATAGTGCTGAATACAATATGTTAACAGATGTGCAGAGAAAAACCTTACCTTAGTAAAAAAACAAAAACAAAAACACAAACTTTGTAAGATGCTGGATTAACACTTTTGAAAAAGTTTCTTAATCACAGGACCTTTCAAAGCTTTTAATATGCTAACATTCACCATGAATCTTTAAGAGGTTGCTTTGATTGGCGATGTTTCCCAAAATTATTTGACTATGAAACTTTTCTTTTCCCCATTAACATCTTGGGGAAAGTAAGCCTGCAGAAAATATTTTGGGATCTGCTGTCTTCAAGTGATGTATAGATTCATTTTTGCTGCTCTAGGCATATATTTGGAGAAGCTATAAAACTGTAGGTTGGACCATATGTGATTAGTAAAGGTCCTTTTGCACTTTATGTGAGGTAAAAATTCTTAACAGAATTCCACCCTTTTTCTTTTCCTTTTATAAAATGTCTATTTCTTGTGGTCCTTTAACATTTCTTATATTCCACTTCTGGACAGGCTGTATATGAGTTTAGTAAGAGTGAAATGAGTCCTATAACTGTAAATTAGGTAAAGTGCCTGGAATTTTCAAAATGAAAGGATTATTAGTACATGATGATTATCAGTAAGTGGGGAAAAAGGGGTAACTATGTACAGGGAGGTATGAATCTAAGATTATGTATCAAATTTAGATTGGAAATGGGACCTAAGAAAGTAGAGGTGTTAAACTGGCAACATATTTTACAAGTCGACTACCAGGTAATACAGAATGGCATTTATAGTCACAATTTTAGGCATTTGGTCATAGAATATGAATTTTAGTGTAGTTTTATGCTCTCCTGGAGTTTTTTTTTTTTTAAGAACTTAAACTAAAAGAAAGAAAATTTTAGTAACATACACTGTTGCCAAAAAAATTATTTAACTTTCTAACACGCCTACTGAGGTCATATATTATCAGAAAAGTGGAAACAGGGAATAAATAGGAAAATAAACAAAACTCTTGGCACACTTTTTTCTTTAATGTCTCATCACAGTCATTGGTTTCTGATTTTATTTTATTATTTATTTATTTATTTATTTAAATTTTCTTGGAGTATAGTTGATTTACAATGTCTTGTTAGTTTCAGGTGTACAGCAAAGTGATACAGTTATACAAATACATATATTCATTCTTTTTTAGACGCTTTTCTCATATAGGTTATCATAGAATATTGAGTAGACCTCCCTGTGCTATACAATAGGTCCTTGTTGTTTACCTATCATATATATAGTAGTGTGTGTCTGTTCGTTTTTGAGATTTAGTACTATGTTTTAGAAATAATACCTTAAAACTAATATTAAACATCTCACTTCAAAAAGTTAAAGAGATACTTTATGATGGACATGCCACCACATGACTGATAAAAAGCATACTTTTAAAATTAAGTAACAGTGATGTGACAGAAAGTTGGAATTTGCTTGTTTAAAACTGCTTTGCTGCAGCTCTGGACAGTGGTAGCTTACACTAATATCTGCGGCTTTAAGCAAGAAAACAGAATGTAAATAAATGATTCTTTCTCTTTCCCTTAGCAAAATCATTTTTAAAAAAATGTTCTTGTACCCCCGCCAAACATGAGATCTGAACAAAATTATTTTCAAATAATTTTTGTTGTTGCTGTTGTTTTTTTGTTTGTTTGTTTGCCAGCAGTACCTTAACTTCTCGGTGGCAGTATGCAGTTATTTTTCCATCAGCCTTACATCCTTGATCTCACTTCAAATTCCAAAGGAAGGTAGAAATTGAAGTTTAAAGGACTCAAGGAGGCAAAAGGAGATGAATTGCATGACCAATTGTCTGCTATCCTTTTCTTAGTACATTCTCCTTTCAAATCTTTGCCTTCAAGAATGTTTCCTTCAATGTTTCTTTGTTGGTGTTTCTGTCTCTCTTCCTACCTCCCTCTCTAGAAGGAAAAAAAAAAAAAAATTAAAGGCTGTTTTTCATTTTGGTACCTGCAACTGCCAGAGCTGAATCCACGTACCCTAAGCAAATATTTTAAACCGAAAACAGAGGAGAAAACACTATTGTAAGCCATGGGTTGTAGTTTGGTTCAGCCACTCTGACTGCAAAAGCCAGTCAATTTATATTGCTTTTGGTGGGTAGCAGCGAAATTTGATCTACCATGGTGATGCTTCAAGAATCTGTCTTTGCCTTTTATTTTCTTGCACGGTCCCCAAACTCGCCCCACTATTTCTCATCTGAAACAGATGTCCTCCTTGAGGAGATGTATGCCTCCCACTGGCTTGCCCTGTGCCTTCACCTTTTTGCCCCGGTGGACAGATGAGCCCACAGGGCTCTCTCCCCAACCCTAGAGCCAACCAAAGTGCAGAAAAGCCCTGTCTTAGCTGATTAGAGTCTATTTGCTGACCAGGTTGCGTTTCCTGGAATCCGGGACAATTCACTTTGCAGCATTCTGTCTCTCGGGCAGCTTTGTGCCCCAAGAGCCACTTTTCAAAATCTCTTAACTTCTTTTTCTGGCTATGCAGAGAACGGGACTTCAGGGGATTCCTTAACGTGGTTAATTATAAAGTCAGTGCTGGAAACCAAGAGAATCTCAGACACCAAGGGTTGCTTCCCTTAACCCCGGAGTCTCTGGCGTGTGTGCAGAAGGTACAGGCACTGTAGGAACTTCAGAGGTGGTGGCAGGTGCCAGGGTGTGGCTTCACTTGTCTCCCTTTTCTCTTCCAGCAGAAGGAGCCACCTCTGGGGGGTGGGGGGGAGGAGAAAGAGGGGGAGGTTGCTGGAGGGAATAGGAAGGAGGGGCGCACGGGGCGGGCGGGCGCCTGCGAGGCTCAAGCTCACACGCACGCCGCCTCTGTTTGTACACAGTGCGCTCTGGGCTCGCTCCCTCGCTCCCCGCCTGCTCACGCTTCATTGTTCTCTTAAGTCAGAAGCCCCGCAGCCGGCCGCGGCGGCGCGAGCAGAGCACACAGTCTGCGGGTCCGCCAGCGCGGGTGACCCCGAGCCGCCGCCGGAGCCGGCGCCCGGCCCCGCCCGCCGCGCCTCGGCTGGGACCCACCCGCAGAGGAGGCTGAGCCCGCTGGCGACTCCCCGGAGCTCGCCCACCTCCCAGCGCCCCGGAGCGCAGGCAAAAGGGGAAGAAAGATTCCTCTCTTTGGTCGCCGCTCTTTCTTGCTCTCTCCAAGAATTTGTTTAAGGAGACGCTGCACGAAAAAGACATCTTCTTGAATCCTCTGTCGGGGCGGGGTCTGCCGCTGCCCTGCGGTGCAGCCTCAGCGACACTACCCTCCACTAGGACCCCTGACCAGCGGGGTCACGTCCGAGAGACGGGATCATGAAGCGCTCGGTGGCTGCTTGGCTCCTGGTTGGGCTCAGCCTTGGTGTCCCTCAGTTCTGCAAAGGTGAGGCGACGGCCCCGGGCGCCGGTTGCGGGACAGGCAGAGAGTCCCCTGGGAAACGCTGCGCAGGGGGCTGGAGGAGGTCCCCCGGGCGCTCCAGGGGTGGCGAGCGCCGTGGGCGGCACCGAGGAGGCTGCGCCCTGCCCTGCGTGCCCAGGAAAAGTGCTCGCAAAGTCAGAGCGGAGTGTGCGGGGCTGAGCCGGGAAGAGGGTGTGGGGTACCCAGATGAGATCGAGGAAGGACGGGGATGCAGGGGAGGCGGGAGGGAAACCAGATCTTCCACGGCTTACTTGGCCCCCGGGTAGCCACGCGAACCCTCCCTGGGCAGTGTGGGTGATGCCGGCTCCCGGCTCCAGACGGGGCTTTCGCTGGGGAGCGAGGGAAGCGAGGGTGCCCCGGGAGTGGAGGAGTGGAAAGGGGAAGAGTGCCGTAGGGCTGTCCGCCTCCAGGGTGCTGTGCTCTGGTGCCCGGCCCACGCCAAGCAGTTTGCAAATCCGAACCCGGTGTTGGGAGTTTGGGCGGTGGGTGCGGTGGAGACGGGTCTGATAAGTCAGTTCGGCTTTCTCCCATCTCCCCATCCTGGAGGCGCAGCACCAATAGCAGAAAAACCCCAGGAACCCGCCCTTCCTGTAGCCCAAAGGGCCTCAAGCTTTGCTCAGCATTCCCTCCTGGTAGGAGCCTAACTCTTGGTAATAAGGAATCTTGCGTTGCGAGACAACCCTGGCGCCCCCGCCCAAGAGCAGAAAAGTTGTAAGAGGTGGTCTGGTGGTGGTTTTCATGAATTGCATGAAATAAACCAGTCTGTTAAAAAAAAAAAAAAAAAAAAAAAAACAAAAAAAAAAAAAACACAGGACTTTGAAGAGTCTCCTGCTGAGTTGCGTAGTTGGCTTCCAGGTCCCTGGGAAGGATGGCCTGTCAATACAAGCCTTGGTCTTGGTTCCATCTAAGCTCGCGTTGGGGTTGAAGTTGGCGCCTGGAAAGGGCAGGGGGAGCTGCAGGGACTCTGGGTAGGTTGCTCGAGGCGGACCTGAGTCCCTTCTGCGCCCACATATACAGGCGGCTCCTTCTATGCGTTCAGTGGGTAATGAAACCCTCCACAGGCTGCTTCAAGTGGAGAGCTGAGTGCACTACAGGGTTTAAAATGCTGTGCCTCTCAAAAAAGGTGGCTGGATTAAAAGATGCATTGACTCAAATCCATTTGAGATTAGACGCTGAGTGAATATTCTACACCATTCATCCATGTACCCATCCGTCTATTTGTTTCACAGGAAAATTGTAAACTCTTGGGCTACTATTTGCCTAAGAAGCCGGGTGTTCCTGGCCAGATGCCCTCGGTGCCCTACCAGTAGCTATCCAGGCCGTACCTTTCCTCGGCCTCCCTCCCTCCCCCAGAATGTGGCTATTTCCCCCTGCGAGTAGGTGTGTCCCTCGCTTACGTTTACTGTGTGCCCTTCCAGTTATCAGGCAGAGGCAGCCAGCCACTCCACTGAAGGTTAAGGGATGGTAATGGCTCTGTAGTTGCACCGCGGGCTGCCCCAGCTATACGAAAAAGACAGTGCTTTCACTACCGATATTTCTCCTTTCTTTCATTTCCCGTCTGGATTCCTTCTGCACTTTGATCCCTCAGCAGGAAAGGAGGGGGAGAACGGCAGGCATTCCCCTCCCCTCCTCCTTTCCCCGCCTCCGTTCCCACCCCAAACCGAAAACACACCCTCACCCACTCACAGGCACCTACTCCTTGACACCATCGCCTCCATCATCAGTCCTGGCACCTAGGCGGAGGGCGGCGCAGGTGGAGGAGGAGAAAGTGTATCTAACCTGTGTGCTGCGCTAGCCTCCCTAGGTCTGGTTGCTGGAGCCCTCGGGTGCGGTGAGTCCCGTCTCGCTGCAGCCGGAAGCTCTGCTGTCTAAAGATACACATGCCTAGGGCACAGCTTACTCCACCAGGCAATCCAACCTTGGTGTGTTGCTTGGGCTCTCTTTCCATCTCCTAGACAATGCTGGGCAGTGTGTACTCCACATTCTTCCGTAGATTTCTCTTTTTGTCCAGACAGCCTGTGAGGAGAGGGATAGGAAAGAAATGGACCATTTTCCACGAGCTCTTTTTGTTAAACTTGCACCTTTCTAATTTATTCTCCCTCAGCTCTGCAGAAAGGCAGAGTACAGCTTACGTGACATCTCCAAACAATTCAACTTTGAGCAAACTTACTGAGGCCAGTGTTAACGATGAGAATTTACCTTGCACCTCTCCCACCCCACCTCCCCAGATATCATTTGTCTAATGTATACGTTTTATAAATTGGTGTTTCCCTGTGTGGGTTGCAATTTACGTGTATTAATGACTGGGATTTGATAAGGACATGTAATTCCTTTTCTTAGTAGTTTTTATTTTAAAATTAAACCAATGGATCAGTCAGATTGAATATTTCATTAACTCTTAAATTATTCATTGTTATGGGTTGCTCTAAAAAATCCAATTACATGCATACAGTTGCAGCAAGCACGTGACATCTTATGCAATCTGTCCCTGTGCTTGCAGTTTGTGTCTGAAGTCTTTAAGCAAATGGTACTGTTTAAAAATGTCTAGACATGTCCTAAATACTATGAATCATTGGCATTCACATTTCCTTTTTTAATCAATGGCGATTTTTAGTTAATTCTACATGGGGATCAATTAGTACCTGAACAGTCTCACTCGAGGTAAAAACACCCATGCTTCTATGATTAGTATAGCAATATTGATGCTGAAATAACAGGTTACTGTACTTTAAAAAATTATTAAACATTAGTGTCTTCATTACTTGATTTACATGATCATTAATTGTATACTTTAAAAATAAATGCTAGCTACAGATTCCAGGTGAAACATTAAAAAAATAATTTTGAAATACTGAATTAAAAATAATAAGTAATTGAAGATAAAGTATCCTGCTGGTACAGTTTGACACTAATGCAAAGCCCTGACCACTGTTATGATACAAAACACATTTTTTCCCTTCCGGTCCTTAAAAAAGTTTCTTCTAATTATTTTTGAAATATTTTCTTAGAATTGAAATGTATTTTTGTTTTAAATTTATATTGTTTGGGGAAAACATTCATAATAATACACATTAAGCGTTACAAAAATTGAAATGGCCTGTTCTCCCCTCTGTAATCTTGAATTTACAAAGATCTTCAAAACCAGGCAAATGTATTTTACTTCTGAACTCTTCTCTAAATTAAAACTCTCTTGTATTTTTCTCAAATATCTTAAGATCAGTGTTTATATAAAACATGTATTCAGGATGTAGGCTATTTTTAATAAATATTTTCATAAAATTTTCCTGTCTTGTTAGATACGTATGATTTTTCCTTCTCACAAAATAAGAATACCATATACATGACTAGACTAAAAAAGCTTGGTTGCTCAAAACCATTACAAAGTATAAGTTTAACAGTTTTCAGACTCTAAATTAGTAGTCCACATTCTTAATTTCACTGATATTAATTAAGATAAAAATTTTAATTAAGTAATTTATTTTTAAAACTTTTCATCTTTTGAAGGGTTTTGAATAATGGGATGGACTGTATATGTTATCATTTGTGTACAGTTTTGAAAACCCGCCTGATCTGAGAGTTTCCTAAAGCCTAAGAAAGTAATTCTGATATTTGTTGTTTACTGAACATACTTGCAGGCGCCAATAGCTTTGAGTATCATTTATGATGTAGTAGGTTCATTATATTCCTTGCCAAATAAACCCATGAAAAACAGTGCGGGTTTCAGAACTCAGTTCAAGTCAGAGCAAATCAGAACGCTTGGGTACTGAGAAACAAACAGCAAATTTTGCAAATATGTAATTAATTAATGGTATGGCTTCTCTCAGGCTAATCAGTTTACTCCTATGAGTTTATATGAGTTTGAGTTTATTTCCTAAGTAGTTTGCAAACTGATGTTATTATGAAAAAAAATAGTAGAAAACCAAAGCCAAGCCATTCCTATTACTTAATTCTTACCTGTCTTTTAAGGAAGATGTCTAGCATGTTTTTGTTCTTGTTTTTTAAATCACAGTCCATATAATGATTACAATATCTTTTAGTTAATCAGAGCAAACATGTATTTATATATAAAGACTTAAGTTGTTGGCTATGTGAAATGGATTATTGAACATTTTCTCATGGTTGTGTGATAATGCTAAAAATTAAGTACTATAAATACTTACACTGAATGAATGACCACTTAATTGTTACTGAAAATACCTCTAAACAGTCTTTGCTTTGGGGAAATTGTTGAAGGGAAAAGTAGACTAGGATCATCGACTATGCCCTTGCCAGCAGGTGTCAGGATAATCAATGGAGATCTTTTAAAGGAAAGATGTTGGGTGGCGGGCGGGGGAAGTAAAGTAGTAAACGTTAATCTGCAAATCCACATAAAGTGACTTTCTACTCTCTGTGAAACTGATATTATTAAAGTTTTCAGTGCTCCCCTGAGAAAGAGAAGGAGGGTGAGTTGTAAGGACCTGCTGCTTGTACCACAGGATTTTAACTTGGAAGCAGAGTTGCTCTAACTGCCACACACAAATAACTATATGTCTAGGTTGAGCCATTATTTCTCAGGGTGTTCCTGAGTAACTTCCAAGGAAATGCACATAGAGCTATGAGGAGCTTGTAGTAAAACAATTATTACTGAAATGTTTGGCGTACTTTTAAGCTTACTCTCCATACCAACTGTAAATTTTATACATAGAAGTAAGTACTTGTTATATTGACTTACGTGGATGTATATTCAACTATTTATATGTACAGATCTAAAGTACTGGAAGAGATTACAGCTTATCCTTTTCTGTCACAATGGTAAAGTGTATGTTTCCTGAAACTTGTAAGTTTCTAACTTCAGTCACGTGGCCGAAAGAGACTAAATGACATGATAAAGTTTTGTCATTACCCATTTAAGCCAGTTATTATTCCTTATGTATGTGCCTATTATGTTTCAATAGCTTTCAGTGACTTGACATTATTTGTTTCTAATTCTTAACTGATAACCATTCCTCAAAAGTTAGTTCTAGCATCTGCTGATATAGCCCTTAAAACAGTGTTACAGATTCACCGTCACACCTTTTCTACACGTTCTCTCTGTGTTTTATAAAGTCGCTGATATCGTGTCAAGCAGTCTGTCTCCAGTGGCATCCTTTCTGTGTCAGAGTCCTCCTTAAATAACCCTCCTTCCAACATTTCCTTGCTGGATAGCAACTAGGGCACAGCATCCACTATAAAATTCTGTCATCATTATTAAAAGGTTGCAAATCTGCAAAACACTGTGACATTTGCAATTTGCTTTCCTGTGAGAAAAAAAAAAATGACAGTGTAAAGCCTCTACTACTAAATCCTGAGGTTTAAAACATAAACAGAAATAAATTAGGATCTGAATTATGGAGCAACTCAGGATTTTACACCTTGATATGATCACAGTGTCCTGCCTAAAACTACCAACTGGGCAATAACTTATATCCGCCCCACTTGTAGAGAAGTATCTTGCTTTGCCTGTAGCACAGAGCTGAGAACCTAGGAGAAAACATCAAAAACTCCTGACCACCTAAAATAGATAATGCATTTCGGCCTTAAATTATATAGAAAAGTCTATTTCTCTTGGTTTTTAATTTCCTGGGCTCTCTATAAACTGAATTCAAAAAATTAAAGACCTATGAGGTAATAGGTCAGACTTAATCAGAGCAATAAAACCTGGCAGCTGTTAGACAAAGAGGAGATTGAAAAAGTATATGTAGAAGCAGAGCTACCTTACAGTGTAAAAAACTAGAGACATTTATTTGGAGTGGGAGAGGGGCTATGTTTAAAGGCCAAAAGGCGTTACCCTGTGAGAGAATATGCTTGTATTTGATGCCAGTATTGATCTTGCATCCTAGACAAAGACTCACTGCAATATGTTCAACATTTGGGGTATACAAAGGCAGTGAAATATGTGCATTGTTGAAGAGATTTTGTCCAAAATGTTTAAGCTTGAAAAACCTGTTTAAAGGTGAAAGAGACATATCTGAAGAATGTGCTTGTTTGAAGCTTTATTTTCCCATCATTTCAGATAATATGTTGTTAAACATTTTTTATTGATTTTCCTCCTAAAGTAATGAATGAAGGTACAAATTATGAAACAGGGGACTCAGTTTTGTAGAAAAGAAGTAGATCTCAGAATGCAGATACGATGCCCTGCAATTATTTGGTAATATTTTAGAAGAAAAGTACTACTATTTTGTTTTAAAATATGCATTATTATGCTGATAGAAGCTGTGTAGGATTTGTTCAACAGAAGATTTAATAGTGCATAAAGTAGAATGGAAGATTTAAGTTCAAGAATTTAAGTGAAGGCTTTTTGAGTACTAAAGCACTTTTGAATGTGATTGTTACTATGGAGAAAGAAAATTGACTCTAGATCTAAGCTTTACTTTTCTCTATTTTCTAAAACAGGTCTGTATCAAACTGATCTGTCTCTTTAAAGCTAATTTAATATAGTAATAACAGCCCACAGACGGAAAGGCCAAGGTTTTAATCTCTTTTTGTTAAATGAGTTTGTGCATGATTGAAAGTGGTCTCTGAATGGGTTAGGGCACCATGTATTCTTTAAGGTTTATGCTTGGTATTTGATGAACACATTTATTTTGGGAATGCACGATAATCCTCTTAAGTCTCTTCTTGTACTGAGGTCAGGATGATCATTTACATTTTACTGCTACTGGAGATCATATGAAGACAGCCCAGGTCAAATGGGCTCATGACCCTTGGGCAGAAAAGACTGGGACAGTCAAGTGGGAACATTGGAGAGTATTCTTATTTGAAATAAATTAGCAAATCCCTCCCAGTAGCATAAAGCAGTCTCCCAATTATAGGCATCAGTCTTATCTTTGCTCACATCTCCGATACCCTTCTCCCCTCACATGTTTGGCTCCAAATGCTAATTGAACTCTAATTTTATCCACACACTTTTTCCTGTTTGTTTATTCATCTTTTTTCTTTCTATAGTTTAACTTTTGTATTGTCAACACCATTTTGAAATTGTCTATCGGCAAACAAAATGCAAATTACCATTCAAAATGCTTTCATATTTATTTATAAATTCTTGTGTCATATGTTGTGCTTCCTACAGAGCCAGGGCTTAGAGCAGTGCAAGGCAAAACAAACAACACAACTATGCAACAGCAACAACAAAACCGAAACACTCAATATATATCCAAATGAATGGAGCTATCCACTCCTCGCCCCCGCCCCCATCAGTGTTCTGTGAGAGATACCCACATATTTTAAACAGCAGTATGTTATAAAAGATAAGTCCAAAGTAGTCCCAGGAACTTTAAAAGCTTTGTTTCTCACTTTGTTATATTAACATTTTTTTTTTTTACAATATACGTTATAGAGTGAACTACTTTGAAAATATTTCTCAATACTCCTGCAAGAGCATTGCTAAACACATAATATTAACATCCAGACATGACAAGAAGTGCTGTGTTTTCTGTGCATCTTCAGTTAAAAGAAAAACTACCTCTGAGTGATCAATTTCTTTGTTAGATACAAGGTTCTAACATTTCCAGCTAACTTTAATTTTGATCTAGAAACAATAATTTTTCAGACATCTGTTTTTTCCTTTCTTCTCTTTATTTGGGGACTGCCACCATGTCTATTTAAGCATCTTGCTAGATAACTTAACAAGGAGCATACATTCGGATATCTTTCTTAAGTATAGTTAGTAAGTGTAGTATTTATTTAGTGCATGTTATCTGTTCCCCTGTTCTAAGTACCATCTTTGATTCTCACTATGATTCTATGAGGCAGGTACTATTATTATTTACATATGAATGAGAAGAGAGATACAGAGAGGTTAAGTCATCTCCCAAATAAATAATCTACTAAGTAGCTTGTTAGAAATAGGATCCAGTTTAAATCTAGAGCCTGCTCTCTTAACTACTGAACTATGCTGTATTTCAGTGACTGACACATCCTGTATCTCATGGAAATATTTTGTTAAATGATTTTCTTTTTTGTAAAACACACACATCATATCCAATTTCTATTTAACAGGTAGATATTTTGGAAGCGGTAAATTATATTTATTTTCTTGGGACAAAATTTTTTAAAATTTCAAATTTAATTTGGTAAAGTGTCAATACATCTTTTCACATTCAGAAATAAAGTGTGGAGTATGCTCTGTTTGGTCAGACAGAGTTAATGTGTCTTTCAGAAAGATGCATCACTAGTATGAATAGTGAAGACTAAAAAGAAGAGGAGTACTCGGGAAGTGATTCAAAACCTTGCCATTCAATTTTATTTCAACATGATTTTTATAATTTATTTTGGTTTTCTAGGATTCCATTGCTCCACTGTTATTCAGTATGATATGTAAGAGCATGCTTTCTCTATAATTTTCAGATACGTTATGTAGGAAAAAGTGATTTTAAAGGTTAACAGATACGTAATGTAGGACATAGTGATTTTAAAGGTTAACTAGGTTTTTATTTCTGCTAGTTTAATAAAGGTATTTTATTTGCTTTACATCCCATCCTCATTTAATTTTATTTCTGTGTAACCCCATTAAGAAATTTGAGCCAAACAAAAGCACCAAATGGTCTCAAACCATATCAGCTAGAAAATTATATCTTCTGGTTTCTTTTAAGAGTTATTTAACCAAGATATTTATTTTTTAAAACTAGAATTGGATTAACTTTAAGTATTTTACAAAATAATGAAAATTACATCATATGAGATCACCTTGTTAATATCTTCTTCTGTACATCTGTATGGTATTTTATAGTTGAAATGGACCTCTACATGCTTTATTATATTTATTCCCCTAAAATAATAATAATAAAAACAATATTTAAAATTTCTTCAGCATTTCCCATGTCTATTCTAGGAAACATAAGCAGAAAAGGCATTCTTAATCTCCTTTAACAGATATGGAACCTGAGGTTTGAAAAAGTCACATCAAGTATAATTCAACATGTCCTATAATTCAAGCAACCAGTGACAGAGTTTGAACTTGACTGTGATTCCAGCTTATCTTTTACTCTTTTCTGCTATACCACTTTGCTTTAGGTAGCTATAGTTGGTGCTTTTTTCTCAGTTCTTGGACCCACAAGATGAGAAGGAGGAGTTGGTGTACTACTTGCTTTTTCGGAAACTATTCTAACTGCCTCTTAGTACGACATTCACACTTTCCTGCCATCAGCCTATAACATCTCCTTTCCTCTCTGGAGCCAATTACTAACCATCACAACATCCTGAACTTCCTCAAAGGCTTCAGAACCTTGTTTCTTCTCTATTATTTGTTCCCTTAAAAACTTGTGACCCTTTTAATATTCTGGTGTTAAATTTCCTGGAAGTTCCCAACACTAATGATTCCCAGCTCCATTCTTAGGTACCTGCTGGCAATGCTGTTCATTAGACTTTCTCGTCGCATGATTTGCTCATTTACTAGTACTTTAAATTTCTCAGACTTCCCATTTCTTGCCAGAATTTTCTGTCTTTCTACCTCTCCTTGCCCTTCATTCCCAGTAAACCCACTCTTGTCATTGCTCTAATTTTTGGTTCTTCTTATCTCTCTTCTTTACCAACCTGATCTTTGTGGTTATCCATTTCAAGATGTATTCAACCATTTGTGAATTTTTCAGCCCACGTGCTTTCATCATTTTTGCTTCTTTAAATCTCAAACTAAGGTAATTTCCAACGTCCCTTTCCCCCCATTGGCCATGAGAAAACTGGAGTTCTGTCAAGAGGTAATAGGATCCACTGGAAATCCTGGTGAATTTGAAAGGTTGAGTTGTGGGTCCAAAGGGGAATGAGCAAGAAAGAAAGTGATGGTATGAGGAGTAAGGTGATGGGGGCATTGTGGTAATTAGACTATAATTACAGATATTGATAATTATAAATTTGGGAGTATGACCATAGGAGTTATGGTTGAGGGAGGGTAGAAGACAAGATCATTGGAAGAGGAGAGTCAAAACATGTGGAAAAATTATCTATGTGGGTATTGAAATTCTCCAAAAAATTATACCAGGAGAAAAATGTTGGCAAGGATGATAGTGAACCAGGAACAGAAATCTTTAAGGAGTGAGAGAGGTACAGAGATGAGGAAATAACTATAACAGGGGGGTAGGATTTGGGAATAGAGATCTATGGCATGAAATTAAAACTGGGTAGGGTTTTTTTGCTGTTGTTTTTTTTGAGCTGAAGGAGAGAATGTTCAGGAAGTTGCACTGAGGAACAAGAGGACTCCTGCTACATCTCTATAAGCTATGGGAGAGAAAACGGTAACCAATTCAGAGAGCTGCAGGGTAGACAGTAACTCAGAGGAGAGCTGATTTTCTCTAGAGCAGGAAGACAGATGTAATAACCTAGTCCCAGGCATCATGCACTTTGACAGTCTTCATCCTACACCTTTTGACACATTGAGCTCATTATGATAATTGATATATTCACTAAGAGCTATGCTTTCAAGCACATAAAATATGTTTTCATATGCAACAGCTCTTTTAAACCTCACAAAAACCTAGTGGATTATTATTATCCCCATTGACAGATGAAGCTATACACAGAATAATTCTATTCCCAGTGATAAACACTCAAAACTAGGTTTTGTAGACCCAAGTCCAGGACTCTTTTCACTTTAGCACAATTGCAGAGAAAAGCCTTAAATCTGAGGGAGGATCCCTTCTAAATTTAAAGCATAGCTGAGTAATGGGAAGATGTCCTACTTTGTCGTATTCAGATAGTCCTCTATGTATTTTGAGTTCTGCAGAGTTTAGGTTATTGGGAATGTCTATATCTGCTTGGTGGCCTTAATCCTTGCCCATCTTGGATTATTTGTCCAAATGGTTCTTACTGGAAAACAACATTATTACTAGGGGAAGTTTTTTTTGTTCTTTTTTTCCTTTTTAATATGCTCATAATTATGCAACCTTGTACACAAAGAATTCTTTTTCCTCAATTTACATGTTTCAAATATTTGTAAACCATACTGTTTCTTCTTTAGTTTCTGAGATGCTAAAGTTGTACATATTTTTCCTTTAATCTGTCCTTGTAAGCCATTCCTTTCATCATTTTAGTTGTGTCATTTGGAATCTGTCCAAGTAGCCTACATATTTATGCAACAGGCTTGCCAAAAACTCAACAGCGAATTCCAGGGATGTGCTTCCCTAAAATAACACCACACACATTAGTCTGTACTTTTTAATTTTGCATATACAATCTTAATTTTTAATCTATTGCTTTGCTGGTTAATTTTTTCTATCAGACCACCTTTTTCCAAGTAATACTTATCTATGTCATTTTTATTTCATAATTTTGTTTTACATTAGCCTTCACTGGAGTTTTACTTTATATTTTTCTTCATTCTGCATTCAGAATGATGACCATTACTACTGTATGATGTATTCTCTGCCCACAGAATCTCAGAATTACCTGATTTCTTCACTGTAAATTGTTATTCTGCTACTTATTGCTATTTTAATATCATGTACATATCAGCTAAATAATAATACAATGTACAAATTCTTATCCTTACCTTTTTTTGCATATTGATTTCTTTTGGGGCCTTGAAGTATTCACTATCTTCTTGAAACCATCATCTGTCTCTATTTCTGTATTTTTCCTATTTCTTTCTTTATTTCTAGCTATCTCCTTCTATATGTTGCCATTTTCTGCTCCCAGATCATTCCTCAGCTTAAACTGCACAACCTCAGAGAATCTTTGTGATCACCTTCTCTAAGTACTGAGGCGTCAACATACACATAGATACAAACAATATACCCCTGTCACTAGCTTCTATTACTGTTCTTTTTTGAAATTATGCATTTTTCGAAAATCACATTTATATAATCACTTGTTTATTATCTTATTTTCTCTCTTGTTTGTAATGTATTCTTGCAAGCTCCATGGGGGCTGGAAGAACAACTGTTTTATTCCCTAATGGGTATATCCAGCTCCAAACATGATGCCTTGTACACAATAGGCACTCAATATTTGTTGGCTGAGTTTTTGCATGCATGAAGGAGTGAAAAACATGAATGAAAAACAACTCTGCTGGTGTATAAATCTTTCTCTGGTTAAAACAAAAAATGTGTTCCTTTAGTAGACCCATTAACTAATTTAATAAATTCTTATCTACTTGCATTGATGCACTGACGTGTGATTTATGGCACAAGTGATACACTTTTAGAAAGCAATAAATACTTAAGTAGAGGCAAACTCTAAGAGCTGACTAAATAAATTACTAACTTGTTTTCATCTCTGTCTAATGTATAAACACTTTAAAATCAAGATTCGGATTTTACCTTAAATTATCAAATTACAATAAAATAGTTGTAATTGTATATGCAAGATAGACAGTAAGCTTCAGACTATCATTTTATTATCAGGAGTTGACAAGAAATGTATATGCAACAAAATCAAAGCACTTAGTGATTTTTCATTGTCAGGTGGAGGAGCTGCAGCTAGCCGTCTGATCTGCTAATTGCCCCAGTGCCTTGGTGATCACTCCCATGAGCTCCACCAGCGATAACTTTCCTCCAACCATAACTTCTTTCCCTCCTCCCACCACGAAGTCGCACCTGCTGAACCCAGATGTACTTGGCAGAGGGGAAAAGACAGCACCTGGGCACTGTGTCTGCCCAGGAGCCAAGAGCCTCTGAAACAGCTCTGTTTAGAGTTGTTTGTGTAATGACCGTCTTTATGTCACTGAAAACTGCTTTTTATTTCCCTTTGTGCAACTAGACTTCTACCTTTCTTAAATGCCTCAGTGGTTCTAAAACAATTTGTATGCTTGTGACCCCAGTAATTGTGTGATTTCAACTCCTAGTCTAAAAGCTCTGAAGATGACGTGTCTTTCTAAAAAAGGTATAAAACGGCAAAGGATTATGTAGAATAAAAATGGTAAAATCTAATGCTTTGCTCTTTCTTATGTGATAAGAAAGAAACCTTGGCTATTTTTTTTGAGGGAGAGTTACTTCCTCATCTTTGTTTTAGTTTTAATTATTTTTTAACCTGAAGTATATACTCATTGAAGAAAAGTTGTAATGGTAACACTTTGGTGTCTATACTTAGAGACTTGTTTCAATAAATAAATATCTCAAAGTAATGTTTTTAACCATGAAGTAGATCATACCACCTAGTTTTATAATTTATTCAACAACATTTTATTAAGTAGAGATGGATGCCAAGAACTGTTCTGGGTGTTGCAATTACAGACGGTGAACAAAACAGACAGAAATTCTTGCTCACGTAGAGCTTACATTCTAATGAAGTGGAACAGAGGATAAGGAAATTGTCTTGTAGGTTAAAAGGAGAGAGTAGGGATTTCAGAAGTGGATTTCATTTTTATGTAGGGTACTTATGTCAAGCCTAACTGTTCAAAAACATTAAGGAAGTTACTTACATGTTGCAAGTATGCTGTCTCAAGTTTCATTTATCTTTATATTATATTTATTATGTTTAATATGCAAAAGGTAAAACAAATTTATTTTGTAAAATAATTCATATTTTCCTTTATGAATTCTGCTTTTGGAATCATATTTAAGTTCACAAGAATTGCCCTTTGTTTCTCCAACCAAATGGTTGGGTATGTTCCAACACTACTTAAAAAAACTGTTAGAAAATAAAGTATGTATCATATAATAAATTAGAATATTTTCTAATTTATTCACATTATATATAGCATTAAAATGTTTGTGAAGAGTTACATATTTTTGCAAAATGAAACATATTACAGTAATCTATATACAGTGTGATAACCACAAAGTGAAAAAGTAAACATAAAACAAGATAAAGCTCCCAGGCTCAGGAGTCAAGAGTTTTCAGTTTCAATAGATGACTAACCTTAGTTTTCAAAAATAAATAAATAAATAAAATGGAGATAGCAGTAATACAGCCTGACTCCTAGAATTATTGTGAGGATTTAATACAGGTTAAATGATTAGAACAATATTTGTGTCCTGTGATGGATATGATGATAATGATGATGATGACACTGTAGTATTTCCAGTGCCATAGCACAATGCTTGGCACACATTATGATAAAAAATTAACTGGTAAATGAATGGAGTACAATCAATTTTTTTCTCATTTAATTATTATTTTACTTTTTGGTGCAATATTTATCAAGACTTCAGTCTTTTAACTGAGATATAACTTACAGGTATATTAATATAACGTGTTGTTTAGAGAATGGAATCACATAGACTGGGAGTTGCATCCTGGTCAAACAGTCAGTAGCTCTGAAGCCTTCTGCAGTTAGTCTAGCTTGTAGACTATGGATAAAGCAGTAGGAATCTAATAGGGCTTGTAATGATTAAAAGATATAATCCATGTAATGTGCTTATAGATCTTGGCACAATATAAACCTCAATAAACATTATCTATTATTATTTTCTTAATTGTGGTTGAGGCTGTTACTGTAAAGGGGGCAGTTACCTTGGGACACATTCCCGAAGAGAACGGTATAAAGAGGGGATGGGAACCTGGATGGATCTGACAAATTGGCTGATCAACAAAGTCTAGCAATTCTTGAATTTATGCTAAATGAATCTTGGTTATGTTTCTGGCTTTATTTGTATTTCAGGGGGTATTTAACTGTCTTATCCATTAGGGCTGCTATAATAAAAATACCATAGACTGGGTGGATTATAAAGACAGAAATTTGTTTCCACAGTACTGGAGGCTAGAAAGTCCAAGATCAATGTGCCAGCAGATTCAGCATCTGGTAAGAGCCTACTTCCTGGGTCATAGGTGGCCATTTTTCACTGTGACCTTATGTGGTCAACATGGCAAGGGAGCTCTCTGAGGCTTTTTTTGTAAGGGCACTAACAGTACTCATGAGGCCTCCAACCTCATGACCTAATCACCCCCCAAAGGCCCTACTTCCAAATACCATCATATTGGGGATGAGGTTTCAACATGTGGATTCTTAGGGGACATAAACAATCTGTAGTATCATCTGCAGTAGAATAGCCTTCAACGTCTCCTAACTCAACAGGAAGTCTTTGCTTCCTTTATATCCTTTCCACTTAGGTGCACTTACTCTCTACTCTGAATATTGACTGTGAGTTGTGTCCTGATTTATAAGCGATAATAGAAACTTCTAAAATACTTTAAGTTATTTTTATTTCACATTTTGCTTTAGAGGCCTCAATTGTGAATATGGTATATAGGGAAGTTTACAGCATGAAGATTTTTTAATCTGCTTATTCGTGACTGGTGGTCTCTGTGGTCAGTACTTAGTATTCAGAAAACTATTATCTCATATGTATCTAAATGGGTAAAAATTAAGTTCATGTTGAGCTAAAGATTTTTAAATAAAATAATTCTGTTTGCATTTTAAATAATTGACTTTTATACTGTCCCCTCTTTGGGGGGAAAAATTGCCAGAAAATAACAACAACAACAAAAAACTTTCCATTCAGGGAATACTTTTAAATTAAATACAAGAAATAGATATACAAACATGTTTTAAGAATTAATGTAGAAGTATATGATTTCCTACAGAATGACTCAGTTTGTTCAGATGAATTAAGAAATAGACATTAATGATTTTAGGGTATAAGACTACTAGGTCAGTTTGTACTTATTTTCAAAGTAACATTTATGACTAAAATTATCTCATGGCCAAAGCAAGCAGGATTCCATGTGAGATTTACATGGTTAAAATCGTTGAGATTTATCAAGAAAATATATTATGCATGGACTATTTCCAAGTCAAGTCACAGTTAAAAACATTATTTTGAGTATTATAAGAGAGTCTCCATGAAGGGGCAGTGGTAATACACAGATTCAGGATTATTTACCTGTTTTGAGGTCAGCTAATTAGTAATTTTAATTGCATTTACAAAGTCCTTTTTGCCATGTAACATAACATATTTAATGTGTGTAACATCAAGGAGTGAAGATCATGGGACCAGAATCCTACTATTGTTCTTATACATAATCTCATGTAGATACAGGTTTGTATAACTTCATCTGCTGTAGCAGTGTGGACTAGTTTAGGTCTCAAAAAACCTACTCGTGGCTCTACCAAGTACTTGCCTTGTGACTTTGAGCAAACTCTAATCTCTTAGTTTCTTTATTTGGCAAAAATAGAGATAATAGCCTCTACACTATTTGTCTTTTGGGCTTATTATAGTGATCAAAATGAAAATGAAGCAATATACTGGGAATGATTTTGGAACCTGAAAACTGTCCTATAAATCGTTTGGTTTGGTGGTAGCTTCAGATTCTTGCTTCGTTTTCTATACCTTTATAGAGTAAGCTAGTATTAGAAGTCGTGATGATTCTTGATATTTTATATGATACTCCCTTCATTTGTTTTTGTATGTTTAACTGAACATATCCAGATGCCATGAAAACTTTTGATTACAGTTGTTTGGAAAAGGAACATAAACACACTGGAAATGATGACAAATCTGATATGTAGGTAGTCACTGCATTATGAGAACTTAACTGGTGGTGATCAGACAGCTCCTACATGTTAAAATGGGCATATTTATATCTGGTATCCCCAAATGTCCCTGATTTCACCTGCCTTTTTCAACCCTAGGTTGAGATCTAGAGTGGCTGTCTTAGAAAATTGTTTTGTTCATGCAAATGCAGAGAATTAAAAAGTTAAATCAGCCTCTCACCCTCCTGACAAAATTGCCACCTCCAAAGGAATCAGGGTCATCTTCTCTCCTGCTATGTTCCTGCTACATTCTTGCTGTGTTCCTGCTACCCAAACCTTCAACTTCTTCTTCTCCCAATGCCAGTCCACAAAAATAGCTTAATACAAATTTCCTTAAACATAGTAGCAGTGACACTATTTTAAATATTTTAGCTAATATTATAGAATTGTTTCCAGAAAAACATGCTTTATTTTGTTTCTAAAAAGCTCAATTTCAAAGTTATATATGGATCATAAACCATAACTTATTTTTGAATTAGCAATTTTTTGATACCTTTCAATACAAGAATTAGCTTAGATTCTATTACCAATGTGCAAGCACATTATTGAGATTTCCCCCCATTAGATATAAATGTATACTATATATATGTAAAAATTTAATACTTTATTGTAAAGTATTAAATTGGAAGAATAAATACCTTAATACCTTAATAAATGACCTCTTTAGTTAGTAATAGAGTTCACCTGGTGATTGCTTTAAAAATAAAATGTATTCAGAAGTCAACTTTACAAATAGGGAAACAAAAATATAAGCAAAATTACTGCTAAAATAATTTCTGTATATTCTTTGGGAAGCGGTATAGATCAATTTGAATGAACATTTCTTGATTATTTTAAAGAGATTATTTTTTTAGTTTTGCGTTCCCCATAATTCGAGTACCTTGAAATATTTAAAATGTTATTACTGATAGCAGTTGCACAGTAAACCAATCTAGGGTTGGTGGTTTCAGGTTGTTGGTTTAACTTTAATTGGGAATATGTTATAAATTAATAAGTCAATTGACTTTGGGATAATAAGAGGCATAAAGAACTCTTCCAGGATCAATTGTTTGTGAAAGCAATTATTAGGAGCAAAGCCTAGAATCAGAGCCCGCTGAAGCATGCAAAGTTTAACAGTGACTTCTTGGGCTCTTTTATGTCAGCATATCAGTCTGAAAGTATGCATTTTAAAAAGGAACTGCAGGGCTTCCCTGGTGGCGCAGTGGTTGAGAGTCCGCCTGCCGATGCAGGGGACTTGGGTTCGTGCCCCGGTCCTGGAAGATCCCACATGCCGCGGAGCAGCTGGGCCCGTGAGCCATGGCCGCTGAACCTGAGCGTCCAGAGCCTGTGCTCCACAACAGGAGAGACCACAACAGTGAGAGGCCCACGTAACCCAAAAAAAAATTTTAAAAAAGTAACTGCATTATAGAAAACTTGATATTTAGGTCATTTGGCAATATGTAAACTATCACTCCAGAACAGTGTAGCTTGGATCAACCTTTTCTTTCCTTTTTTTTTTTTTTTTTTTTTTTTTTTTGATTCTAGAAATTGTAGGAAAACACTGACTATGAGGAAGATACAGTTTAACAATTTAGAGCTTATTCAGATGGTTCGCTGGTTCCCTGACTCCTACAAAAGGAAATTAAAGTAAAATGAATTGATGAATACTTTGGTTGCAGTTCAGGAACTTAAACCCTGTTGTTTCTTTTGTTGGAGTAATAATCAAGGTGTGTAGTAAGGCAAAAAGATATTACTGATATGTGCTTTTAAAACTGATAGTCCAGAAATTAAGTGGAAACCACTCCAGGAAACCTACTAATACATGTTTATAGTTAAAAATTGGTTCTTTTGACATTACTGTTCATTTGGGAAGTTGGCTTATATATATCCTACGTTAAGTTCATTTTGTTATGTATCTATATAAGCTTGTTATTGTAGGGTGTTACTCAAACTGCTGCTATGGAGCAACATACAGAAAACTCTTGTGTAACCAGAGTATTTGTGACTTCCAATTTAAGTTATTAGTCTTATGTTGGAATGGTCACTGTTGGTTTTTTAGGTTTATGAAAATTGCTGATATATTTGTAGTAACAAAATGGTACTATAAATTTTTTGATATGCAAAACACCATAACAATCTTAAGTGTCTAGTTCAATGAATTTTCAAAATTGTATGTGCCCATTTAATCACTAACTAAAACACGATATAGAATATTTCCATAGTCCTAGAAAATTCTCCCATGCTATATCCAGCCAAATTCCATCCTTACCCCTCCTCTCTCCAACATCTGTTTTTTTTAATTTCTTTCACCATAGATTAACTTTGTCTGTTTTTGGACTTCATACCATTGTTAGTATGGGGGGAGAGAGAGAGAATTTTAGTCTGGCATCATTCACTCAACATGATGAGTTTATTTATCCTTGTTATCGCACATATCATGAGTGCATTCCTTTTTATTCTTGAATAGTATTTCATATAAATATAGCACAATTTATTTGTTCTCTAGTTGATGG
This sequence comes from Hyperoodon ampullatus, assembly GCF_949752795.1. NCBI lineage: Eukaryota > Metazoa > Chordata > Mammalia > Artiodactyla > Ziphiidae > Hyperoodon > Hyperoodon ampullatus. The sequence continues at coordinate 108,642,055 of NC_136917.1, forward strand.
ACAATTGGGTTGTTTCCTGTTTTTAGCTATTATGCATAAGGGTAATCTGAAAAATCTTATAGAAGGTTTTTTTTCCATAGACGTATGATTTCATTTCTCTTGGATGAATACCTAAGAATGTAATTGCTGAGTCATAGATACATATATGTTAACTTGATGAAAACCTATTCAGCACATCTCCAGAGTGATTGTGTCATTTTCCTCTCCCAGCAGCTATTTATGAGGGGTCCAATTGTTCCCATATCATCACCAAAATTTGTTCTACAATTGATGAACAATGAAGAGGTTGGGGTCACTAACCCTCCACGTAAAACTGACCCACAGTTTAAACCCCTGTTGTTCAATGGTCAACTGTATTAGTCTTTTGATTGTAGCTATTCTAGTTGATATGAAATGGTATCTCACTGTATTTTTAATTTGTGTTTCTTAATGACTAAGGATTTGAGGACAGATGAGTTTCTTGACATTCATGTATCTTTTGTGAAGTGTCCAATCTTCTGCAAATATTACTTTTTGTTACTGTTGTTTGGGTACTTTAAAGCTGATTTGTACTGGTTCTGTATATATCCTGAATATGAGTACTTTGCCAGATACATATTGCAAATATTTTCCCTAGTCTGTGGCTTGATACTCATTTCTTAATGGTGTCTTTTGATGTAGAACTTACTGATTTTGATGAAGTACATTTTATCAATATTTTTCTTTTAGAGTCAGTGTTTCTAATGTCCTAAAAGGTCTTTGCCTGGCCCAATGTCACAAATATATTGTCTTAATTTTTCCTCTAAAATTCTCATATTTCTGTTTTTTACATTTAGGTTTATGACCCTTCTTAAATTAATTCTTGTATGTATCACGAGGTGCTGGGTGAGATTTATTTTTTCCAAAGGGAGATTCAGTTATTTCAGCACCATTTGTTGGAAAGACTGATTTTTCCATTGAATTGACTTGGTGCCTTGGTTGTGTCTATTGTGTCTTTAATCTCTTTATCTTTACAACAATACCAGGGTGCCTTGATTACTTTAGCTATATAGTAAGGGTTGAATTTATGTAATTTCTTCTAAATATATTTTATTCTATATCTTTTGTACTTTTATATAAATTTTAGAATTAACTTGTCAGTTTCTTCAAAAAAGCCTACTGGGATTTTGATTTACATTGCATTAAATTCATAGATCACCTTGAGAGGAAGGGCCATATTAACAATCTTATATCTTCCAATCAATTAAGATATTATAGTTGTTCATTTATATATCTGTATGGATCCATATTTAACAAAAGGACTAATTCCTTTTATTTTTGTAGAGTTTTATAAAATATAAAGCATTTTTACATTGATTACTCATACTTTATCTTGTTTTAAAACAGAAATTAAGTATAAAAAGTGGAGATCATTCAGCACCACAGTGTGCTTCACAGTGCTTACAGAAGCACTTTGCACGTCTACTTGATAGACAAATTGAATTCCCAGAAAACCAGTTTATTAATACTTTTATAACATGACAATGCTGTTGGAAAAAAAATAGCATTTCTAATAATGAAGTTTTTTTAATTGAAGTATACAAATATGCAAGTTTCCAGAAAAATAAACTGAGATTCATATCATTAGACCTATTAAAAGCTGAAATGACAAAACCTTTAAAACACTGGGAAGTAGTTAATGGAATCAGAGAAATTTAGAGTACCTGTGAGCATTTTATTCTCCTAGAAATAAAGATTGCACTTTAGCCAGCTTGGATAGGTAAATGCGTCTTCTATTTATAAAGATAATGGTAGTTTTAGTTATTTCTAGCTTTTTACAGAGTAGTCAGGCTCCTAAGGCAGGAAGACATTGTACAGAGGCTTCATCCTGCTTTAGAAGCTTAAAGATTGTGTGTGTATGTGTTGATGACCTTATTCCAGAAGAGTGTTATCACCAGAAAGCTTTTGCTTTGACTGTCTCTTGAACCAAGTCCAAACGAATGTGATTTTCTTTGAAACAGGTTGAGCAAAACCCATTAACTGTCTATTTTTTCTATTACCACTTGTTTGCAGAATTGACTTAGGAAAGTGGACCAAAGCTATACTGAAAGGCAAGACATATGCTCTTGAGCCACTCATTGCTGGTACCTTTCCAGCACATTCGAAAATATTTAATATGTTAATATGGCACCTAGAACATTTTAGGAAAAAAATATTCCTAGAAGAATCTTGCTATATAACTGTAAGCCACTCCCCAAGTAAATTATTTTTGTTGCTTTATATGATAATTAAATGGTAGATTGAGTTATTGGAAAAGGGATTGCATTCTTCCTGCTTGAGAGGCCGTTATTAGCAGTGTATTTATATCCAGTCTCCTCCCATGATTTAGATATACCACATATGATCACAGTGAAATGAAATAAAAATCTTCTAAAAGACTACTTTTTGTCATGTGGATCTGTGATAAGATTTCTCAGATCTATACCAAGCACTACTTTGAAATTTGCTGAGGTCTTTTTTCCTTTCAGTGTTTACTGAGGTTCTTATTTAGATAATTACCATTCTGGAGGTTATAACCTACACAAGTGATGGCATTACTTATTCCTTCTTTACTAATTTAATAGGAAATGACTGACAAAGGGCATTTGATTTATCTACTCACTTCACATTACGAGACGTTTTTGAGGGCAGTGAATCTATTCCCAGGCTTCAAACACCTTGGCCTTTAATTTGTCAAACTTCAGCCTTTAAGTAAATTAGCTGGGTTCCTACTGAATTAATTGAATTCGGAGAGGGCTGTACAAATAGTTGTTCCTATGTTTTCTCACACATTTCTGTAGGGTCCAAACTGTTGGAAAGGAATTAGAGTCTGAATTACTCAGTTACACCTGTAACACCTGTTCTTTGACCTCAAAAAATCTCTCCTTTTCCCTCTATTAACCCTCATCTTGCCTTCCCTTACTTTTCAGTTCAGCTTATATCATTCTGCCCCATGTGAGCTGCTGCCCTCTGAATCTTCAACTCCCCCAGGCCTTGAGCTGCTTTCGGTTGGTATTTGTTCAGCCGTAGATGGTAGTAATAGTTTAGTGTTTCAGTCCTAGAAACACGTCCAGTAGGTGCATTGAGAACAGATTCATCTCGCAGGTGTATGTATAATTTTTAAAACTTATATCAGAATGAATTTTTAATTCCATAATGCTAATTATAATCACTGAGGATACAAAAAGACACTGGAGACTTCTGGTCATTCACTCCTTATTTATTATGGATTTAGATAAAAGGAGTTAGTTGAACAACTTGAATGTTTAATGGTCTGAGGCTGAGATAATCTGACCACAGCAGAGATAAACCTGTCCCACAGTCTGTGCTGCAGCCCCCATTCTCCTGGTCAGTGCTTGGATGGGCAATGCCAAGGTTAGCCTCTGACTTTCAGGTTTGGGTGTTTTAACTGATGAATAACCTCTTTTTCCCAATCCTGTTGATCCACCAAAGCATTCTGACATTCTTTGTTTGGATACAATTATACATTCTGTTAGTTCCATGTCAACTGTTGCTATCCTGAAAAGCCAATCTTTTCCGTTGGGATTTTATAATTTAACCAGCAGCTGGCAATTTTATTTTTTAGTTTTCCAAGTTCTCAGGGGACTCCCAAGTTGTTTAAAATTACAGCCTCAGTATACTTGAGCCATATAACTAGAGGGCCATAATGTTGGAATTTAAAATCTCGGGTTTGTTATTTATTTCAGAAAGAAAATTGCATATTCTAGAAATGCCCTTTGTGCTCTTACATTAAATTATTAGCAACGTGTTATATCATTTATCTAATTAAATTCTTATGTGATCAAATTTCGGGCAAAAGTTGGGAACTAGAGAGGACATTTCTCCAAATTCTTGCTGTGTTGAGTATAGCTGCCTTGCACATTTTATGAAATGCTATAAAGTCAGACATGCCTGGTAATGTCTTAGTCAGTCAAATGGTTGATAAAAAGTTTATTCATCATATTTAAGTCATCTTAGGCTGAAACCACAAGCTAAAAAATATAAAAATTAATTCATATGGAGCAGAGCAGCAGAAACATTAAACTGGCAGTTCTTAATAAACCCCAATTCCCGTACCTACGTGAGTGCTGTCCTTTAAAGTAATCACCCAGGGATGTTTATTCCTTTTTTCCAAATGATATCACAGTTGTTCAAATGGTATCTTAAACTCCTTTTGGAACTGTCTTTAAAGCCACAGGATAAAATGAGTACCATGTTTTTCATGCCACAGTTAGATTCTGTCCCAAAACTCAGCTTTATTTTTAACTAGTTTACTGGGCTTGATACTGAGAGATGTTTTACTTCTTCTGAAAATTGTGTATAACCTCAAATGACCAAAAACTACCACTGTTTAGGTTCTTCAGTATATTATAGCACAATATGTGAAAGCAATTTCAAAAGGGAACCTTGTGCTGCTTCAGAGCAACTTCTGTGTCACCTGCTCATGTGACATTATTGTAGATATTCGTGATTATGAGCAACACTTTTCTGTGGCCTTATGGCTTACACATGATTAGAGACAAGTGCCCCACTTAGGGTCTCAGGAGAAGAGAAGATGCATTAAATAGTTAGAGAAGGCCAGGTGTATTTCCAGAACACAATCTCCATTTGTAATTCATTCGCTGGAACTGGCCTCTAAACCTCAAAATTATGAGGTTCCAGGGTATACCAGAGCTAATTATTGCCTGTGCAGAATGTTCCTTGGCTGCATGGAGTATTCTTGTGGTTAGTCTGGGTTTTCTATGTGAATTCTGCTTCCTTGTGGCTGCCATGACTGATTCAGCAGCCCTGGAGAGAAAGAAATGGGTGAACACTCTGCCCGTGTTCCTAGTGATCCTGTCCTTCCCATTTTACTCACAGAAAGATAAGCACCTGATGGGAGTCCTGGGGCAGGGGTTGGGGGTGGGAGTGGGGCTGCCACTAAAAGTGGGAACTGACATCAGAAAGATTGTTCTCTCAAGGTCAGAAAAGCCAAATAAATGATATTTGAAGACTGAATTCCTGAATCATTGATATAATGACTACTTGGAAGAAAATAAGTATGACCAGTTAGGTCTAAGATAATATAGATGAGGAAGTAATAACACTGTATCTGATGTGGTAGCAGAATAATGGTCCCCCAAAGATTTCCACATCCTAATCCCTTGAACCTGTGAGAAAGAAACTTTGCAGTTATGAGTAAATTAAGGATCTTGAGATGGGGAGATTATCCTGTATTATCTGTTGGGCCCAAGATAATTACAAGGGGCTCTTAAAGCATAAGAGGGAGCCAGGAGATTCAGAGAAGGCGATGTGATGATTGAGGCAGAGTCAAAGTGAGGATCGTGAAGAAGACTCAACTGGCTATTGCTGGCTTTGAAGATGCAAGGGGGCCTCACGAATCAAGGAGTGTGGGTAGCTTCTAGCAGCTGGAAAAGGCAAGATAACAGATTCTTCTAGAACCTCCAGAAAGGAATGCAGTCATGCTAATACCTTAATTTTAGTCCAGTGAAGCCCATTTATATTTCTTTCTTTCAGATGGTAAGTAAGATAATAAATGTATTTTGTCTTAAGTTATTAACTTTGTGGTAATTTGTCACAGCAGTGACAGGAAACTAATATACTGATGCAAGAGCATCTCTCCCACTTACATAATCCTGGCCATTCCCTCCTTATCACCATTCTTTCTTTGGCACCCTGAATCCTGGGAATAATATATTTTCACATGATTTTTATGTGATTGGTTAAGATTTTTAAAACATTCATAGAGTGAATTATCTGAATTAGAAACTAATTTAGAGGACAGTATGTTTAAAAATATGTCTATCAGTTCATTTAAAAAACTTAATAGTGGTGATGAACTGGATTACAATTTTCTCCCAAGAGTGTGTTCCTTTTTCTTAATTTTGATGTGAAATTATACTAATACTCCTGTAACTTTGTTAAAAATTATCCTAAAAGTTGTCTATATAATTTCAGTACTAAAATATTGTTATATTTAATATTGCCTGAGATAAATGGACCATCTGCTGAGAATTGGAAGCATTCTTCCTTTCACACAGAGATCTATATATCCAGAGTACCATTTTAACAGAATTTGATAGGTGATTTTTAATTAGGTACTTAAAAAATATGAGGAAAACATGTACAATGATATAAAAATTCGTAAGAAAATGAAGAAAATTGTTAAGATGCAAAAATTATATAAGATATAAGATGGGATTCTACACCAAATTATGTCTTGAATGTATTTTAATTATACATATTTGGGGAATTGTGATACATGTAAGCCTAAGAAAATATAAAATTAATTATTTTTAAATGCCTTTTTATATGATAGCTATTTAATTAGCATTGATTAGCTGAACATTTAAAAATTATTTTTGGTGGAGTCGCTGGCAGTTAGAAACGTATTTCCTTCCTTTCTTGGTTTCTAAGCATTGTCAACATACAAAGCGCAAGGGAAGAGGCCCCAACATGGCTTGCTTCCCAGAATCCTGTTCCAAGATTGGCATCTGCCCTTCATGCCCACTGATGTCAAATGGAAGACTAGACTAGGCTTTGGCTTTTATTATGTACCTACTGTGTTTTAGTTGACATTACTTCATTTGGCTTTCACTAGAGTCACAACCGATTCATGTACAAGGTCCTTATTACACAAGTATTTATTATGCACATGCCCAGAGTTGTAACTTTAAGTTATTTACCCAAGATTGCACATTAAGTAAGTCGTCAGAGCTCAAACTTTTCCCTACAACCTGCCTCGTTGCCAGTGTCCATACTCACCGGGAGATACCAGTGTGGCAGTTCCATGTAAACTGCCCTTCCTTTTGATTAGTTGCAACAACTGTTGTGATTGGTTGGTGTTCATGGTTTACCCGTTCTTACATATGTTGCCTGTCACCCCTGACTCTACTGCCTCTAAGAAGTACTCTTCCCAGTTAGGCCTGCTGCAGGGACTCCTGGTCCTGCCCTCTACCCAGGCTGTCTTTGTACAGCCATTAGGGAAACAAAACTAACCTACCCTCCCCTGTGGTGGCAGTTGAAGGGGGTGAGTTCTCTTTAGATTTACTTCTGTTATCCACAGGCCAAGGTTTAATAGATTTCACTGAATTATTGAATATTTTAATTGGAAGGAATCTTGGCGAGCATTCTGGTTCAAATCCAATCCTCATTTTGTAGATAAGGGAGTTTACATTTAATAATTGTTAAATGTAGCTGAAGTTCAATGCGGAGTAAACAGTATGTAATTTAACCCTAACAACAGCTCTAGTAGGTGAGTATTACCTCCATTTGACAAACAGGGGAAATGAAAGCTTCATTGACTTTCCCACCATCACCCAGCTCATCAACAGCGAGACAGGACATGAGCCCTGACAGAATTGTAGGGCTGAAAGCCTAGTTCATTGGTTGCCTGCACTATCTGTTTCCTATAGAGATGAAGAACAGGCAGCTTGGGTTGCTCAAGTCCGCACACCTGATTAGGAACATACCTAGGACCAGAACACAGTGTTTGTCAACAGGAGGTTTTAAAGTAATGCCAAAGATTGTAGATAGATTCTGAACCCGATAATACTGCAAAATAAGAATGATGCTGCAAATTTATTCCCTCAACAATCCTGAGTGGAGTCAAAATAGATGAAAAATATACAAATAGCACTAATAAGATCATACAGTTTCCCAGAACCACCTGTCCTTGCTGACCTATGAACATCTGCGGTACGCGGGCCTCTCACTGCTGTGGCCCCTCCCATTGCGGAGCACAGACTCCAGACGCGCAGGCTCAGCGGCCATGGCTCACGGGCCCAGCCGCTCCGCGGCACGTGGGATCCTCCCGGATCAGGGCACGAACCCGCGTCCCCTGCATCGGCAAGCAGACTCTCAACCACTGTGCCACCAGGGAAGACCTATGAACATCTTTTTAATACCCCAAATAGCTAGTTTAAAGGTTTAAAAGGGGAAGGGGATGCCCTAGCTGAAGAAGGCTATTGCTGTGCTATCTAATATGGTAGTTTGATCACACATGGCTGTTGATTATAGGAAATGTGGCTAGTCTGAATTGATATATGCAGTGAGTGTAAAACACACACTGGATTTCAAAGGCTTAACACACAAAAAAGTAAAATATCTCATTTAATTTTTATATTGATTACATGTTCAAATGATAAATAGTTTTATTAAAATTAATTTTTCTTGTGTCTTTCCTCCTTTTAAAGTGGCTACCACAAAATTTTAAATTGCATATTTAGCTTGCTTTATATTTCTCTTGAACATTGCTAGATTAGAATAAGAGATAATGGTGAATATTCAAATCAGAAGCAGGACCTCTGCTCATGGAGTACTTTTGTTTGTAAATTTAAATGATACATAGTATGGCAGCCCTTTAAAGATAATTCTGGCTCACTTTTATTTTAAAAGGTAGATAATAGCATACTATTACTTTAGTAATATTATTTTTTGTTATTTCAAGACTAAGTCTTATTAATCTCTTGTGAATTGTCAGGTAAATGTTTGGCCTATGGTTTCAGTACATACAAGTTTGAGAAGTTTAAATATACATAAGATTGTCCTAAATCTTTTAAGTGGTTGCAAAACCAAACTCTTTTAAGTACTTATTTATATCAATATGGCATCCATCTAAAATGACTAATAGATGTGTCAAAAATACTCAGCTTTACCGGTAAACGAATAAGTACAAATTAAAATGGTATAATATAGCCTTTGCTCCTGTCAGTAAAACAAAAATTAAAAGTTTGTTAATATCTAATGTTATTCTGGTAATGGATTCCTGGAGAGAATGCAAATTGGTTTAAATTTTCTGGTGGGAAAATTGACAATAGACATAAGTGTTTAAAGAATTTAATATAGTAACTAAAGTTGAGGCATAATATTGAGAGAGAAATAACCGCTAATCACTAGTCACATAATATTGACAGATAAATACACAAGGATAACTTACTACAGTGGGTAAGAGCACAAATCCTAGAGCTAGTTTGCCTGAGTTAGACACCACAATCTTCCACTTCTACTGTGCCTCAGTTTCTTCATCTGTAAAATTGAAGCAAGAGTAATAGCTACCTCATAGAGCTGTTGTGAAGATTAAATAAGTTAATATTGCTAAGGTTTTTGGAACAGTGCCTGATACACAGTAAATTACATTTGTATTTTTAAGTTCATTAAAAAGTATTTGCTAAGATATATGTACATATAAAAATCTGATATTACATATAATACAAAAATTGAAAGTGAGAATTTAAATGAATGGTATATCCAAAATAATATGTACTCATTAAAATGTTATGAGCTGTATTTATTGACATGGAAGAGTGTTGATGCTGTTCATTTAACTACATAATATGTAGTATTATTCTATTTTGTGTCTATTCATAGAAAAATGACTGGAAACATGTGAACATGATTCTTTTGAAAATGGAATTTTGCTTTATAAAATGGACTTGTTTTTATTTTTGAAAGCGATCCTGAATTTTTTAATTTAAATTCAAATTATATTTAAAATATTTAAATACTTAAAATATTTAAATTTAAGTTTATTTAAAAATGTAAGTCACAAATCCATAGTTCTTTTCGTCAATAATGAATTATGTACTTTTTGAGTCAGCAAGTGGGTAAGTGTATTACTACTCTTAGTTACCTTTTAGGACAAGAGGGTTAGTTTTTTTATCTACTAACTAGATCACTTCATTACAATTCACCCTAATGTATAGTTATAGGAAGAAGAAACAAGCTGCTTAAGGTCGAGCAGGGCCAGAGAACCCATGTGGAAGGGCTGTCACTAATTAGACTCCTCTGGACCGTGATTTTTCTACAACGCAGGCTTCAGAGATGTCTGGTGCACTGTTGCCTCGAGACCCATGCATGAGAAAGAAGCTATATTTTTTATAAATAACAGTAGTAGAACATGTTTCTAAATTTGGCAATAGAAGTTAACAAGAATATTATTTATCTCTTAAAAAGGCCGCTATATTACTTAGTAAAGAGAAGAGATATCATCATATTTTAGATGAAATTTTGAGCTATAATATGCAAGAGTTATTAAGATTAGGGACTGGGGCTGTGACATATAAGTAGGAATTGTAGTATTTGTTAAAATGATGATTGAGTTTTCATAGTTTGAGATAATGATATGTGATTTTTATTTAATGAAACATGAAAGATGTATCAAATGTAACATTGCTAACAAATGCTAACTAGAAACTGAATTTTGTAGTAGTTGAAGTGGTACTTTAAATATTCTGAAAACATTAGGATACTTATATCTTCAACAGACATTGACCTTCTATGTGTTGGTGACTTTTCTGGGTAACAGGGTCAGAAAGATAAGCTTAGCATATTTGGAAATCATTAATATGTTTCAACTTATGCATCTTTAATCCACCACCTAGCCATGCAGCATCCCGAATTGACAATTTTTTGTGGATAGTTTTTGTTATGTTTGCTTCGGTTTGGTTTTGCCATAGAAGAACACAAAAAAACAAAACAGGAAAATCAGATAAGAGATTTTAGATTTTGGTGAAACCAAAGAGAGGGAATCACTGAAAGTTTTTGAATAAGGAAGTTTGATAAAATAGGTATTTTTTTTAGAATATTGCACAGGAAAAGTGGAAAGGAGAAAGAAAAGATGGATGTAGCAGATGCTGTCAGTGACCCACCTAAATCCTTCAGGCTCTGCATTTTGGGGTGCTCAGGATGATGTCCAGCCACCATACTATTTCCATGCCTAAAGGCTTTTTCTGGAACAGGTAGAACGGAGATAACAGGGAATGAACACTCCCTATGGATTAGTCTTCAATCAATAATTTCAGGGAGTTGGTGTCTAAATAGCCTGGCTCTCTTCTCCAAATGGTATAAATCTCTGAAGTGCATTTTCCACCTTTTACAGAGTTTTCCCCCATAGAATTTAGCCCGAGTCACCCTCTGCAGCAGCTTCCTTTGTAAGCACTCTTTCCTGGCTGCTTTCCTTCCATGAATCATTTCTCCAGTCCCTCACCATTGCTTCCTGGGCTTGAACCTAGTGTCAGGGTTTATCTCTGGGGAACCTGAATGAGGTAACAGAATAGGGGCGGGAGTCGGAAAGGTCTTTATCTTATTCATGCAAAATAGTAAAGTTAACATTCCAGGTCTTTAAAATATACATGTGAGCAAACATTTTAAATGTATCTTATAGAGAAAAGTAATTCAATTAAGTAGATATTGAGTCCTTTCAACATGGAAGAAACTCCAGTAGCCCTGCAGGGGCTAAAACTAGTGAGATACATATCTACCTTCCAGGAAATTGCAGTTATTGGGAGAGACAGTGAATATAAAGATGATTATAATAAGACAGACAAGTGCAATATGTGAATTCAAATTAAATAATTTTCCTATTATTGAATGCATATTAGATCTTAATGTTTACTAAAATTTTTCTCCTAAATTAATCTTAATCCAACCCTGTCTTTAGAAGCTAAGATATTATATCTGAGATGATAGGAAAAAAAGCCAAAATATGGTTATGTATATTTAGGTAAAGAAGATAGTATAGTTTTAGTTACTATAATTAATGATGTTAGCACAATGCATTATAATAAAATTAAGGGCAAATATTACTGGAAATGTCAATTAGCTATTCCCAAATGGAGCATAACATTTCTTTCCTCTTATACATATTCAGTTTTTGTCCTCTGCTTCATGATACAAGATCTGTAAATTTAGAGCAATATGAGATGAGTTTTCTGATAAAGAGAACAGATAAAAATAGAGTTTTGTATCTGATGGGATCTGAATACATTCACATATTTACTATTTTCCTTCCATTCATATATATTTAATGCTGCCTAGAACAGAACTGTGAACAAAGGGACACCATGTTACAATCTGGGAGTGCCTACAGGTCATAAAAGAAGCCAAGGCTCACCTGTGCAGCTTAAGTCCCAGAGCTAGGCTTAGAAGCCTTAAGATATTATAATTTATCAATGTATTTTTGTTAGTATTTGTTGCATGCAAAAGACAGAAAATGAACTTAAACCAGCTCAAGCAAAAAAAAAGAGTTTGTTGTCTCATGGAATTGAAATGTTCCAGTTCACACACAGCTGGATCCAAGGGTTTAAATAATGCTGTCAGGACTCAGTCTCACTTCATCCCTTGGTTCTGTCTTGGTTTCAGTCTCAGACAGGCTCTCCCCATACAGTAGCAAGATGGTTATCAGTGGCTCTAAGCATACAGGTTATTAGTTTCAATGCCAGTAGAAAAGGGATGAGCTCTTCTGTCTCAGAAGAGTTTCACAAAAGTCCTGCAGTAAGTATCACTGCCTCAGATGTCCATGTTGCTTCACCTCATCATCCCTGAGTTACTCTCACAGCCACTTAAAACATGGAGACTAGTGGAGAGGGAAGTTTCCAAGGAACATCAGGGGCTATTAACAGAAGACAAGGAATAGAAGTCCAGCAGGCAAAACCAAACGTGTCCACTCTACTCACATTCTTAAGGAGAGTACTCATGAAAATACCAAGAGAAGCAAAATTAAATTGGCAAGATCAGTAGTTCAGAGATATAGAGCAGGGATCAGTCAACTATAGCCCTTAGACTAAATCAGCCCCTGCAGCCTGTTTCTGTGAATAAAGTTTTATAGGAACACAGCCATGCCCAATGGTTTATATATTATCTCTGGCTGTTTTTTGCACTACAGCAGCAGAGCTGAGTAATATCAATAGAGGCAGTATGACCCTTAAGCCTAAAATACTCATTATCTGCCTTTTTTTGGGAAAAAGTTTCATGACCTTGAAATAAGGATTTAAGAGAAAAATAATAGAATTAAGTTGGTGCACTTAATAGAGTAAATAAAATTTGTACAAGCATCAGTTTTTAAAACAGACATTTTGCTTTTTGAACCTTTTCCAGTAGAGAATTTTCTGAAATCATCTGCTTCAGTAGTTTATGAAACATTGCTTTGCTTGCATAGGGATCTGCTGAGTGAGATTCTTCAATCTGTACCTATTTTTAGAGGTTTTGAACCAGACTTACTAGCTTGGAATTTTTTTTTTTTCTTTTTGTACTTGCATTTGACTACATTTCATTTTTGGAAAACTTTGCAAAATGCCTCTTTAATTATGTGTGTGTGTGTGTATGTGTATTCACAATACCTAATGATTTTTTTAATCCATATAAATTAAAAATGAAATTTAAACACATTATCTCTTTCTGTACCATCCTGAGTCCCAACTAATTAGGGAGCAATTAATAATGTTGTGGTATATTTTTTTAAAGTAGACCATCTGTGGGAGAGTCTCAGATTGTAGATATTTTGTTACATGATAACTCAGTCAGCTTTTGGCAACACTGTAATTGGAGAGCCATATCTCCACTTTAATTTTTTTTTTTTTTTTTTTTTTGGCTTAAACAACAGAAATGTATTTCTCGCAGTTCTGGAGGCTGGGAAGGCCAAGATCAAGGTGCTGACCAATATGGCGCCTGGTGAAGGTCTTCTTCGTGGTTTGGAGACTGCCACTTTATTGCTATATCCTTGCATGGCAGAGAGAGAGAGAGATCATGTCTTTTGTGTCTCTCCTCTTTTTTTTTAATTTTAATTTTTTAAAATTAATTTTTATTGGAATATAGTTGATTTACAATGTTGTGTTAGTTTCTGCTACACAGCAAACTGAATCAGCCATACCTATATCCACTCTTTTTTAGATTCTATTCCCATATAGGTCATTATAGAGTACTGAGTAGAGTCCCCTGTGTTATACAGTAGGTTCTTATTAGTTATCTATTTTATATATAGTAGTGTGTATATGTCAATTCCAATCTCCCACTTTATCCCTGCCCCCCTTTACCCCTTGGTAACCATAAGTTTGTTTTCTACATCTGTGACTCTATTTCTGTTTTGTAAATAGGTTCACTTGTACCATTTTTTTAGATTCCACATAGAAGCAATAGCTTTTAGATTTGGAGAGTATCTGGCTTTTTTGGTATCCTATTTTTTATTATCACTGTTTATTTTTCTCATTAAAAACTACCCCAAGAGTAATAGATACTTTGAAAGGGATATTTGAGTAATTCTTCTTTCTTTTTGCAAGTTGGTGAACTCAAATGGCATTTCCTTGGCAGAATATGTGTTTCAGATGTCTCTATTTAGTAGGGTTCTATCTTTCTATGGCAAGAGAATTAGTGGCATGTTACCCAATAATGTAATTACAGAAATATTTCAGTGGTTAGGTATTTCCTCTGAGGTGAAATGGGAAATGTTACAGAATAGATTTATACTGTAGAGCCTGTAGAATATTATCTGTGTAGGCCAAGAAAATGAGCCACAGGAAAAGATGAGAGAATAACAACTTGGTCATTCAAATACTTCTGTGAAAATAATAATCCTCTTAAAATGCTTCATAAGCAATCCAAGAGATTTTAGAATGGCGCCACCAGTTTAAGTATAAGTGATATGACTGATTGGTTGAAAATGATATTATAATTTTGAAGCAACATAAAATGTTTAAATCAAGAGCCCTAGCATTTGACACAGCAAATGTTTTATGGTAGTCTAAGGAAGCTCTATCTAATAGAAATGTCATGCAAACCGCATGTGTGTAATTTAAATTTTTCTAGCAGCTATATTAAAAAACACAAAAAGATATAGGTTAAATGAATTTTAATAACAGTTTAATGGCAACTATAGTTGATGATACTGTATTGTATAATTGAACTTTCCCAAGACAGTAGAACTGAACTGTTCTGATCAGAACAAAATAAAAAGTAAATATGTGTGGTGATAGACGTGTTGATTAACTCAATTGGGGGGCACAGGGGGCATCGGGAATCCTTTCAAATGTATATATATCAAATCACCACATTGTGCACTTTAAATATTTTACAGTTTTGTGAATCGTACCTCAATAAAACTTAGAAAGTAGTTTTATTTTTTAACCCAGTATGTCAAAAATATTCTCATTTAAAAACTTAACAGTATAAAATTATTAATGATATATATTACATTCTATGCTTTATTCTAAGTATTTGTAATCTGGTGTGTATTTTACAATAACAGTACATCTCAATTTAGATGCTAAGTTTTCATCAAAAATACTTTATCTGTATTTATAGTTCATAAAATTATATTTGAAAGAGGAGAACCACATATCCACGTTGCTGCTAACGTTAAAAAATTTTCTAATAGCGACATTATTAGATTTATATTTAAATTAAAATTCATAAATTTAGCAAAAAGGTAAAAATTTAGTTCTTTAGTCACACTAGCCACATTTCATGTGCTCAATAGCCACGGGTAGCTAGTGGATACCATTGGGCAGTGCAGGTGTAGGACGTTACTCAGTCATACAGGTCAAATTTTTCAAATACTTGTGATTTATTTCCTTATAATAACAAAACATATGAATAGGAATATTTACAATATGCCAGTTGTAACAAAATATATTAAAATGAATTTTCACACGAAAAATTCACTGGCATGTGTTCTGTAGGCATTTTGGATGTTTCTTTTTTTTTTCCCCCTCAAATAGTGGCTTCTCTTCCACAGCTAAAGAGCCTCTGCTACCACAGATAGCAGCTTTCCAAGATAGATGGGCTACGTTTATTTTGATAGAATTATTTTATTGAGGAACATTCATCTAAAGTATATTGCTCTGTTTTTCCAAATACTGAAGAGTTTCATGTCAGACTCCTGGTGGGACCTTAGTCTGAAACTCTTCCTGAGACTTGGCTGCAGAGTGACTCTTAGGTGATGGAGGCCAGAGGCCCCGGGCCTTTAGGATCAACTTAGAGCTTTCCCATAGGAGAGAAGACACCCCTATTTCTTTCCCAGGTTCTGTTCCAAGCCAAAGCGTTCTGCTAGAGATTATGAGTTAGAGGCAAACGAGAATCCATAGAGATCAATCTCAATTCTTCACCTCCTGTGGACAAAGAAGTTTAAATTTACAGCTACTCATGTGATATGTATGGAATATACCTTAATAGTTGTTTGGTTTGGATTGCCTTTCTGAAGTCCTAAGGTAGGAAGAAGTTTCTATGGAAATATTATATCACTTGTTAATTCTCACAGTTTTCAAAAAAATGAAAGTAAATCCAAGTGTACTTCCTGCCCCAGTACAGATGAGCTGGCCCATCTTAAAATAGATAAAGCTAGACAATTTTATTTCTCCTCCAAAAAGAAAAAAAGCAATTCATTAACAACATAACATGAATGTCAAAAAACCATTTTTACTTCAGGTTAAAAGGACTTAAAGACCTGACCCATTGTTACAGCAGTTCAGGAATGCAGCCAAGAATAGAAGTTATGCCAAGCACTATTTTTTTTTTAATTTTAAATGTAATAAGAACTCAGCTAGAGTTAAAAGAAAAACAAGTTATTTCAAGTGCTGAATTTTATCAGATGAAAGTTTCCAACTTAAAAAATATATATTTGTAGGCAAAGACAGTGCACATCTCAAATTTTAAATGAGCCAAATTTAAATGACTTCTAAACACCTCTTTAAATTTATCTCTAAAGAAGATAAAGAACAGGCAAATACTTGCGTTTGTTCCTTGTGTTTTAGCCATTAAAAATTGGTTGTTCCTTGCATTTTAGCCATTAAAAAATTCAACATACATATTTACCATGAGTCTGAGTTTTGAAAATGTAGAAAATTATAGTTTGGGATCATGATGATTTTAAGTAACTCATGAGAAAGTGGAAAGGAATTTGGACAGTGAATAAGTGAAGGATTACAGTCCTAACTTTACTTTCAACACCTTGGTGTTGAAACATTAAGGTTTCTTTGAATAGGGATGGTGTATAAATAGAATTCATGGCTACTTAACAGCTGAGAAGTTCAGTGAAAATACTCTTTCGCTATAAAAAGTACTATCTAAATTTGAAAGGAAACTTGATTACAAATGTATGGATAGATGATTTCTAAGTTTGCTTTCAGCTCTAGAAGTTTGAAAGTTTCTGAAATGAGGAGGAAACAATGAAAAATGAGGAATGATATTCTGCCAGACAGCTTGATTCTAAGTCAGTATTTAAACTTAAAACTGAAATGTAATACTGAACAGTCATGAAGGATAGATAAATCATCATACAAAGATTAACTTGCTGTTCTGTGTTCAAAGAATAGATGAAAGAAAGGCTTATTTAGTTCTAGGAAACTGAGTAATGGTAGTTCATAAATTTTATTGATAAAATTGCTTTCAAAGGAAAGAAATCAATTCACCCCCTCAGAGCCAAAAGAGAGCACAAAGTGATTGTAAACCTTCCTCATTTAAAAAAGAGAGAAAGGCTGCTATATTTATTAAATACGTAAGAATGGTATAAGGAAGAAGCATGCATTGATAATGCAGTTACTGCATACTGAGCTTCTAGGGAGAAAGAAGCTGTCTTAAAATAAACTGTAATATTTGTATTCAGTTCCTTGTTATGACGGGCATTTGGATACATAGAAGGGATATTATATTTAACTGCTCCATTGGGTTTTTCATATGAAATATACCTGTGTGCCAGTGGCAAAAAGAAGGACCTTTTTCAAAACTTCTTCATCCACCAGAAAGTTAAAAATGTTTTAAAAAATAATTAGTTGAAATGGGATTTTCTGGCAGACCCCATTTCAGATTATATTAGTTTTCTCTGATCATTTTTTTTTAGGGTCTATTCTTAGAAAGATTTGAGGTGATTGTGTGAGACTTCTGACCCATACAATAAATGACAATAGAAGCTGTTCAAACTTACCTTGAAAAAAGCATACGGAAATATTTAACAAACATTATAGAAATGTTTGAAACACTCGTCTTTTCTGTTAACCTGAAACATTTTTTGACTTTCCCTTGGTTTCTATGAGTCTCAGCTCTGTTTTGATTATTGTGAATTCTTTTTTTATAGTCAGGCACAGTTATCAAACAGCTGTTCATTTAACTAGAATATAAAGCCTATCGATGCAAAGATTTTTGTGTCTTTTATTGACTGCTCTACCTTCAGTCTAGAATATTGCACATAGCAGGAGCTCCATCAATGCTTGCTGAAGCATGTTGAGTGCATGCTATGTGTAAGATATTGAGGTATGTGAAAATGAAAGATAAATGTGTATGAGTTCCTAAATATTTTTGAGAACATATTTTACCAGGAAGATGTGTTCTGGTACCAAGCCTGATGGGTCTGTCAGGGAAGATAAACATTAATCAGGCAATGAATGTAAACTGAAAAAGAAATGCAATGGGTGCCGTAGGGGAGGAAAAATAATTTTCCCTCTATTCTTACAGGTTCTTGGTGGAGACTCCCCCTGTAATAAAAGACAGATCAACAGGTTTACCTCCTGTATACATGGGAGATACCCAGGAAAACTGAGTAACTCTGCAAAATGGCCCGAGTCACCACCTTATATTCTGTCTTCAGCTAAAGACAGAAGATGTGGGGAGGGGAAAGCCAGTGCTGGGAGGTTAGCAGGAAGAGCTCAGTAAACAAGGGTATGATTGTGATGCAGATTTAAGTCACTGCCTTCACCATGGGTAAAGAATTTCTAGAGGTTTAGTCCTCCTTCTCTTCCCAGGAGAAGAGAAAGGGACACACTATTAAAAATGGAGATTTCCCTTATAAATGTAAACGTCTCTCATAAAAGGCTAACTTATACTTGCTTTTCAGAGCTTCCCCTGTGTCTGCAGCTTTTCAAAAATAATTAGCAGATTATAATTTTCATGTCAAAAAGGCTTATTTTAGGGTTGCGAATTATGTTTCCCTTCAGTGCTTTGAGAGCACAATCCTCGGTGGAGGCAGAGCTGAGGACCACTTTCACATAAATCTTCCCTGAGTTGACTTGAGCTGAGCCATGAAGAGTGGAGGAGTTGACATAACTGAAGTGGTGCAGTGGTGGTGGGGAGGGTTTTGGATGGGGCATTGAGGAGCACATCAGGCAAAGCCCTATGGCAGAAGGAAATATGGTGCCTTTGAGAAACTAAAAGAAAATTTGTGAGATTGGGAACAGACTTAAATAGTAAGTAGAGCTTTGAAAGTTGATAGAGTATAGCTCACAGGCCACATCATCCCCTCTAGGCTGTTTGATCTCTATCTTACTGGCGATGAAAGACTAGAAATTTTTTTTTATTAAAAAATACAACTGTCACTGTACAAAGATAGTACATAATTATTGACTATATTCCCCACACTGTACATTTAATACTGGGGACTCATTTATTTTATAACTGGAAATTTGTACCTCTTAATCTCTCTCACCTATTTCACTCATCCTCCAGCCCTCCACCCCTCTGGGAACCACCTGTTTGTTCTCTGTATCTATGAATCTGTTTCTCTTTTGTTATTTTTGTTAATTTGTTTTTTAGATTCCACATATATGTGAAATTGTGCAGTATCTGTCCTCCTCTGAAAAAGACAAATTACATTTAGCATGATACCCTCTAGGTCCATCCATGTCACAAATGGCAAGATTTTATTCTTTTATGTGACTGAATAATATTCCATTGTATATAAATACACCACATCTTCTTTATCCATTCATCTGTTGATGGGCACTTAATTTGCTTCCATATCTTGGCTATTGTAAATATGCTGCAGTGAACATAAGAGTGCATGTTATCTTTTCAAAGTAGTGTTTTACTTTTCTTCAGATGAACACCTATGAGTGGGATTGCTGGATCATATGGTAGTTCTATTTTTAATTTTTTGAGGAAACTCCGTACTGTTTTCCATAGTGACTGCACCAATTTTCATTCCTATCGACAGTGCACGGGGGTTCCTTTTTTCCCACATCCTCACCAAAACTTGTTATTTATTGTCTTTTTAGTAATAACCATTCTGACAGGTGTGAGGTGATATGTCACTGTGGTTTTGATTTTCATTTCCCTGATGGCAGGTGATGTTGAACATCTTTTCATGTCCTCTTGGTCATCAGTATGTCTTTTGGAAAAATGTTTTTTCAGGTCCTCTGCCAACTTTGTAATCACCCTGTTTGCTTTCTTGTTGTTGAGTTGTATGAGTTCTTTGTATATTTTGGATATTAACCCCTTATTGGATATATCATTTGCAAATATCTTCTCCCATTCAGTGGGTGACCTTTTTTTTGTTGACAACTTTTTAGTTTGATATAGTTCCTTTTGGTTATTTTGGCTTTTATTTCCCTTGCCTGAGGAGACATATCCAAAAAATTACTAAGACCAGTATTGAAGAGTGTACTGCCTACGTTTTCTTCTAGAAATTTTATGGTTTCAGGTCTTACAAGTCTTTAATCCATTTTGAGTTTATTTTTATAGATGATATGAGAAAGTAGTCCAGTTTGATTCTTTTTCATGTAGCTGTCTAGTTTTCCCAACACCATTTGTTGAGGAGGCTGTCTTTTCCCCATTGTATATTCTTCTTCCTTTGTCATAGATTAACTGTTCATGTAAGTGTGGGTTCCTTTCTGGGCTCTTTATTCTATTCCATTGATCTATGTGTCTGTTTTTGCCAATACCATACTATTTTGATTACTGTAGCTTTGTAGTATAGTCTGAAGTCAGGGATCTTGATTCCTCTAGCTCCATTTTTCTTTCTCAAGATTGTTTTGGCTATTTGGGGTCTTCTGTGTTTCCATACAAATTTTAGAATTATTCTAGTTCTGTGAAAAATGTCACTGGTATTTTTACAGGAATTGCACTGAATCTGTAGATTGCCTTGGGTAGTATGAGCATTTTAACAATATTAATTCCGATCCATAAACATAGTCTATGTTTCCATTTGTTTGTGTCCTCATTAGTTTTTTTAATCTGCGTCTTATAGTTTTCTGAGTACAGATATTTTACCTCCATAGTTAGATTTATTCCTAGGTCTTTTATCCTTTTTGATGTGATTGTGAATGAGATTGTTTTCTCAATTTCTCTTTCTAGTAGTTGGTTGTTAGTATATAGAAATGCAACAGATTTCTGCATATTAATTTTGTATCCTGAAACTTTATGAAATTAATTGATGAGTTCTAAGTTTTTTTGGTGTCATTTTTAGGATTATCTATATTTAGTATCATGTCATCTGCAAACAGTGACAGTTTTGCTTCTTCTTTTCCAGTTTGGATTCCTTTTATATCTTTTTCTTGTCTGATTGCTGTGGCTAGGCTTTCCAATACTATGTTGAATAAAATAACAGTGAGAGTGCATTTTTGTATTTATTTAATAATTGGAAGGCATGTGCAGGTGTGAGGGACCAAGCATAAGTCCACCCAGTGTTAGATTTTCAATGGGCATGCCATTACAGTTGAAATACTGTAAGGATTCTAATTCCAGATGAATCTGAAGGCCAGAGACATGCATTTTACTTGGAATAATAGTTCTGTTATAGAAAAATATAAATAATAATGTTCCCTTTGTGAAATTCCATGAATAATAACACTAATTCACATTGTTTGGCTATGTTCTAATTAACTTACAAACATCAACTCATTTGTCTTACATTATTCAAATAAGAAGGGGACTATTATTATCCCCATTTTAGAGATAAGGAAACAGAGGTACTTTCCAAGGGTATAGAACTTATAAGTAGCAGAGCTGCCTAATTCTAGAGTCTGTGCTCTAAACCACTAACTTTTTAAAATTGTTTTTTATTTTTTTATTGTTGTTAATGTAAAAGTGTTATTTACATTTGTGAAGACCATGAAATTATAAGTTTAGTAAAATGTATTGTTCATAATCTACTTGGGAATCAGGAGTAAGTTTTCTTCATAGCAGTAACAGTACCTGTAATGTGATATCTGAACAGTGAATAAAAGGAAGTATCAATAAAAGCAAAGCAACAACAACAAAAAATCCTTCAGTAGCCTAGAATGTTATGAAATGTAGTATTTATATACTTCAGAAAATCAACCATTATTAAAGATATGTTTATTCGTCCATACTAAAATGTCTTTCTTTTTAATGTATTTTTAATTTATCTTCTACACTTACAGAAATTAAAATAATTATTTTTTAGAGATTAGAACAAAAGTGAAATTCAATCATTAAGTATATTTTCACAGATTAAGACTTAAAGAAAAAACCCTCCAGGATATCCTGCTCCTCATTCCTCATCTTTCCTAAATTCTTATTTTTTTTCTTTTAGCGTCAGAGTTAGAAGTTACTCCAATTGCAGGTATATATCAAGTGTACTTTATTGTGCATTCTTGGTCCATGATGGATTTATGATTAAATATCATGCGTGTCACACATTAACATGTAGGATTTTTATAAAGATAATTGTTAAAAGCAATAAATAAAATGTTACAAAAATTCAAAAAGTTATTCCAGTATTTTAAAGCACAGTATATTTAAGGGAATAAGTCAACCATACAAGTAGACAGGAAAATATCCATATACAAACTTGGGATTTGAACCAATCTATAGGCAGAGGGAAGGCACCCAGTTAAGAAGAAGATTAAATATAAAAACTACAGGGTGACTGATAGAGTTCCTGAGAAGAAGTTAAAGGAGATAAAAGTGTATTTTCTTAAAGCATAAAATAATTATAATGATGCAGATAATACCAGTATAATTTACATAATGCTTACTGCATGTCAAGCTCTGTCCCAGCAACTATTGCTTTGCTACTTAACTCTTACAACAACCCTATGAAGTAGAGGCTGTTATTACATTAGCCCTATTATCCAAACAGTGATCTGGAACACAGAGAAGTTAAGTAAATTTCCTAGTGTCACACAGGTGAAGAGCGGCAGAATGAAATTTGATCCCACACAGCATGACTTAAGAGTCTTTGCTTTTAACCATGATGATGAATTGATAAATGGCTTCTTGTACAGTCCAGGAAGGTAAAGTAGGTCCTAGTCATTCACTTTTACTGTCTCCCTGGCACCTACCACAACCCCAGCACAAAGAAAAGCAAGGAAGAAAAGGGATAGGAAGGCAGAAATATTGAGTTTCCGGTCCAGCTACATAATTTTCAGAGCCTAGTACAAAATGAAAATATGGGACTCCTTGTTCAAAAATGATCAAGACAAAGCAGCAATAGGAGATCATTAAACCAAGTGAGGGACACTTCAGAGTGTAGGGTCCTGTATGACTTCATAGGTCTCATGCCCATATAGCCAGACCTGGGGAGCTGCCTTAACCTTGGGAAAGAGATGCAGTAATCTCTTTTTCTAGGGAAAGGTTTTGGTGGATTGGATTATTATTCTCAGTTCTTCATCGTGTGAACTTACAATGCATGAAAGTGAGAGGAGTTTTTACTTCCTCGACCCAGTGATGTTGGGTTTTGTCACAAGATTTATCTAGGCAAAGGGATAAAATTTATGCTTCAATAGTATCAACATAGAGCAGAGCCAGGGCCAATTTGCCAACTGCTTATGTGAAATAAGGTAGTTAAGGGACTATACTAGGGATTTTACATATTTTATCTCATTTTATTTTACAACCACCATTGACCTTAGGTATTATCATTATGTGCCAACCATTTTTCTTTTTATAAATGAGGAAAGTGAGATCCAGAGAAACTAAATACCTTGTTCAAGGTCATATGGCTGCTATATTAGTTGGCTACTGCCAAATTCCTGCTGCATAACAAACACTGACAAACTCAGCATTTTAAAGCACGAAACATTAATTTTTTGCTCACATGTACAAAATACATTAGTCTTGCTTATGTGTCTGCAGATCAACTGGTGCTCAGATCTAGACTAGGCCCAGAATCATAGTTCCTCTTCCTGCCTTAGGTTGTCTGGGCTTGACCACAGGCTACAACTTGAATTCATGTTTACTTCTTATGTTCATATCTTTCATGGAACAGTCTTCTCATGACAAATGACAGGAGTGCAAGAAGCTAACCAAACTGCAGAAGCACATTTTAATGTTTCTGTTTTTATCACACCTGCTTGCATTCTGCTAGCCAAAGCAAGTTACAGAGCCAGATATATTTAGTCAGAAATGAGCTTCTTAAGGGATGGTCTCCTTAGTCCTCATCCTCCCAAGAGTTAGTGTGTAACTTCAAGTGGTAGTTTGTTATGGAGATTCTAGCCTGGATAGTATTATTGGGGGGGAAAAAAAGAATTTGATTAACATAAATCTAGAGTTAGCTTTCTAAATATGTTTCTGTATCCAATTATTTCACCATTATATGTATGTATCTAAGTATGTAGATTAGTATTTTAATAGTTATGAAACTTCAGAGAAGCATAGATGCTTGATGCAGACAGAATGAAAAATGCATGTTCTTTTAAAGTTGATGACTAATAACCTCATATTTTATTATGGTACAAAAAGAACAACCTCATAGCTTTTGCATAGTGTTGCATATCATTATGATTTCTAATTCAGTATGGAATTGAATATTACAGTTCTATAGTAAAAATGAAATATTTGCATCGTTATAGAAGACATCCCTCTCCTGATTATGGTTCATCATTTACCATGACCAAAAATAGTTATGTAAAATATTGAAGGTCAGTCTGAATATAGTCACTGAGTCATAAATTTGTAGGTAATGTAAAATAAAACCTACATAGTGCCAGAAAAGGGGGTTTTATTCTGTGTTATATCTGAATCATATTCTGTGTATGTGCTAGAGCCAGGCCCTCAGTGTGGAATATTTTTCTCACTAGTTTCAGAACAGAAAGTGGCAATATCTATATGTGTGTGTGTGTGTGTGTGTGTGTGTGTGTGTGTATATATATATATAAAAATAATTTTATTCACACTAGAAAAGCAATGGTTTTATTATTAGTTGCCTTTGTTCTCTAATTTAAAGATGTAGCTACCATTTGGAACCAAATGCAGGAAATTTCCAACCCCATAGTCTCTTACGTATAAATTCAGAGTGAATCCTGTGCCCTCCCTTCTAGTTTCTAGCTTTGGCATAATTTCCCTATACTGTTTGCCAAAGCAGATCAATGTGTACCTAGATAGTTCTTAAAATACAGTGGATAAAGAGCCACCACAAGACCATAGGTGGCTTTGGTACCTTTGTGCAAGTTGGAAGAATTCACCCCTCCAAGAAGACAGAGTTCTTAGGGTACACAGCTTGGTATCTTTTCTACAAATTAGGAAAAAGCACCTCTTCAAAGTTTTATATGCAGGCTTGGGTCAGTGCACAGGACTAAGCCAATGGAATGCAGGCTGGAACTCAGCCCTTATTTGGTTGCTTGTCCTGGCACACTTGTGCCATGAACAACCTGTGCAACTGTATGGAGTCCCTATGATTAAAAGACCTACCCCAGCCTAGACAAGAATTTTGTTGTGACATTGATCAAGTCCCTTAAACTTCAAAGATGTTTTTTAGAAATTTATCTTAGAGTTTTGAGATATGGTCTCACTTCAAGGGAGAACAGGGCAGACGTGTCCTTACATCTTATTTTGGAACTATATGTTTTTTATAATTTATTTTATTTTATTTTTAATTTTACTTATTTTTTATACAGCAGGTTCTTATTATCTATTTTATACATATTAGTGTATGTATGTCAATCGCAATCTCCCACTTCATCCCACCACCTGCCCCCTTCCACTTTCCCTCCTTGGTGTCCATACATTTGTTCTCTACATCTGTGTCTCTATATAAGAGTTATAAAGCTGCAGAATGTTGTTATTTTTATTGTGATATTTAGCATAATGTCAACTTAATTATGGATTAAATATATCTAAATTAAAGACACCATCATCCACTTTGTGAACCAAGCCTGGGTCCAAGGATTCTTTATGAACCACCTTTCTCACCCTCTCTCCTCTCCCAGTCATAGTAACTGAGCTTTATTAATACCATTTGTTTAAAAATAATTTGTATTTTGCCTTTTTTCTATCACCTCTCTCACTGCCTTGGTTCAGACTCTCATTATGTCTTTCTTGCATTATTATAATTACTTCCCATCAATTCTGAATCATGTTTCAATCCCATTAATCCATTCTTCATAGTGTCCCTTCACAGTGCAGATAATTCCCTCTGCCTGAAATCCTTCAATGACAGACCGTAGTGCACAGGAATAAATCTAGGTCGTAAGAATCACATATGAAGCTTTTCATGATTTGATCCCCATTGACTTTTCCAGTCTCATCTTCTATCTTCATGTTCTTCAACTACATGTAGACCTAAACACATGAAGCCTTTTTTACACTTCTTTGCTTTTGAACATGCTGCTGCACTCCCAGTTCCTGTAATTTCATACCCATTCATTAAGTTTCTGTTTGAATATCAAAGTCAGTTCAAATATTCCCTAACCCCTCCCCCTTTCCTCCACTTCCTTCCCAAGGCATGCATCCCTTCCTTGTTTGTAAAAATTAATGCCACTGGTATGGTAATTATTTATTTACAAGTTGTGGTCTCCATTTGATTGTATATGTTTTGAGTTAGAAGCCAAGGCCTTAGTTTTTTGTTTGTTTATTTGTTTTCTATTTTTTGAAATATTTTTAGATTCTTATTTAAGGGATGACTCAGAATAGCTGTTCTGCACATGTTTTCCAACTAATGGCACTACTTAACACATTCAGTGTCTGGGTTAGGGCTTCCCTTCCAGTACAGAAATCATACGATAAAAGGAGAAATAACCTGGGGTAAATTGGAGGATATAATAATGCTAGTAAAAAGAGAATGAAAAGAAGAAAGGAGATCCTAGTGACAGGAGGTCAGAAAGAGGAATAAGGAGAAGATTTGGAAATCAGGGACAAATTAAACTGCAAAGCCCTTACCAGAGAAAGGAAAGGTGAACACTTGTAACATTTAAAAAAAAATTTTAATGTAGACGAAGAGATTGTCTAGAATGCACTGTGTAGAATGGACAAGTAAATTCAGACTAAACATTTTGAATATATGGTGGCTATGCCAAAAGGAGGTATAGACAAGATCACAAACCAAGGGCATAAAATTAAAAGTGAAGAAGTGATGGGGAGTAATAGAAATGGTCACTGTGTAAGCTAAGAGCAAGAATAAAAAAATTACTGTGAAGGGTTTAGTGAAATACTGTTATTAAATTTGGAATTATAAAGAAAATGGGATCCCTTTTTAAAAATAATATCTAATTTCTGTTAGAATTACATTATTACTAACAAAATGGAATAAGAAACTGTAAATTGTACTCTTGGTTTGCTCTAAAATACACTATTCCTGTCCCATCAGAAAGGAGGACAAAATATCAAGCTCAAGCCTCTTATTTATGAATGATAACATGAAAGAAGATAATAAGAAAGAGAATATGTATAAGGTAAACTGGTGCAAGGAACCATCACCATTAGGTTGTCCTTCACTATAGCATCACTTTAAAGATGCCAGGCTTTAGCTGGTACTTCAGAGGAGGGAAGACATGAGCCGGTCAGCCTC
The DNA here is from genome assembly GCF_949752795.1 of Hyperoodon ampullatus. Lineage (NCBI taxonomy): Eukaryota > Metazoa > Chordata > Mammalia > Artiodactyla > Ziphiidae > Hyperoodon > Hyperoodon ampullatus. The sequence goes on from NC_136917.1 coordinate 108,669,278, forward strand.
TGTGAGAGTAACAGCATCCCTGAGTCCAGGGCTAAGCTTCATCACAGGACTCAGCTGGATTAAAGAAGGAGGAATGTTCCCTTTTCTCCACACCCTCTCCAGCATTTATTGTTTCTAGATATTTTGATGATGGCCATTCTGACCATTCTGGTGTGAGGTGATACCTCATTGTAGTTTTGATTTGCATTTCTCTAACGATTAATGATGTTGAGCATTCTTTCGTGTGTTTGTTGGCACTCTGTATATCTTTTTTTTAATTATTAATTTATTTATTCATTTTTTTGGCTGTGTTGGGTCTTTGTTTTGTGCAAAGGCTTTCTCCAGTTGTGGCAAGCGGGGGCCATTCTTCATCGCGGTGCGCGGGCTTCTCACTATCGTGGCCTCTCTTGTTGTGGAGCACAGGCTCCAGACACACAGGCTCAGTAGTTGTGGCACACAGGCTCAGTAGTTGTGGCTCACGGGCCCAGTTGCTCCACGGCATGTGGGATCCTCCCAGACCAGGGCTCGAACCCGTGTCCCCTGCACTGGCAGGCAGATTCTCAACCACTGCCCACCAGGGAAGCCCCCACTCTGTATATCTTATTTGGAGAAATGTCTATTTAGGTCTTCTGCCCATTTCTGGATTGGGTTTGTTTTTTTGTTATTGAGCTGCATGAGCTGCTCGTAAATTTTGGAGATGAATCCTTTGTCAGTTGCTTCATTTGCAAATATTTTCTCCCATTCTGAGGGTTGTCTTTTGGTCTTGTTTATGGTTTCCTTTGCTGTGCAAAAGCTTTTAAGTTTCATTAGGTCCCTTTGTTTATTTTCGTTTTTATTTCCATTTCTCTAGGAGGTGGGTCATGTATTGTATTTTGTATCATGTATTGTATTTCTTGTATCTTGTCACATCTCTGCAGTGCCCTTTAATCTGAACAATTTCTCAATCTTTGTCTTTTGTGACCTTTAACATTTTTGAAAAGTATCTCCTGTTTGTGTATGTTATAATTCCTAATGCTTACATTCAGTTATACATTTTTGGCAATAATACTACATAAGTGAGGTATGTTCTCTGTGAATAGTGTCAAAAGGCACAGAATGTTGATTTGTCCCATTACTGGTGATGTTAACGTGTTAGTTAAAGTGGTGTCTGTGAGGTTTCGTTACTGCAAACATACTATTTTCTCTCTTTAAATCAATAAATATTCTATGCAAAAAAAAAAAAAAAAAAAAAAAGGAGGAGGAGCCCCATTGCCCCGATGGCTGGGCTGACTGGATGGTTCACTTAGAAGTAGCTTCAGGCCTTGCGAGGCAGGTAAGATCAGGGTTATTTCTCCACATTGCTCTGTTATAATTTTGGGCATAATATAACTTGATTTCCCACCCTCACTCCTGTTCTATTTTCTCCCACTCCTGTGTTCAGTTTTTTAATAACCAAAGTAATTTATTTTTTAAATTGATCTATGTTGGTCATTAAATGTCACATCATTTACTACTGTGGTTTAAGTATTAAATCTTATTGGGGATCAGCCAGTTATGACTGGCTGGAGGTCCAACATCTAAGTGCCAGTCACTGTTATTGTTTTTTTACAGTGAAGTCATTTTGTACATGCTAGATAGTTTTATACTGTAAAATAGTTACTATGTGTAGTGTAAATATATCTGAAAATGTCCAGTTTAACAGATTCTGGAGGAAAAATGTCCCCGCACAGTCAGCTCCTGCTAAAATCACTGGAAATGTGTCATGTTACAATGGTAAGGGCTGACGGTTACCAGGGGCTTACTTATGAGTTAGAAGCTGCATTTTACATTCATCTCATTAATCCTCAAACTCTCTCTCCAAGGTAGGTAGCATTATTATTCTCATTTGTCTGAAGAAGAAGCTGAGGTTTAGAGAAGACAAAACCATTTTGTTCCCAACCATTTAGTGAGAGGAGGAACAAGATTCAAATCTTCATAGTGAGCCCAGCTGTTAACCAACATGCTCTACTGGACCACAGTACCTCAGTGAATGAATTCATAGGGCTGATATACTGCTGGTATTTGCAGTTACAAAGTTCCACTTGTGAAGTACTGGGAAATTAGGAGACCTCTCTTTAATTTTGGTGTAACTGAGAGGATCAAGAATAAGTAGTACAATGAAAAGTAACAAGAATTACTTTATATAAAATTTATATTTATCTCCCAGTTATTTTATGTTCTCTGACCTGGAGAATAGAGTGGAAGAGGATTTAAGAGTCCTCTCACTCAAACTTAGTTTAAAATTTTATTGCACAAAAAAGGCATGTGGATCAGATATTAATCAGTGGTTAGTTAGAATGTTAAGAAACAAACAACCAGTATCTATTGAGGGAGAATTTAAAAGAAGAGATGATTGGATTGGCAGAAAAACAGACACACAGATTATGGAACAGAGTTGAGAGCCCAGAAATAAATCTATGCATATATAGGCAACTAATTTACAACAAAGGAGCCAAAAAAGTAAAGTGGAGAAAGGAATGTCTCTTCAATAAATGGTGTTGGGAATACTAGACAGCCACATACATGCAAAAGAATGAAACTAGACCACTATTTTATACCATATACAAAAATTAACTCAAAATGGATTAAAGATGTGAATATAAGACCTAAAACCATAAAACTCCTAGAAGAAAAGAAAGCGCACACTTCGACATCGGTTTTAGCAGTATCTTTTGGGGTATGTCTCCTCAGGCAAGGGAAACAAAAATAAAAATAGACAAATGGGATCAGGTCAAACAAGAAAGCTCTTGCACAGCAAAGGAAACCATCAACAAAACAAAAGACAACAAAAGAATGGGATATTTTCAAATTCTATATCTGATAAGTTAATATCTGAAATTGTAAAGAACTCATACAACTCAACAATAGCAAAAAACAACCCTATTTTAAAGAATATGGGCAGAGGTTCTGAATAGAATCTTTTCCAAAGAAGACATACGTATGGCTAACAGGACATGAAAAGATGTTCAACATCATTAATCATCAGAGAAATGCAAATCAAAACCACAATGAGCTATCACCTCACACCTGTGAGAATGGCTGTTATCAAGTGTTAGAGAGAATGTAAATTGGTACAGCCACTGTGGAAAAAAAGTATGGAGATTCCTCAAAAAATTAAGAATAGAACTACCATATGATCCAGCTTTTCCGCTTATGCATATTTATCCAAAGAATATGAAAACACTAATTCAAAAAGATATATTACCCCCCACCACTATTCAGAGCAGCACTCTTTATAATAGTCAAGTATGAAAACAACCTAAGTGCCCAATGACAGATGAATAAAGATGTGGTGTATGTATATATGCATACACACACACACAATGCAATACTATCCAGCCATAAAAATGATTAAATCTTGTCACTTGTGACAATGTGGATGGACTTTGAGCATATTATGCTTAGTGAAATGTCAGACAGAGAAAGACAAATATTGTATGTTTTCACTCATAAAAGGAATAAAAAATATGAACAAACAAAACGAACACATATATATGAACAGATTGGTGATTACTGGAGGGGAATGTGAAACGTGAAATGGGGAGAGGAAATGGGTAAAGGGGATCGATTGTATGGTGATGGGTGGAAACTAGACTTTTGGTGATGAGCACACTCTAGTGTATAATACAGAAGTCAAATTATAATGTATATGTGAAACTTACATAATGTTATAAACCAGTGTTACCTCAATAAAATAAGTAAAGGAGATCATTTTAGGAGGACTTAATAGAAGATGATTCTTGGGGCAAAAGATAAAGAAATACATCTAAATAAATTTTTAAAACCTGTAAAGGTCTCATTAAAAAAGATTGAGGTTTTATTATAATGAGACTTCCAGCTCAATGGATGCAGGAACCAGGTTTTTCACCATTTTTGCCCAGCACATTTAATACATTCAATAAATATTTGCCAAATTAATGAATAAGTATGTCCCTCTGAAAGGGCAGGGAGGAAATTGAATGCCAAAGACTGAAAAGGCAGAATGAATCAGGGTAAACTGGCAACAAATTCTGAATGGGATGTTTGGATTAAATTTAAAATGAAGAAGGTAGTAGAACTTGGTTACTTGTTCTGTAGGAAAAAAAGTCTTCCCTCTTTTTAGTTGCACTATTTGTTGCACTATTTGAAGAATAAAGTGTTTCATTCATCCCACATGGCCCCTGTACAAGGGCATCATTCTTACATGAAAAGATTCAGGATGAAAGAAACTCGATGTCTACTGATACCTGCTTCTGTTATTCTGGTCAGGAAGAAACATATTGTATAATTATTGCACTTTTTAAGTCATGGCGGTTGCTCCATTTCCCCCACCTAAAGGTTACATCTTAGGTATCTTTGGTTTCTTTACCTTCCATCAGGTAGCATTCAGAAATTCTTCCAAATAAGAACTTCGAATCTAATAAGTTACTGATTTTTCTTAATGTTTGGGGGGGAATTTTGTGTCAATATCTTTTTCCTATTGAGCATGTTATTATAGGAAATAGAATATATTGATATTACTATTTATGGATTTTAGTATTTGTGGCCCTATTGATTAATAAAGAGTATAAGCTTCAAAGATTAAAAAATAAACAATAAAAAGCAAAATTTTATCATGAGAGAATGTCCTAAAAACACTTAGTTTCTGTTTATTTATTTTCTGACACAGAAATTATCTTTCAGTGTGAAGTAACTCTTTCATTAAGTTTGTACTTTTGATCTTTGTGTTAGTTTGTTGTTAAGAAATCATAACTAATCGCTGTATCATGCATATCTCCGTTTCTCAGGACTATTTTTCTAAAATATTTCCAGTGAAATGTTAATTTTATACCCATGGTATAAAATGGGAGAAAATATTTCCTTTTGTTCCTCCCTAGAAAGCTGTGCATTTTCTTTTTATTATCTTATTTATTATACATAATTTTCAATTTGCATATATAAGTAATGTATTATTTAGTGATATTCTAATGTTTATAATTATTTCACTATTGGATTTTAATGGTTTCTGAATGTATATAATTTATCTTCAGAAGTCCCTATAGAAATAGTATTTATTTCTATTTATAAAAATATATTTATCTCATTCCTTTCTAAAAGGATGAGGACTTAAGAGTATTATGCAGATTTTCTTTCATTCTGTCTACCTAGTTCATTAATAGCTTGTTCCTTTGAAATTAAATAGAATATGTGTTAATGCATGTATTTATTATTTGAAATCTTGATTAATTTTTCACTCATCAGTTTTTATTCTTAGTTTTCTCCTCTGTCAAAAACTGAATTCCTTTCAACCCCAATTTCAAAAGGCAAATTACATTAATTTTCAAAAGGGGATAAATCACAGTGTTTAAGCAAGTGAAATGCATAGCTTTTTTTAAATTGAAGTATAGTTGATTTACAATGTTGTGTTAATTTCTGCTGTACAGCAAAGTGATTCAATTATACATATATATACAGTCTTTTTTGTAAATATTCTTTTCCACTATCATTTATCATAGGATACTGAATATAGTTCTCTGTGCTGTACAGTAGGACTTTGTTGTTTATCCATTCCATATATAAAAGCTTACATCTGCTAACCCCAACCTCCCACTCCATCCTTCTCCTTCCCCCCTCCCCTTTTGCAACCACCAGTCTGTCCTCTATGTCCATGAGTCTGTTTCTGTTTCATAGATAGGTTCATTTGTGGCATATTTTAGATTCCACATATAAGTGATATCATATAGTATTTGTCTTTCTCTTTCTGACTTACTTAGTATGATAATCTCTAACTGCATCCATGTTGTTGCAAATGGCATTATTTTGTTCTTTTTTATGGCTGAGTAGTATTCCACTGTATATATGTACCACATCTTCTTTATCCACTCATCTGTTGATGGACATTTAGGTTGTTTCCATGCCTTGGCTTTTGTGCATAGTGCTATGAACATAGGGGTGCATGTATCTTTCTGAATTATAGTTTTGTCTTGATACATGCCCAGGAGTGGGATTGCTGGATCATATGGTAATTCTGTTTTCAGTTTTCTGAGGAACCTCCATACTGTTTTCCACAGTGGCTGCACAATTTACATTCCCACCAATAGTGTAGGAGGGTTCCCTTTTCTCCACATCGTCTCCAGTATTTGTTATTTGCAGACTTTTTATTTATGGCCCTTCTGACTGATGTGAAGTGGTACCTCATTGTAGTTTTGATTTGCATTTCTCTAATAGTGTTGCTGAGCATCTTTTCGTGTGCTTACTGGCCATCTGTATTTCTATGGAAAAATGTCTATTTAGGTCTTCTGCCCAATTTTCAGTTGGGTTTTTCATTGTTGTTGTTGTTGAGTTGTATGAGCTGTTTGTATATTTTGGAGATTAAGCCCCTGTTGGTTGCATTGTTTAAAGATATTTTCTCTCATTCTGTAGATTGTCTTTTCATTTTGTTATGCTTTTCTTTGCTGTGCAAAAGCTTGTAAGTTTGATTAGGTCTCATTTGTTTATTTTTGGTTTTATTTCTATTGCCTTGAGAGACTGACCTAAGAAAACATTGGTATGATTTATGTCAGAGACTGTTTTGCCTATGTTCTCTTCTAGGAGTTTTATGGTGTCATGTCTTATGTTTAAGTCTTTAATCCATTTTAAGTTTACTTTTGTGTATGGTGAAAGAGTGTGTTCTAACTTCATTGATATACATGTGGCTGTCCGACTTTCCCAGCACCACTTGCTGAAGAAATTGTCTTTTTTTCATTGTATATTTTTGCTTCCTTTGTTGAATATTGATTGACTGTAGTTGTGTGGTTTTATTTCTGGGCTCCCTATTCTGTTCTGTTGATCCATACGTCTGTTTTGTGACAATACCATGCTGTTTTAATTACTGTAGCTCTGAGGTATTGTATGAAGTCTGGGAGGGTTATGCCCCCTGCTTTGTTCTTTTTCTTTAGGATTGCTTTGGCAAATTCTGGCTCTTTTATGGTTCCATATGAGTTTTAGGATTATTTGTTCTAGTTATGTGAAAAATGTCATGGGTAATTTGATATCTTTCCATTTATTTGAATCATCCTCAGTTTCCCTTATTAATGTTTTATAGTTCTCAGTGTATAAGCCTTTCACTACCTTGGTGAGGTTTATTCCTAAGTATTTTATTTTGGGGGTTCCAATTTTAAAAAGTATTTTTTTTTACATTGCCTTTCTGATATTTCATTGTTGTTATAAAGAAATAGAACTGATTTCTGTATGCTAATCTTGTATCCTACCTTGCTGAATTTGTTTATCAGTTCTAGTAGTTTTTGTGTCGAGTCTTTAGGGTTTTCTATATATAGTATCATATTATCTGCATACAATGACAATTATATGCAGATATAATGACAGTTTTACCTCTTCCCTTCCAATTTGGATACATTTTCTTTCTTTTTCTTGTCTGATTGATGTTGCTAGGACTTCCTATACTATGTTGAATAGAAGAGGTGAGAGTGGGTATAAGTGCATAGCTTTAGTTGCTAAATTCTTATTATAGCTTCAGCTCTTGGTGATCAGCCGTATTGTTTGCAACTTAAATATAAGAAATTATTTAAAATGTACTAATTCACAACCTAAGGTAAGGAGAAGTACCAAATTACATAATCATAAGTCAACAGGAGGTTATCCTTGAGCTTTAGTATAATTTTGTGCCCTTCTTTTGCAAATATTATTATTTTTTAATATTATCATGTTTCCCCTTTTCTTATTGGCCACACTCCTTTCCCTCTATCCCTTTATATTTCTTAACTCTTCTCATTTTCATTCACACCTCTCTCTCTTTCTCTTTCTGTCTTCTCCCTCACTCCTACCTACCTACCTACCTACCTACCACCTACCTACCTACATCACCTGTCTATGAATGTGTAGACACACATTTAACACAGCCTGACTATCCTCAGTGCAATAAGAAGGATGTAGACTGTCAAGTTTTACCTTGATTCTGCAATAGGCTGGTGGGATTTTCAAGGTGATCTTTACCATAAGAAGCTCTTTGTTTTCATCATAGCCTTTTGAGGAACTGTGGAGTTACTTATTGAAGCTGTACTCCTGCCATTACATTTTTTATTGTATCAGTGACAAAAACCAGTAATAGTAATACAGCAATACTGCCCTGGGTCCTCCTTTCTCAGGACCTTATGTCTCTGCCAATTGAGAGTCTGGCATATATCCTGTGTGCCTGCAGGGAGAGGTGTCCTGTTAAGTGTAATCAGGAAAGCAGCCACTTCAGCTCATGAAATCTTGCACTGAAAGTTAAAATTCTATAATCAGAACTTTATCTTGAGAGCTTTGTAATGGCTTTCGGCTTTAACCTGATTTAGGCAATTGACCTTTTTAGTACTCTGTACACTTTATTTTCCTAGAAGAATCTGATATTAGATTCTCTCTTCTATCAGAGAGTACTTCTCCACTGGATTGTCTGGAGAGGCTTTCAGTGAGTTTCCTAGTGAGCAGATGTATTCAGCCTCATAACATATTTTCCAGTTTGCCCCTAACTCTATAGGTGAATAATTCAGTAATTTGGGGGAGCTCATTTAATAATTTTACTTCTCTTTTCTTCAAGTATTGACTGAGGATCCATACTCAGTTCTGAGTATGTGTATGCATTAAAAAAATGAATAGGCCCTGTACCCAGGTGGGTCCTACTGTTAAAGAAAAAAATAGTATACAGAGGGACATTTATATAACTGTTCTATAAAAAATCTTTTGAAGATAAATATCAGTGAGGAAACAAAATGAAATAAAATAACAGAGAAGTTGCTGTAAGAGCTGGAATGCCAACCCCTTCCTGATCCATTTTTCATGGAATCAACCATGCTCATTATTGCTGTTAACTGAAGGCAGCTCTGCTACTCAGGAAGGATGAGCTTGACCACAAGCTTGCACGCAGCCCTGCAGGAGCCTCCTTAGTGGCCCTGTCTACTTAAAAGTTAGGCAGAACTGAGAAGTTGGATTATAAATAAAACAAAAGAACTAGAGAATTTTATTGATAATTGATCTCTGTTGTAAATGTTGACCACATTTTTTATGTCTGTGTCTTCATCTAGATATTTTACTGACTCTGTTCATTATAAAGACAGATAAAGGAAAATAGCTGAATGTGAGGAATCATCCTATTAATAAGAAAAATATTTTAAAAATTGTGTTCTTTTCAGTTTGTTCCAATGGGAATAGACACGACTACATATAAAATGCATATCCTTAATGTATTTTTTAATTTTTTTATATTTATTTATTTATTTTTGGCCACGTAGGGTCTTCGTTGCTGTGCAGGCTTTCTCTAGTTGTGGCAAGCAGGGACTACTCTTTGTTGCAGCGCGCGGCCTTCTCATTGCAGTGGCTTCTCTTGTTGAGGAGCACGGGTTCTAGGCATGCGGGCTCTAGAGTGCAGGCTCAGTAGTTGTTGTGCACGGGCTTTGTTGCTCTGCAGCAGGTGGGATCTTCCCGGGCTGGGGATCAAACCCGTGTCTCCTGCATTGGCAAGCAGATCCTTAATCACTGCGCCACCGGGGAAGTCCCTCCTTCGTGTATTTAAAAAAATAAGATGTCAAGTATGAATCTGAGAGCTAGCTGTACTTACACTAATTCTATCCTAACAACTACATATACTAAGTTAATTCCATCTTTATTTTCATAAAATGAGTTTTCTGACAATTAAGGAAAAGGAAATGTACATACATAGAAAGTATGGATTGTACTAGTTTAAACATTGAAATTAACCATCCTGAGACTTTGTTGTATAAGTTACTTGAGTACTTAAACATTAATGTGACAAGCTGTACCTCTCAGGAAGCATTTTTGGCAACTCAGTGTAGTGTGCACTGCAGCCTGCCTATATTGGTCTATCTGTCTTATGCTTGTTTATTGTCATCTGAATGAAAGCAAGATGTACTCTGCTACATTCTGAGTTCCCAGAATTACAAGGCTAGTTTTAGAACTAAACCTTTTCTCTTTGCACTGAAAAGAAAAAGCAACTAGTTACTCCAGGAGAAAATGGTAGTTTTTCTGGGAATTTTAGTCTCTCAGCTTATCATACTTACTTGTATTTTACATTTATTTGGAATGAATTAGTTATTTGCAGGTTAATATTAGAACTGAATAATCATGTATAATATATGTCTCTGGAAAATTATGTTCTCACTTTCTATTGACAGCTGTAAGTAATTAGAAATCTAGGTATTTAGGTATTTAGATATTTTAATCTGATATTTGGAAATCAAACTAATGATAATTTTGTAGTCTCTGAAATGGAATTTCTTCTAAAAATCTATAAGTAATGTGTAGAAAAATACAAATTGTATAATTTTGGACAGGTCATCTGATAATTCTAAGTCTCTTTCCTTTTGTGCAAAGGAGATAATCTCTCTTATCTGTCAATATTGTTGTGAATAGTATATGTGAAAATGCTTTGAAAAGTGCTATTATTGTGTTTATTATTATTTTTAAAACTGTCTTTAGCATTATTATAAAAATGGTGATAAGTTTATACAGTAGAATGAAGAAGCAAAATAATACCAGTAATAATTTATTAATTTTGAAGTAGCAACAGACTATCAAATGCAGAAATAGAGACAAGCAGTATAGACAATAGGAAGTATAATCAATATGCTAACTTCCAAGAAAATTACCTAAATTAATACCTGGTACAGTGTTGTGGAATGCAGTCAGAGGAGCTATACAATTCTGGGAGCCTTTCATGATAAGCACTGTGTAATAGGCACAGATATATTCATAGTAAAGCATCTAAAGAGTGTATTTTGTGTATTTACAAAATTCAGAAACAGAGCTGAAGTATTTATCTTGAATATTCAAGATAAATCTTAGTATTATAGAAAAACATCAGTACACATTTAATGGAAATTGCCCAACTTTTACTTCACTTTTCCTGTCTTCTTTGTAGTATGGGATGTTGGTAAAATTCAGCTGGTAGATAGGGCATTTAGGTTGTTCAAAAAAGGGGTTGCCATGGAAGAGAAAAAACAATGGTCATTTTCCTTTCCATGCCTTTCTCTCTCTTGTTATTGGGGGAAAAAAAATGAAGAAGAAGAAGAAGAAGAAACCGAATAGCAGTTTTCCTGTTCTCAAAGAAGATATACTCTTGCATATATTATAAGGAGGAAATCAATCCAAGCATACAGACAGACCAATATAGGCAGAATAGGAGTACTTAGCATAAAATCATTTAATATGCAGATAGTGAATTTCATAAGTAGTGAGAGAGGTTCAGTGCTGCCTGCTTCCCAGCACTGCTATGACTGTGGCAAAGAACTGTAGTTCTTTTAGAGGATGCTCATGCTCTGAAGAGTCAAACACAGCGAAGTTGAAAGTTCCCTGAGGAAAATTTCAAGTGTTTGTAAGAAACTTTACAAGTATCTGCCTCTTCTCCTTTTCCCAACTGAAATAACCTTACAGATGCAGTGAGAGATAATATGAACCACTGACAGTTACTTGAATTTTACTTCATTCAGGGTACTGCAATTCTTTTACTGATGGAATGATATGAGGCATTTTATCTCAGCTGAATGTCCTCCTGGTATTCTTTGAGCTGAAGAAATTTGCCATTTTCTTCACTGAAGCAGAGGCATGGTAAGGAGATAGTGGGTGAACTTTGTATTTCTGTAGAACCAATAATATACGTGAAGAGACCCTAGGCATATAGGAATCATGTATCCATTTCAGAAATATTTTTTCAGGTTTCAGAAATCAAAAGTCACCTGAAGCACTTGTTGTTAGGTGAATTGCACCACTCAAAGGAAATATGCAAAGGTTTATTCCCTTGAGGTTATTAAAGCTCCTTCTCTTAGGGCAGTAGCCACATCTAAAGAGTCAGAGCATAAAGATGGAGGGGAGGTGGATGGTAATGGTGGGAAGGATTTTCTGTATAGCTAATTTCACCATGGTATAAATGTTCACAAAATCTAATATGCTTGGATTGATTTCTTCTTAAGATACAGCTTTAAGAAACACATTCTATATATAGAACATCTAGTTCTGTAGGAGAGGATTACTGAGAAAGGCTGAAATGTTTAATTGCACATGACACACGTCTACACTTATGTTTCAGAAAATTTTCTATGTTACCTGTCTGTCGAATCTGAATGAGATCCTTGCTTGGTATAGTACTTTTGGTTGTAGGTTTTTCCCTTTCATCACTTTAAATATTCTCTGCCGCTCTCTTCTGACTTGCAGAGTTTCTGCTGAAAGATCAGCTATTAACCTTTTGGGGATTCCCTTGTATGTCATTTGTTGCTTTTCCCTTGCTGCTTTTAATATTTTTTCTTTGTATTTAATTTTTGATAGTTTGATTGTAGGTGTCTTGTCGTGTTTCTCCTTGGATTTATCCTGTATGGGACTCTCTGTGCTTCCTGGACTTGACTATTTCCTTTCCCATGTTAGGGAAGTTTTCAACTCAAGTATAATCTCTTCAAAAATTTTCTCAGACCCTTTCTTTTTCTCTTCCTCTTCTGGAACCCCTATAATTCAAATGTTGGTGCATTTAATGTTGTCTCAGAGGGCTCTGAGACTGTCCTCAATTCTTTTCTTTCTTTTTTCTGCTCTTTTTCTGGCAGTTATTTCCACCATTTTATATTCCAGCTCACTTACCTGTTCTTCTGCCTCAGTTATTCTGCTATTGATTCCTTCTAGAGAATTTTTAATTTCATTTATTTTGTTGTTTATCATTGCTGTTTGCCCTTTAGTTCTTCTAGGTTCTTGTTAAACGTTTCTTGTGTTTTCTTCATTCTGTTTCCAAGATTTTGGATCATCTTTACTATCATTACTCTGCTTTTTCAGGTAGACTGCCTATTTCCTCTTCATTTGTTTGGTCTGGTGGGTTTTTACCTTGCTCCTTCATCTACTGCATATTTCTCTGTCTTCTCATTTTGCTTAACTTACTGTGTTTGGGGTCTCTTTTTGCAGGCTGCAGGTTTGTAGTTCCCATTGTTTTTGGCGTCTGACCCCAGGGGGTAAATTTGGTTCAGTGGTTTGTGTAGGCTTCCTGGTGGAGGGGACTGGTGTCTGTGTTCTGGTGGGTGGGGTGGATGTTGTCTTTCTTGTGGGCAGTCCTGCATGCAGTGGTGTGTTTTGGGGTGTCAGTGAACTTATTATGATTTTAGGCAGCCTCTCTGCTAGTGGGTGGGGTTGTGTTACTGTTTTGGTAGTTGTTTGGCATGGGGCGTCCATCACTGGAGCTTGCCGGCCTTTAGGTGGAGCTCGGTTTAGCGTTGAGATGGAGATCTCTGGGAAAGCTCTTGCTGATTGTTACTACATGGGGCCAGAAGGTCTCTGGTGGTCCAATATCCTGAACTCGACTCTCCCACCTCAGAGGCTCAGGCCTGACACCAGGCCAGAGCACCAAGACCCTGTCAGCTACACAGCTGAGAAGAAAAGGGCGGACAAAAATAATAATAATAATAAATAAATAAGTAAAATAATTAAAATTTAAAAAATTAAAAATTAAAATAATTAAAAAGTTCAGGAAAAAAAAAAGGAAGAGAGCAAACAAACCAATAAGCAAATCCACCAATGACAACAAGTGCTAAAAACTATGCTAAGATAAACATAAACATCAGAAACAAGTCAGTTGCAGACAGCCTACCCCAAGGCTACAGTTGCTCCCAAAGTCCACTGCCTCAATTTTGGGTTGATTTGTTGTCTCTTCAGGTATTCCACAGATGCAGGGTACATCAAGTTGAGTGTGGAGATTTAATCCGCTGCTCCTGAGGCTGCTGGGAGAAATTTCCCTTTCTCTTCTTTGTTCACACAGCTCCTGGGGGTCAGCTTTGGTTTTGACCCCACCTCAGTGTGTAGGCTGACCTCAGGCTTCTGTTCTTTTTGGGAAGTCTGAGGCCTTCTGCCACCATTCAGTAGGTGTTCTCAGAAATTGTCCTTTTGACAACTTTTCCACTTTCCATACCTTGAGTAATTCTACTTCGATAACAGCAAAAACATTTTGTTTTGCCAGTTACATTTTTCTGCTTTAATCCTTCTCTGATTCTTGAGGCTTATTCATTTAGAAAATTGAATAAGCATACCTATTCATTAAATTAGGAGTAGATTTTAAAGCTTGTTGTCTTGAAGACTTTTCAAAAGTTTACCCTCTATAATATCTTCTTTGGGACATCATAGAAAAGTTATATTTTATATATTTTAAATATTTCACATTATAGATCAGGAGAGAGATAGTGGAAAAGATTAAATGATTCCCTTTTATCTTCAAAGTGTTTTTGGAGAAAGATTGATGTTCTTTCCTGCAAAGGTAAATTGGCCTCATAATTTTAGCATGGTGAAATTTATGAAATCTAAGAAACCTTTTAACTTATATTTCTGAACATCTGTACTAATAAAAAAGTTTCCATAACCTAAAAATGACTTTTCCTTTGCATGCATTTATTATATGAAAGTCAGACGCTAAATTAAGAAGGAAAAAGATAAAGCAAATTGGGCATGAAGATAAAGCAGATGTTTCTGATACTGTAAAGGCCTAGCAGAGCAAGTCACAATTATGATGGCAGAGATTTGTCATTGAAGTCACTGCCTTACACCCTTCCCCATGATCTGTGCATCTCAGATTACTTTGTCCTAATGTGGACTCCCTTCTGGTTCCCACTGTGGTCTTCCTTTTCTTTCCTTTCTCAACTCCCAGACCCCACTAAATGATATCTGCCCTATATTCTCTGTACCTTCAGTATATGGATCTTGTGTAAATATCGGTTGCAAAATTGGACTCACTTGGGAGCTTTAAAAAATACTGGTGTCTAGGTCCTACCCCCATTGATTCTGATTTAATTGATCTGAGATATCTGGGCTTTGGGATTTTAAAAAGCTTTCCACGTGACTAATGTGTAATTTGAGAACCACTGAAATGTACTGGGAAGTCTACCTGTCTCTTTGGGATCACCTTCTACTTAATGTCAAAATACCCTTCTAGGTAGATATTACATACATTGTAGAAAAAAGGAAATGGAATATCAGAAAGGTTAAATAACTGGTATAGGGGCAGAAAATAATTTTCACTTTACCCTTCAGACTTCTTAGCTGAGACCCCTCTAATGAAAGACAGATTAACAAGAGAAAAACAGAAATTTACTAACTTGTGTACCTCATGCATACATGCGAGATACTTGGGGGAAAAGGGTAACTCAAAGAGGTGGCTTTAGAATTCAGGCTTAAATATCATCTTAATAAGGAAAGTTTGAGGGGGAGGGGAATGTAGGCCTCTTAGGGGAAAGTAAATGACTTTTAAGAGAGACAAATGGGCCCTTAAAAGAATAAATGGAAGGTGTGATAATTTATGACAGCTTGTCTGAGTGTGGTGTCAACCTTTAGTCTCCTGTGATAAAAGGCAGTCCTCCCTGGTTGATGAAACTCCCCAGGAGGGGATTTATGACAGTTGAGTCCCCTTTGGAGGATATGTCTTTAGGCAGATAAAGGGAGTTCACAGAAAGCCTCTCCCTGCATCTGCTGTTTTTCAAGTGCCTATAGCTCAAAATAATCAATATACTAAAGTGGCATATTTTGGAGTAGCCTGTCCTGAGCTTCTACAGTTGTAATTTGCAATAGCATATTCTGCTACTTTTCACTTGCCTAAGGCTAATGTCACTAGTACGTGGTAGCCACAGGATTCTATCCAAGTTTTCCACGATGGCAGCCTGGCTCCTTCCCCTTATGGAGGGAGTAGGCCTAATTCTATGTTGTGTGACCCAGATTCTTAGCAAAGCCAAGGACTCTTTTCTTATTGTATTGCGATATTAGTAGTCTTCATAAAAAAGTTAAAGAAACAATATTTACTTATATATAAAACTAACTGTCTTCATCTATAATGGTAGAATGATTTATTTTTTCCCTTTCATTATGAAGCTGCAGTGGTCCATTTGAATTTAAACTGGTACATTATATCTTTTAACCTGACCAGCAGTGCCAAGGTAGCTATTTGATATTTGCTATATTTCATTTAATGACAAGGAATTCTAATCTTCTCCTATTTAATTTTATATATGCATTTAAATATATGTGTGTGTTTTCAATATTTTGGGCCCTGGTTTCATAAAAACCAGACCTTACTATCATTTAATTCATATAATTTTATGGCAGGAGTGGAATGCCACTCAAAACATTGCTGAGGCCTGTTAAAATTACATTTTTCTTTCGAAATATATTTATTCAAGATAATCCAATATTCTATTTGATAACTACTTTATTATTTATTTATTTATTTATTTATTTATTTCCTCGGTACACGGGCTTCTCACTGTTGTGGCCTCTCCCGTTGCCGAGCACAGGCTCCGGACGCGCAGGCTCAGCGGTCATGGCTCATGGGCCTAGCCGCCCCGCGGCATTTGGGATCTTCCTGGACCGGGGCACGAACCCGTGTCCCCTGCATCCGCAGGCGGACTCTCAACCACTGTGCCACCAGGCAAGCCCCTGATAACTACTTTAAATTATGGATTTCCTCTTCCTCATTCTATCTGCTAAATTACTGTTTATATTTAAATCATTCATTTGTTGAGGAAAGAGTCACCTTAACTTAAAAGAAGAGCACTTTGCTTGTTTATTTTGTACAGCTGACAAGAAGCGTAACCTAATAACAAAAAGAAACATCCTACCAAAAGTGTTAAAACGTTCAACAGAAAGTGCATTGAATGGTGAGAGGGCGGTAGGTAACCTCTTGGAAGCTTTTTGTCAATATCTACTGTTGCTAATGCATGTTAATTAACTAACTAAACATAACCTAAGACCAAGCAATTCGTAATACATGGCTTGTAAAAGAATGTTTAAGCTGGCATCATTTATGAATTTAAAAAGTTAGAGAAAACCCCAAAAGTCCACCAGCAGTGGAAAGGATAATAAATTGGTATATTCATCCCAGGAGTACTCTACAGCAATGAAGAAAAACTTCATGCAACAATATGAATGAATCTCATAGGCATAATGTTGCATGAAAGAAACCAGACTCAAAAGAATGCATTCTGTTTATATGAAATCCAGGGGCAGGCAGAACTAATCTATGATGACGGTGGTCACAGGAGTAGTTACCTTTGGGAGATGATTGTTGAGTGGGTAAGAGCACAAGGGAGCAGGCTGGAGTGTGGAAAATGCCTTATATTTTTATCTGGGAGGTGATAAGGGAGCACGCCTGTGTAAACATAGAGTTGCACACATGATTTCTGCACTTTATGCAAGTTGTAACTCCATCAGAGTACATTGGGTATATGTATACACGTGTGCGCTTGAATTTGTGCATCTATTTTTTTAAGTTTTGGTCTAAAAGGACAGACACCTGAGTGAGCAAGACCTTAGGACACAGCAAATACTTGTATAAGCATAAAGAAAACTTAATTGTGACCTCAGAAGATTTAGAATTAGCACCCTAGATGGCTGTGTCACTCACCTTAGTGCTTAGATAACTGAGCTATTTTCCAACATTTGCCTGTCTTTTGGGGTGCAATAGAATTAATTTTTTTCTGTAAATTCTTCAAATAATTTTAAATTGCAGTCTAAACAAAAGGAAATTGAGCATACCGTTCTTACAATACATGGTTTTTACATAACGACAGCAGGGCCTAAAACTTTACATTGCCCTTAATGTGCTCTCCCCCATATTAAAAAATATATTTGTTTTCTCTCAGTTACTTTGGGTAAATTACTCCCAACCATTACAGAGATTTCTAATATGACCTGATCATCATCATTAGCATCCTGCACAACAATAACTATTGTTTTAGTCCTACTCTGAGCTAAAAAGTACTTTATGAAAAATGTTTAGATATCAAGGTTCAGTTATTTCTTTGTCAAGAGAATGATTTTAGAGAACTCTTTTAAATTGTGTGGTCTCAGTGTCAGAATTCAGTTATTTGTTTTCTATGAAAATCTTTCTCTCTTAATGGGTATTTTCTATATCACATTTGTAAGACATTTCTGGAACTGAGGGGAGGCAATGATAGCATGGAGTGCCAGTGTGGACATAAGGGTCTAAGGAAGAACATGGATTACTACCAAATAAGTACAGGCATGTTGGCTTGAGAAACAAACAAACCAGCAACAAATTTATTTATTTTTTAATTTAATTTAATTTTTATTTTTATTAAAAAAGGTTTTTGGGGGTCTTGCCATGAGGCTTACTGGATCTTAGTCCTCCAACCAGGGATTGAACCCTGGCCACAGCAGTGAAAGTGCCGAGTCCTAACCACTGGACCACCAGGGAATTCCCAGCAACAGTTTTTTAAAAGTAACGATTTCATATAAAGGGACAGGAGAAGGTAAATGGGAAAATCTTCAACATAATCATATCATGTAAGTTTGAGCTCAGGTAAAAATTGTGGTCTCCATATGTATCACCAGTACATAGCTCATAAAAGGAAATATAAACATGTCATATTAAATCCTATATCTTTATATAAACTCTGAAAAGAAATTATTTGACAAAATGTGAACATGATATCTCCTTTTGTATGTCCGATAAAAATCACTTATCTAGGGCTTCCCTGGTGGCTCAGTGGTTGAGAGTCCGCCTGCCGATGCACGGGACACGGGTTCGTGCCCCGGTCCGGGAAGATCCCACATGCTGCGGAGCAGCTAGGCCCGTGAGCCATGGCCACTGGGCCTGCGCGTCTGGAGCCTGTGCTCCACAGCGGGAGAGACCACAACAGTGAGAGGCCCGAGTACCGCAAAAAAAAAAAAAAAAAAAAAAAAAAAAAATCTCTTAGTCTACATAAACAATTATTAACTGTTTTCCTGGGTTTAAAATGAATTAACTGAGTGACTGATGATAGAATTTTTCCCACTTGCATGATCTAAAGGTTATGTCGCATCTCCTGAGGAAGCTTTATTTGAAAAATATGTTGCTAGAAAAAGAAGTATCAACTTAATTTTTAAAAATCACTATCAAATATATATCAAATATATAGATTTCTTTATACAAATGATATTATTTTTAAAATATATTTTTTAGTCTTGCATCCAATATTATGAATCTTGTCTTGATAGAATACCAAATATTTCTATTTTATAAAATCTGAATACTAAATTAATAATTTACTTTTTATCATTTTCAATATTTCTAAAAAATCAGTAGCCAAAAACAAGTCTTAAATTTATCTTTATACCTGGCCAAAGAAATAATTCTCAATGGAATTAACTTAAAATACAGTAAGGGTGGAGGGGGGCGCTTCCCTGGTGGCTCAGTGGTTGAGAGTCCGCCTGCCAATGCAGGGGACACGGGTTCGTGCCCCGGTCCGAGAAGATCCCACATGCCGCAGAGCGGCTGGGCCCGTGAGCCATGGCCGCTGAGCCTGCGCGTCCGGAGCCTGTGGTCCGCAATGGGAGAGGCCACAACAGTGAGAGGCCCGCATACCGAAAAAAAAAAAAAAAACAGTAGAGGGCATGTATCTTTCATATAAAAACCAATTGCAATTAAGGTGTCACTAGTTTAGACTGTTCTGCAGATGGTTAGGAGATTTCACTTGGGGAGTGAGTGCCAGAGACATTAGGACTATTCATGTGCACAAATCACCCTGAGCTTTACAGTCCTGTACACAAACAGCTTCTGCTCTCTCTTCTACATTCCAGATACGTGTTCGTACCTGCCTACCGGATATCCTACAGGCCCTTAACACTCAGCAGTTCCAAAACATACTTTGTAATCTCTCTTCTGTCTGCCCAGGCTGGTTCATTTATTAGTAATAAAGGCCAGAAAGCTAGGAGGCCACGAGGTCAGACTGATGCAACATCACAGTTGTCTCTTAAATTCCTCTCCACTTTATTCCTGTATCCACTTCTCTCACACTGAGTATCCCAGGTGACCCCGAAATTGCCTCCCTGCCTTTGACCTCCTCTGCCCTCCATATTTCCTTTACACTGTTGTCCAGAGTTACTGTTGTGAAATATAGATCTAATCATGATTATTTGAAATCTTTTAGTGGGTGAAACGATAATACAAGAATTCTACAAAGTTCTGGCCTCATATACCTTTCTGTTTTCATTTTCTACACTAAGCCACTCTTTTCAAACCCAAATTTGTCTTTTTTTCCCCTCCTAATTCATATTATCCTCTACCTCTTCACTGCTTTGTTCACTAGAGATGAAACGTTTTTATATACGGCACCTTCTCATCTCTCCTCCTGTATTTTTTCTATCTCTCTTTCCTGTACAGGCTCTAGCTAATTGTGGACTTCCGTCAAGTTTGGCCTTGCCCTCTGCTTTTTTTTCCCCCTCTAATAACTCCCTCAGAGAGAATTCATTTGCTCTCAGAGCTTCAACTGCCACTTCTGTGCTTCCCGTGTTTCCTCAACCCAGAGCATGAAGCCTACAGCTGCTGACATAACCTTTCTAAAACATAATTTTGGACCAGTTATTTTCCTCTTCAAGAACCTATGGTGATTTTTTTTATTGCTCATGTGTATATATGGATAAAGCTAGTATAAATACCTCTTTTATAACTGTAGTGTATATGCCATTTCTGCAAATGACTTCTCTGTTTTGTGGGGCCTCTTATCAAACATCCCCTCTATTTTTGTGGAGGCTCTCTATTTTTCCTTATCCACATTACCTCAGCACTGATCTTACCCATATCATGTTGTTTATTTTCTTTTCTGTGACTTCTTTTTGATCTCTATGCCTTGAATATCCTTCCCAATTTTCCATTAATCTGCAGGTATTATTTAACACAAGACACAGATGGGATCCACTTATTCTGTGAAACCTTTGACTAACCCTACTTCTCTCCTGTCACTCACTTTGGATTTACCTTCTGCTTTTAAAGTGTGTTCTTGTATTTCTTTTTGTTCTTTAATTGGACCTCACTAACTAGATTATTTATCTGTTATGATCATGTCATTTTTTCTTATTCTCATGTTATGATCAGGTCATTGTCTTTTTTTAATTTCTAGTACTTAATACACAAGAAGTGGATACCTAGTTGATGCTTACTGGAAGAGTATATGACTAATAATTAAGTCTTACTGAGTATTCACTAGGCGTCAAGTATTATATAAAGTATTTTACATGAATCATCTCATATATTTTTCATAAACCTCCTCTGAAGTGGTACTATTATTACTCTCCTGTTGCAGATAGGGAAACTAAGGCACAAGGAGGTAAAACAGTTTGTGTAAGTCATATGGCAGGTGAGTAGTGAAGCTGGGGTTTGGAGCCTTGTACATAATCACTAACTCAGTTTGGAAATATGGCTTAAAAGGGCTACAGAACATGGTGCTGCTGGTTAAATCTTCTCAGGAAATTACTTGTTCAGGGAGCATGGCTTACAACCCTGAAAGTTTTGCCACCACAAAATAATAAAACAGAAGCACTGGGAAGAATTGCTTTCACTAGAAATGGATTTGTGTTTAGCACTTGACTCATGATTTAGGACTAACTTATTCACTAAGCTCTAAATTTTTTCTGATACCATCTAAGCTGTATTGGTCAAGAGAGAGTTGTGGACAATTTGACTGTAGAATATACTTTACCCATTTGCCATAATCCCAGATCTCAAGGAAAATTCTATTTAGTTTATAGAAGGTGGGAAATGAGAGTAAAATTATTGTTATTTATAATAGTAATATTTACCAGTGTGGTGTTTTCAATCAAGTGTGCCCTAATTTTAGAAGTATATTATGAGCATTAGACTTCAGTTAGTTCATATGTTACTGTTTCCAATATTAATCAAACTTTGACTTTAAGGAATACAATCCCAAATGCACCATCAGTTTGGTTTCTCTTGTGATTGGTCTTCATCCTATGTTTCTAGCCAATGCTCAACCCAAGCCAGTGACCTTTTTACATAGTAGCTGATTCTAATACTTTTCTGCCAACAGCGAAAGAAATGTAAAAAGAAAAGGGTTGGGACTTCCCTGGTGGCACAGTGGTTAAGAATCCACCTGCCAATGCAGGGGACACGGGTTCGAGCCCTGGTCTGGGAAGATCCCATATGCCGCGGAGCAACTAAGCCCGGGTGCCACAACTACTGAGTCTGTACTTTAGAGCCTATGAGCCACAACTACTGAGCCTCAGCTCTAGAGCCCACGAGCCACAACTACTGAGCCCACGTGCCTAGAGCCCATGCTCCACAACAAGAGAAGCCACCGCACCACAACAAAGAGTAGCCCCCACTCACCGCAACTAGAGAAAGCCTGTGCACAGCAACAAAGACCCAACACAGACAAAAATAAATAAATAAATAAATTTATTTATTTTTTAAAAAAAGAAAGAAAGAAAGAAAAGGGCTCACTTGTGCCTGATGACTGTTCCTAAGGTAATGTCCTGAGCTTGCTTTTTTGCTTTTGTCTAAAAAAGCAGAAAGTTAGAAAACAACAATTCTCATCACAAAAAAGGAAACTCTATTGCTTTAATAAATCTGAAAAGGAATGTGCTCAAATTCACAGATCAGAGAATTTGAAGGACATGTGACAAAAGTAAAGAAAACATATAGACAGTGTATCTTGAAGTTATTTTTAAGTAACTGGTAACAGAACTCACAGCTTGGAATTGTACAGTGTAGCACCAAATGAAACTGTTGAGAGCTTCTGAGAGACCTTGCTTCATTTAGCTAGTGGATTACAGCCTGTATCTAAAAAGGCTCCTGGGACCTAGGGCAACTAAGCTAATCTGTGCCTTTGGGAGTGATTCCACAAAAACTGCTAAGAGCTAAATTTTGTAGAACAAATTGTGTACAAGATAGGCACAGAAAATAGTTTCAGGGTGGTCCAAAGAAACAGTTTTACCATATGAGAGGGAGGAGATGTTTAATATAATTGTTCACATATGTACCCATGGAGAAATCACTGAAATTTAAAAAAATGTTAATAGCATTTAAATGTATCTTTTCTTTTTAAAGAATGATGAAGTCAGGATTATTTAATTACTGCTTAAACCCTGAATTTGTTAGTTCTAGATTTATTTTCTGACTGCTTAATTTTATTCACCATCTTAAATACTATGAGTTGTTTTGTTAGTTTATCCAAAATATTCCAAGCCACTAACTAACGCAGTGTTTTGCCCTCCTAAGAGCTTTAGATTTATTTTTAGCTACATTAAAGTTATATTAAAAAATATTTTCCCATATCTGGGATTATATTCATGAAGACTATTTTTCTTTGTTATTTTCAGTGACTGAGATCCTTGTTTCTGACACATTTCTAAACCATGTTACCACATACAAAGTGAGGGCTTTCTTTCTTTCTTTTAAAACATGATAGTTTTCATCATCCCTGGAATTCCTTGCCTTGTATCCATATTGGTAGTATTTTTTGGCTTCTTAGATTTATTTATATTGAAGTAACTTTTTGAAGATTTAGTCATAAAGATATAAAACTAATTAATGGATTTCAATGAGACTTATCCCAAGACAATATGTATCATTCATCATATCCTCAATATGATATTCAAAACATAATTTCACCTTGCACACTTAATTGATCTTTATAACAATTTGTTCTGAGGTTTGGTTTCAAATTTTCATTTAGGATACATAAAATAAGAACTTTTTCCCTGGTATTTTTGTGTCAGCTTCACTAAAGCAAGAAGAGTGGAATAGAGGCTGCCTGTTCAAAACTACAAAATACGAGCTGGCATTCAGTATTTGGTGGTCTGTCATGCATGTCAATTAAGTGACAGAAATGTTCTTTAACACATTGAGAAAGCTCCATATTCTAACTAACAAAAATTTGGTGTACCCTAGGTGACTTTGAGTTGAAAATCCTAAATTCAACATTCTTGTCAGTCCATTGACATATAACAAAAAATGTAGTCAGGCTTGTTGCCTAATGTTAAAACCAGATATTCTGTTACCAATTCAGTTTTTACCTAGAAAACATCCCTGTTACTCAATGGTGAAAATATTAAACATGAGCTGTATTGTTTACTGGACCATCTACTTGTGCATATCTTCATATATTTACTGCTATAGCAGATTTTTCCAAAAGCATTTAGAGTCAGATTTTTACATAAATTATGGCTTGTACACACCAATGAAAACATTACTCTGCAACCATTAAAAATAAAGTGATAGATTATATAGGGTGCCATGAAAAGCGGCCTAAGATATATTGTTGAGTGGAAAAGCTAATTGCAAAACAGTTTATATGGCATGATCCACTTTATCTCAAACAGACACACTCAGACACAAATATGCACGCACATATACACACAAAAACACACCCGTTCAAGTGCTTGCATTAGGAAAGTCATATTTGAGAGAGGGAAGAAAAGAAGGAATTTTAAATTGTCATCTTATGTTTTTCTGTACTGTAAAAACTAAGTTGTAACTATTAAAAATAATTTATACCTAATAAAAATTTAACTGTTTATTGATTAACTTTACGAATAATAATAAAATATATAATAAAATATATTAACAATATATTTTAATATTAATAATAATAAAATATAGAAATAATTAAAATATAAACTATTTATTATGTTCCCACATGGATGTTAATCACTAAATTAATTGTGGACATCTATAAGGCAGGTTAGGAGAGCAAGGCTAGGATGAGTAGTGTGTTTAGCTTGAAGGTGGTTCTTGGTTCTCTAGTTCTCTTAATGGGATGTGAGGACAGTGAAATCAGGACAGAAGTAGCAGAAAGCATTTCCAAACACACTGAAGCCAGTCTTTAGATATTATACATAATGAAAAGAAATAGGGGTGGGGAGGATTCTGGCCAAACAGCTAAGAAAGAGAGCAGAGAGTGGATACCAGAAAGAAAATGGATAATGGTTCTTTAGAGCATAAGTGCACAGGTTCACCTTGATGTTGCACAAAGGTTATATAGGCAATGACTCAAAGATGGGGGCTAGGTGACGTGTTTTGTCATTCAGCTGTTTATAAGGGAACAGGATTGTGTGGATAATGACAGACCAGTCCAAGCAGGACCCATGGAAGACGGAGGTAGAATTTACGTAATAGAGGCACAAGATTAAAGAGACCAAGGCCCCTACATTATACAACTGCAGCTGCCACCATTCACATCCTTATATAAGGCACCTCTGGAGCTGTGCAGTGCACTACCTGTTCAGTGGTCCACACTGTCCTGAAAGAGATCTTCATGATTTGATCAGAAAATTGCTTCAAGGAAAAGTATCAGTATTTTTCATTTGCTTTTAGAGACTGTGGCTCATACCGCAAACTATGATGGAGGTAGCTCTAGTAAGCACGATGTCTAGCCTATTCATTGAATACAGTAAATTAATGTATGATTAAATGATTTTGTTCCACTCAAAGGGCCTGAGATGGGGCAGTGAAGTGGAGACTATAGAGATCACTGTTTTGAAGATATTAACAGAGAAACTAGATGAATTTTGAGGCTTAAGTATAGTCCCTCATTTTTAAGGTTAAGAAAGACCTGGGCACAAATAAGAGCTCAAAAGAAAAGCTTCATGATAAGAGAATAATTTAAAGTGCTGGGGGCAATGACAGCAGAAATAAAAGCGTAGCAGGTGTGGCAAGAGATGAAACCCAGAGTGCAGGTAGAGAAATTCTCTATAGAAAAGAAATCATCTCTGCCTCTGAGACGGCTCAATTAGGAACTTCATATGTTGTAAGCATCATGATAGCACAGTTCAAAGTTCGTTGGAAGCATTAAATGAAATATTTTTATCCTGAGTAAAAAACGAATGATGTTCATTGGGTTTCTTCTAGATAATCTATCTTCTCCACAAATTTTGAGGATTGGCCACCTTCTAACGCTGATTGAACTAGTTTTTACTATTGTTCCTGTGGGCTCAAAATCACCAGTAGATAAGACAATGAGGTCGCCTAGAATAGAAGATGTATAATAGAGATAGATAACACAGGAAAGACTTTGGGAAGTGACATTTCATGGACATTTTTGAGAAATGAAAGGAAATAAATCCATACTGAACCATCTACAGAATACAAAGGTTTTTTTTAAATTAAAGTACTTGATATTTCAAGTTTAAAAAAATCATGTATAACTGTTAATGTGGTAATGTAAGCTGCAGAAAAAAAGGAGTAAAACATTAAAATCGAACTGACAAAAAAAATAAAATGAAGACTCTATGATTAATACTAAATCTCTCAGGAAGTTACCAATCAGATTTTTAATTGCATTAAAAGACTGATTTTTAAGACAGATGTTATACAAATATACACTCTACATAGTTAATACTCTTGATAGAGAAAATGTTACCAAAAAAACTAGTTTATTGTTGGCTTCTGCAGCTATTTAAATTCATCTTAGGATGGATCTTAACTTCTTGTGTCTCACACTACTTTGATAATATGATGAAAACTATGACCTCTCTAGTCAGGAAAAAAATAATCCCACACAAAACACACACATCTGGACACCAGGTGAAGAAACAGAATTCCTGTTACTTTTTCGTCTTCTTCCTCAAATTCTCTTTATCTTCTTTGGACCAATCAGTGCCAAAGAATTAGAGATACTCCATGAAAGGATCAGCAAAGATCATCACAAAGGAGAGTTTGGTCTTGATGACTTTTTAAAATGTAGAATTTATTGGATTCATGATTTATTTACAAAGTCATAAGTCACAGTGGCCTGCAACTTGATGATTTACAGTTGTAGTTTCATTCTTTACAAGTATGACAGACTTTTGTTAAAGTGATGATAACTGTGATTTATATGACAAGATGGAGGCTGACATTTTAGCAGGGATGGATCTGACATTTCTATTTCTGTACTTGGCCCACTACAGCAAGCAGATACTAAGGCTTGCAAGAATAAGAGTATGCTGTATTACATATGACTTGATTTAAAGGATTCTTTTGAAATTGGCAAGTCTAAAATTTGTCCTGTCATAACTATCTTTTGTAGTTCATGCTGTTGGATTCATTTTACTTCATGAGTTTGCATTTGACATTCTGATTCCATATGATTCTGTAAAATTTCTAAAATATTTTATGAGCTATATATGTGTGTGTGTACGTGTGCCTATGAGCATGTGTGATTGGCTTGGACTCATCATACCTGGATTCTAGTTCTAGTCAAGTTTTTACCCCAGTTTTTGTTTTTTTTCTTGTGCTGAGAACTCTTCAGTTTTACTCTCTTAACAACTTTCATATATAACATACGGCAGCATCAATTATACTAATTGTGTTGTACATTACATCCCTAGTACTTATTTATTTATCTTATGATTGAAAGTTTGTACCTTTTGACCACCTTCATTCAATTCCCTCTCCACCCATCTACCACCTCTGGTAATCACAAATCTGATCTCTTCTTCTATGAGTTTGTTTGTTTGTTTGTTTTTGAAGTATAATTGACCTACAGCACTGTGTTAGTTCCTGGTGCATGACATAAGGGATTCAATATTTCTATACATTACAAAATGATCACCACAATTAGTCTGGTTACCATCTGTCAACCTACAAAAATACTACATTATTATTGACTATATTGACTGTATTCCCCATGCTGTACATTCATTCTTAATTAACAAATATTTCTTAAGGATGGATTTCTGTTTATGTTTTTCGTAAGGATATACACTTTATTTTCTATATAATCAATGCATATATGTGGAATCTGAAAAAAATGGTATAGACAATCTTATTTACAAAGCAGAAATAGAGACACAGACGTAGAGAACAAATGTGTGGATACCAAGGGGGAAAGGTGGTGATGGGATGAATTGGGAGATTGGGATTGACATATATACACTCTTGATACTATGTATAAAATAGATAACTAATGATAACCTACTGTATAGCACAGGGAACTCTACTCAATTCTCTGTGGTGACCTAAATGAAAAGGAAATCAAAAAAAGAGGGGTATAGGTATACATATAACTGATTCACTTTGCTGTACAGTATAAACTAACGCAATATTGTAATGCAACTATACTCCAATAAATATTTTTTTAAAAAGGAGGGGGGAAGGGGGAGAGGAATAAATTGGGAAATTGGGATTGACATATATATACTACTATATGTAAAATAAATAACTAATAAGGACCTCCTGTATAGCACAGGGAACTCTACTCAATACTCTGTGATGGCCTATATGGGGATAGAATCTAAAAAAGAGTGGATATATGTATATGTATAACTGACTAACTTTGCTGTACAGCAGAAACTAACACAACATTGTAAATCAACTATACTCCAATAAAAATTTGAAAAAATAAAAAATAATAATTTGAAATTATAGACATTTAACTCAGGAAATAAAATGATTCCCTCAGACCATACAGCATACCCATGGTTAAGAGCTTTTATTGATAAGATTGCATTGGTAATATGTGGGAGACAGGATAATGGCCTCCCAAAGCTGTCTACATCCTTCCCAATCCAAGGTACCTATGAATATGCTGCTTTCCTTGGCACTTCACAGGTATGATTAAGGTTAAGGACCTTGTGATGAGGAGACTATCCTGGAATATCCAGGTGGACCCAACCTAATCACATGGGCCTTAAAATCAAAGAAGCTTTCCTAGCTGAGCTCAGAAGAGAGGAAGATGTGACTACAGAGTAGTCAGAGAGGTGCAATGTTGCTGACTTTACAGGTAGAGGAAGGGGGCCAAGAGCCAAAATATGTAGGCAGCTTGTAGAAACTGGAAAAGGCATCAAACAGATTCTTCCCTTGAGCCTCCAGAAGGCAATGCAACCCTGCTGACCCCTTGATTTTAATCCAGTGAGAACTATGTCACACTTCTACAGAACTCTAAGATAATAAATCTGTGTTGTTTTGAGCCACTAAATTTGTGGTAATTTTTTATGACAACGGTAGAAAATTATTGTACTGGGAAATGGTAAATTCAGACCAAAAGGGTAGATTTTTAAAAGACAGATGGATGGATGGATAGATAGAGAGAGAGATAGGAAAAATAGAGACATACCATGTGGTAATATAAATTTCAGAAAAATAGAGACATACCATATGGTAATATAAATTTCCAATATGTTAATGATATACAGAATGTTCCAAATGTATTGGTTAATAATGATTGTTCTATAGACAAAAATATAGGTGATGTGGGATTCTGGTGATTAACTTATCATTTGTGTTTACCCCCTATACATTCTGAGATGTAATTGAAATAGAGGCATTACATACAAAGATCACTAAACACATGAAAATAAAAAAAGGCTGTTGCTAACTCTAAAAAAACCCCTGAACTTTGTAAATGAAAGTAAATATACTAAATCGAGACTACTTAGAACAGCAGAGAACAATAATTATAGTCATAAAAATGAAACAATTCCATATAAATATAGTTAAATTTATATTGGGAGAATGGAGGATAGATTCAAAAGATAGATAAAATATTTTCTGCTGCAAAAAAAGAAAATCAACTCAAGGAGGTAGAATTATTGGGTCTGTTTTAATGATAATATACATTTGTGTAGGTATATATAGGGAATGGGGATCTCAAGGCAACTATATATACATATAATGGAAAATATATTTAATTAATAATTTATATGGTTTTTAAAATATATCAAATAATGTCAAAAGTCCTCATAGAGGAAATAGCAATCCCCTGCCACCCAGCCCTATCCTGCTGCTCTAGGCATCACCACTTTCACCTGCTTTAGCTCCTTCTTTTCGTGTTAGCCTACATGCTTTTAAAAATGTATGTCTACCACCACCTGTTAGTTCAACAATTTTGGACACTAGAGTCCTACCACATGTAATGAGGATTGTACCTGTCTTTCTATCCATTACCTGTTAGTGGATTACAGAGGCAGATCCTCCTTATCTCCGTTGCAACTTGTTAACAGAGTATTCTGAACTAAGTTGTCCCTCTCAGTATTTAATTTCTCAGCACAAGCTCATAGGTTTTCTAGACATTTGTTAAATATTTAATCTGCTGGTTATGGGTCCCCTCTTCACGGCAGATTTAGATGTTATAGTGACCAGTAGGCAGCTTGTAAATGAGGCTCTATGGGGTTTCTAGAGAGAATGAGGTAGTCCTTGAAATAGCAACCATAGGGCTGAACCCAGTGGGGCCCCAACCAGAATGACTAAGAATCAGTATTCAGTGAGACAAGAGAGGAACAAGTGGATGGTGGCAGACATGAGGGGAGTGATTTCAAGAAGGATGGATAGGTCAGTTACATTCAATCTGAGTGGAAGATGAGGAGGTGACCATTGCTTTCACAATTCGGAGGTTATATGTGACCTTGGCAAGAGCAGTTTCTTCAGAGTCCTGGAGCCAATCGCTCCACTGGAGTGAATTAGAGAGGGCATGCATCACATGGTGGTGACAAGTTTACCTTAGGTCCCTTGTTGTAAAACATCATTTTGTTTCAAATTTAGGTGACATAAAGATTAACTTATATGATTAGTTTTATCAGTTTAAAGGCACATTAAGTTTCTCAAAATAAGAAATAAATACCTTGTGCTCTTCAGGTACAAATATAGTTTCATTTTCATTTCAAACTACATGTTTAATGTTCGTTGAGTATGTGTCACTCTCCTAGGTCCTGTGGGAAATACAGAATAGAACAAACTTATTCTAGAATATAAATGTTATCCATAAACATCACTAAAATACTTAAGTAAACATTGATACACAGTAATAAGGTACCTACCTAGCTAGTCTGAACTTTACTGCCTGGAGCTCCAATGATGTAGAAAGGAAGATGAATACCCTAGGGCGAGGAAGGAGGGAAGAAGTTTAATATCTTTTCTGTGACTACCTAATCCTTGCTAGAGTTGGAGGAAGGAAAGTAACTGACAGATGTAAATTGCCTACTATGTGTCATATACAGAGTTTGTTGCTTTCTGTGTAGTATAAATTTATCCTTTTAACAAATAGAGGTAGTAACTCTGATTATCCTCATTTTACAAATGAGGAGACTAAGTCTAGAAGAGGTTTACTTTACCTCTTTCTTACTGTCTGTAAATGTGGCCCAGGTAGAAAATTGGTAAAACCCAACTTTGAAGTAAAGATATACTAACTTTTGTTAATGCCTATGATAAGTCTTCCTTCCCTATATGACTGCTTACATCCTAAGTCAGTGTTCTCAGGGAGACAAAGTCTTTGGGCATTCAAAATGTTTCTATTACAATATAGTAAATGGTGTTTTTGTAGCAGTTAGGAAACATAGAGGAATGATCCAACCTATGTTTTTGTATAATAGACAGTGGCAGTGAATATCAGTTTGCCTTATTGTATTATAAACAATTTAGAAAAATTTGTAGCTGTCTTTTCAGAGTGATATATTTAAATTAAAGAGCCATATCCTTAATTATTACTCTTACTGCTATTTTTAAAATGAAGGAATGAACTCTGCAGCTTTCAAAAATTTGTCATTAAATTTAGGAAAAGTTAGTAGGTCTGCCTTCTTCCTACTTTACACATGAAATCTTTGTTGAATATTCAAAAGAATGCCTAAACTCTTAACAATTTAATTTAGCTAACCTTTATGTTAGGTATGCTTTAATATCCCATCGTTATAATGACAGACTTTCCTGTTGCTTCGGTAATAATTGCTAAATTTGTCATTATGCATGAGTACCATTGTCTGAATTACTTTAGGTGATTTCCTATGGTGTTTCATATTCTTAGAACACAAATGCAATTTAATATTATTTTAGGGTGGGGTAACATCTTTTCTTCAAATAACATACTAGTTAAATGTATGGCTTAAAACAGACACGCCTACATATTCACATTTACAGAGTTGTTATTTTTAAAATTTATATAGACAATGACATTTTCCTTTAATTTCCTCTTTGTTATGATGTGTGGCATAGGAAGAGAGAAAAATACTAAAATTTTCTATTTTCTCATGACTGTTGTGTCTTCTGCCTTTTTCTTTTCTGGCTACCATTGTTGTATTGAATTCCCTGTTCAACATCAATGGGAACTAGATAAGAGCTCCAGATAAACTTACACTTTATTGAAATGTATAAATATGAAGATGCATTACATTGTAATGTACACTGTGTTCAACTTACTTGCACACTTCAATTTTGCCATTGCCTCTGTGAAGTAACGTGATGCCTCTAAAGTCTTCCTTGCTCTAGGTCCTATAATCAGCATGTACTGGCAGTGTAACCTTTTCAGGTTATTAACCTCTAAGTTCTGTAGGATGAGGATGGTAATGGTGCCTAATTCATTGCTGAGGTTTAGGGAGGTAGTACACATAATGTGTTACCACGCCATCTGACATATCTTAAGTACTCAATAAAGATTAACCAGTAAATGTTAGCTAATATATTTCCTAACTGGAAGATCCACTTGGCTTTTTAAAATGCTTTCAGATAGTATGACTGTTTTGCAGGGGTTTTCTAAATAGGAATACCTTGACTTGGTATAGTACTCAAGTGAGATATACACATGTATATACGTATGTATGTATTATACATCTGCTAAAAGACTACACTCTGATGATAACTTAGTTTCAAAACATTTTATTTCTTAGGAATATCTGTATAGTGTATATGGCTAGTTGGAATTTCTCACAGCATTTCTATCTTATGATGGGTCACTTTATGGTCATTATGGTACATGCAGTTTTTTGGGGTTTTTTAGGTTTATTTTCAGGTTTGTTGAGGTAAAATTGACAATAAAGTTGCTTATATTTAAGGTGTCCTGCTTGATATTTTTTTTCTTTTTAAATTAATTTTTCTTGGAGTATACTTTCTTTTTTTTTTTTAAAGAAGATGTTGGGGATAGGAGTTTATTAATTAATTTATTTTTGCTGTGTTCTGTCTTCATTTCTGTTGGAGGGCTTTCTCTAGTTGTGGCAAGCGGGGGCCACTCTTCATCGCGGTACGCGGGCCTCTCACTATGGCGGCCTCTCTTGTTGCGGAGCACAGGCTCCAGATGCGCAGGCTCAGCAGTTGTGGCTCACAGGCCTAGTCGCTCCGCGGCATGTGGGATCCTCCCAGACCAGGGCTCGAGCCCGTGTCCCCTGCATTAGCAGGAAGACTCTCAACCACTGCGCCACCAGGGAAGCCCTTGGAGTATACTTTCTTTATGATGTTGTGTGCGTTTCTACTGTACAGCAAAATGAATCAGCTATACATATACATATATCCCCTCTTTTTTGGATTTCCTTCCCATTTAGGTCACCAGAGTGCATTAAATAGAGCTCCCTGTGCTGTTTTTAAAAGGAATCTATTACTTTGCAGTATGTAATTTTGACCTATATTTTACATGCTGCCATACTTCATGTATTTCATATAAATACTTGCAGATGGGAGGTACATTCTTCTGTTTCCAACAAATGCAAAAGATGTATTTGTATGTCTATATATTAAAATTTTGTTGTGAAAAATTATATAGAAACAGAAAAGTGAATAAAAACAAGTATACATTGGGATGACTGAATTACTTAAAAGAAAAAATTCATGTAACCATCACCTAGTCTAAAAATCTCTAGCCCTGATATGCTATCTCTGGTGCCCCTTACTATCCACAGCCCTCCCCTCCCTTGTTCTTCCCAACTGGCAAAGGAAATGGTATCTTCATTTGTATGGCTATCATTTTTCTTGGTTTCTTTACCATATTACAACCTGAAAATGTATCCCTAAAGGCTATAGATTTGCTAGTTTAAAATTTTGTCTTTATGTAAAGGTTTTACTGGGACACATATGGATTGAACTGGACATGGTTCATTTTCCCCACACATGGGTAAGTCTTTACTTGAAAACAAGTATTAGCAGAGCCTCAGCGGTTAAGAGCACAGACTCTGTAGAGCTGGGGAACCTGGGTTCAAATGCTGGCTCTGCTTCAGTAACCTTGAGAAGGTTTTTCAACACCTCTGTACCTCAGGTTCCTCAAACTGTATAACTCAGTAATGATGATACTGAACCAAACTTGGGTCTGCTTGCTCACACACAGTAAAGCCAATCTACTGAGGTCAGGTTGTGGTAAAAGAAAGTGCAGCATTTATTGTAAGGCACCAGACAAGGAGTCTGGAGCAGCTATTGCTTAAAAAACCCGAACTTCCTGATGGGTTTCAGGGAAGCATTTTTAAAGACAAGGTGCGGGAAGGGAGTCACAGGGTATGTGACAGCTCATGCACAGTTCTGTGATAGGTTGATGGTGAGGTAACAGGGCGGTGTCATAGGGGTTAACATTATCAATCCTCAGGTGCCAGTAGGTCTGAGGGCTATGGGCTCATGTTCAACAAGTAGTTAACTTCTTCCATTTGGTGGGGGTTTTAGCATCTGTAAAACAACTCAGGAAATGTGCATCAGATACTGTTATCTAGGTACTTCAGGGAGGAACTAAAGATTCTGTGACTGCCATATGGCTGATTTACTGTTTAAATTCTTACCGGTTCTCATGGCCCACCTGCTACTTTTGTCACTACGTGTTCACATCCTTTTAATCATTGATTCTTGAGCCAGGGGAAGCCTGGGAGGCTACAGCTTTTCTAGAAACAAGAGGCAAGCAGAGGACATGATGGGAGGGGTCTGTCCAGGAAAGCCCTATAGCATCCTGCTTGGTTACAATGATAGTGTTAAATCATAGGATTGTTAGAAAAATAAAGTTAATTGACTTGGTAAAGTGCTTTGCATTTACTAAGTAAATATAACAACTGTTATAATTGTGTTGTTAGCAATAACCCTTGGTTTACTCAACATACTCATGAATTTCCAATATCTGATATATTCATCAGTCTGTGAAATCACTAAGAGTATATAGTCTGAGAGCCAAATATTTTAATGGTAGGGTATTCTCAAAAAAATTTTAAAATAGTGAAGATGCAATTGTAGCATACTTCTTTCTATCTTCAGCCATTAATGATAAACACAGATAGCTGCTCTTCTGCCATGAAGAGTTTGTATCATTGTTGTTGGCTTGACAATCTGCCGTGTAAATCTGTGCCATGCTCTTGTCCTCTTCTGCACACAGCTGAGATAACTGAACAAAAAAGCTTTAATAGAGAGCGAATGCTTTCCTGGCTCCAGAACACTATATTCTATTCAGCATGAGATAGATTCTGATACTGTGAGGGCCTTTTAATGTTTTATTCTGAAAACAAGGTCTAAATTTTGAAAATTATAATTTTGAAGGTTTTTTCCTAAATAATATGATCACCACATTGATATTCACAGTCACTGTTGGTGAACAGGTATGAGCATGATGTAGCAGAAAGATGTCAAGCTTGATGTATGAGTTTGTTAGGGTTGCCATAACAAAGTACCACAGATTACATGACTTAAACAGCAGAAATTTATTTTCTCACAGTTCTGGAGGCTAGAAATCTGAGATCAAGGTGTCATCAAATGTGGCTTCTTCTGAGGCCTTGTTCCTTTGTTGGTGGATGGCTGTCTTCTCCCCGTATCTTCAGGTGGTCTTCCCTCTGTACATTTATTTCTGTGTCTACATTTTCTCTTCCCATAAGGATACCAGTTATACTCAACTAGGGGTCATCTAATGACCTCATTTTAGCTTATTTTCCTCTTTAGAGACCATATCTCCAAATACAGTCACATGCTGAGGTTCTGAGGGTTAGGACTTATGGATTTGGGAAGACACAATTGGGCCCCAAGTACCTGTGTGTCAGGATGCAAAGTGTCTGATTCTGTTTTGCTATAACAATAAGAGTCTAGTTAGACACTTAACTGATCTGGTCTATATAAGTTTTCTTCCAGCTGTGACATATCATGATGTAGGTCAAAATTTACATAAATGTAAATATCTAAGACATTATCATGCATAGAATCATTCACTGAAGTCATCAGTTCTGTGAGGAGTGGTCATTCATTTTTAAAAGTAATTTGAACTTAGTCTTCAGTGACTCCCCCCAATCCCTGTTTCTTCTCTGTTAAAAGTTTGATCTGTACTCTAGAAGAGCACTGCCCAATAGAACTTTCTGTGATGACAGAAATGTTCTGTGTCTGATGAATATAGTGAGGTAGCTACTCAATAGCCCCATGGCTAATTGAGCATTTAAAATGAGGTTAGTGTGACTGAAGAACTGAGTTTGCATTTGTAATTTTATTTTTAACTTTAATTAAATTCACATAGCCACTGTAACCAGTGCTGCCATATTGGAAGTAAAGTTCTAGTTCATCTTTAGAGTTTTTTTTTAAACTGTATCTGAAAAAAACAATGGTATATTTTTTATGTGTAGAGGGAGGACTATAAAGCATAATTAAATTTTTTCTATATTTTGTGCTATACATTTTTTCAGTTATTATCTTCTGTATACATGGGCTATGTGTTTATGTGTGTATGTGATAATCAATGTTCTTACTTCTTGATGGATTGTCACTTCTCTTATAATCCTTGTGTAGAATTTTGTCTAAAGTTTCATTTTTTAATATTTATATAGTTTTTCTATAAGTTATGTATAGGTATATCTGTGTATACGTACATATACACACACAGAGTATCATATTATTTTCTGTCTTTCAGAGTTGTTTTGCTTTCTGCCCTTTTCAAAAGGTATATTTAGAAATGGATTTCCAAAAATTCAGTCTGATTACCTCTGTCTTAAAACGTGAAATGATTCCTTTGTTCTAGTATTCTTTAACTATATTTGAGCAAACCAGTTGTGTGTGCTTATGTGTGTGTGTGTGTGTGTGTGTAAATAGAGTTAAGATATAATTAAATGTCTCTTATCATTTGTCTAACATGCTGGTGCAGATAATGAAAATCAATTTAGTAAGGAGAAACAGTAGCTCTTAATTGATTTAGGTGAATATAAAGTTATGAGCTCTTTTCTCTCTTTAGTTGTGTTCAGTTCTACAAACAGCTACCAAGTAACTTGTATGATTCTAAATGTCACATAGCCTCACTGTTGGACAGGCATTACCTTGCATTTTTTTGGTACCATATATTGAATTTTAAATTGGGTTATCAGGCATATTATAATATGAGCAAGCTATCCTGGTTACAATGTTCCCTTGTGGAGAATATTTTAGCTTAAATGTTGCAGTCAGAGGAAAGCCAAAATAGCAAGTATTCAGTGAGCAGTCTGTTCAAGGATCGAAACTGAGCTACTTGAAATAGCATAGATATTCAGTATCTTAGTATTAGAGATGCTGTATATCCAGATGGGACTCCCCAGACACAAGACTCTAAAATGGAAGTTTGCATGCAGGAAGAATACTTGCAGGGAGTAAGGGAAGCAGGAATGGGCAGAAGGAGAGGTTGACCATGATGAGGTTGTAAATGAAGTCTCAGGTGGTATCATGGGCAGCTCTGAAGCTGAGATGGCCCTTGCAAGTTGTCTGGCATTGAAGCCAGTGTCTGTGCTTCTGTACTCCAGCATCAACCAGTCCCTGGATGTTTGCTGTCCCCAGGGAGGGGGTGCAGTCTCTAGTGAGGCAGCTCCCTTGTCCAGGCAGTTACTGAGAAGGAACTAACTTTTGAGCTTGTAGGAGCTAATACTCCCAACTGGGGAAAAATGAATGCTTTGTTCCTGACAGGGGATCCAAGAAGCCCACCAATATATCTTTTACAACATACTACTTAGAAGAGAGGAAAAGTTTGTGTTTAATTCTTTTCATTAAGCACTGGGGTATTACAATGACATTACTTATGTCGGACAGTCAGGATGTTTCTCTGGAAGAGTATACAATTCATATATTAAGGTTTTCACTTCCTCAGTATATTTTAGTGCTTAAGTAGTTCCTTAACTTGAAAGGTGGAGGTGTCTGAAATGATTATTGATAACTTCAGTAAAACTATTTTTTTCTGACAAGGAAGTAACATCAGAAAGACTAACCTAGGGAGATTAGAGGGATGGAAGGATAAAAGGGAGTGAATGCTATCAAGAGAAAAGTGTTCTAAGAATCAGAGAATGGTCAACTGTGTTAGTTGCTGACAGGAAGTCAGAAAGATATGGACTGAGGAATACCCACTAGATTCACAACCAAGTGGTCCTTAGTTCCTTTTAAGGTGAAGAACTGGAGACCGATTAACAGCTTGCAAGGAGTGAAGAAGTGATTGACTGATTCATAAGAGAGAAGGTGTATTTGACAATTTGAACATGTGTCAGTGCTGACCAGAAGGAGCTTATGAAGAGAAATTCAAAGAACAGAGACCTAGGGGCTAACATCTCTCACCAATGAGGAGGTGGAAAAGAGTATGTTCTGGAAAGAAGACATAGTATAGAAAACTCAAACAGCAATCTGTCTACCTAATTAAGCTCTTTTATTAACTTAAAGGAAGAAATATTTAACAAAACACTCTATTGTTGTTAATGGCTAATTTTAAGTAAATTTATTTAGATAAAGGAACAGAATGTTAAGTATGTAACATTAAAACCAAAAGCCAAGCTTACATTGTAGAACTTATTCTCTTTATTTGTTTGATTGTTTTTATATGCCCAGCTCCATTTAGAAATCTAAAGGATGTGAACTACTGAATTTAGCAGTTTGCCTGGAAAAAACAGAAATATTGTTAAAATGCAGCATTCCAAGGTAGGGCAGGGATGTTTTAGTCACAATCCCCAAGCCTTGATCTGCATTTCTTAGCTCTATACTGCACATTTCAAATTTATAGATTCATTCAATCATTAAGCTTTAATTTTAAAATTAAGTAATGTTCTAAAGCACCTACTATATGTAGGCTGGTTCTAAGTAATGGGTATAGCAATAAAAAACAAAATCCTACCTTTGTGAGTGATCATTCTAGTGGAAAAGAGAAACAATATACAAAATGTTTTAGTAAAATTAGTAGTATGATAGTTGGTGATAAGTATTATAAGGGAAATGCCTGGATTTGGGGGCAAGGAACTTAACAATTTAAGTTGAGTAGTCAGCAGAGGCCTTTGGGAAGGTAATATCTCAGTAAAGGACTAAATAAGGCAAGGATACAAGGTCTTCTCATGCGTGGATCATGAGCATTCTTAACAGAGGGAAGTTTTTTAGATGCAAAGATCCTGAGGTAAATGCATGGCTGAAATATTTGAGAAATAGCAAGGGGTCTGTGGGCTGGAACAAACTGAGAGATGGAGAGAAAGAAGATTGGGAGATGAGGGCAGAGAGATAACAAGAATCTGGGAAGCCATTGGAGTATGGTTGATATTTAGTTGGTAAGTGTAATCTTGTGGTTTATAATAAGAAATATATATCTGTTATGTTTCTGACACAGACCTTGGAATTTCCTGTGATAAGAGCAATTAAGGTGTCTTTTGTTATGTTAATGAGGTGACTTTTGGGAAACCCTTAGGTAACCTAAAGATGGAAGCTGGTTGCCGTGGGAACCAACCACATGATTAGAGGGTTAGATCTTTCAGGTCATCCACTTCCAAGTGGGGAGAGAGGCGCTGGAAGTTGAATCAGTTGCCAATGACCAATGATTTAATCAACCATGCCTGTGCAATGAAGCCCTTATAAAAAAACAAAAGTTAGGAGAGGTTCTGGAGTGGTGAACATGTGGATGTTTGAGGGACAGTGGTATACGCCATGAGATCATGGAAGCTCCATCCCTTTCCGCATACCTTGTCTTATGCATTTCTTTCATCTGGCTGTTTCTGAGTTATATCCTTTTGTAGTAAAATGGTAATGTCGTAAGTAAAGTGTTTCTCTGGGCTGTGTGAGCCGCTCTAGCAAATTAATGGAACCTAAGGAGGGGGTCATTGGAACCTTTGATCTATAATAGCCAGTCAGTTTGAAGCACAGGGACAACCTGTGCTTGTGACTGGCATCTGAAGTGTGTTGGGAGGGGGCAGTCTGGTAGGACTGAACCCTTAACCTGTGGAATCTGATGTTATCTCTGAGTAGATATTGTCAGAATTAAGTTGAGTTTTAGGACACCCAGCTGGTGTCTGAGAATTGCTTGTTGGTATGGGGACCCCCCTCACACACCCACATTGGAAATGGATGTGAGGCTTATTTTAGTAGGTACTGATCCAGTCTTAGACTGACGCTGGCATCTATTTCAGTCTGTCAGAGCCATGTTATATTCCCTGTTAAAGTTTTCGAATATATCCTTACACTGAGAAGTTTGAGCAGAGGGGTAACATGATCTGACATGTTTTTACAAAATCACTCTTGCTGACATATGAGAAAATACTGAAAGGGACAAGGGTGAAAGTAAAGAAACCAGTTAGGAGGTTATTGCAATAATCCAGACAAAAGATGATTATGGATTGAACTTGAGTGTAACCAGTGGAGGGGTGAGTTGTGGTCAAATTCTGGATGTAATTTGAAGATTGAGGCAACAGAAACTGCTGACAGAGAGGCTTGTGGGTATGAGAGAAAGTAATGAGTCATGAATGCCTCTAAGGCTTTTGGCCTGAGCAACTAGAAGAATGAATTGACATTAACTGAGATGAGAAAGACAGCAGGAAAGTAAAAGTAGGTTTGACAGAGATGATCAGGAGCTTGGATGCATTAAATTTAAGATGCCCATTAGTCATCCAAGGGAGTTTGTAATTACATGTCTGGAATTTAATGGGATGTACCAGGCTGGAGGTAAAAATGTTAAGTCATCAGTCTATAGGTGGTATTTAAAGCCAGGAGACTAGATGAAATCACAAAGGGAGTGAGTATAGATAAAAGAGACAAGAAGTCCAAGGACTGAGCCCCGCAGTACTCTGAAATTAAGAGTTAGGGAGGAAGAGAAAGAGCCTGCAAAGAAGAAATGGCAGAGAAGTAGGAGGAAAACCAGGGCAAAGAAGTGTATTGAAAACTAAGTGAAGAAAATAGTTTATAGAGGAGGCAGTGCTTAACTATGTCAAAGACTCCTGACTAGTCAAGTAAGATGAAGACTAAGAACTGACAGTTGCATGAAGTAGCATTTTCAACTTTAAAGCGTTCATTTCATTTTACCATATGAGCATATAGAAATCAGGCCTTCTAGGAGACATTCTTGCATTCCAATCCCCAGTTATTAAACCTGTGTAATTTTGTTGATTAATTTAAAAATTCAACCAGAATTCCAAACAACATTGGAAATCATTTTGACAAATATTTACATAGTGATCTCACCTCAAAATGTAATATCCTAAATAGTCAGACTCTGAAAAGCAGTATTATTATTTTCTTCATTTTTGTTCAACTCAGTTCTTTTAATGATGATGTAAAGATATGCCATGGATAAGACCAACACCTTTGGAAGTCAGACATCAATCTCTTATATTCTTAATAAGTTTTCCACTTAAAATAATGTCACATATCATATTACATCCAGAACTAAGCTTGTATAAAGGATCAAAATAGCACATTTTTCTTTGGAAAGTAAATTACTATGTATACCTTATAGAAATAAGGCTAGTTGACAAACACAGGTTTAAAATCAGTAGAACTCTACAGTTTATAAAACATATGCATATATTACATCTTTCAACAATATTATGTGAATCATCACCAACCAAAAGTCTGTGTCTGCTGTTATGTGGCTGCCTTCCTCTCTCATTTCCGGGAATAGTCTTCAGTTATAGACATCTTAGGTAGGGGGTTGTTTTCAGAAGAGTACTTGTTGGGGCCCAGAGTAGCCTACCCCCAAATGTGCCTCAATGACATATTGATTATTTTGAATTAAAGTTATTTAAGAAATGGTCAACACAAGAGGGATACTCTGACCCTCTTCTGTCTCCCTGAAAGCAGGAAATAAGTCTCTCATGTCAGAGGTGTGCTCCCTGCCTCTGGATTTAGAAGGACACCCTTATCACCAAAGAGAGAGAATTTGGGCCAAGAAGCCTATATAAAAAACCTTGCTACTTCTTTAATTTATTATACTACCCAAAGCCCAAACTCTGTTTAGATTCCTTGCTAATTGGGCACCTAAAACCTGTTTCTTTGTCCTGTCAATTCCTCATAAATTTATTGTTTCTTTGTCTAAAATGTATAAAAGCTGCCTGCTTTGGCCACTTCTTAGATCTCGTTTCTGTGCATGAACTAAAACTTTTTTTTTCTTCTATTAATCTGCCTTGTGTCATTTTTATTATTAGTCCAGGCACAAGAACTCGAGAGGGGTGGAGGGGGAAATTTCCCTCTGCCCAGCATACCAATAAATTGTTACCATCACCAGGAAGCAGGATTCTTACAGTGTTCTCTAGCCTTACACACTAGCCTGGCTGGAACATTGTGCAGGGTGTAAAAGGTGGGTGGAGTTCCGAGAGTGCAGCCTAAAGCCCCAATGGGGAAAGCAGGTACTGTGTATGGGCTGCCCCACTGGGAACTCTGACCTATGAACAGCTGAGGATCGGCCTAATTGATTCTAACCTGAAGTGTGGGGCCTTGTTTTATGAGGGCAAGAGAAACACCATGAATAGAGAAAGCATTGCATCTGAAATCTTTAGAGAGAATACATAGATTCTACATTATTCTCGATATTCTGCTGCCCTATTTAACCTAATAAGGTATAAAATATACAAAAAGGGCAATAAAGGGTTTTTGTATAAAGAATCCAACCAAATATATAGCATTGTGTGGGCTTCCCTGGTAGTGCAGTGGTTGAGAGTCCACCTGCCGATGCAGGGGACATGGGTTGAGCGGCTGGGCCCGTGGCCCATGGCCGCTGAGCCTGTGCTCTGCAACAGGAGAGGCCACAACAGTGAGAGGCCCGTGTACCGCAAAAAAATTAAATATATATATATATATATATATATATATATATATAGTGTTGTGGATCTCTAACTTACATTTATCAAAATAAAACAAGCAAGCACTCAAAGAATAGATGCTAAGTATATTGTCTTGATCCAGAGTGTGGCTGTCTACTGAATTCCTTCAATACAGGCTTGATAAGACCTTAAGCACAGCCTATCAGCCTGTAGCGCAAGATTTATTGCTGAATCACCTTTTTTTACTTTAAAGAGTATTTTATTTACTCTGTTTTCCATTAATAAATCTTCCGTTCCTTCATGTGGATGGATAGCTATGTCTTTCTCTTTTAAATCAGGGACAGACTGTTACTCGTTATGATCCTTTCCCTTCAAAAGTATAGAATGGAAAGAGTGTAGCAAGCTAAAACACACATCAGTTTTTGTGAAAATACGTATCACAGAATTAAAAACATTTTTAATATCCTAAACTGCAGTCTACTGCCTATGCTATCGTCTGGAGAGCTTGGCTTCTCAAAGCACGGCTCAAGAATATTTATGCAGTCTGACTATAGAGCCTAAAGCTAAAACAAGAATTTAAAGTTACAGGACAAGAGTTTCATCTTAGGAAAATCCATGGGAAAAAATTCCCATGGAATCATATAGATCGAAATTCTGGCTGCCAGCAATTATGGTCAAACAGATAAAAAGAACTCCATGTATAATATAGTTCCAATTTAGTGCTCTGTGTCTCTCCCCATTCCCATATAAAGTACTGAAATTATTCAGTGCCACTGGATCCCTCATACCACTGACAGAACAATCACCCTGACACTTTTCCTGTTAAGCCTTTCTACCTGAGGCCTTCCACAGTCCATCACTTCCCTTCATTAAATCCATGGTGAAAGCAGCAGCTATCACTGAAAGTGCAGTAATGCATACCAAGTGGACCCAAACATCTTAGTAGCTACATGGTGGAATTTATTTTCAACAACCTGGAAGCCTCAGTCTAATATAAGATTATCTTTTCATTATGGTTTCCTTTTATGAATGTATTTTGTCTCAGGTAATAAGAACCATATTAATTTTTTAATATTGTAAAGGCAAAGTGTTTTGTTTCATTCAAATGGCCATTTATTGCATACCTACTATATGGCAGACACTGTGCTAAGCACAAAGGATGCTAAGCCTCCTAGACATGGTCCCTGCTTTCTAACTGGTAATGCTTGTATGTGAGGTATCAGTAGCTCTCAACCGGTTTCAGATTAGCAAGTCTCTATGTAGGCAAAGTAGCATTTGAAGGCTAAGTTCACACACACATACACACACACACACACTATTATTGTTGAAAGATATGTGGACACTGTTGGGATTAGAACATTTAAATTTAGTTTACTTA
Source organism: Hyperoodon ampullatus (assembly GCF_949752795.1). NCBI lineage: Eukaryota > Metazoa > Chordata > Mammalia > Artiodactyla > Ziphiidae > Hyperoodon > Hyperoodon ampullatus. Next base: position 108,713,037 of record NC_136917.1, read on the forward strand.
ATAGCATTTTGTCATTTAGCTTTTTCTTAATCAACGAACCTTGAAAACGCAATTCAGATTATGTGAGAGTTCACAATTTTTTGACATTTAAAAGGAGCCTACTTATTCAGAAATATTCAATTTCACTGTTACACAGATTATGTACATAGTTTAACCATACCCTCATCATAGTGCTGTTAAGCGTAGATTCACTTACAGGTGCCTTTAGAAACATTCTTGTAGATATCGACTTCTTGTGACAGTTGTTTGGTTTGTTTGTTAAACTAAATTTCAACCCATCACAGAGCTTTCACTGGTACACAGAATGTCACTGAAAATAATAGTTTTTATAGATTTTTCCCATTGTCTTCTGGATGATAACTGATGCTTAGCAACTAATCAAAACATATATCTTTCAAGAAGGAGTGGGACAGCGTTTTCTTTGTTGTACTGGAAACAAAGGTAGCATTACAGCAATAAGCTGTGGCATCTGTCTCCAGTTATGCTCTTTGGTCTGAATTCCTCAAGACTTTTGTTTTTATTGAAGTCCTCTTAATTACGATGTTAGGACAAAACTATTTAAAGACTTTTAGAAGTTAGAATTATTGTTATATGAGGTAGAAACATCTTTTCGTCAAAAGCAAACAAAGAGGAAAAGCAACTAAGTAACCCTAAGACTATTTTCCTTAATAATGTCCATCTCGTTAGATTTATTATAATCAATTCTTCAAGCAAATGTGTGTTTGTTTGTTTGTTTGTTTGTTTGTTTGCGGTACGCAGGCCTCTCACTGTTGTGGCCTCTCCCGTTGCAGAGGACAGGCTCCGGACATGCAGGCTCAGCGGCCATGGCTCACAGGCCCAGCCACTACGTGGCATGTGGGATCTTCCCGGACCGGGGCATGAACCCGTGTCCCCTGCATCGGCAGGCGGATTCTCAACCACTGCGCCACCAGGGAAGCCCAAGCAAATGGTTTTTGAACATGATGATGGCACTGTGTACCATTATAGGTGCTGGTGATAAAGTGGTGAAGGATAGGCCTTTGTCCACAGAGATGCTGTGGCCTAGTGAGGGAGGACCAGTACACAGAACAGGTGCATGTGTATGGTAGCAGTGCCATAGGAGACTTGCCATGGGGTTTCTGGGAGGAGTTCTTTCACCCAGAAATGGGTGTGGAGGGAGGGCAGGGAAAGGGGCTCCAGCTTGGGAAGGTCAGTCCGTAGTTAAGAGGTGAAGACTCAGAAGTGTGTTGGGGGGAGGATTCTTGTCAAGTGTGTGTGGAAAGTGCGGAGGTGTGTTGCTGGTGTTGGGAGTGGAGGTGGAGGGAAGGGAGTGGATTCCAAGGTGATTTACAGGGTAGAAGATGAAGAGGACTTGGCGGTCATAGACTGAATGCTGGGGATGAGGGAGGAGAGAGCTCCTGTACACAGTCCTGTCTTGTGTAGCTGGATGAATGGTTGTGCTCTTCCCTGAAGGCTCTGGGGTAGTTAGAGGGAACATACGTTCAATTTTGAATATAATAAACTTGGTGCTATAGCGGTATATGAATTGAGATAATCAATTGACAAAAAAAGACAAACAATGGCCAGAGAAGTAGGAAGAAATCTAGGAATATATGTTAGGAAACTAGGAATATATGTTAAAGGTGTTTCCTGAAGAGATAATGCTTGTGTTGCTAAAGGATGAGAGATTGAGAAAGATTTGTGAATTGCAAGTAGTAGTAGTTCAGTATGGCCAGACATGGACAAGAGTTTGTGTCTAATTCTAAATAATTGAGATTTTTCTTTTAAAGTGAATGGTGCACCTCTGAAGGATATTAAGTTATAGTCTGGTTTACTTTAAAATGACCTTTAAAGGAAAACTTGGGGTTATACTTAGCTGTAAAAATAGGAGTCCTTAAAGTAAAGATACCTTGGCAAAGCGGAGTTATCTCAGTTTGTTCTCGTGAAAGAAAAATAGAGTTAGGGTGAAGAAAACTGTTTATTTGAAAAAAGCAGTCAACTATAATCAGAGCATTTTCTAACTCTTAGAACATAAACCTGAATAGTTAACTGATCTTATAATTCTTATAATGATTACAATCATAATGTTATGATTATTGTAGCATCAGCAGCTATTTATTAAATAATCACATGAGATGGTATAATTGGGAAGAAACTGTAGCCCTGCTTAGTGGGTATTTATAGTCAATTCTTTAATATGTTTCTTATATTCCATGTTTGCTCTTATAAGTGAATACTGAACATAGCAACCCAATATGGAATTTCACCAGCTTATCTTCTTTCACAGTGACATGTACGTTTAAAAATAAAGAAGAACAGAAAGAAACAGACACAGTTTATTTGAAGTTAATTTGTACCATTTTATCTCTCTTACATGATATTTGATTAGGTAATCCCAAGAACAAATTCATTGATAAAATATAATCAATATGTAGTAGTTTTTCAAAAAAATGTTAAGAAACACACTGAAAAATACATAATGGATAGTCAGTTAGTGAATGTCAATATTGGATACTTAACTACAGATGTCAGCTTCCTCAACTTAAATAGAAGAAGACTGAACAGTAATCAGGAAAATGCAAACTAAAGCAATAAAGAGAGGTGGTACTATACGTATCAGTTTGCAGAGAATAAACAGCCCAACAGCACCAAGTGTTGGCAAGAATGTGGAATAACGGAGACTCACACACTGATAGTGGGAATATTAGTAGGTGCCACTGCTTTGCAGAGCAACTTGAAAATAGTTTAGTACATGCATATCATTTGACCCAGCAACTCTGCCTCTAGATATATATCCAAAAGACATTTTTGCACAGTGTTTAAGGAGAAACATCCTAAAGTGTATTAGCAAAAACAAAGCAAAACTGGAAAAACCTAAATCCTAAATATCCATCAACAGGAGAAAAGGTAAATGCATTCCAGTATATGTGTACAGTAGAATACAACAAAGCAATTAAAATGTACTAATTGGAGTTTTGTGGGTAAACATGGATATATTTCAAAAATACAGTTTTAAGAAAAAGCGAAGAATGCAGAAGGGTACGTTGATTATAATATTATATGTAAAGTTTAGAGAGTAATATAAAACTCTAGATTTGTGTGGATCCATACTTATATAGAAGTATAAATCATGTATTAAAATTATAAATATAAAAATTATATTAGTGGTTTCCTCTTTAGAATGAGCAAGGGAAAGAAATGGAATCAAGGAGGGGTGGATATGAACTTAGCACCATGTCTTTAATGCTTTGCTTCTTAAAAAAAAAAGTGAAACAGTCAAAAATGTTAAAATTTGGCAAAATTAGGTGGGAGATAAATACATGGGTATTGATTATATTAGTCACACTTTTCTGTTTTCTTGAAATATTTCATAATTTGAAAAAAGAACTTGAACTGCCTGAGGTTACAGGTTATTATAAGCAGAGGCAGGACTGGAGAGCATTTGGTTGTCATAATCAGAAGAGAATAAGCGGGAGTCAGGCCTGTACACACAACCGCTCATGCAGAAGAAGACCAAGCCATTTCCACACTGTGATCACACATGTCGCCCACAAGTCATACTAACAGCTACCATTTTAAACCACTGATTAGATATTTTGCTGAATGTTTTATGTGGATTATGGCATTAGAGTGAGATGAAAACGAAAGTCATTTGAGACCTAAAGTGCTTTAGAGTGGACCACCCATTACTGACAAGGAATGTGGGTTACAAAAGGCATTAAAAGTCAAATGAATAATGTGTTTGGGGATGAAGTGATATCATATAAGATAGACCCCATCCTCCTCTATTTGGAGTCAACTTTGCTTTCCACTTTAAACTGATTTAAATGGTAGCCTATGCATAAAACACCAGAACTCATAAAAGTCAGCTTTGATTTCTAATGGTCACAGTAAAGGTAAGAATTAGAATTGAATGAGAATAAAGTGATAAGAAAAAAGTAACATATTACACTTCAGGAAGCGTACCAAATCTATTAACTAGATCATGGAAAGTTAGCAGTTGATGAGGGCGGTAATTTATTGAACATTTACTATGTGCTAGCCACAGTTCTAAGGGCTTTGCAAACATGAACTCATTTATCTCTCACAATGACCCTTGTGAGTTAAGTCCTTAGATTTTTTTTCCTTTACAGAAAAGATCACTGAAGCACAAATTGTAAGCAATTTTCCCAAATTTACAAAACTAGTTTGTTATGAGGACAGAATTCCAGGGCTCACATTCTTTTTTTTTTTTTTTTTTTAATGTTGAGCCTTCTTTTAATTTATTTATTTTTATTTTTGGCTGTGTTGGGTCTTCGTTTCTGTGCAAGGGCTTTCTCTAGTTGTGGCAAGCGAGGGCCACTCTTCATCATGGTGCATGGGCCTCTCACTGTCGTGGCCTCTCTTGTTGCGGAGCACAGGCTCCAGATGTGCAGGCTCAGTAGTTGTGGCTCACGGGCCTAGTTGCTCCACGGCATGTGGGATCTTCCCAGACCAGGGTTTGAACCCATGTCCCCAACATTGGCAGGCAGACTCTCAACCACTGCACCACCAGGGAAGCCCCCAGGGCTCACATTCTTAACCACAGTGTAATGCCAACAGTAATGATGTGAAAAAGTGATAGAAAAATTATATCTGCAGACAGTAGTTCACAAGTGAAGAAAAGACAACAACATTATTTAATAGTTGTAAGAATACAGTCTACCAAGAAAAATTTTACAGACAAATAGCATGACAGTGAAGAGAAAACACTGTAAAGAGGGGCTTTTACAATGTACTGGTAAAACAGTAGCCACCATTGAATAGAGGCCTGCTGGATGATCATTATCTTATTTAATGATATTACTTTCAAGGAGATGAAACTGAACCCTAAAGAAATTAATGAATTGGTACAAGGTTGTACATCTCATACTTGGTGGAGCTGGCATTTGAACATAGGTCTCTGGACCAGAGATCCAGGTCTCTGTACCATAGCACATTCTATTTGGGCTTCATGTTCTCATTGTGTCTGGCAGGATTCTTGGGAGATGCTATTGTTATCCCTCATGACATTTGTAAATGACACACCCTTTGCTACCCAGTAATGGTGAAAGAAAGGGAAGAGCAAAAAAGGGACATGAATCCTGGATGCCACAGGGAAACAATTCTTTGCTAGGCATGTTGAGAGTGAAGAGACAAGAACATTACAGCTTTCCCTCCCTTCACTTAGCCATTGTCCTTCAGTGATACCAGTCATGTTGGAAGAATGAAAAGCCATGTGGCCAAAGAGTCAAGCCCATAAAGCAATGAGAATGTGCAGCTTTCAGTCATCTGTGAAAACTGGACAGCTTCAAATCTTGAGCAGTGGTGCATTAAATAGCAGGAAAGAGACCCTGGGGATTAAGTACTGGTGTGTATCAGTCCACTGGCACTAAAGGAATGCTTATTTTAGTACAAAGTTCCTGGGTGTCTGGAGAGAACGTGCATCAGTGGAGTATTCAAACAATTTTGGAATGGGAGCTGGAAAAGAGAAGGTGTCAGCAGAAAGGGCAGGAGAAATATCTGAAAGAAGATTCAACCCTGTGGTTTCGCTGTGGGCAGCAAGTCACGAGTAACAGGAAGAGCAAGATAGAGCAGTGGTGAAGGGCAGAGATCCTTGCAGACCAACGTATCCATCCAAAAGTAAAACAGGAGAGACAGTGTTACAAACAGCAAAGGGCTCAGCAAATACTAGCTTTGACTGCAAATACAAAAAGGAACGGTTTTAAGATAGGTACAGTATAGTATAATCTGTTCATAAAGCAGCTGCCGTTGTAGGTTTTGGAGCACATGGTGTTGGTAATCTCTGTAAATACCACTGCATACAGATAAAGAATGTATATGTAGAATGCAGTTTACAGTGTTTACACTAATCTGTATGGCTGGATTCCTAAGGAAAATATAAGAAAACAATTTTTAGCATGTCAGTGGGATGCTGAGGGAACTTCTCCAAGGAAAGTATTGGTTTTCTTTTATTGATTGTGTTTACTAATAGTTAAGAGAGTGTTTTGATGTGATGACTCCACATTTATTTAAATTATTCCTTCTCTTCTCACTGGAGGGAGTTGGACTTCTATTCTAGTGCAGGATTTGAATACGTTTTCTTTCATCAAAAGAAGGGAAGAAGGGAATTTATAGCCATTGAATGCCTATTATGCACTAAGCGTGGTGCTCTTTGCTTTACACGCATTATTCTGTTATCCCACTTAAGCCTCCCAATTTAAGAATGAAAAAGAAACTGAGGCAGAGAAGGTTTTTCCAAGGTGACAAGGCTAAAAGTAGTAGAGCTGGGGTATGAAAGAAGTGGATCTGGCTCTTAGAGCCTACAGCCCTTGTATTATGAAATACTGTCCTTTGTGTGCTCTCAAGAGGAGCAGGGAACCTGGGTAGGGACAATTACTGGTGACTCCCTGTCAGAGATGTCAAGAAGAGCTCTAGGAGGATGGGGAATCTCTACTCCCCCAGGAGAGGAGTTAGCAGATCTGCATTTACTTCTGAAAAGCCCTTGATCAAGGCAAAAGTGTTATGTACTGACATTCTGCACTGTTCTTTTTCTTTCCATGAAGAATTTTGGTCTCTTTGAGGCAAGGTTAGAACTTAGGGAGTAACAGTGGACTTACAGGTATGTTAATGGCTCCTTTCCTCAGTGCTGGGGGCATCAGACAGTCTTTCTCGTCCCTTATCCCTGACATAAGATTGGGCACTTGGTAGGTCCTTGATATGCTAATTTGTGTTGAAAGGATGAAAATGAAAAGATCAGAATTTTCAACCTTTATGTGTAAGTTTGTGTCTTTGAGGAAGTAATTTTACCTACCTGATTCTATAAAAGTCCAGATAATTTTTGAGTCTCTATTTCGTGCAAAGGTTGATGCTAGAAACACAAATATTTAGTAGACTCAATCCATATGCTCAAGTGCATACTCTCAATGTAGTAAAAGAGGCAGTAGTCTAAATGAATGAATGAATGAATGAATGAAGTACTTTGTGAGACACACGAGAGGGACTCACACCCTGTTATATTATGCATCCATTCTTTTACACTTTTTGTACTAAATTTTCTTGCCTTCCATCTACTCTTGTTCCATAAACTCTCATTCATCCTTAAGATCATTCTCAGACATTCCCTTTTCTGTCTATTCCCATACAGCTTTTCTATCTAAAATCAAAGGAACAACCTAGAGGATGTGATTGATATGGGCCATTAGGGAAAAAAGATTTGTATAAGTGCTTTGAGTTACTTGGGGGAAGATATGTTACACACAATCAGGTATTACTAGAATTCTAGTCACATTGATGGAGACATTAAAAGGCCGAGTCTTCAGGGATAGTACTTCAGGGGTATAGTACTAATAAAAGGGCATACATTTTTAAAAATAACTTCATTATGATGTGAATTAACTTTCAAAGTAAGGGGTTCAATTTTTTGCATTGAAACTGATTTCTAAATTAACATAAGTGATTTTAATTTGATTGTTATTAGTTCACTGTTTTCAAAAAAAAAAGAAAATATATTACAAGATCTCCATGTAAATGGTAGAAACTATACCTGTGACATTATAAATTGCTATTTCACTGTGTTAGGCACAGGTAGGTGCTTGAAATATACATGTGGAATGAATGAATGAATCTTAAAATTATGACAGTAATACTGAACTATGTTTTATGAACTGTTAAGAAGTAAACATATAAGATATTTAAAATACTGGTCTTAATAACTGTAGTAGTTATGTATTTGAAGTGAAGGTAAATGAATGGTAATATTTTTTTCAAATAAATATAATTCTTTATATAACATAAAATAGCCAATAATCAATCATTGAAATTTTAATTAAGCAAAAAATGACATAAGCTTTTTAATTTTAAAAATGGCTTACTTTATATGAGAGGAAGTGTTTTATAGACTGCTGGTGTTAATGGACCAAGGTACGAGAGTAACAGAGTTGTGATTATTATAGATTATATGTTTTAAAAGTTTAAATCGTGAAAAATGTTTTTGATTCAGTTTATCTATTCTTAGAGTGTGCTATGTAAAACCAATATTATTTGACTTGAACATCAAGTCAAAAGGTATAGCAACAAACTAATGCCAAGGAGGAAATAGAGATATTTGCAAATAAAATAAACAGATCAAAAAGCAAATTCATATTGACAGATTGTGAAGAAAAGTATTAAAAAGTTACAGAAAAGCAATTAAAGCACAGTTAGCGATTAATGGAGGAGAATTAACAACCAGAGCTGAGAATTCTGGAAACATATCTTGAATTTGCATTGAAAATTCATAAGCAAGAAAATGTAGATACTTTCTAAATTCATCTGAGTGTAAATTTTGGCACACCTTCACACTGTAGTGTTCTAAAAGTGATTTGGAACTAGAGAGCCATATTTCTTATTTTGGGATTCCCTGTATTACTAAGCAAACCAAAAGTTTTACAAACAGATGAATATGAATAATCATCCAACAAAAGAGATAACGTGCAATAGGATGAGATGGCAAAGGACCAGCCTGTAAAGGCTCAAACAGGTTTATAAAGGAAAACTGTAGATAACTTGGGGCTGGTTTTAAAAGACTCAATGTAGTAAGAAACTGAGATCCCACCAACAAGGGGAAACTTACCGAATATTCATGCATGAACAATGCAAACTAGGAAACCTGCCTGCAGCAAATATATAAATCCAATGAATAAAAAGTAGTTCAGTCTTGCCGTAATGAGGCCCTGAGCTAGTATTATTTTTCAATTTTATTTTATTTAGTTTTTATACAGCAGGTTCTTATTAGTTATCTATTTTATACATATTAGTGTGTATATGTCAGTCCCAATCTCCCAATTCATCCCACCCCCACCCCCACCCCCCGCTTTCCCCCCTTGGTGTCCATACGTTTGTTCTCTACATCTGTGTCTCTATTTCTGCCCTGCAAACTGAGCTAGTATTAATAGTTCTATTTGACAAGAAAAATGTTGATGCTTAAGATTTGCTTTTGTATTTTACCTATCAGATCTTTGTTTCTGAGCACATATTTGTCAAAATCATTCACCACCTCCCTCAAGGGACTCAGTTAATATATTTGCCTAGTTGTTGCAATTCTCTCATATCCGCTATCTGTGAATAATGATGCTTCTTTAATCACTCATTAGCACTGCAGTTTATCACCTCCCACCATTCGTTAGATTGCCTTCGGAATAAAAATAAAGAACTTCCAGAGTATTCTTTTAATATCTAACAGATATCACACGCCAAAACCAGTTCAGTTGGGAAGAAGTGGAAGGACATTCAACAGGAATTCAATCTGTAAATGAAACCAACAAATTATAAATTATACATAATTGAGAGTGATTGCTAAGAGTATGTTAATACATTTTATATAGATGCTTCTGATTTCCTTCTTGTGCTACTAAATGAACCGACTATATTTTAAGTGAGTGGTTAAAGTAGGAAATCAAAAACTGGTGTAAGACTTTTGTGATAGTCAATTATTTTGCACGTTTGACAAAAAGAAATCTTTACTGAATGTAAACTGGAGAGTGGCTTTTATTATGTTCTCAATCTTGTGGTGTAGCAGGTAGTAGAAACATCATGAGCTTGACTTATCAAAACTGGGTTCTAGTCACTTATTAGCACCAGAGCCTAAGTTTTTTCTTCCCTAAAATAAGAATAATTATGGGGTAGATGGTGTGGTACAGTAAAATTAAATAAAAACCAAATACTGTTTCGGGGATCAGGAGATTAACAAGATTCCAATCCCAAATGTGAAACTGTTTAGTTGGGTGGCGCATCACTACATTTCTAGACTTCCCTTTACTCATGTAAAAAACAAGGGAGATGGATCATACAATCTTTGGGGTCCTCTTTATCTCTGAAATTTTATTGATGTATTATATATGAAGTCAAAGGGTTATTTTGTGAGATTGAAATAAAATATACATTTGTGATCATATGCCCAAAGAATTAAATTGGTATAAAATGCAATGAATTATTACCTTATTATTACTCTTTTTATTACCATTCTGATGACTATTGTGCTCTGAAGATCTTTCTGTGTGTGTGTGTGTGTGTGTGTATAGTAGTAGTAGTAGTTGTTGTTCTTGCTGTTGTTGATTTTCAATGGTGTATAGTATTTCCAAATATCAGTCATCATTATGATAGCCAGAATTTTTACTATGTCTCTTTACCAATATTTTTATACAAAAATTATTTAATATCTTAAAAAATCATCTCACATTTAATTTAAAGTTAACAATGATATGCATAAAGTGAGTTTCATAGGTCAATTTTATTTTTTCTAATGCATATTAAAATAAATAAATAAAGTACTCTTTCCTGCACTACTTAAAAACCTTGTCTTAATATTTGTAAAAATTGGGCTGGAATATAATTAGAAAATGGTGAATGTAGAGAGGTTAGATATTGAGGAGTAAAAATGATACTAAAATATTTTAGGATGTTCAAATTCAAACAAAATATTTTAAATCAGAAATACAGCATTCTGAGGAAAAGCAGATATGCACCAAAAACAAAAGGCATGGCACAAAGACAATAGAAAAATAGGTCAGTTCATCTCCACCTGTTGTCAAGCTCTTGGCCTTATTTTGATTATAAAACGTACTTGCTCACACTGGGAAGAATGTGAACTAATATTAAGATTATAATCAAGGAATAATTGTACAGGAATGAAGCAAGGTGGCCTAACCTCTTTCCATATTATAAAAACCTGGAGATACAAGACGATGGGTGTGTAGAACTATTTCGAGGCATGAAAGAAGGCAGTGCCATAGGACTGCTACCATGAAAATGCACTATATGTGAGAATTATAGTAGAAACCTTGGTGAAGTAAAACTAGAAATTAAAGAAATGCCAGGGTTGGAGTTTGCATTAACAGTTAACTGAAACAATGTGTGGTTGAGAGCTGTCAGGGCACTGTGACAATGTTGTGTGTCTCACTGTTAAATCGATTTTATGGGTCGATTAAATAAAGTACTACCTGTTAAGTATGAGCTTTTTTGTTTAGCATTTTATAAATATCAACTAATTTAGTTCTCACAACAACATTGTCAAGTACTCACTATTATTAACCCCACTTTTTACATGCGGAAACAGAAGCAGAGAGAGGTTAAGGGACTTGCCCAAGTATGCAGGAAAGCTAAATTTGACCCCAAGAGTCCAGCGGGGTTCATCATTAGCAGATTCATGTTCTGCCTGTCCCACAAATGGGCCTGATTGTTCTAAAAAAAGACCCTTCTCTTTGGCTGAGTGATTGATTCAGGAATTCTGATTAAGGACATTAGCACAAAGACTTCCCGTAAAGATAGGAATCAAATCAGAAATATGTACTGTATATACACATTTAGGACCGATAAGTAGTGGGGAAAATTCCCATGTCTTCTGGGAAAGAAATCCCCTTGCTCTTAGTAAAGAGTGTTTATAAGAGATTCTCTTCTGGATATCATAGTGTGAGATTTCAAATCCTATTACTGCTTTGGGTTTTTTGGCACTGTATGAGAAGCCCTTCTGATACCTTACCAGGGACTAGGGACAAACAAACCCAAGAGAACTGCAGAGAACATAGGTAGATTCACTGTCTACTCAGAAGCCACCACGTGAAGTGGCTTGGATGCTTGCCACAGGCTTGGATGCTTCTTGAGCTTTTAACTCCATGCCCTTAAACAATAGGAACTGTAGAAATCGTAAGTAGTTCCAAGTTTTCTCTCTCCCTCCCTCCCTTTTTCTCTTTTCCCTCTCTCTCCCTCCCTCCCTCCCTCCTTTCCTGCCTCCCTTCCTTTTATTGTTAAAGAACAAAACTAAATTAAAAAAATTTTTAAATCAAGAAGAAAAGCTCCAAGAAAATAGTGGTAGTGGAGTATCCAAATCTGAATAATTCCCCAACTGAGGATGCAGTGTATAATTCCTTTGACTGCTATGACTTATGTCATTCTGCCTGAAGAGTTTCTATATTGACCCTGAAAATACTTCTAGATTTTGTCCTGTCAATAAAGTTACTAAAATTGACCTCTACTCCCAATAGTATTAGAATGTAGCTTATATGGTAATTATGTAATTACTTTAAAAAGCATGAGACATAATTATATTAATCAAAGTGAGAAACCTGTGAAGGGATTTGAAATGAACATAAAATAGAGTCTCTTTCCAGAGGTAAACTAAATCTCAATGGCTTACAAGCTTACAATACATACATCAGTATCTAGTGGCTTCATGGGGAAAATCAAAGGCATATAAATCATTCATGAGGGATCCTCTGAACATCAGCATTAGTTTTCCTTCTGTAATAAACTATGCCCCCTTTTTTAATTTTAAGTGACACTTAAAGGGGCATTCTAGTTTCACATTAAGTTTCATACTAATAATGGAATGCTTTCAAATAGAGTCAATTTTGTCTATTTCTCTTCTTTTAGGAAGACCCAGAAAAGGTGAATTTTAAGTTGTCTAGATAAAATTTGAAGAATAAATTCAATAAGACCCAGACTGTGTCATAAGTTTGTAATTTAATTCACACTAATTAACCCTCTGCCTTGAATCTAGTAGGGACATGATGAATTATTTTTGAATGACTCAAGTGATGGATGAAGGACTAAGACTTCTTTTCAGGACTGGGCTGTATAAGTGATCTAGACCACTAGTTATATTTCTTATAATATTTTCATGTCTGCCTACTCCATGGATATTACTTCATTCCTTGTCAGGTTCTAGATCAGAGAATAAGAAATCAGTTTGAATGGGGTTGAATTTAGGTGATATTACTTATGAGATGTGGAATCTTGAGTTATTTAACCTTACTTTGTATTCACTATTTGTTTGTTGTTGTTTTGTTTTTAAACATCTTTATTGGAGTATAATTGCTTTGCAATGGTGTGTTAGTTCACTATTTGTTTTTAATCACCAAAATAGTGATAATAGTAGTATCCATGTCATATGGTTATTGTGAAGTACTGAGATAATATCTATAAAGAGTGCAGAACAATGCTTGGTATATAATTAGTACTTAACAGTTAGCTTTTATAGTTGTTGGTGTTGGTATTTTCAAAATTAAATAAAATTAAATAAAAACTTTAACCTCCCAGAATACTTATCAGTCAAAGTAAAAAAATGAATTGGAATTGAATTATGCATTAGTTTTATCAGAGAGATGTTGTAAGTTGACAAAGAACACTGCATAAAGTAAGCAAACAATATCAGCATATTTACTGACAAATATCTATATATAGTCACACTTATGAGTTTAACAGCTATAATAAACCTTGAGAGTTCACACCTGTAATGTGCCTATGATGAGAATAGGCTGAGCTCCTAAAGAGCACATTTTTAGTATTCCCTGCATTAAGTAAACATTAAACACTTATGGCCCATCATAATGCTCACTAACCTCTATTTCTTTCAATTCAACCTTGGTAGTTATCCTTTCTGTTTCTAGCTAGATGCTAATTGCATTTTTAAATGTTATGAGTTTTTTAATTAAGTTTTTTTATTATTACAAAAAAGCAGTACACATAATTGTCCAAAACATTACAAAATTAAAATAAACACAATGAAGAATATTTAAATACTCTGAAGACCTCCCTATCTAGAGATGGCCGCTCTTGATCTTTTTGCGTATACCTTTCCAGGTCTTTCTCTTCCTCTCTCCAACTTTAGAAAGAACTCGTAGAACATTTCCTTCTTTTTCATTTAACACAGGTTTTTGACAAGATCCAACAGCATTTGTGTATTGACACTTTGCTTACAAATTCTAATGATCACCTGTAAAGTTATTCTAACGTCAAGGTTGGGGAGAAAGGGGGAAGTATGGCAGGTAGGTCCTCTGGAAACACTTTAGTGTGTACTGATATGCCTCTTGAGTTTCCTAACCCTGAGTTTGGGAAAATGGCCAACAATAATCTCACTACCTACGTGGCCCACATTCAGAATAGAATTAAAGCTTTAAGAGCCTCCATATTTGTATGCCTTTTGGATTAGTTAAGCGGTTAAGCAGATCTTCCTTTATTTTTTCTTTCCAGGTGACAAAAACTCATCGTTTATCTTGTTGGAACTAAGTTGTAAACTGCTCCTATTAAGGAGGAATGGAAACCATATGTGTATATATTGCTTACAATCATGTAGGTTAATTTGCAAACTGTCCCAGCCCAATGACATGAACCATAAAGAAGAGCAATGTACTATTTGTGATATTCTAGATTGGGATAATATTTTTGAAAGGCTACTAGGCAATGTCAATAACATTTTTGAAGCAAACACCTACTTCTATGGTTATAGTCCCAGTATAAGTGCCATTTCTGTCAATTTGTGTACAACAAACATAAAAGAGAGTACTGATTTGTAAATTTCAGAAAGGACACAAAAGAACAAGCTAACAGTGGCTACTTCTAGGGTTCAAGAATGAAATGCAGGGAAGGGGTCCAGTTTCACTGTTTTTCATGTGGCTATCCAATTTTTCCTAGAACATATACTGTTTTTAGAATTAGGAGAAGAAATGTTGAATTTTTCCATAGAATGTTAAAAAATGGTGATTAATAGTTCAGGGTCCTGAATTATATTGCCAGAGTTCAAATGCTCTGAATATAGGCAATTGTTTTAATTTTTTTCTAAAAATGAAAGTGCTTGGATCACAGTAGGTGATCAATAAAATGGAGGTCTTATCATTATTGTTATCTTAAAACCTAAGGGAAAAACTTTATGTTCAGAGCATGTTTATATACAGTACAGACTGCATCAATAGAATGAGAGTGATATCAATGTCTGAAATGTTAACTGCATTGTATGCTCTTATACTTAAGTTTTCAATGATGAACCATTTTACTTTCATAGGTAGGTTTGACTATAACAGTGATTCAGAGGGGACTGATGTTTACATGGAGAAAAAGCACAAGAGATTCTATTCCTTAAAATATCCTTCAACACTTGAAGAAAAACAATCATAAGCCACACAGACCAGAAGTCATTCATTACTCCTGCTATTAGCTCTATTTTAGTGATTATTAATCTACATCTGTCATTAAATAGGAGGGACAATGACCTCTTTCTAGGCAAATTACTGCTGATATATGCTACCTCAAGCTTCTAAAAGCTTTATTTCTATTGCAAGTGTTTTGTTATTTTCAGTTAATTGTTTGTCATCATTATATTTCTTGTGATAAGAGAGCTTATACATAAGTTCATTCAAATGTAAATATATGAGATTCTTTCCCCATATATATATATTACCTACTATAAACCAGATATTATTCTAGTACTTGCTATCATTGACTCAAACAGTGATTCATATGTTGTTCATCCATGTAATTTTCCAAGAGGCTGAAATTATCCAAAGATGAGAAGGTAGGCAACACACAATAATACTAAATAATTGGCCTCTAGTCAGAGAATGAAAAGAACTTGAAAAAGATAAAGAACTTGAAGTGGTGAACAGCAAGGTGAAGGAAAACAAGGCCAAGGAAAACCATCCCAACATGCATAGTTTCTTATTTCTGAAGCCATGCTGACTATATGTGAATTTTGTTTTGCCATTGTTATTCTATGCCTTTAGGTAAATTCTGGAACTTTAGTAAATTTTAATTTTTCATATATAAAATGAGGCTTATTAACAATATCAGCAAAGTTTATCATAGGGATATTATGAGGATTAAGTGATATACTACTCATAAAGTACCTAGTATAATGTTTGGCACATAAGGCACAAAATTATTAACTAATATTACTAAAAAATAATGAAATGTTCTAACAGATTGGCTGAGTAATGGAATGAAAAATATCAAAGGATATATGAAATATGGAAATTTAAGCAAGCAGGTAATTTGTATCAGAAAAAAAAAATTTCAGGAACAGGTTGCGTGATTTTAGGACTAAGGATAGTTATGTCACCAAGACAGCTATGTCAAAAGGGAGCTCTATGAGTCTTGGGACAAGGAGTTTCCCAAAGGTTTATGTAGTTTGAAGCCCCATACCCCAGATTATTCTAAACTGCATTCATACCATTCTTGTATGAGAGTCACTGACAAAATTGCAGAGACAGTAACTCAGCCAACGAGAAAAGGGAGACAAAGTCAAAGCCTCACTAATAGCAGAGATAAACTGATGCTGGATTCTGAGCCTTTGGCCAGAGCTGCATAAAACCCTCCCATTTCAGATCAGGGCTGGTTCAGGGACTGGGAAGGTGCTGGTAGGTATCAAATGATCACAACAGTGAGGACAGGAGGGGTACAGAGATTGAATACCAGGTAAGACCTCACACTGTGTGATCCAAAGCAGAATCCAGACTATTGATAAAATAGAGACAGTGGTTTTTTTAATGCATTCAATTTCTCAAAGAGTTGTCCATTTCTGTGCTTAGTGGCTTCTTTTAGCAAGTCACATCTCTATTTGGTAGGCCAGAGGGATAACACAGTTTCACTTCCGAACTATTTCCCTGGTCTTTTTTAGTATAAAAGCACTAATATTCTAAATGGAGTTCCATTAAGGCATCTAGAACTCCTGAAGAAAGGGCACTTTGCTTTCCTCTTTACAATCAAGTTGTTCCCTAGAAAGATGCAAATTGGTGTGCTAACAGCAATAACCCGATACCTGAGGAAAACTGGGAAGATGGAAAGAGCGCCCATAATTTCTGACTTCCACTGAGTTGTCAGGAACTCCCCTGCATTAAGAAAACACATTGGCCATATAGCCATTAAATCTGAATAGCAGATTCCATGTTTGTTAAAAGAATTAAAGAGCTCATTTGTTGTCACGTTTATCAGGAAGCTGTCTACAGAGAGTGGCCTATCAAAGTGATAAGCTAAGACTGTTTTGTCTGTGGATAAAAGGTATAAATTCTGAAATGTTAGAGATTATCTGGAATTAGAGCATTCTGCAACTATTCTATAAAGTGTTGCTTTCATGTGAAAATATTGCTGTAAAAGGTGAATATGAAATCATTCACTTTTTACAAAATTTAATCAAGATCTAAATCAGACTTTTAAAATATGACTTACATTCTGTAAATTAGATAGGTGTCTGTCACTTATTTTTAGTTGAAGGAGGACTAGCTTTAATTCCTGTGATTTCTTTTCTCCACCCACCAAATGGATGAACATATGTAGTCAGGGTCAGTGGCACAGTTTATAAACATGTTATGTAATGAGATGATTGACTACTTTAAACATTCTAGCAGTGACTAGTTGGGGCTGCCCTTAAAACAGTGAAATATATTGCTTCAGCTTTTACATGCTGTAGTTTGAAACTGTCATTTTACAGCTGTCTTAAATTATGACTTTTTAAAAGAAGATTCTAAATAAAACACAAAAGTAGACTTTGCAAATTTTTTCTGTAATTTTAACATGGCATATCCTTTCTACCTGAAAAAAAAAAAAGATTAAATGGATTATTTAGTGATTAATAAAATGTCCCATTGTTTCTTTGGGTCACTGTGCTTAACAGGTGATCAATGTAGCCAATTTGTTTTCCTACCCATTTTACTTGGAGGTTATATTTCTATTGTGGCCATGAGGCTTTACATTTAGAAAAGGAAGAATTCACAATCTAAGACCTAAATAAGAAGGCAATGTGAAATTTCCACCGTTGGACATGGCACTGGATTTCATCTTCTTGTGTCACCTGATTGTTTTTGTAAAGTCAGTGTGAGTTTGTGCTCTTGACAAAGATTGATGGACTAAGTGTTATCATCATGATGTACTGCATTATTTATATAAAGCAATCAAATTCTATCTTTTAGTTTGTCCTTTGCTGTCAACTGAAGAACTACGGTAGTCTGAAAGAACAATTAACTGGGTTTATAATTTTTGCATAATTATAAAAATATATAATCTTAGAGCATAAAATTCAATAAGCTATCTTATTTATGCATCTTTTTTAAAAAATCCAAAGCAGTCAGGTGTCACTCCTTTGTTTTGTTGACCTTCATCACACCTATCTGGTAAAACAACAAAGCTGGATCAGGGTATCTCCTTCCTGTACGAGCACTAGCTGCTGTCCTCTAACCAGACACATGGTTGGGTATACATGTTGCAAATATCAGTTTTTGACTCCAAACCCAGCAGGGCCCTCAGTTCTTTCCCTCAGTCTTTTTTTCTATGTGATCCCATCACATTTTCAGCAGCCCTACTACACACAGAAAACGCCAGGTAGGAGCTCCCTCGGTTTGTCTAACAGCATCTACAAACATGCAGGCATCCAGGTGAAACTTCATATTCTGTCATCTCCCTCCTCACGCCAGAGGTAATTCCTTCCACATGTACTCTGAAGCCCACCCTTCATAGTGTTTTCTCACCCCCTACTCTTCTGAGTATTCCTTCTCTATGGCATCTTTAACTTCTCTTCTGGTAGATGCTTCCCATCAGCACCAAACACTGTCAGGTTTCTGCCATTTTAAATACACTTCCAACCCTGTCTCCCACCCCATTTTCATTTGGATAACATTTTATTTGAATAACACTGACTATATGCCAGGCACTGATCTTTGGCACGGGGAGAATTTGGTGAATAAGTTGATTCCAAACTTAAGAGAGTTTACAAGGTAGAAACATGTGTCTGCTTCTAGACCATGTTTCCAAAAACACCTCTCAGAATTTTTGTTTAGATTCCCATGACTTAAAAGATCAAATTTATGCTAACTTCTCTACCTCTAACCTGAATCTTTCTCCACAGGTTCAAATTCATAATATCAACTTCTCACTAAATATCTCCACATGGATGTCTATAGACATTTCAGTCCAAGCATTTCCAAAAGAGAATTCTTCATTCCCCTTCACCACCATCCCCAAACTTGCTCCTTAGACCATATTTTCTATCAAAATGAAAGGCAGAGCTTTTTGTTAAATTTTGATGTATGAGTTTCCTCCTTTGTTCTTCTCTTTCTTTTCAACCATCACATTGGATCTATAAATTTTGTCTCTCAATATGTCTTTTGGAATTCACTTCTCTCCATTTAGTTTTTAGTACTCTGATGCAAGCCGGCAATCCCTTGTGCCAGAATAAACTTTGCCTCTTCCTCACTGGTCTGTCACCCTTAGACTTTGCCTCCTTGTAATCCATTCTCTGCATTGCATCCAGGGTGAATTATTTGAAGTCCAAATTGTGTCACCCTCCTGATTAGACCGCTAAATGGCTGTGCTTTATGTTCAGGAATGCCCAGACTCCTTAGGAGTGTCTTAAAGACACCGCATACCCTGGGCAATGCCTATTCTTCAGTCTTATCTCTTGCCATTTCTGTTTTCTCTCTTCTTTCTAGCTAAAGTGAGTTTCATGCTGTTTCTTAAGCACATGTTCTGGCTCTTCTCCCTGTGTCTGCACATGCTTTCCCCTCTGCATGGTCTTTCTGGTCCCACCCCTTTGTCTGGCTGGTTTCTGCTAATCCTCTTGTATTAAATTGGAGATCACTTGCCTTGGGAAGGCTTCCTTACTCACAGTGCTGAGTTTGGTGCCCCCTCTTGTGCTCCTTTGGCATCAGGCATTTACTTTTTCATAGACCTAACATATAGTGGTGACTACTTGTCAACTTATTTGTGCCTTTTGTTAGACTCTAAAGAACAGGTAATTGTCTGTCAGGGGCCCCATAATATGTGCAGCAATTATCACTTAATGTCATGTAAATGGACTTCAGTTTACATTAACTAGACAGATATTCTTCATAGGTAGAAATAATGTAGTCAAAAAACACTTGGGAATTCCATTATATGGTTGAATTTTCTGGTGATTTATGAAATTCAGCTAAGTATTCTATGGAAATTCAATATTTGTTAGTAGTATTATCTGTTCTATTCTCCCTAACATGCTGTGTGCCTTTATTTTCAATTTGCTGATTCTAGTTTCCTGCAAATATTTTTTTCACAACTCATAGTGAACCAACAAAGAAAGCTAGTCTAATAAATTTCTTTCCTCCTTTGTCTTCCTCTCAATTGAAGGTAGGAAAATACAAACTTCCTTCCTTCCTTCCATCCATCTCTCCTTCCTCCTCCTTTTCTTTATTTCTTTCCTCACTTTCTCTTATTCATTTTCCTTCTTCTTTAATAATTGAAATCTTTGGATGAGCTTTAAAAAATGTGGAGGGCTGGGTTCCAACCCCAGTGATTCTGACTTAATTGGACTGGGCATCAGGAATTTTAAAAGCTCCCCTGTGATTCTAATATTCAGCAAAGTTTGAGAACCACCGGGTTAGATCATCTCTAATGTCCCTTTCAATTCTAAAAACTCTAGATTTTGTTATTTTAAGGGACTCTCCGGAGTGTTTTAAAATACAAAATATGCCAAAAGACTTTTTTTCAAAATGTAGAGCCCAAAATATCTTTGTCTTTTCAAGTAGTTAGCCTTGATTAAAGCCGTGTGTTAAAGGATGTAAAATTCAAATAGTCAACACTCAAAATTATTGCTTATTTTCTTCTAATTCTATTCAATACTGTATTTCCTTAGCATTAAAAAGTTATCTAAAAAGAAAAAATGTCTTTAAAAATAGTGGGATAAACCACAGGCTAACAGCTAAGAAACATTCTGCTTTAAATTAGCTTTAGTATGGCTCTGAGTGAATCTACAAAGTTTCTTTGTTCATTCATTAGATTTGTGTCTTCCATGACCGCACGTGGTCATTTGGGGGGCACTGTGAACATTAAGGTGTAGAATTGGATGGTCTTTTATTACAAGTATGTCTCGTGATTTTCTGGTAAAATGACAGATCCTCTCAACGTGAATAAACTTATTCTTAATGGCTTTTTTATCTTATTTCCTTCTCTATTCTTCCAAATTGCAGGATGGTCTGAAATATCAACTAAAATTTAGTTTTAAAGCACAAATGAAGCTAACAATCACATCATACCTTTTGAATTGTATTTTTTTTGAAATTTATAACTGGACATATTATCAAGCTTTAGCTTGTGAAAGAAGGCTTTAAAATCAAAATCCATGCATCAGACTCATTAGAGCATACAACAAATAAAATTTCAATATTCAGCATAAAAGTTGCCTCAAGAGGCACCAAAGTAAATTGAGAGGCCTATTGTTGATTCAGAGTGACATTTATTTTGTTCTGTACAGTTTCACTGGCAGTAAGTCATAAGCGTGCTAACATTTTCTGTGAGTTTTACCAGGTTGAGTATGCAAATTCTCATTTTAACTAGAGTTATTGCTCACTTGTGTACTAGAATTGGCTCATTTTGCCAAGTACTCTGTTTACAGGTTGGTTCAAATTCTAACTTGTGCGATTGAAGACAAAGCTTTTATTTTCTTTCAGTTTTTAAATAAAATGATAGTATAGCTGCCAAGTTCAGTGGGAGAGCAATAAACTGAAGATAAGGTTGTAGTACACAGACCTGCATTGTCCTGGTTGTGGAACATGAATTTAAATGGTCTCTTGTATCTCATTGTGGCTTTGACTGTGGTTTTGATTTGCATTTCTCTGGTGATTAGTGATGTTGAGCATCTTTTCATGTGCCTGTTGGCCATCTGTATGTCTTTTTTTTTTTTTTTTTTTTGGAAAAATGTCTACTCAGATCCCCTGCCCATTTTTTAATCAGGTTGTTTGTTTTTTCTTTTTCTTTTTTTTTTTTTTTTGATATTAAGTTGCATGAGTTCTTTATGTATTCTGGATATCAACCCCTTATCAGATATATCATTTGTAAATATCCTCTCCCATTCAGCAGGTTGTCTTTTCATTTTGTTGATGGTTTCCTTGGCTGTGCAGAAGATTTTAGTTAGATGTTGTCCCATTTGTTTATTTTTGCTTTTGTTGCCCTTGCCTGAGCAGACATCTCACCCCCGCCCCCAAATATTGCTAAGAATGATGTCAAAGAGCTTACAGCCTATGTTTTCTTCTAGGAGTTTTATGGTTTCATGTCTTGCATTTAAATCTTTAATCCACTTTGAGTTTATTTTTGTATATGGTGTAATAAAGTAGTCCAGTTTCATTCTTTTGTATGTAGCTGTCCAGTTTTCCCAAAACCCTTTATTGAAGAGGCTGTCTTTCCCCCATTGAATATTCTTGCCTCCTTTGTCATAGATTAATTAACCATGTAAGCTTGGACCTAGCAGGTGTTATGCTAAGTGAAATAAGTCGGGTAGAGAAAGACATATACAATATGATTTCACTTAACTGTGAATCTAAAAAGCAAAACAAATGAACAAATGAAACAAAATAGAAACAGACTCATGGATACAGAGAAGCAACTGGTGGTTGCCAGAGGAGAACAGGGTGGCAGGATGGGTGAAATAGGTGAAGGGGATTAAGAGGTACAAACTTCCAGCTATAAAATAAATTAGTCACAGGGATTTAACTGTACAGTATAGGGAATATAGTCAATAATATTGTAATAACTGTGGTGACATATGGTAACTAGACTTATTGTGGTGATCATTTTGTAATGTTTAAAAATATTGAATCACTGTGTTTGTTGTTCACCTGAAACTAATACAATATTGGAGGTCAATTATAGTTCCATTAAAAAAGATCAAAAAGTAAAACAAACAAAAATATAGTCTCTTTTACTTTATCACATATAAATATGTATTGTAATATTCTTCACATTTAATTTGCAGAGATGTTGAAGAAATTAAATAATATCTTGTGTTAGTATAGTTACATGCTTGAGAGATATGTTACTACGTTTTTGTTTTTATTTTACATCTGTATACCAATTTTTTTTCAGAAATGAACAGAGGGCAAGGATGAAGGTACAGACATATTCTAGGTGGCTTCTAGCATTGCTAAAGGAACAGAGAAAATGGAGATGCATGCATTCATCCAAATAAATTATTAATATATTTACAATACTATGTAAATACAGGAGTACATTAGCAATACTGTGTAAATATATTAATATCTAAAAAAGATATCAATATATAAGTACATTAATATGTAAATACAATTATATATTTTCAGTAGATGTTTGATAACATAGGAAGAATAGGCTTAGCAGAAATGTCCTTGATAATCATGAGGACAGAGAATTAAATGTAGGGCTCTAAATTATAACTTAGTTAACTTGGTTATAACTTGGTTCTTACTAAAACTGTGTTGCTGACAAAATAAGTTTAGTGACACTTAGTTACTGTGTTCCAGATACTCGGCCTCCTTCATATTTCTTGAATTCATCACTGTCTTGCCTATCACTCGGGCTACACACTTGCCGTTCCTTCTGCCTACAAGACTCTTCCTTAGGTTTTAACATGCCTAGCTAATGTTCATCCTTCAGCTCAAGTGGCACCTCTTCAGAGAAGACTTTCTTGACTAGCTATCTTAAGTAACCAGTTCTATTAACAGCCTTTTTCATCCAGTTTGTTCGCCTCTCTACTCGCTGACCCACCCTACCCCTAACATGGCTTTTATTACAGTGGTTAATACCTTGCTTATTTATTTGTTGTTTTTCATTATGCATCTGCTCCACTAGACTGTAAATTCCAGGAATGCAGGAGCCATGTGTCTTCATCTAAGCTGTATTCCCAATGTCTAATGTGGTTGCTGGAATATCAATAATGATAACTGGATCAGTGAGCCTCTGATCTATGAACTGGAGATAGGCAGTAATATATAAAGAAAACTGAATGCATACACCATCCAAGAGTTTATATATCAATGAGAGAAATTAGCTGTTCTATCCACCTGATTCCCATTGTAGTGCCAACATAGAATTTCCTCCTTTACTTGGCATTACAAGTTGCACGATTGTATACTGAGCTCACAGAAAAAACACAACCACATTCATAATGGTACAACTTTTAGTGTTTTGGAGTTTTTTATTTGCGTTGTCTTGGGCAGCGTTATATGATATTTTATAGATTCATACACACTTTGCAATCCAGGCTAAAAGCTCAGGCAAATTGATAATAAAGTGAAATAAGACAGTCCCTGAATCACCTTGAACAGGAGGTAACTGGCAACAGGTGGCGGGTCAATGAGAAGAATGAAGCGGACACTGAACACAGACAGGATGGTCCCAGTCCAAGCTGAACCCTGGAGAGCGGGGGAAGGGGGTGGGGAAGAGGAGGCAAATGGGAAGTTAAATTTAGCCTGCAATGATTTCTTGCCCCTGGGAAAAACAGTTGCTTCGTTCTGTTGCCAAAAGGCAAATAGGCATCAGCTTAATTTGCCTGAGTCTGCCGTAAACTGCAGATGGAATCATAAAACATAGTTAGATTCAAATTAAACACATCTGTCCTAATCTAAAGCAGGTGAGGCCAGCCAGCCAAGATGCATCAAGGTATAACACTGCACACAGATTACTATATGCGGAAGTATATGTTAGGAGCCTGCTGACAGTGAAATAAAGAATCATGAAAGCGTGTATTGTCCTATTTTCCTTTCCTGAGCCTGCCTTCTTGTACTGGTTGCCATCTTAGTTTTAAGACTCAACCAATACATCCACTGGGAAACAAACAAAGAGACAACAAAACTTGAAATCCGGAAGTCTCTTGCATTTTAATCAGGATTCTTGCCTAAACTGATGCTTTCTCAGATTAATTGAAATGACAGGGAATCAGAAGTCCCTAAAGTGCATTTTAATTAGACTTGAAATTTTAGCCAGAGAGGGTTTGTTTCTACTTAAGGTATCAGCCTACATCTGTACCACCCACTGAGGTAGTGGGTGTAGAGAGAAAAAAAGTAGGCTAAGATCTGATGGTTTTGACAAAAGTAACTATGTAACTTATCCAAACCAGGACAGTTTTGAGAGTGAAAGGAGACTATGGTACCAGTGGAGTTGCATGGCTCCAATGTCCTTTCAAGAAAGAACAAGCTGTTTGGCTGCAAAGAATATAATTAGCTTCCAGTGACCTTCTTCTCTAGCACTTTTATGATCCCACTTGAGCCTTATGATTGAGCCTTGAGCCTCCTCCAACCAATGATTGAACACAGGAAGGGCACTAGTGCCTGGTCATTTCTGCCCTTGGGGGATTCCTCTAAAGTTTAATCTTTGCTCTGGAGCTCCCTGGTAGATTGGCTAAGACTTTGTCAAGTCTGCACTATGGACTGAGGCTCCCCTGCTCAATCCTCGTTCAATAACCACCCTCCACCCTTTTCTTTACACAGATGTCAGATCTGCATCACAAGATGAAGGGCTTTTCCTGCCCTTTTCTGCTTCCTCTCCATTTTATCTTTCCTAGGCATTACTTCTCAATAAACTTGATGTACTCTTTGTCTTTGTGGAGAACCCAACTGACAAAGGGGTGCTATTGATAATTAGGTGTGGGGAAACAGATATATAGCACAGCCTCTAATAACCCTAATTATATTTGATGGGCTCTGTTGTGCCCATCAAAACTTTGTTTTTTGCTGACATTGTCCATCTATCACAGGTACATGTGGGAGCCTTTAATCTCAGGCAGACCTTGACATAATAGACCCTAAGTGAATAAACTGGATATTCATATGGTAGTGGAAAGACCTATCACTATTTTCCTCCTTTTTCTCTCTTGAAGAATCTTCCTTCTTTTTTCTCACTTATTTGTTGGTGTGCCCAAGGACCTCTCCTCCCCTCTCCTTTCCTCTCTGCTTCACTCCCCTCCTTTTAATGACTGTCACTGGAATACTGTATTCACGTCCGTACTTAACAATCCCTGTTTTAGCAAAAGCTCTCTGATTGCTTATCTGCTTATTCAATAGCTTTATGAGACATTTTCATTTTGAATATTCCACAGACTTCTCAAACACAATAATTCCTTTGACACTAAGCCCATTATATTTGCTTATGAAAGATGGCCTCATAGTCATACAAACAGGAGCTCTAGAAATCAACCCAGATTTTTTGCTCTCCCTCAACCCCACATCAATTTGGTCACAGTGTCATCTTGATTCTACCTGGTACATTTTGGTCATACCTATTACTTCTTTTCTATGTTTCAAAAAGACACTGAGTAAATCTCAATACTGGGGATAAAATATGAGTTTTCACAAGTATTAATTTCTTAGAAATAAGTAGTAAGCAGAAAGAAAGAAAAAAAAGTACAAGGACAAGAGAGAAAACAGGTCAGCTGAACAGCAGCTGGCATCTACGAGATATAATGAGAGGTGAACAGATTGTCCTGTCTCATTTTGACCACAGAAGCATCATATGACTGCCACACATACATGGTAGAAAACCTATTAAGTATTAATACCAGAAAGGGCAGCACAAGTACCAAGAAAGTTTTCTTAGGACACCAAGACTCCCCATGATGATGGCATAACCAAAGGGACCAGACATTGTGGCCTCATGTGACCTTGGGTAAGCTCACATCAGTTAATAAACTTTGCAGGAACCTGGCAGTGGGAGTGAGAGGGATCAGAATGAGAGATCTTGATTTTGGATAAATATATATAGTCTGTATTCTCCAGAACCTCTAAGATACTGTTCATCCCTTGCCTTTCTCCTATAGAGATTGCTTCTGTCAGTGTGAATAAATCAGTATAAACATCTACAGTGTCACTTGATCTGTTGCAATTGCTGCAACAACAGACCCTGGTCTGGGGAATGTAGAACTTCTCTTTTTATAGTATGCACAATACCAGAAATATGACTGACATCTTATCAAATAAAGTTTGAGTGTTAGTACTCATCTTCATACAATGTACAGAGTTAAAAGATGGCAGTTTTGTTAGTCTGATTGTACAAAGCTGCGCTGCTTTGCTCACACCAAAGGCAGAGAGGCAGGATCATACTTTTGAACTGGTAATTGGCTCTTTCTAGAAAATCTCAACAATAATGCCTTGTTTCTAATGGGGGGTAGTGACCTGGGAGGACTTTCATTTCCTATTTTATTACCTAGTATTTATTAACTGGATTGGGTTTAAATGGTGCCTGCATTGCTTCCCCTGTCCACAGCTATCTCTAAAGAGGGTTAAGAAAATCCTCATTATTTTTTGCTGGGACTACTTCAAAAGATTAATGCTTAGTCCTTCTGCCATCAGCCTAGACTACTCCATTTGATTCAACACAATGCTGCCTGAGTCATCATTCCAGAACACAAATGTGATAATATACTTTCCCATATGTAAAGTCCTTTTATGATTTTCCAGTGCTTGCAGATAAACTTCAGAATTTTTTGTACAGCATACAGGGCCTTTACCCTTCTGAGCTCATTTCTGTCTACTCATCATAGATGTCTATGCTTTAATTATAGTGGCCTACTTGAAGTTCCTGGAATAAACCACGATCTTTTTCCTTTGTATATGTTATTTTCTTTGCCTAGAATGTTGAGCATATACCCCCTTCCTCTTCTGCATCATCTAACAGCACTGCATCTGTTTAGAAGTCTCCTGTGGTCCTAAGATTTGGATCATGTATACTAATCACAGCTCTTATTACTATGTGCTGTAATCATTCCCATTTTTTTAATCTTCCACAGTGGGCTCTGTACTTATTGATTGTAAGGACTGTCTTAATTCTGTATGGCTAGCACTTACCTCAGTGCCTATCATAAAATGGATGCTCAAGGAATAGATGGATGGATGGACAAATGGAGGGATGGTTGAATGGCTCACTAGCTAAATATATAAAGAGACAGACAGATAGTCTATTGAAATATCTTTACCAGTCATCAACCTCCACTTTCAAAGGCACTCTATAGAATTCTGCCAGGAGAGTCTTCTTAAAATAGATCTGACCATGTCAAACTTTAAAATGTATGTTAAAAACATTCATTGGTTCCTCATCTTACAAATTATGTTGTCACTTTTTAATCTTCCCTGATCTGACATAAATATACTTTCTCAGCCATTGACAATCAAATACTCCAGGGTCCAGCCATGCTAAATTCTATAGTATTCAAAAAATATATATTCATTCATTCATTTATTTACTTATTTCATGACTCCATTTTCTAATATATGCTCCAGTTCTAATGTAGTATTTTTCTCTATCATGTTAATATAGCTAATGGCTAGTTTTATAAACTTAACAAATATCTTAACCTCCATTTTCATTTTTCTAAAATTTTAAAGCAATTAGTCTGGAAAAGAGGTGAAATAATTCATGGGAAAGCTCCTGTGAGGGAATAAAGTTCCTAAGAAATACCAAGCAGTAAGGAAGTTGAGACCTCACTGCTTTCTTAAATTTTGAAAAGCCTCATTCTTTTTTAATCCAGGAGGTGGCACCTTCACCTATAAAGCTCCCTTAGATACTATATGGGCTTTTCTAAATCTGATTCACATCCTCTTTGTGCAATAAAGCAACACCTGTGGG
Source organism: Hyperoodon ampullatus (assembly GCF_949752795.1). NCBI lineage: Eukaryota > Metazoa > Chordata > Mammalia > Artiodactyla > Ziphiidae > Hyperoodon > Hyperoodon ampullatus. Next base: position 108,741,153 of record NC_136917.1, read on the forward strand.
GGGACCTTCAAGATGGTGGAGGAGTAAGACCTGGAGATGAACTTCTCCCCACAAATACATCAAAAATACATCTACACATGGGAAAACTCCTACAGAACACATACTGAACACTGGCAGAAGACCTCAGAATTCCCAAAAGGCAAGAAAATCCCCACGTACCTGAGTAGGGCAAAAGAAAAAAGAAAAAACAGAGACAAAAAATAGGGACGGGACCTGCACCACTGGGAGGGAGCTGTGAAGGAGGAAAGTTTTCCACACACTAGGAAGCCCCTTTGCAGGCGGAGACTGCAGGGTGATGGAGGGGAGAAGCTTCGGAGCCACGGAGGAGAGCACAGCAACAGGGGTGCGGAGGGCAAAGCAGAGAGATTTCCACACAGAGGATCGGTGCCAACCAGCGTTCACCAACCCAAGAGGCTTGTCTGCTCACCCGCTGGGGCAGATGGGGGTTGGGAGGGAGTCAGAGAAAGTCTGGACCTGCTGAAGAGGCAAGAGACCATTGTTTCGGGGTATGCGAGGACAGAGGATTCCTTCCCTGTGTGCCCACAGAAGGCAGAGCACCACCTAAACAAGCTCCAGAGATGAGCTCAAACCAAGGTTATCACCTTGGACCCCAGAGATGGGCATGAAATGCTAATGCTGCTGCTGCTGCTGCCACCAAAAATACTGTGTGCAAGCACAAGTCACTATCCACACACCCTGACCCCCCCAGGAGTCTGTGCAGCATGCCACTGCGAGGGTCCCGAGATCCAGTGACCAGTTCCCCAGGAGAACACATAGCACGCCTCAGGCTGTTGCAATGTCACGCTGGCCTCTGCTGCCACAGGTTCACCCCCAATTCCAATTATGACTGCCATACCTCTCCCTCTCCCTGGCCTGAGTGAGCAAGAGAGCCCTAATCAGCCGCTGCTTTAACACCCTCCTGTCTGGGCAGGGAAAATGCCTGAGGGCGACCTACATGCAGAGGTGGGCCAAAACCAAAGCTGAAACCCAGGAGTTCTGCGAACAAAGAAGAGAAAGGGAAATTTCTCCGTGCAGCCTCAGGAGCAGTGGATTAAATCCCCACAATCAACTTGATGTACCTTGCATCTGTGGAATGCCTGAGTAGACAACAAATGTCCCCAAAATTGAGGCTATGGACTTTGGGAGCAACTGTAGACTTGGGGTTTGCTTTCTGTGACTGATTTGTTTCTGATTTTCATGTTGATCTTAGTTTAGCTTTTAGTGCTTGTTTTCATTGGTGGATTTGTTTATTGGTTTTGTTGCTCTTCTTTTTTCTTTTTTTAAATTTGTTATTTTTTAAATTTTATTATATTTTTAAATTTTTTTAAATTAAATTAATTTTTATTTTATTTTATTTTATTTTATTTTATTTTTCTTCCTTTTCTTTCTTCCTTTTCTTCTGAGCCATGTAGCTGACTGAGTCTTGGTGCTTCAGCCAGGTATCAGGCCTGAGCCTCCGAGGTGGGAGAGACGAGTTCAGGACATTGGACCACTCAAGATCTCCCGGCCCTATGTAATATGTCAGCAAGAGCTCTCCCAGAGATCTCTGTCTCAGCACTAAGACCCAGCTCCACCCAATGGCCAGCAAGTTCCAGTGCTGGATGCCATATGGCAAACAACTAGCAAGACAGGAACACAGCCCTACCCATTAGCAGAGAGGCTGCCTAAAATCATAATAAATTCACAAACACCCTAGACAAATCACCGGACGTGGCCCTGCCCACAAGAAAGACAAGGTCCATCCCCACCCACCAGAAAACAGGCACCAGTCCCCTCTACCAGAAGGCCTGCATAGGCCGCTGAACCAACCTCACCCACTGGGGGCAGAAAACAAAAAAACAGAAACTACGAACCTGCACCCTGTGAAAAGGAGACCTCAAACACAATAAGTTAAACAAAATGAGAAGATACAGAAACACATAGCAGATGAAGGAGCAAGGTAAAAACCCACCAGACCAAACAAATGAAGAGGAAATAGGCAGGCTACCTGAAAAAGAATTCAGAGTAGTGATAGTAAAGATGATCCAAAACCTTGGAAATAGAATGGAGAAAATACAAGAAAAGTTTACCAAGGACCTAGAAGAACTAAAGAGCAAACAAACAACGATGAACAACACAATAAATGAAATTAAAAATTCTCTAGAAGGAATCAATACCAGAATAACTGAGGCAGAAGAACAGAGATAAGTGACCTGGAAGATAAAATAGTGGAAATAACTACCACAGAGCAGAATAAAGAAAAAAGAATAAAAAGAATTGAGGGCAGTCTCAGAGACCTCTGGGACAACATTAAATGCAGCAACATTTGAATTATAGGCATTCCAGAAGAAGAAGAGAAAAAGAAAGGGACTGAGAAAATATTTGAAGAGATTATAGTTGAAAACTTCCCTAACATGGGAGAGGAAATAGTCAATCAAGTCCAGGAAGTGCAGAGTCCCATACAGGATAAATCCAAGAAGAAACATGCCAAGACACATATTAATCAAACTATCAAATACTAAGTACAAAGAAAAAATATTAAAAGCAGCAAGGGAAAAGCAACAAATAATAAACAAAGGAATCCCCATAAGGTTAACAGTTGATCTTTCAGCAGAAACTCTGCAAGCCAGAAGGGAGTGGCAGGACATATTTAAAGTGATGAAAGGGAAAAACCTACACACAAGATTACTCTACCCAGCAAGGATCTCATTCATATTCGACGGAGAAATTAAAACCTTTACAGACAAGCAAAAGCTAAGAGAATTCAGCACCACAAAGCCAGCTTTACAACAAATGCTAAAGGAACTTCTCTAGGCAGGAAACACAGGAGAAGGAAGAGACCTACAATAACAAACCCAAAACAATTAAGAAAATGGTACTAGGAATATACATATCAATAACTACCTTAAATGTAAATGGATTAAATGCTCCAACCAAAGGACATAGAGTCGCTGAATGGATACAAAAATAAGACCCGTATACATGTTGTCTACAAGTGACCTACTTCAGACCTAGTGACACATACATAATGAAAGTGAGGGGATGGAAAAAGATATTCCATGAAAATGGAAATCAGAAGAAAGCTGGAGAAGCAATACTCATAACAGACAAAATAGACTTTAAAATAAAGACTATTACAAGGGACAAAGAAGGAGACTACATAATGATCTAGGGATTAATCCAGGAAGAAGATACAACAATTCTAAATATACAAGCACCCAACATAGGAGCACCTCAATACATAAAGCAAATGCTAATAGCCATAAAAGGGGAAATCAACAGTAACACAATCATAGTAGGGGACTTTAACACCCCACTTTCACCAATGGACAGATCATTCAAAATGAAAATAGATAAGGAAACAGAAGCTTTAAATGACACATTAGACAAGATGGACTTAATTGATATTTATAGGACATTCCATCCAAAAACAACAGAATACACATTCTTCTCAAGTGCTCGTGAAACGTTCTCCAGGGTAGATCATATCTTGGGTCACAAATCAAGCCTTGGTAAATTTAAGAAAATTAAAATCGTATGAAGCATCTTTTCCAACCACAGCACTATGAAACTAGATATCAATTACAGGACAAAAACTATAAAAAATACAAACACATGGAGGCTAAACAATACTCTACTAAATAACCAAGAGATCACTGAAGAAATAAAAAAATACCTAGAAACAAATGACAATGAAAACATGATGACCCAAAACCTAGGGGATGCAGCAAAAGCTGTTCTAAGAGGAAGTTTATAGCAATACAATCCTACCTCAAGAAACAAGAAAATCTCAAAGAAACAACCTAACCTTACACCTAGAGGAACTAGAGAAAGAAGAACAAAACCCAAAGTTAGCAGAAGGAAAGAAATCATAAAGATCAGATCAGAAATAAATGAAAAAGAATTGAAGGAAACAGTAGCAAAGATCAATAAAACTAAAGGGTGGTTTTTGAGAAGATAAACAAAATTGATAAACCATTAGCCAGACTCATCAAGAAAAAAAGGAGAAGACTCCAATCAATGGAATTAGAAATGAAAAAGGAGAAGTAACAACTGACACTGCAGAAATAAAATGGATCATGAGAGATTACTACAGGCAACTATATGCCAATAAAATGGACAACCTGGAAGAAATGGACAAATTCTTAGGAAAGCACAACCTTCTGAGAGTGAACAAGAAAGAGATTGAAAATATGAACAGACCAATCACAAGCACTGAAATTGAAACTGTGATTAAAAATCTTCCAACAAAAGCCCAGGATCAGATGGCTGCACAGGCAAATTCTATCAAACATTTAGAGAAGAGCTAACACTTATCCTTCTCAAACTCTTCCAAAATACAGCAGAGGGAGGAACACTCCCAAACTCATTCTACAAGGACACCATCACCCTGATACCAAAACCAGACCATAGTGTCACAAAGAAAGAAAACTACAGGCCAATATCACTCATGAACATAGATGCAAAAATCCTCCACAAAATACTAGCGAACGGAATCCAACTGTACATTAACTGGATCATAAACTATGGTCAAGTGGGGTTTATCCCAGGAATGCAAGGATTCTTCAGTATTTGCAAATCAATAAATGTGATACACCGTATTAAGAAACTGAAGGATAAAAACCATATGATAATCTCAATAGGTGCAGAAAAACCTTTCAACAAAATTCGATACCCATTTATGACAACAACTCTCCAGAAAGTAGGCATAGAGAAAACAAACCTCAACATAATAAAGGCCATATATGACAAACCCACAGCCAACATTTTTCTAAATGGTGAAAGACTGAAACTGCTTCCTCTAAGATCAGGAACAAGACAAGGTTGCCCACTATCACCACTGTTATTCAAAAGTTTTGGAAGTTTTAGCCACAGCAATCAGAGAAGAAAAAGAAATAAAAGGAATCCAAATTGGAAAAGAAGAAGCAAAACTGTCACTGTTTGCACATGTCATAATAGTATACATAGAAAATCTTAAAGATGCTACCAGAAAACTACTAGAGCTAATCAATGAATTTGGTAAAGGACCAGGGTACAAAATTAACGCACAGAAGTCTCTTGCATTCCTATACACTAATAATGAAAAATCTGAAAGAGAAATTAAGGAAACAATCCCATTTATCATTGCAACAAAAAAGAATAAAATACCTAGGAATAAACCTACCTAAGGAGACAAAACACCTGTATGCAGAAAACTATAAGACAGTGATGAAAGAAATTAAAGACAGTACAAACAGATGGAGAGATATACCATGTTCTTGGATTGGAAGAATCAACATTGTGAAAATGACTATACTACTGAAAGCAATCTACCGATTCAGTGCTATTTCTATCAAACTACCACTGGCATTTTTCACAGCACTAGAACAGAAAATTTCACAATTTGTATGGAAACACAAAAGATCCCGAATAGCCAAAGCAATCTTGAGAAAGAAAAATGGAGCTGGATGAATCAGGCTCCCTGACTTCAGATTATACTACAAAGCTACAGTAATCAAGACAGTATGGTACTGGCACAAAAACAGAAATATAGATCAATGGAACAGGAGAGAAAGCACAGAGATAAACCCACGCATATATGGCCACCTTATCTTTGATAAAGGAGGCAAGAATATACAATGGAGAAAAGACAGCCTTTTCAATAAGTGGTGCTGGAAAAACTGACAGCTACATGTAAAAGGATGAAATCAGGGTTTCCCTGGTGGTGCAGTGGTTGAGAGTCCACCTGCCGATGCTGGGGAAATGGGTTTGTGCCCTGGTCTGGGAAGATCCCACATGCCACGGAACGGCTGGGCCCGTGAACCATGGCTGCTGAGCCTGCGCGTCCAGAGTCTGTGCTCTGCAACGGGAGAGGCCACAACAGTGAGAGGCCTGTGTACCTCAAAAACAAACAAACAAACAAACAAAACAGATGAATGGATAAAGAAGATGTGGCACATATATACAATGGAATATTACTCGGCCATAAAAAGAAATGAAATTGAGTTATTTGTAGTGAGGTGGTTGGACCTAGAGTCTGTCATTCAGGGTGAAGTAAGTCAGAAAGAGAAAAATACTGTATGCTAACACATATATATGGAATCAAAAAAAAATAAAGGTTTTGGTGAACCTAGAGATAGGACATTTATAAAGACACAGACATAGAGAATGGACTTGAGGACATGGGAAGGGGAAGGGGAAGCTGGGACGAAATGAGAGAGTGGCATTGACATATATACACTACCAAATGTAAAATAGATAGCTAGTGGGAAGCACCTGCATAGCACAGGGAGACCAGCTTGGTGCTTTGTGACCACTTAGAGGGTTGGTGAGTGAGGGTGGTAGGGAGGTGCAAGAGGGAGGCGAAATGGGGATATATGTATACATATAGCTGATTCACTTTGTTACCCAGCAGAAACTAACACAACATTGTAAAGCAATTATACTCCAGTAAAGTTGTTTAAAAAATAAATAAATAAAAGCACACCCGTGACTCTCTGAACCCTGTTTTTCACTTCAGACTTAATCTACTTTGTGCTACTTTGTGTATTTTAAGGCTGCTCAGGGATAACACCCTTAAGATTTCTAGAATTCTTTTTTTATTTAGCTGAGAGATTCTTTCAGGCTACACCTGAATTATGTGAAATGTTTTCACAAAGGTCTTGTAGCTACATCCTTCATTTTATATTTATGTTGAGGCCATCTTTCTGACAAAGCTCTGGATTTGATCTTTCACTGGTTTGAGAGGCTGAAGTTGAGAAATTATTTTCTATCACAAGTCCTGCTGCCTCTGTATTCCTTTTCTTTACTTTCAAAATCATCAGTTCTTTATTTAGCATGTCTCTTTCTTGTAGTGCCTTATCAGATACAGCTATTAAGAGTCAAGTGACACTTTAACATTCTACAAATCTCATTATTCATATACAAAAGTTTATTAGGTACATTCTCTATCACCCAAGTATCCTCAGGTGATAGTTTTACCAACTGCTTCTCTCTATATAGCAGGGAGAGCCCTTTTTCTAGCCTCCTGTAGCCATTCTTTCAGTGCCTTTCCAGATTCCATCTGCCGCCAGTATCAAAACCAAGGCCATATATTTTAGGTTTTTGTTACTGCACAACTTATTTCTCTTTCCTCCCGTGTTTCTCTCAACTCTCTCAAGCAAGAGAGAGATTTTATCCTTAGGGCGGTTGCAGGGTTCTAAGAGAGGAAGCAGAAATATTCAAGTGTTTTTTCAAACCTCAGCTGACTTCAGGTCTCCTAACATCCTATTGGCCAAAGCAAGTCACATGGAAAAGCCCAGACTCTAGGGATCAAGAAATAAACCCCACCCCTTTATTGAGAGAAATTGCAAAGTTACAGAGCAAAGCGTGTGGATATAGATAGGTTATTTATTGGAATAATTAATAAACCAGTCAACCACAGATATTTCAGTTAATCTTCTTTAACAAATTAGACAATATTTCATTTACATGTAATGAAGGGACCCAACCTGAGTTAATCGCTTTTAGTATGCAATTCAATATGCAGTGTTTGAATCGTAAAATTTAATTTTTACCATGTTACATACTATCTCTCTTAGAAGCACATGGTTTCAAATGGGTCTTGCCTACCTTACCTATAAATCTAAATATTATGGTGACTTTACCAAAGGAAGATGAGTGGGGTATGTGAAATAGTACAGTTCACTGCCTAAGGCAAGAAAAGTCAATATCTGTTTTTTTGTTCCTCAGGTGATATTTGTGATCACAATCCATGTGAAAATGGAGGTACCTGTGTGTCAGGATTGGCTGATGATTCCTTTTCCTGCAAGTGCCCAGATGGCTTCACAGATCCCAATTGTTCTAGTGTTGTGGAGGTTGGTAAGTGTAAGATTTAAGCATTTTAATAGTTATCCTCTTTGTTTTCATGAGTGACTGACAAATTTGGCTGTCAGTGCATTATGGGTACTCTGTATAAGATTCTTATGTGTTGCTAATTAGTTTACTTCTCTGTAGGCCTCTTAATTTTAACATTTTTATTTTATATTTAAAGTATATTTTTATTCATAATGCTCTCCAAAAATTTAAAAATATATTTTAGTGATTAACATTATACTTTAAAGGCACTACATGTACTACTTGAATATAATAAATTTATTTTTCTAATATTAATATACATTTAAATTTTATTTTCACTGGAAAGCAATTCCCAAGTCAATTTATTCAAGTTAGATAGTCACTCTGAATAAAATAGAACTTATTTTAGTGACTGAAAATATTCATCAGTATTTTGTAGCTGTTCTAATCATTACTTTTCTAAGACTATAAATACATGATGAAAGAAAAAATATTCCAGCTGCATTGTTCTTCAAAGTCTCAAAAACACGTTTGGCAAATATTAGTCAGTGATCACATTTCAAAATGTTTTTCATCTGTGAAGTACTTCATTGGCGTGTATAGCTGTAGATTCAGGGTAGCTTCCATAATTTCCAAATAGTTCTCCATTAAGAAGATATCGGTATTTTAAATAATTTAGCACTACATAAATTTGTATAGAGATTTTTTTTCTCTGATTAAAAGTAATACCATGGTTAAGCTGGAAGAAAATTTTTTTCATGTCAGTACAAAGAAGAAAAAAGTGAACTATATCTGTTCAATATAGGAAAACCAAACATGTATTGGATTAAAGTTCAGTCAGCCAGCATAAACCTTGGAAAAGTCAGAGATGTCCATAGCTTTTCAAAAATAGTTTTGAAGAAGAAAAGTAGTTCTGTCTACAGGAAGGGATCAGTGTGAGTTACTCACCATTGTATCTAATGCACCTAACTAGTTCCTTTATGTGTAGTAGGAGCCCAATACCCAATAACTTGGTTGAATGAATGAAAGAATAATTAAATAAAACCACTAACCAGCCATTTTTGACCACTACTAATTGCATTTTAGTGTGCTTTATTTTTTAAATGTGTTTTACTTGTATTTTTATGTTACATTGGTATGAATGTATTACATTCGAAAAAGTTAATTATATTATTGCTGAAAAGTACTATGTTCATTTGATTCATTTCAAAGACAATTCTCTTTTAAGGCTTTTATTAACTTGCTGCTATTTTAGGGGATTTGATTCAGTACCATAGAAATAAAACTGTTGTAACCACTTTGACCAAGTCTCCAAATATGTACAGTGAGTTTCAGAGTTTAATATGAGAATTCTATCCTCCCAAAAGTCTTTATCTCTGAAGAAAATTAGAATGATAAATATTCCCAACAGGAATATATGAATAGAATAAAAATTTAGAGTTATATTTTAAGCTATATTTTAAGTTATATTTTAAGTTATATATTTAAGCCTACTGACCCCAAATCGGCAGTGCCATAGATTTGTAGTATATAATGTTTTTGTTGCTACTTTGTAAGAGTCATATCTGGAACTGAAGGGCAAATGTGTTTAAATAATTAAGAAACCAGTATCTTTATAGAATTTTGAAGTAAATACTTGAATACTTCAGGCCATATTTTTAAACATTAATTCAACATTTGTCATTTTATCAGAAGAATGATACTATAGGCTGCAACACTTTAAAAACTAAACATACTGCCATATTCCTCTTAGTTCAATGAGACTTTGAGAAATCAAATGCTTATAGAATTAAGTTTTACTTAGATTCATTATTCTCTGTTATTAAAACACCTCACATTTCTTCTACCTCTTTATTAACTCTTGCATATAATCAGAGAATACTAAGTATTTATTGAATAAAAATATTTAATAGCAATGCCTTTAATATCTAGCCTACCTTATTTTTTTCGTGTCTTTAAAACTAATTATTGGTACAAAATATATGAACATTGGATCATTAAAGACAATCCTGCCTTTTTAATTTAAAAAAATCTACAACTTTTCTGGAACAGTTCTGGGACATTGCTCTTGTTGTTTCCCTGCTGTTGGGTAGCACCAGTGCAGAAGAGCAGAGTGTAATACTAGAATTTTATACCAGAAAAACCTCAAAAGCTATAGGTATTTTGATGTGATATCATAAAAGACAAAAGAGTTGAACTGTCACCATTGCTGTATTTTTACTTTAACATTAATCCTTGCAAAGATGGAGATATGCTGCTAGCCTTTTGAACCATATATATTTTGTGATTATATGAAGTTCTAAATCACCTTATTAAAACTTGCATTTTGATCTAACTTTAAAAATTATTATTACTCTATTTATTCTACAATCAAAAATATACTCTATTGTAGTGCATTTGGAGAGGGGAATATCAAACATATGCTACTCTCAGAGATAAAAGTTGATTCTTGATTTTACCTCAAACTTCATTACTTTGCAGTAGCCTTATTATAAGTTCTTGCTGCTACTTATTTCAAAGAGAGCCTCATTCATTTTTGGACTTTTACTCTTCCCTCTCAAAGCATCTAGTGTCAGGTAAGCACAAAACACTTTACTCCCTTTGTGACCAATCCTCACATCACTTACATTCCTATGCTACCTGTGGAAGTTTGGAGAGATTAACTTGCTCAGATTTGTGAACTTCATTCTCTAGGCAGCATTGCTCTTCTTTGTACTTAATTCTTGATCTGGCTGTGTACTCCAATATCCATACTTTATCTCTCTCTATCACTCCCTGTCTCTTTGTCTGCCCACCCAGCACACACACATCACCCTTATACAGACATACCTACAGACTGTGATGTTCTCAGCCTCTTAGAGTTATGAAAACTCAACTTCTGATATCCACAAAAGGCAATAGGAAAGCATCTCTATAAGCAAAGGAAAGGAAAAAAGCCTAGTTAGCATCCTCTGATTTGAAGACATCAGCCAGATTTACCAGTGTTTGCATAGACCTGCAGTGGACAATGCAACCTTCTCCAGGGGTCTGGTAGATAAGCACCATGTGGTTAAGACCCTAATTACTCCCCAGTTACTCGCTCACATTCTTGAATGGCACTGTGTAGTTTGGAGCCAAATGTTGACACATTTATTCCATAGAAAAATTTGTATTACTAGTGAACATTCTAGCACTCATATATGGAAACCTTGGGAATTATTAAATTGTCCAAGTTCCATGGTATAATTCTCCTCTGTATGCTATCGGAGTATTTCTGTAAACTAATAACAAATATATATTTTATTTATTTTTTATTTATTTATTTTTTAAAATATATTTATTTATTTATTTTTGGCTGTGTTGGGTCTTCGTTTCTGTGCGAGGGCTTTCTCTAGTTGCGGCAAGCTGGGGCCACTCTTCATCGCAGTGCGTGGGCCTCTCACTGTCGTGGCCTCTTGTTGCGGAACACAGGCTCCAGACGTGCAGGCTCAGTAGCTGTGGTGCAAGGGCTTAGCTGCTTCGCGGCATGTGGGATCTTCCCAGACCAGGGCTCGAACCCATGTCCCCTGCATTGGCAGACAGATTCTCAACCACTGAGCCACCAGGGAAGCCCGAAATATATATTTTAAAACTCAATTACATAGTATATTAATGCAACCAAAGAGGACAGTGTAAGTGATTGACTTAAAAATAAATAAAATCTTAGTTTTCATTTTTTCTTAAACAAATATTTATTTAGCACTGACTAAGTAGTAGTTACTTAATGGTAGAGATGCATTGGTAAACAAATTTACAGGAATTACTGTTTATCTAGGAAAGCAGATAAATAAATAAGTAGATAAATATGATGGGTATTGTAATAGGAGAAGTAGATGGAGCCATTAGAATATAAAGCAGGTGTCCTCTTTTAAGCTAGGTGTCAGAGAATGCATGCCTACCTGAAAAAAATAATAATTTGACATAATTCTAAAAAATAATTTTAATCTACCAGGCAGAAAGCTAAAAGTATTCCAGACAGAGGAAATAATTTTTAGGAAAACCAGGATATAAGAAAAGTCATAATTCCATGAACTGAAAGAAATTTACTGTGGCTTAAAAGGGGAGAGACATTATGGCCATTACTGAGTCTGGAGATGGTGATGGTGGCAGATTCTGCAGGGTTGCATGATGTTTTGTGGAATTTGGAATTCGTTCTAAGAGTGATGGAGAGGATTTGTACTTTTAGAAGATCACTGTCACTGCAATATGGGGAAAAAATTAGAGCAGAGTATGGCAGGGGACAATTTGTAGGCTACTGCAGAGACCAGGTCAGACTTGACAATCTTAGCCTGGGTCAGTGTAGTAACAAAGAGGATGGAGAGGAGAGATTCAATAAGTATTTAAAGGATACAACAGATAAATTTTCATGACTTATGGGGTTACTGGATAAAAGGGGTTTGCATAAAGGGAGGAGTAAAGAAGAAACATCTCAAATTTCTGGCCTGAGCAACTTGGGGCCATTTACTGAGACAGTGAAAATTGAGGATACACTGGATTGGAAGGCACAAAATGAGTTGAGTATTTCACATACTGAATTTGAGGAATCTGCTAGACATTCATAAAGAAGTCTGGCATAGATTTGGAAGTCATAATTATATAGACAGTGATTTAAGCTCAGGGACTGTATGAATCTGTCCAGAATCAGAATAACTTGTGAAAAGAAGAGAGGACCAAGAAATGGAAACTGATGAGAGGTTCATCAATAATTAAGCAATAGGTAGAGAAAGTAAAAGCTATAAAGAAGACTGAGAAGGAGTAGTTAGGGAGACAGAAGAGTAACCAGGAAAGCATTATGCCCCAAAAGTTAAGGGTAGACAGGAATGGGTGGTCAGCAATGTCAAATACTGTGGAGAAGTTGACCAAGGTAAACACTTACATTGATTACATGTGACTTATGGATGATCTTGCCAAGATCAATTTTGCTGGAGTTGTGAGGAAAGAGCTAGGTTGTGGCACATGGAAGATTTAGAGGAAATTTTTTAAAAAGTAGCTAGGAATACAGGGGAACTTCCTCAACTTGATAAAGAATATCTATAAAAAACCTACAGCTACCATCATACTTAATGATGAGAAATTCAAAGCTTTCCCACTAAGATCAGAAACAAGGCAAGGATGACCTCTCTCACCACTCCGTTTTAATATTGTACTGGAAGTGCTATGTAATGCAATAAGACAAGTAAAGGAAATAAAAGTATACAGATTGGAAAGAAAGAAATAAAGCTGTCTTTGTTTGCAGATGACATAATCATTTAGAAAATCCTAGTCAACAACAAAAAAAAATCCTCCTGGAACTAATGAGGATTCATAGCAAAGTTGCAGGATGCAAGGTTAATATACAAAAGTAAATCATCTTCCTATATAACAGCAATGAACAAGTGGAATTTGAAATTAAAAAAACATAGTACTATTGACGCTAGCACCCACAAAAATTAAATAATTAGATATTTAAAACTCTGATGAATGAAATCAAAGAAGAACTAAATAAATGGAGAGGTATTTGTGTTCATGGATAGGGAGACTTAGTATTGTCAAGATGTCAGTTTTTCCCAAATTGATCTATAGATTCAAGCAATCCCAATCAACATCTCAAGAAGTTATTTTGTATGTATCAACAAACTGATTCAAGAGCTTATATGGAGAGGTAAGAGATACAGAATAGCCAGCAGAATATTAGAGGAGAAGAGCAAAGTTGGAGGAATGATAATACCTGACTTCAAGACTTACTGTAATGCTATAGTACTCAAGAGAGTGTGGTGTCAAGAAACAATAAACAAATAGATCAATGGAACAGAATGGAGAGTTCAGAAATAGATATATATTAATATAGTCAACTGGTCATTGACAAAGGAACAAAGGCAATACAATGGAGCAAAGGGAGTCTTCTCTACAAATGGTGCTGGAACGACTGGACATTCAAATGCAAAAAAATGAATATAGACATAGATGTCCTTCACAGAAAGTTAATTCAAAATGGACCAAATATGTGTGTGTGTATATATATATATATGTGTGTGTGTGTGTGTGTGTGTGTATAATATGTATAACTGAATCACTTTGCTGTACAGCAGAAATTAACTCAGCATTATAAATCAACTATACTCCAATTAAAAAAAAATGGATCATAGACCTAAATGTAAAGTGCAAAACTATAAAACCCCTAGGAAATAACATGAGAGAGAATCTAGAAGACTTTGAGTATGAAGATAACTTTTCTAATACAACACCAAAGACATAATCCATGAAAGAAAGAATTGATAAGCTGGCCTTTATCAAACTTCTGCTCTGTGAAAGACAGTGTCAAGAGATTGAGAAGGTAAGCCACAAACTGGGAGAGTATATTTGGAAAAAACATAGGTGTTCTCCAAAAAAAATCGTGGCTGTTCTCGAAAATATACAAAAAACTCTTAAAACTCAACAATAAGAAAGCAAGCAGCTTGATTTAAAAAATGAGCCAAAAGCCTTAAAAAACACCTCACCAAAGAAGACATACGAATGGCAGATAAGCATGTGAAAAGATGTTCCACACCATGTGTCGTCAGGGAAATGCAAATTAAAACAACGAGATACCACTACACACCTATCAGAATGACCAAAATCTAGAACACTGACAACACCAAATGCTCTAAAGCATGTAGAGCAGTAGAAACTCTCATTCATTGCTGGTGAGAATGCAAAAATGGTGCAGCCATTTTGGAAAATAGTTTGCCAGTTTCTTACAAAGCAAAACATACTCTTACCATGTGATCCAGCTATCATGCTCCTTGGTATTTACCAAAAGAAGTTGGAAACTTATGTCCATGCAAAAACGTGCAGACGGATGCTTATAGCAGTTTTATCTGTAACTGACAAAACTTGGAAGCAACTAAGATGTCCTTCAGTATGTGAATACATAAACTGTGGTACATCCAGACAATGGAGTATTATTCAGCTCTTTAAAAAATGAACTATCAAATTATGAACAGACATGGAGGAAGCTTAAATGCATATGACTAAGTGAAACAGCCAGTTTGAAAAGACTACATACTGTATGAATCCAACTCTATGACCTTCTGGGAAAGGCAGAACTGGGGACAGTAAAAAGATCAGTGGATGCTGGGGCAGGGTGGTAGGGATGAATAGCAATAGAACAAAGATTTTAGGGCAATGAAAATACTCTGTATGATACTGTAACATTGGATACATGTTACTATGCACTTGTCCAAACCCATGCAATGTACAACACCAAGAGTAAGCCCTAATGCAGCCTATAGACTTTGGATGATTATGATGGGTAAATGTACATTCATCAGTTGTAGCAAATGTACCATTTTGGTGGGGAGTGGTGATAATAGGAGAGGTGCTTGTGCGGCATCAGAGACCATATGGGAAATCTCTTTACCTTCCTCTATTTTGCTGTGAATCTAAAACTGATGTAAAAAAGTAGTCTTTAATTTTTAAAAATGACTATAACAAACATTCATCAATTTATTCATTTATTTGCCCATCCATCAAATATTTAGCAAGCACATACTATGTGATAGACACTCTTCCTGGCAGTGAGGATATGACCATTAAAAAAGAGGCTTTGCCTTCACAAATCTTCTAGTCAAAAGGGGAACTAGACAGTAAACCACTACACTTATCATGGTAAGCTCTATTAAAAAAATAAAGACAAGCGTGAGGTAGAATAAAAGGAGGTTATTTTTGGATAGGACTATTAGGAAAGACTGAAAGATTGATGTTCGAGCAGAGAGAAGAGCTGAGATAACTTCACTGCATACAGATAGCAGATGAGGACAGTAACTAAAGAGGAATTTGGGCCCAGGGGGGTTTTCCTTTAAAATAGAAATATAATGGCATTATGATTCAGAAATATGATATAAAACCTAAGCTTGTGTTTTACTAAGAATAAACTAAATCAGATGACTCATATAGATATTTTAATGATATTTAGCATATGCTTAACCTATTAAAACTATCAGTCTGACAACAGAGGACATAAACATTGGAATTTTGTAGTAATTTAAAATCCATCATCACTTTTAGAAAGAATTCAAAGTACCTGTGTTTCTGAGAGTAGTTCAGTACAGGGAAACAAAGCATATAATTTCATTTCTAGTTCTTCCTCTTTATCCTGTCATTTCATTGGCTTCTAATCAGGTTTTTTCTAAATATCCTTCTGCTTCCATTTCCTTATGAGAAACTGGTTACATTTGCCCCAGAAACACAAAGTATCTCGTAAAAATTAAAAAAAAAATACACACCAATTTCCACTGTACGTCTTGAACCGTGCATAACCATATTCATGTTTATCTTTTAGAAGATGACCAGTGTCAGAATTTCAAGTATTGTAGTAGAGGCTGAGTCTGTCTAAAAGACTTCTTGTTAGTGAGTGTGAAATATCAGAATATTGATAAGCTTTAAGTAGATCTCTTCGGTAGAGTGAGGTTACTTTTAGATTTATGAACTTTGTTTACCAAATGAGAGATTTGGTAAATTTCAGTTAAATTATTCATATATTAGATGAAATTATGAGTAATTGTCAGGGTTTTTTTCCCCTTAAGATTACTTCTTGGACTAAGGAAAGATAGCTCATGATTGAATCCATATTTCTAGAAATTATCATAATGAGAGCTATCCTGCATACACTAAAATAGTTTCTCAAAAGCTGCTAGCCATGGATGATAGCTTAGAAATTTCTCAGTCAATAAGAGTCAAGGCATTTATTTTCAGAGTTATGTTTACTTACTTGTTTGTTAATAAAAATGATTAAATATGTGTTCTTACAAATAGAATTACACAGTTAAGATGACAGAATTAATAATTTAAGAGAAATGTTTTGCCATTTTTTGCATATATTATAGAAAAATAATTTTATTTTATATATATTTAAATTTCTATAACATAGCTTATAAACCAGCTTATTAATTTTAAAGTGGTTCTAATTTACTGTTAATTATAATAATCAGAGTTTGTTAGCTGGGAATTCCAAGCCCTAACATTTATATACTAACCTCAGAAAACACATGTATAACATCAAAGGACTTCAGAAAATATCAAGTACAGAAATCTTCTCTTGCCCAGTCAAAAGATGAGTGCCAATTTGTGGTAAGGCTTTTATTTTCAGGAAAAGACAACAAATTAATGTAACAAATTATTTTTTTTTGATGTATACCATTTAAACCGGAATAAATACTTCGTGAATGAAGAGATAGTAGATGTGTATCATTAAGCTTTTTATGCTTAACAAATCACAAATTTAGAGGCTTTAAACAACAACAATTCATCTCACAATTCTGTAAGTCACTTAAGTGGTATTCTGGTTCACTGGTACTGGATAGTTGAAGATGGCTTGGCTAGTATGGCTTTTCTCTGATAGATCAAGCTTCCTTACATAGTGGTGGTGGGAAGGTCCCAAGAGCAGTGAGAAAGATCAAATCACAATTACAAGCACTTATCAAACCTCAGCCTGTGTCACATTAGCTAACTACGGTTTTGATGGGAGGATTTGCCGCTTCATATTGCAAAGGCGAGGATGCAAGAAGGGGAAGAATTTATAGCCAGTTTTATAATTTACCATAGAATGTTAGTTGCTTTTCTTTTTATTTGATTTTTTAACAGTTTTTATTGGCAGTGTAAAAAGTTGGTAAACATATAGATATGTTTGTGGATATTTATTTTTATGTTACAAGCTATGAATACAAAAATTTTAGTAACACTGATTTTTATCCAAAAAATCCTCTATTTTTTATAAGGGAGGAAAAAGTAAAAACTCTTTTAAAAGGAAAAGCTTGATTATTTTCTGTTTATTTTAGGGAAATACATTGAAGAAATTAGAAAAGTGAAAATGCAAAGTGACATTAATTTTTCCTTTTATTCAGATTCCAAATGGAGTGGCATGAAATCGGTTGTGGCACTACCAAAATGTACAATTCTGCATATTTATGAAAATTACTATTTTAATGTGGTAGGCTAAATGACATATTTAACATTAAACTCTGGGAAATTTTTCTCTTCCAATTTAATGGAAAAGAGGTCTACAGGAGACTTGCAAATGACTTATAAAATAGAGAAAACATGCCCAACAATCTTTAAAACCTTCTATACTGTTACTTGGTTGTATCTTCTTCATTGATTTTTCACCATTAATCTACTGCTTGATTTTAACAATTATAGCTATTGTTTGTTTCCTTTCAATTGAATTAAGTACCCATCAACCCACGGTATCCTAAACAGAGCAATTCATTAAAAAATAACATTGTTTTTAACCAATTGTGACAAGGTGTTAAAATCTTATCATTTCAGGGAAACTGATATAAGGAACAAAATCTTCTTCCTATGATTACAATAGAAACAAGAAAATGAAAACATAATTTAGGTTGAGTTGCTAAATACCATTAACAGGAAGAAAAGTGAACAGTGTATGCATTGTTTTTATCTTGACATAGCCAGCTATATTTAAGAATTTAGGGCTTCCGTGGTGGCGCAGTGGTTGAGAGTCCGCCTGCCGATGCAGGGGACACGGGTTCGTTCCCCGGTCCGGGAAGATCCCATATGCTGTGGAGTGGCTGGGCCCGTGAGCCATGGCTGCTGAGCCTGCACGTCCGGAGCCTATGCTCTGCAACGGGAGAGGCCACAACAGTGAAAGGCCAAAAAAAAAAAAAAAAAGAATTTATATTTTACATAGAATTATTGATTTTCTTCATTACAAGAGTAATAAAGAAGAAAACTTAAGAAATATAAAATAAAAGAAGTAAAAAGTATCATAATCCTAGGTTATATATGCTTTCATTATCTTTTGTATCATTTACCTACATCTAAGGTTCTATCTATGTCTGTGTCTATAGCCATATACAGTCAAATAAAGAGTGATAGCAATTTAAATTGACACCTTTATATAAAATTGTCTACATATGTTTATGTGTATACATATATGTGCATAAAACATAATATACATAGCATATTCTTTGATCACTCTTTTTCACTTAGGATATGAAATTAAAATCTTTCCAATTCATTAAAAATTCTTTCCTGACATTATTTAAAATATCAGGGTAACATTCCATCACTTACCTTCATTTTATTCAGCCAGCCCCTATTTTTTTTTTAACATCTTTATTGGAGTATAATTGCTTTACAATGGTGTGTTACTTTCTGCTTTATAACAAAGTGAATCAGCTATACATATACATATATCCCCATTTCTCCTCCCTTTTGTGTCTCCCTCCCACCTCCCTATCCCACCCCTCTAGGTGGACACAAAGCACTGAGCTGATCTCCCTGTGCCATGCAGCTGCTTCTCACTAGCTATCTATTTTACGTTTGGTAGTGTATATATGTCCATGCCACTCTCTCACTTCATCCCAGCTTACCCTTCCCCCTCCCCACGTCCTAAAGTCCATTATCTGCATCTGCATCTTCATTCCTGTCCTGCTCCTAGGTTCTTCAAAAGCATTTTTTTTTTTTGATTCCATATGTATTTGTTTTTCTCTTTCTGACTTACTTCACTCTGTACGACAGACTCTAGGTCCATCCTCCTCTCAACAAATAACTCAATTTTGTTTCTTTTTATGGCTGAGTAATATTCCATTGTATATATGTGCCACATCTTCTTTATCCATTCATCTGTTGATGGACACTTAGGTTGCTTCCATGACCTGGCTATTGTAAATAGTGCTGCAATGAACATTGTGGTACATGTCTCTTTTTGAATTATGGTTTTCTCAGGGTATATGCCCAGTAGTGGGATTTCTGGGTGTTATGGTAGTTCTATTTTTAGTTTTTTAAGGAACCTCCATACTGTTCTCCATAGTGGCTGTATCCATTTACATTCCCACAAACAGTGCAAGAGGGTTCCCTTTTCTCTACACCCTCTCCAGCATTTATTGTTTGTAGATTTTCTGATGATGGCCATTCTGACTGGTGTGAGGTGATATCTCATTGTAATTTTGATTTGCATTTTTCTAATGATTAGTGATGTTGAGCATCCTTTCATATGTTTGTTGGGAATCTGTATCAGCCCCTATTTTTGGACATATAAGTTACTTGCAAATTTCCTCTATTATAAATATTTTGGTACATACTCTTCTAACTAAATTTTGTGTACATTCACCATTGTCTCCTTAGACTAAATTCTTAAAAGTAAATGGTTGGGATAAGAGTTATTTGAGAATCTTTACTATCATAAGTATTGTATAGGAAACATAAACAGTTTATCATGATGGTTGTTTTAATGAAAAGAAAGCTTAATGGGCTTAAATCTACTTAATCACAGTAATGTACATTTTGAGTTATTTGATTTGTATAATAAGAGAAGAAAAATATACTTGGAGAGCAAAAGAAGAGATTGTTGTCCTATCAAATATATTTTTTAAATACCATATGAAGACTGCATCCCCTTTTATTTTCACTTAAACAGTTATTATATAATGCCATAAATCATTTAAAAAGGACAAACTATAGATAGGCATATAGAAAGTCCAGTTGGGTAAAAACTGTGAGGAAAAGGCTATTCTATAAAAGTAAGACCAATGAGAGAGGGAGCAGGCATCTTATCAAAGAAACCTTAAAAATGGCTCTAGAGCATCTAGAGTATGGAACAGACTTAGAATGCCTGGGTAAGGAGAGCCTAAGAAGGCTAGATAAAGGTAGGAAGTGAGGGAAAGATTAATATGACTCAAATGGAAAGTGAAAGGCTCCTGGATGAATGAGGGAACATTTGCTCTCTTCTTTCCATTTACCATTAGTTACATGAATGAAGAGAAAGAGACGAAGCATTAAGAATTCATTGAAATTTGTATTTTGATAGGATGATATTTATTTCTTAAAACTATTAGAACCCCCTGTAGTTTATAATATTAGTAAATTAGATTGATCAATAAATCTTATTGGCACCTACTATGTGCTAGGCTCATACTGTTTGTTACAAGGAATTGCTAGAGTAAAGCATAAGGGTTACTACAATGAAATAGAAAGCATGAAACTTTTCTCAAGGAGTTTCAAGTAGATGTCATTGTGTGTGAAGGCTTATTTTGCCACAGTCCCTGAAGTCATAGGAAAACTGGGCGACACCTTAAGGTAACTTTGTACTCTAGGACAATTTATTTTTCAACATATATCAAAGTATTTATGTGAAGGCAAATTCTGGAATCCATATTACTGAAAGTACAGTGGCAACACATAATTTTTAAATAAGTCATATAATGAGAGAGAATTGGGGCAGAATCCTTTTCAGAATTTAATTTTTCCCTCTGAAAGAACAAAATTCACTGAACTATGATTTAAAATGGACAATAATCAACATTTTCTGTTTATTTTATTTTAATCAAAGCTTGGCAAATAAAGTAGGATGACACAATTTCAGTTCCTCAGTAAACGAACCACAGATAAGGGTGTTTTCTTAAGTACTAATCCTGGGAAAATATAACAAATTTCAAGTAAGAATTAGCACCTTCTTTGCATAGTATATTGATAAATCCCCACAGTGTCTCTATGTGGTAAAATTTTAATTGAGAAATCAGACCCCCAAGTGCTTCATCCAAATCATAGAGAGCAGTTGAGTATAGAACTCATTACTGCTACACGTCAACACGGTAGCTACTAAATATTTTCAACAAGACACATGTTGTTTGTGTCAACTCAGCTCTATTTCAATCAATGTCATTGATTGAATAGCATAAATGGCATAAATCAGGGTGCATCACACAACATGCTCTGGGCTCTGAGGTCAGCTTCCATTAATTATTCAACTATGGAGGTTGAGCTATATTACCTCCACAATGATTTCCTGACCCAAATCTTCTGTGGTAAGTCTCACCTCACACCCAGACATTCTGGTTATCAGGTCATCATGTAGTGAACACTGAAGTGGGGCATTTATGAAATTTACCAATCAATGAACATTGAAGTGGGACATTTATGAAATTTACCAATCACCATAATGCCAGTGACATTTTTTCTTTCACCTTTTCCTTTTAATAGTGTTTTTAGAGTACTCTATCCATTAAAAGGCTAATGTATGCATTATTCTTGCAATAATCTTGAAATAACCAGTTGAGCCAATACCAATCTCAGTGTTAAATGGGAAAAGGATTCTGTGATAAACACGATGACTATACCAAGGTCATGAATTCCTGCTCAGAGGTGGGCAGAACAGGCATTAAACCTGAAATTTTGTCCCATGCTTTTTCTACAGTCCAGTGTTTGTGTCCAAAGTAAAGTGTACCTGTTACACATATGGGGAGGGATACTTTGAAGCAGTGAGAGAACCTGGAGATATAATAACAATAATAATAGTATTAAAACCTCTATTCCAGTGTTGTCATGCTGAGCATGCTCTTGGAATTCTGTAGGAACACATTCTCTAAAGAATTGAATCATGATATTGTGATCAAGAACTCAGCCATACTGAATTCAAATTCTGACTGTTCTATTTACTATCTGTTACTTTGGCCAAGTTGCTTAACCTCTTGATGCCTTCATTCCTTACCTGTAAAATCCAGGTAATAATAGTACCCACTTCAAAATAGTTTTGTTCAAATTAAGTGAATTCGTATAGGTAAGGTTCTTAGAATAGTTCCCGACTTATAAAAGAACTATGTAGCAGTTATAAAATAAGTAAATAAAAATAGATAGACCTTACAGACAATTCAAAAGTTACATGCAGAAATCAAGTTTCTAAATCCCTGAATATTCTTCCATCGTTTCAGTCATTAATAACATTATTGAAATGCCCAATAAATCCTGACCTATTATTTTTATGTCAGGATTTTTTCTGCTTGTGCTTGAATATGCAAACTGGGGCAATTTAGCTGTCAGCTTTTAATTTTTCAAAATTTTCTTTTCTTCAGTGTATAATTTGACAAATCACCTCATTTGTTATGGGAAAAAAGAGAACCCTATGTTTTATTATTTGAAAATTATGAGTAATGTAAGTAATGTTTGCATAATTAGGAATTGGCCTTGCAGGAATAGAGCTTTCCTTATGCTTATAGCAAATAACTTATGAATTGATTTTTCTTTATAAGATTGCAAAATGGGAATCCTGTAAAGGCATAATAAATACAAAGTTGGAATTTATGACAATGTATTAATATTAGATTCTCAGATGTGATACATCAACAATAAGCTCTTTGTGGCTTTGCATAAAGATAGAATCACAGAGCAGAAAAGAACAGTAGAATCTTCCATTTAATGAATGTTACTGAGCATCTCTGGAGAGCTGTTCCTGACCCCCAGGGCCTAACCTCCCCTTTGTCTATGCCCCCAAGATAAAGAGCTTGACCTTGAGATAAATTTGGGAAAGATTCTAAAACACACACATCAATTGTCATTACACAATGCAGAAAATAATCATTCTGAGAGGAGAACAAAGTGCTGTAGGTATCAAGAGGAGGAAAGGTTATTTCCAGTCCTAGGAATCATATTCGATGGGTGAGATAGCTTTTGAGATGGGCTGGGTTGGAAGTGTACTTCACCAGTAAAAAGTTTTTGATGGGAATATTTTAAGCAAAATACAGGATGATAAAAGGCACAAAGATGAGAAACATGGGAACCTTCTGGAAGAATTAGCATTAGTGGTTGCCTAGATTATTTGGTGTTTGCAGAGATGCTGAGGAGCCAGACAGGAAGGTGGTTTGGGTCTACACTGTATAGGGCCTTTAGTCATCCTCTTGAACTATTTCCATAATATAGTTTTCAATGTTATTAACAATATCATCCCAGGAACATGATTCTGTAATCTCTTTTGATAATGTATAATTGAAGCATTCCAACATTATAAAAACAAAACAACACAAAACTCTTATTAACAAAATTTGTGATAATTTTTAAGTAGTACCTCAGGCTTTTCTTTTGAGGATTAAATTGTACTTTTTTTTTTCCCATTATGTTTTTTTCTGCCTCCAAGATAAACCTGTCTTTCAACTCATTAATTATTGTGATTGTTTTCAATAAGACTCGGTCTAATAGGTAGTTGATTTGGAAAAGGCTCAGTGTGGCTTATTGACTTAAATTAGTGTTAATTTCTAACCAGAAGTTAATTGCTGAAAGAAGCAACTGCAAAGTTTCAAAAATAGTTTTCAGGAGACCCTCCTATGAACAGAAATGTCAATTGACATGTGGAAAATCCCATGAGAAACCACAAAATATATATATCCATCTGGATGGACACCTAGTCCTGGACACTAAGGAAACTGTTTCAGTGAAGACAGATGTTTGGTTTTCCTGTCTGTGAACGTAATCAACTACGTACGAAATATATGCAAACTAGATTCTTTGCTAGAGAGAAAATGAAAGATTGGAAAAATATCTTTAGGGCTTTGCTTGGTTTCAAACTTTTGCAATTTTTCCTATTGCTAAGGTACTTTTAGATACTGGCTTGCAAGCCAGTCTGTTCTCTCTTGACCTTCATCTCATATCTCCCTCCCCCTCTTTTTTTCCTGCCCAATCTTGCCCTCAGATAGAAAGGAGATAAGATTAGTAGCCCCCAGTGTTCTAGGAAGTGGTCTATAAGATGAGGCTGGAGGAAGGGAAGAAAGGAAATTAATTCTTTCAGCAGCATGAAGAAGGCAGGTAATAACGCCATTGTATTCTGTGCTAGCTAGATCTCATCTGGACATCTAATTCTTGTTGCCGTAAGATTTCATTCATATTGCTATGCTTTAAAACACCCTGACAAATTTGAATTTATCAAGAGGAGGTTAACAAAAATGATGACCAGGTTGTACGTCATGATTGTGAAATTAAGTGGAGATGTTTGTCTCAGTTAAGAAGAGAATTATAGGGAATATGTTAGTTGTCTTCAAATATTTGAATGGCTGTTATGTCAAAGAAAGCCACATTATTCCATTGTTTTCCAGACGCTGTCTTTAGGAGAGTGATATGATGTGTGTCTTTGTGAGATTATGAGTTTCCTGCCACTTGAAGTTTTGAAGCAATGTTTAGATTTTTGATTGGCAGGTTGGACTAAGTAACCTTTAATTTCAGTTTGGATTTAAACTTTTATTTATGCAAAGTCGCTTACATCCTGTTTTCTGAACAGGCTGTTTCCTAGACTGTTTCTTGACAGTTTGGAAAAGTAGAAGTTAATAGTGTGCATTCACAACTTGAAAATAACCTCAAAGATAAGAAGAATGGGGCTTGGGCCCTCCCTGAATAGCCTTGTACCTTTACTCAATTTCATTGCCTTAAAGTTAGACCTGTCCACTTTTTTTTTTATCAGTTGAGTTCCTTAAAGACGTTCCAATTAAGGAAAAATTCATCCTAGGGAGACAAGTTCTGAAGATAGGGAAATTACATTGTCAATGTCATTTGATTAACACCTGAACGTAGATACACTGACTATTTTCTTTTAAAGAAGGTCCTAATGATTCTGAAAAGAAAGCATTTAATTTTAGCTTCTATTTTAACAGGCAGGAAAAAAATCCTCTATAGCAGTCATTAACTCACTGCTGAATAAGTCAGTGGCACATTAGATTAACTGAGCTCTGTATAGGCAGGCAGAGACTGTGCTTTATCACTTATAGTTAGTATCCTTGGGATGAGTTCAAGCTACATGAAAAAAATAATTCCCCTTGACCAAAGAGAAACAGATAGATCCACCAGAGATATCTCAGCGCTATTCAAGTTACACCTTCCACTGTTTTTTCCCTTCATCTTTTGAGTTTCAAAAGATATTTTAATTAAGCCAGATGTGTGGATCTGTATTTTGGGAACCCACCATTTCAAAGCCATCATAAAATTTCTGAATTCCTCTTTGGAATATAAGTAGTGAAAAAGGAATGATATTTTACTAAAAGGCTTCTCAGATTTCATAAATGGTATAAATGTCATGTTCAAAATAACTGTATCATTAAATACTTGCTTGTGTGCATACACACACACACACACATTATATGCCAATATTTTGTAATAAGATAATTTTCTGTCTTCAAGTAGTCACCATTAATTTTCTTAAACATTGAAGTTTTATAGTGTTTAATATAAGAATATTATATTCAGTATACAGCCCTACATACCCTCTAGTGGGGTGAGGGTGATGGACAGGGAAATCTGTTAGTCTAAGGCTGCATCTCCTCAAGTCCACAGCTCAGCCATTTCTTCGTCTCTTGTGTCTTGTGCTTGGGCATCGGTCACTGGAACTTTTACTTGATCTCCATTAATAGTAACTCTATTGCAAGGGAGGTAACTTTCACAGGAAGAGGTCACAAATATAATATTGTCCAATATATTTAAGAAGCATGTTACTAAAGATAGGCCGACAGCATAAAAGAGGATCCTTTAAAAGACTTATTTATAAAAAATGAATATTTTATATTGTGTTTAAGATTATGAGCTCTTATTTATTTAGTGAAATTATTTGGTCATTTATTTTTGTTTCATGGTTCTACCACTGTTCAAATGGAGTCTGATTATTCATTGAAATAGTATTTCTAAGAGAAAAACCCTGAATCCATCCAAATATCATTCAGTAGAGACTTAGTTAAATAAATCATGGTTTATCCATAAAATAAAATATTATTATTGTCCATATTCACTGATAATATTGAGATAGAAAATATGTGCAATATATTAATGAAAGCAAGTTAAAGAACATCATATATTATATAATCCTAGTTTTATTTATAGTATAAATATTTAATTATAATTACATATATTTTTATGTATGTATTCAGATGTTTAAGGTTTTGTTTGTTTGTTTGTTTTTGCGGCACACGGGCCTCTCACTGTTGTGGCCTCTCCCGTTGCGTAGCACAGGCTCCGGAAGCGCAGGCTCAGCGGCCATGGCTCACGGGCCCAGCCGCTCTGTGGCATGTGGGATCTTCCCGGACTGGGGCACGAACCCGTGTCCCCTGCATCGGCAGGCGGACTCTCAACCACTGCGCCACTAGGGAAGCCCTGTTTAAGTATTTTTACTTCAAAATTCAGTTTGTTTTGAGTTTTTAGTTGATAATTTAGTTGATTTAATAAATATAATAAATATATTCCTATTTTCTAATGCAGATCTTAACCCATTATAACAATGTGTTTTTTGCCAATCCCTTAATCACAAAATCTCTTCTGACATTAACATTTTATGTGCAGTGATTCCGTGGTTTCTTTAAGTGGATGTTATCTCTGGAATTTGTGCCAGTATTGCTGACTTATCCATTATTTTTTCATTTTTGGTGCTTTTGGTTTTAACAGATTTACTTTTTAGATTAGTTCATTTGTCCAGACTTATGGGAATGAATTGAGGGTAAAGTGAGCAGTTGCCCACACGTAAATAAAGCAGAAATCCATAGAATATGAGCCTGGTGGTATTAGCTTCCTTCTGTCAGTTGCTGTGAAACAGAACAATATAGGTGTTTAACCATCTGAAATTCACATATGATAAGCAAGTAACCTCAGCTGCATGGCTTTTCTGTCACATTAAACAGCATTCTTCTTCCAGAACTATTCCCTCCTCTCCTGTATTAAGTTTTCAAAAAATTATGAATTAATTTTATTTGAAAATTGATAAATGTGAGCAGCCATTTATACTAACTTCTGACCTGCTTTATCCTTCACAAGTTTCTTCTATTTGGCCATGAATTTTCTTTGGCTACCTTACGTTTAATTCCCAATTCTCATTTTAGATGGCTCCCAGTAATGTAAAACAGCCATTAAATTCACTTACTGGACTTCGTTTTCTCATGTCTAAAACTGGATAGCTTTCCAAAAATATTTACTCAGTACTAATTATGTGCACTATACAAAACTGAAACATAACCACTGCCTTTGAAAGAAGGAGCATGGATAATGTCCAGCTTGGGAACAAGATTGGAAAATATTATTGCCATTTTGTTTAGAAATGGCTTTAGGTTATAGTTTAAAAGCTAGTGGGGGATGTTTGGAGGCAACTAAATCAGGAAACTAAAATAAATACTAAAGAAATGAGGGTAGTGAGACTTGCATTCAGTCTACAATGACGAGGTGAATTTGGATAGGGAGGGAGGGCACATTGAATAAACAAAGGATTTTTGAGGACAGTTGTATAAATACATGAAATGTTGAATTATAGGCTTTTGTAATGTTAAATCACCTAGCCTAAAGATCTTTAGTGCTTCCTTTAAGTAGCAAAATGTGTCCTAATTATGTCCCCAAAGTTTCTTTAATACTAGCTGGGGTATGAATATAGGCCTATTACTTAAGTCATATTACTTCCCAGCTACCCAATACTCTGGGAATACTTTGTAAATTACATATGTTTTTTACATAGTAGAAAAAAATGAAACCAAAGCTTTCATTTATTCTTTATTATTTTCCCCATTTGTACCTCTTTCTAAAATGATAAAATCACAAATGCATTAATTGCTGTTAACATAATTAACTGTATAAGTAGCTTGTAAAACTCATGTGAGCTATATTACTACTTAACTTTAGAAAGTGCATTTTTGTGGTTCTATTTTAATGAATGTATTTAATTAATAGACTATAGTTTGATGCTTTTTGAGTTAATTTAAAATCACAGATTTATTTTTTCATGAGATTTATTTTTTCTTGCTCTAATGGTCATTAGAGCAATCATTGTCTTTTCAAATATTATTCCTTTTCTCTCCTGCCCCAAGAAAGAAAATATGATTATATAGTTATATGTTATTATATATGATTATATATAAATTTATATAACTAAAATATAGATGACATTTAAGGCTTTCTCTTTGGCAAGTCTAGTAATGTAGCATAATGAAGCAACTAAATTTTATTGAGTAACACAGAGGACTGTATTAAATATTTATACATATTTTCTTTCTTTCTTTTGACAAATATTTATTGAGCCCTGCAGTGTTATAGGTATTATTCTAAAAACTGTAGTTATAAGGGTGAACAAAAGAGGCACATTCCTGCCCTCATGAAACTCCTAGTCTAACGGAAAAGACTAGTAAACATACAAATAAGAATACATACTTACAGGCTAACTACATATATACATAATTATATTTTATGTACTACACATTATTAACTGTATTCAAATAAATGCTGTCCTCTAAATCTAGCACAAGAATCAAACTGCATGTAGAAGACTGATAGAACAGAGAAGACTGTAATTCTCTGAACATTTTCTCTGCAAATCCATTGACTGCTGCTCCTCACAGTGACCCAATTATTCTGCAGTTCTGAGAGTGGAGAACTGACCACATAGTATGCTGTCTGAAGTCTTTGGCCAGGAGAGACTAACACTTCTCTTCATACTTTCACAAAAAAGGAGTTGGTAATAGCAACTTTTAAGTCCTGAGGCTTATTCTCATTGGGCCATTGGCCAAGAACAAACAAATCAACAAACAATAAAACAAAGATCATGTAAACTAATAAAACCTCTTTCTAAATACTTCTCTGTATACTTCCAGAGACAACTCCACAACTTACTTAAATGACTGAATTCACAAATTTTAAATGTTAATTTACTCTTCTTTGTTTTAGTACTAACACACACGTACACACACACACACACACACACACACATTTATAGCATTTAACCTCTAGGCAGGCATGAATAATCATGCATACATATCATCATTATTTTTGCATCACTGCAGTTGAATAAAAAGATTCTAAAATGTTGTGAGAGGGCTTCCCTGGTGGCTCAGTGGTTGCGAGTCCGCCTGCCAATGCAGGGGACACAGGTTCGTGCCCCGGTCCGGGAAGATCCCACATGCCGCGGAGCGGCTGGGCTCGTGAGCCATGGCCGCTGAGCCTGCACGTCCGGAGCCTGTGCTCCGCAACGGGAGAGGCCACAACAGTGAGAGGCCCGCGTACCGCAAAAAAAAAATTAAAAATTAAAAAATAAAATAAAATGTTGTGAGAGTACAAGAATACATACTTCTTGTTGCTTTGCTCATGGAAATAATAAATTACATAGATAATTGTATATTTGCAAAGCATATTTGTGCATAATTAACTAGATTTATAGTATAGCAAACAAAATGATCCATAAGTCAATATGAACTAACATCTCTATGTAAAATAGATTATTATATGCTAAGAAATGTACTTTATGTATTTCATAATGAGATTTTCCTATTTGATGGTGAACAATACTGAGCTGGGTATAGAATTGCTTTAAATGGATAGAATTTCCAAGGTATGAAAGTTTCCTTAAAACACCCAAGGATAAGACAAAAAGAAAAAAACCCCAGGAGATATCAAAATTGTTGAGACCACATGAAGAGACTAGAGCCTGTTCAATGAAGAAGTATGCGTGTTTTGCTAGCACATGTATATCAGGGTAATACAAAACTCACTGGGTTTGTGTAGTTATTGTACTTGACAGTTGATCCTGTGAGCAAAGGAGCAAGGTGAGGGAGGGAGGAAAGAGAGAAGGGAAGGAAAATCTGTAGGATGCCTTCTTCTCCGGTTAAGCACCAACCCAGTTCATGAACATGTACACTGCCAGACTGTCCTGAAAAAAACTGTGACCAACTTCAGAATCAGAGGAATGGGTTTATTGTATCAAAATGTGGTGGTAAACTCTGTGGGAAAATTAAAATAAAAATTTGCTGAAAGCCCAGCTGCCCTCAAAGCACAGCCCTAGACTGTATGTATTTCCGGTCTCGCCTGCCTCAGAGATGATTAATTTCTCAGGCGTTCTAATATATTTTAAATCAGAACAACAAAACTGGTTACCATTGCAGTTGAATGCCATTAGTTGCAAATAAGAGAAAGCTCAACTAAAACTAGATAAATAATAAAGTGCAAGTATTTTTTCCTCAGAGCTAGAAGTCTAGAGTAAGGTCAGGATATGATTCAGTGGCTCAATAATATTATCAGTAATCTAATTTCATTTTGTTTATCTACTCAGTCTTTGAGAATTGGCTTATTTCTAAAGCTGGATCCCATCATGGTTGCAAGATGTCTACCAATTTGCTTCTAGGGCCACAGACTTCCCGGTCCTTACCTAAAGAAGTGAGAGAGAGGGTTATTTGCAGGTACTTCCACAGAAGAAAGTGTCTTTCCAAGAGCTCTCCTCACCAAACACCTACAAACCTGTCCTTACACATTATTGTCTCCAGTTGGATCATATACTACCTATCTAGCCAATAACTGTGGCCAGGAAAAAGGAAAAGATTTACTTAGTTCTGAGATACAGACTCTCTCTCTAAATCCAAAGGAAGAGTCATCTTCCCCCAAGGCATCAATGTAGATACCCAAATAAACCTGAAGATGTTACAAGAGAAAGAGCATTGAAAGTCGGCGAAACAACCACAGAGTACATTGCAAAGGGTTTTCTACAAGCCTGCTGATTTACTGCTGCAGTTCCAACAATTGGACCCATGGCTCTGCAATAAACTTTTTATGGCTAGAGCCATAATTCTCAATACTTAGTGTTCATAACAGTCACCTGCTAAGCTTTTTAAAAATGCAAAAACCTGGGCTAACACCCAGAATTCAAACTCATTAGATCTGTGGCATTTTAACAAAATCCCAGGTGATTCTGTTATGGGCAATGAGAGGACCACACGGAGTTAAATTCTGTATATTAGATATATACTTTTACTTTCTCTTTTCCTACCATCACCGTAATTTCAATACATTCGTCTACATTGTCACCAGGCAGAACAATACAGAGTTGTTAGTTTGCTTTTATTTCTTTTGGTGCATGTGTTTTTAATTTCCAGGATTAGAGGAACTTGCACGTGACACAGACCTGTGTGTGTGTGTGTGTGTGTGTGTGTGTGTGTGTGTGTGTGTGTGTGTGTTTATTTGCTGATTCATGAATTCCAAGAAGCAAATAGGAAGAGTAAGGAATCATTTAGGTACCATGAAATTACTTCTATCATCCTTAATTTCACTTAAACGTCCCTAAATAGACTACTAATGTCCACTTTGAAGTTTATTTGTACTTCTGGGGCTCTTGGCTGCCACCTTTTAATAGTTCATGATGCTTTGTTTGGTAATGTAGTTAGCTTACAAAGCCATCTTTGCCAGCAATAACTGAAATGGTGAATTAATACCAATCCTAACACTATATGTGCCTTTGTGAATATGTGTGTGTATTTTAATAGTACGTATATTGGTTAATAGTATGAATATGTTTAGTAGTATGAATATAGTTACATCTGCAAGGTATGAGGGACCACCACTATGGAGATGTTTCAAAGAAATACAGTTCTGTGCAGACTTGTGTACCTGCTGATTCTAATATTGTTTTTTGGTTTGTTTTAAATATTTACTTATTTTATTTCTTTATTTTTGGCTGCATCAGGTCTTTATTGCGGCATGCAAGATCTTTCTGTTGCGGCACAAGGGCTCTTAGTTGTGGCGTGCAGGTTTTTCTCTCTCTAGTTGTGGTGCACAGGCTCCAGAGCACATGGGCTCTGTAGTTTGCAGCATGCAGGCTCTCTAGTTGAGGCATGTAGGCTCAGTAGTTGTGGCGCACGGGCTTAGTTGCCCCCGGGCATGTGGGATCTTAGTTCTCTGACCGGGGATTGAAACTGCATCCCCTGCATTGGAAGGCAGATTCTTTACCACTGGACCACCAGGGAAGTCCCTCTAATATTGTTAATTTGTTACAAACGTGCTTTCAGGTATTATAGGCTCAAGTGTAGGGTAGTACACCCCAGGAGCTTTGGCTTTAAGACTATCTAATTGCTATGACTCCTGTAAGTTTAGAATTGTCTTAACTTCTGTGCTTGCTGGTCCTTTCTTAAAATTTCTTGCTTATCCATATATAATGGAGGAATAAAATCTTAGCCCTTGTGATATTTCTTTCTTAGGCATCACAGGCTTGGTATGTTTTGTTTAACCTCCTAGTCAGTCCCTCTCCTGCCTATGTCTGTTCCTGGATTGTAAGGGACTTGAAGAAGTTTCCAAGGGACCACTTCATTTCTTAAAGGAATTTCTCTTGTAGCCCTTACAACCAGTTTTTGTTTTTGTTTTTTCCCTTAGGCTAAGTCCAATGAACATTATCTGAAATCTAGCCAGTCTTTATTCCATGATCCTTTCTCCCATTTCTTTTTCTCTTTTAGTGGATACTGAATTAGCACTTTGTGAGACAGTAAAGCACAGTGGAAAGAGTTTGGTTTTAAAGTCACGTGAGCTTGAATTCAAACTGACCATAGACAAATTGTTCAGTCACTCTGAATCTCTGTATCTTCATCTATCAAATAAGAGTACATTTCATCTCATCAGTTGCTTTATAAATTCGGTTCACATACACAAAGTGACCAGCTATAAGTGTAAGCTTTTTTATTCTTGTTCCTTTTGAATCTCCAGACTTTTACCAACAATGACCCATCTAAGTCAGCACTTCTACAAACCCCTGTGGTATTTTCCTAAAAGCGAGTTCCTGGAAGCTACCAACAGTTTTCTTCTTTGAACATGTTGTGAAGTACTTTGGACATGATAAAGCAGCAAACAGCTTTTAAATATTTATGTTCTCCACACCATGCGTGCCAAGTGTGTTTGCTCTATTTTTTTTTTTTTTTTTTTTTTGTGCCAAGGAGACAAGCCAAACAGTGTGAGAGGAAAATACTGTCAGGACACAAAGTAAGCTTGTCTAATGTGTACTCTGTGCAGATGTAACCCTAATGGAAAATAGTGGAGACTGCTCCCTAGTTACACAGTGATACCTTGAGGAACAAATCACCTGGAAACAAAACTCCTTTATAAGCAATTCAGCTGAGTAAATTTTTATTTTAAAACTACATGAATCAAATGAAGTAGTACTGGCTAGAGTAATATAATTCAACAGTAATATTCTGATAAAGCTGCAGTTGTGCACAGAGCAGAAATATCTTCTCACAGAGCAAGTCTGTTAGTATAAAGATGAAGACATGCATTCTAGGCAAAATGGTGAAGCTACTTCACTTTTGCAACACCATGATCCATCCTCCACATACATGCAGCAGATTATTACCCTTGGAGTTGTGCTGCTCTCAAAAACGTCCCCTTTTAAAGAAGGAATCAAAATGATTCACACTTTGAGTTATAGTTCATGTTACATTATATTGATTATTTAGTCGTGTCTCAATCCTGGCTACAAGTTAGTACCATTGAGAGAGACTCTGACTTAGTTGGTTTGAGATGGGCCCAGAGTTTGGCAATTCTTGTATAGATGCAGGGTTATGAACCACTGCTTTAGCATAAAGTTATGTTTTTGTAATGTGACCTCTCCTTTTGTAATATCCATGCTTATCCATGTGTGCTTGGGGTCAACCTTTAAAATGCAGGTTCCTGTGGCTTCAACGCAGAATCACCACTACTGAATCTTGAAGTGTGTGGTACACATGAGTTGAGTGTGTTTGTATGTGTATGTGACAGAGGGAGAGAGAGAGAGAGAGAATCTTTGTGTTTAACAACACTCAGAGTGATTCTGACTCACTCTAAGGTTTAAAAATTCCTACCTTTTTATAATTTCTAACTCATGGAACAGAATTTTTGACTGTCAACAATACCTTTTAATTCCTCTTTGCTAATAGAAAATTCGCACAAAGTGGATGGTTGGGGTATTTATGTTATATACAATTTATATTTTAAACAATATTATTTATAATAATTTCCACTCAAGCTAAAAAAGTTCAACCTTGTTTGCAAAAGGACAGAAAATTCAAATTCAGACAACCGAATGGTCTCTTCTAATGCTTGCTTATTTTAAAATATGAGAGTTTTTAAGTGTTAATTTAATGTAAGTACTATCCATTTATCTGTCATTATCTAATTATCTAATGAAAAATTTCTAATGTATATACAAAATTTCAAGTCAGAGACTTTTAGTCATTATTTAGAAATGTGAAATATATTTATGTTCAATCTCAATTTCTCTTTCTCTCTCTCTCTGCCCCATCTCTCTCTCCCTCTCATCTCACTCCTTCCCTCTCATCTCACTCATTCCCTCTCTTTGTTCCCACCTCATCTCTTTTCCTCTATCATAGCATCAGATGAAGAAGAGCCAACTTCAGCAGGTAAAGTTCCTGTGCTGTAAAGATTATTCCTATTTATTTTAATGCCCTTAATAATATAGACCATTTGAAATGTATTTGTTCAGATTTCAACCACAAAACTGGCACAGTTTTATTTATTTACTTTATTTCTTGAACCCATTATGCAGTCCCAGACTAAATGATGTTGGTTATAAGTTTTAAATAAAAAGAGAAAATAATTGAAAATGAACTGTCACAGAGGAAATCATAACACAAAAAATCACATCACTATTACAGAATAAGGAAATTTGGAAAATTAAAACATTGAGAAAAATGCCAGTAAGTAATAAATGGGGAGAAAAAACTAAAATGATAAAATGCAGAAAAATAATAAAATGAGGAGACTGAAATTAAAAAGAGGAAAATGATAGGCTTCCCTGGTAGCGCAGTGGTTGAGAGTCCACCTGCCAATGCAGGGGACATGGGTTCGTGCCCCGGTCCGGGAAGATCCCACATGCTGCGAAGCGGCTGGACCCATGAGCCATGGCCGCTGAGCCTGCGCGTCCGGAGCCTGTGCTCCACAACGGGAGAGGCCACAACAGTGAGAGGCCCACGTACAGCAAAAAAAAAAAAACAAAAAAGAGGAAAATGATAAAACATACTTTCAGAAATATGACTTACTATGATAGAATACTGCGTTATCAAATACGACTGACATTGAATATGATATTCATTTAAGTTTAAGGATAAAAATCATGTTGTTGCCTCAAATATTCACTTTCATTAAGAAAATAATTTTTGCAGTTATAACTTAATGGTAGTGAAACTTGGCATCATGACTATGCTCCTCATCCATCTAATCAGCATTGATCAAGAACAGGCTCAGGTCTGAACTAAATACGGTGAGGAATGCAAATGGTAGAGAAGGCATGGTATTTTCAACTTGGTTCTAGGACAGTGGGATGGGTCAAAGACCAGGCACATTTATAAGGAGAAAGAAGGCACCACAGCCAATCTGGTTAGCAAATAATAAAAAGCCCAGGCTAGCAGACTAGCAACATCAGCAAAAAGGGATAAAGCCCTGAGATGGAGGGGTTAGACGCTGGTTGGAAGAGAAAGACCAGAACTTAGCACCAGATTCTTTCTTAGGCAATTGAGGAAGGGAGTTAGGCCTGAGAGACAGGAGCAGGAAATGGTTACTGAAGCTAATGGACAAAAATGGGGCTTGATTGTATAGGAAATGGGGAATGTAGCCCAGTTATTGGAACTCAGGTACAGAATAGGGTCCTTTCAATTCATAGACCTAACTTATTTCAATTGGTAGGAGACTTCTTGATTTCTGCCTTCTTCTGGAACTGGGCAGGGATTTTTACCTGTAAAAGTGGTTCAAAACATCAAAAATTCAATGGAAGAAAATGAAATAGACATCTTACAAATATCTTTGGTAAACTCCAAGGATGCCATATTGCATTTTACTCATTATCACTGCCTTGAAATGGAATCACAGAAGATAAACTCTCAGTTAATGTTTCATTTTCATAATATTGTTCGATAGTTTATAACCTGATTTGGATGATAAGAACTCCCTATAATTTTCTTCTACTCTAGTCCGTATTATGTAGCCTATTTTTAGGAGCAACCTAATCACATGACTCAGTAGCAGACTTATGTGTTGTTATGAGTTTCCTTCCTCTGCCTAGTTTCTGACTTCTTTTTGCCCTGACTTGAGGCTTTAGTGTTGACAGCGTTGCTCAAAGACTCTGTCTTTCTCAGCCTTAGTTGAATTTTCTCTTGGTGTGAGTACCAGTCCTTGTGAGCCTATGTTTTTCTAGAGCAGTTTCATTCCTCTAATATTCTTACACCTCATTCCTAGCTATGTTGCCTGCCAAGCAGTTTTGGTGACTTTGCAAAAGAATTATTATTTTTGCATGATGAAGATTAATTTTAATTTAATGTAAGTAATACATATAACTATTTCTTGGTGTAATTTTCTTATTTTAAAATTATTTTAATAATTTCTCTGCTTATTAAGAAACTCTTTTGTAGATGCAACTGAACATTTTTCCCCAAATATTTATTTGACTCTAGAGTGATCTGAACATCATAGAGTTTAAATTATGTTTTTAAAATATGTTTGTTTTCATATATGACCAGATGTTTTTGTTGTGATTTTAGCATAGATGATTAGAATAGAGCAAATGTATTAAGTAATATTTTAACTAAATAGTTTCACATACAGATTACATTAACATTAAGAAAATTTGCATTTAGTAAAGCAGACATTCCTTTTATATAAAAATGCCAATGGGAGCCAAATGTTCTTCCGTTAATTTTATCAAAGTGTATAATAAAAAGTATTATTGTGTAGTTGTATTAAAACTTTTGACAAGGTACTATGAGATTTGTAAAGGCTTGATTTCATAAGGAATATGAATAATTGTGGAAAGTGGATTGTGATTTTGTTTTAGAGCTTTTTTGGTACTTCTTGTCCCCAATTTTTTCAACAACTATTTTTCTCAATTAAATATTTATTATTCTGTTTATGTGTCTTTTTTCAGTAATATTTATCAAAATATATCTTTTATTTTAAGCTGTTACCCAAAATATATTTAATATATTGTTGATAGTCTCTGTTTTAACTTTCATCTCCTTCCATCAACAGTTTATCTAGAATGATCTTTCCCATGCTCAGACTCCTTTAATTTATCTTTTTGATCCTTCTTTAATTTATCTTTCTTTCTGTTATTTCTCTATTCTGTTTAAATTATCAGTGAAATGCAATCATCTGTTTGCCACAGAAATTGTACCTGAATTAAACTTTCATATGTCCCCACGTGATATCTTTTTCAGTTTCACATTCTTCCTTCAGCTTCATGGCATAATTGGACTGTAACTTCTTCTAATAATAGTTTCTTTAAATTAAATAATTCAGATATTTCTAATAGATCTGCTACTCCTCAAAGCTCAACAGTAGAAGGAATAAAGTAAATGGGGGTGTTTCTTGCTGCCAGATAGTCACAGGCTCATGATCACCAGTTGTTAATATATTAATTATAAGTTAAAAATTAATATTTTTAAAAACAAATATATACATGGTTTATCTAAATGTGCAGGTGCCTAGTGGATACTACTGAATGATACTATTTATTAAATATTTGCAATGTATGGATATTATATAGCAAATCTAAGTTATTTTTACCCCAGAGGTACACAGAATTGGATTAATTATAATTCAATAATCAGAAAAATTCTCATTGTCCAGAATACTTTTTAGAGAAAATAATAGGTTTCTGTCTGGACTAACATATAGTATAAAAAAAATTAGAAAGAGACAATATACCTCTGAGAAAATTAATGAGATATTAGATAGTGTTTTACTTGTGTTATAATGATGCAAAATGATTGTGCTTTTCTCTTTACAATAGAGTATATTTGATTTGACTTAAATTTTGAATTTTTATAACTGCCATCATTAAAACAGACAAGTGATTCCTCTACTCTGTTACCATATGTTTCTGTTTACAATATTTTTATGCTTCGCTCTGTCTTTAGTCATTTTTTCAAATATGTGTAATTTCTCTTATTTGAACCTCTAAATTGCCATGCAAAAAGCAAGTGCTTAGTAACTGCTTTTTTGGTGTTGATTTATAGAGGGGATGCATAATATGTCACATCTGTGTTTCTACTCATGGAGATGTATCCCCTTATTGAATATGGAGCATCCATTTGTTAATTATTTTCATCTTCAAATGTTCTCATGGGATGCATTAGCCCAGAGCAACATGTTTGTAGTATCTGAGTTACTAGGGCAGTTTCACCTAACACCTGTTTCTTTAACTACCAGAAGTTTCTTTTTATTTATCTTAGTTGAATCTTATGTTCAGCTATTTAAACATCTTATCATTGAGTACAAAAACACATCTATGAACTGTACAAGAAATTCCTTCAAACTAGGTTATATCCTAAGATCTAATTATAAACTAATGCGATTCATTTTTTTAAAGAAACCATAACAGATACTGTACCTCCAAATGAGTCATGTTTAGAGGTGATATATGTAATCCAATTATGTTGCTGCTGCTCAAATAATTTTGGTAACTCTCTTTTGAAATTTCCTTCAGATATTGCAACATCAGTTATTCCCTTTTATAGTCTCAGAACTGTGCTACTATATTCATCAGACACTGGTCTAAAAAATAGGCCTTCAAAAACAAAGATTTGCAAATATTAAGAGAGTGTGCATGTGTGTGTGTGTGTGTGTGTGTATCTGTAGGTGTAAGATACAGATCTGTTTATAACTTTAATAACACTCTTTAATAGAGTTAAGTCAGTGGCTGCTTCTCCCATGTTGCACAAATGCAATTTCTATTTATCTTCTATTTAAATTTCATAATAAGGAGAGACTTGATAAACTGATTACGCCAATGCCTTTGTCTGTGTTCTTTAAGAAATTAAGACATTTACATTAGAAAATTGACTGCTACAAATGAACTAATCCATATAAAATTTAATTTATTAACTATAAGGTCTATCAAATTAGCCTTATTGTCATATAAATTTCTTCATTCCTCTTTATTTTTTTTGTCTTATTAGCTATTATTTTACCTCTCTATAAATACCATTTATTCATCAAATTAATGAAATCATTATAAGAATTAAAAGAGTACTAGGAATGGAAAATGTTACTGAATGGGATCAATCAGTCAGAAAATGACACAGTTGAGATATTGTAGCTGTACAATAAATCAGTGGCTAAAGTTAATAAAACCACAACTTACTATTTTTTGTTTATACCACCTCAGAAGCAAATCTTATTTTTTTTTCTTCTCTTGCTTAAAGGGAGATTTTTAATTGCTCTAATTGTCATTTGTCATTTTTTTAATTTCAAAGAAAGAGCCTGGGGCTTCCCTGGTGGCGCAGTGGTTGAGGGTCCACCCGCCGATGCAGGGGACTGCCCCGGTCTGGGAAGATCCCACATGCCGTGGAGCGGCTGGGCCCGTGAGCCATGGCCGCTGAGCCTGTGCGTCCAGAGCCTGTGCTCTGCGACGGGAGAGGCCACAGCAGTGAGAGGTCCGTGTACCGCAAAAAAAAAAAAAAAAAAAAAAAAAAAGCGACTGAGTTTGAATTTGTATAAAAGTAGTTATTAATACTGTTAGCTCATATAATAAAAAAATATGATTAGAAAAAATGGAATTTTCAGATGAATGTAAAAGGAAAATCTTTTTAGCAATCAGCTATGTTAAAACACTAAAGTGCAAAAGCCATACTGTTCTTCACATTTATAAAGTTAAAATTTCATAATTTAGTTAAATGTAAAAGTGCATTTCTGACCTATTAATATCAGATCCCAATTGGTAGTGATGACACAGGTTACTGCCTGGATACAATAGTTTATAGTAGACTCTTGTGACCTCTGTGATGCCCATCAGAGGTGGAGACAGTGTTGATTCAGCACAGCAGAACTTCATCATTTTTACTAGCTCCTTCTAAATCTTTTAGTATGTTTAATCTTTTTTTTTTTTTTTTTTTTTGTGGTACACGGGCCTCTCACTGTTGTGGCCTCTCCCGTCGCAGAGTACAGGTTCTGGACGTGCAGGCTCAGCGGCCATGGCTCATGGGCCCAGCTGCTCCGCGGCATGTGGGATCTTCCCAGACCGGGGCACGAACCCGTGTCCCCTGCATCGGCAGGCGGACTCTCAATCACTGCGCCACCAGGGAAGCCCTGTTTAATCTTTTAAATGATCAGTTTGGCCACTGAGGAAGTACACCTAAGAATTAATAATATATACATATAATAGAACATTGACTAGCAGTAATAAAGATTTCAGGCTATATTACATATAAATATATATTCATAGTTTTATAAACAAACTATATATATAGCTTAAAACAAATATGTTATATATCTGTGCAGCTAAACACAGGACACAGTGATTAGATATTTTTCTCTTGTTTTTGAAATACTCAATCTTAGTCCTACAAAAACATTACTTCTGTTTATGGTGGATTTTGTGATTTTCTTAATTATGCTACAGATTCTTTTAGATCTCTTTCCTGTTTTCTTATAGAATTTAATTCTGCATGGCAGACTATGCTCAATTATTCTACAACTCATGCTTTTGAAAAGGAATGATATCTAATCATATTATTCTCTAATGAGCGTAACACTGTTTTGCATTTTGATCTTAGCACTTTATTTCCTTGGGGGTCTAAAGTAAAGCTTCACATCCTCGTTTTTGTTCACCTTACATTTGTTGTAAATTTTCTCCTTTTTTATGTAGACATGCCTATTTTCCCTCTAGTGCCTGTAGCAACATTTCTAATTATATTGTCAAGTATATTCTTGTTCATAAATATATGCTAAGCAGGCTTAAATATTAAAACCCAATATATAAAACTAAAAAAGTTTATTGCTATAATCTCTAAAAAATAGAAAGAAGTCATTATTTGTAGATTCTCAATGGAATAGGGAAGAAATCATTGCCTCTAAAGATTTATCTTTGGTCAGTTCACTAAGACATTCGTTAAAGAACAAATACTGCTTACTTCTTTTTTAATAAAACAAAACTTCCTTATTGATAGATATTTGATAGTGACATTGAATTGTGAGAAAAATAGTTGGTTTTCAAATTTCTATTATATGTAGATAGTATTTTTCTTATTTCATATTTAAGAAATTTCATATTTAAGATAAACTTAAAAATAGTAATAAAGGTATATATATGGAAAGGAAAAGTGTATCTGTCAGTGTTCTCTGGAGGAGCAGAATCAAAAGGCTATATATGTATATAAAATAAAGAGATTTATATTAAGGAGTTGGCGCATGTGATTGTGGGGCTGGCAAGTCTGAATTCTATAGGGCAGGCTGGCTGAACTCAGGCAGGAGTTCTGGTTTACAGCCTAGAGGCAAAGTTTTTTCTTCTCAGGGAAACCTCACGTTTTGCTTTTAAGGCCTTCAACTGATTGCATGAAGCCCACCCATATTATTATGGAGGGTAATCTGCTTTACTTAAAGTCAACTGATTGTAGATGTTAATCACATTGACAAAATACCTTCACAGCAATATCTAGGCTAGTATTTGATCAAGCAACTGGGTACCACAGTCTAGCCAAGTTGACACTAAAATCTAACCATCACAGAAAGTGAGTAAAAATTATATAAACACAAAATATTTTAATTTTCAACAAACCTACTTCAGGAAAATAGACCAAGCATAATTTGCAATGTTTAATAACAATGCATGTTGCCCCACTATCTGTGTACACTTAGACTTCAAGCCTTATTTAATTTCTAGTACTCCTTGCATTGGATAGATTCATCTTTAAGGCCATCTCCAATTGTCTGGGTCAATTTCTTTGCTGTCCCAAGTTTCACCTCAAGTTTGTTACAAATAGAGCACTGAGAAGTATTAATTTAATATTCCAGGGATTTGTTGGCTCAAAGAAGGCATTAAGCATTCCCGTTCATGATGGGTACGGTAAAACCCCATGTACCCGAAGGCCTGAACCTATGCCTTTAGGTGTTTTTATCTTCAGATAAATAGCTGTCTCCAACCTGTACAGTATTTTCCTTTTACAGATTTCATTTTCATCATCTGTAAAATGGATTAATAATAGTGCCCACCTTAAATGTTTGATGGAAGGATCAAACATGATGATACATTAAAGTGTTTATCACATCATGCCCATCCTATAATAAGTACAAGGAATCTAAGCTGTTTTTTACTTTTATTATCATCAGTGTTGTTTCCCATATTATTGTTATTTTGATTATGATTATTTGTCAGGCAATGTGCTAAGCATTTTAGGTGCAGTTTTTTATTTAATTTTCACAATAAAGCAATGAAGCTAATTATATATATATATATATATATATATATATATATATATATATATATATATATATATTCCTACTTAAAGAGGAGACCACTGAATTTTAAAGCATAAAGAAATATGCCCAAGGTTACATAATAAGCAAGCAACAAAAGGAGGATTCAATTTCAAGTTTCTCTGGAGAAACTTGTACTTATTCTAATGAAGCAAACTGCCTTTTATTCACTTATAAATAGTTTTAAATAACATATATTTCTTTCATTTGTAAAAGTAATGCAGTTATTCAAGTTTTTTGTCATGCATATATTATAAAGCTGTACCTAATAACATGCAAAATTTTACCTATTATTTTAAATGATAATCTGATTACTATAGTAATTGTATGGACCTTATAGACAATTTTAAAATAATAAAATAGGAAATGGAAATCCCTCTGACTACCTTCATCCATATTGAATATTTGCATTTTCAGAAAACATTCTGCCTCAATCTAGTTGCTCTTACACTCTTCTCCATCTCAGGGGCTCAATCCAAATCTTCAGGGTCAACTTTGATAACACCCACTACACCCCATTCTCACCAGACCCTTTTAGCCTCTTCTCACAAAATATACCCAAAATCTAATCACTTCTTGCCATCACATACACCATCACCCTTGTCAAAGTCACCATCTTCTCACACTTCACTTATCATGCAGTAACCTTCTGAGTGGTCTTCTTCTTGGTACCCTTGACCCCTCTGCAGGTCCTTCTCAACAGAGAGCCCAGGATAATTCTCCTACAAGACCATGAGATCCCATCAGTCTTCAGCCTTAAGGCTAATTTAGTACCTCTCAATCAACCCTGCAGTAGATTTAGGATTGAAACTGGATATAATTTGCCCCCTTCGTTACCTCCCTGGGTGCATTTCCTCTACAGCCACCCTGTCCTTCCTTTTCTAACAACAAACACAAACCCTGAGCCCATCCCAGTCTTGGGCAGGGTTTTGCACTCATAGGTCCATTGTCTGACAGCTTCTCCTGCAAGTATCTGCATGACTCCTCCATCACATCCTTCATGTCTTGACCTAAAGATGCCTTCTCTGAAAGGCCTTCTTTTTGTCTCTAAAACTGTCACAACTTCTCCACCTTGTCATGGTCCCCT
This sequence comes from Hyperoodon ampullatus, assembly GCF_949752795.1. Lineage (NCBI taxonomy): Eukaryota > Metazoa > Chordata > Mammalia > Artiodactyla > Ziphiidae > Hyperoodon > Hyperoodon ampullatus. Next base: position 108,784,798 of record NC_136917.1, read on the forward strand.
GCTCTGCTTTATTTTTTAATGTTTGCATAGTCTGCCCAGTTTATGTAGTTTATTTTCTGTCCAGTGTGAATATAAATTCCCCCAGGGATGGGGTTTTTTTGGTCTATTTTATTCAATACTGAATCCCTAGCTGCTAGAACAATTGTTTGGTACATGGTAGATGCTTAATAAACATTTGTTGTATGGTTGAATTAATGAATAAATTCAGCCATACTGATTTAATGCTGATTTTAAAGCACCGTTAAGCCAAGAACATACATAGTTATTCCCTGTATGATGATATAAAGAGAGAGGGGGTGATAGATATGTTTCCCAATTTAAGAAATAAATAAAAGGATAACACTAATAATTTGATAAGAATCTTAAAGATGTTTTAAAATTACTTAAATCCCATGGCAGTGAAAAGCCACTACATTGATCTTTGTTTTTCGTTTTGGTTGCAGTAGGCTAAAATACTTTTTGTTTAGTACTTCTTTGAGTGTGGTGTCCTAACAATGTCAGTAATTTAGCCATTGTTAGGAATTACTGAACGGAACCTGCAGCAGTGATTTTAAAAACTTCAAACCTGGCAACAACCACTATCTAGTGCTGAGCATGGGTAGAAGAGAGGGTGGGCTTAGGTCAAGGAGGCAGCAGAAGGATGTGGGCAAGGCCACTGGCTTCCTGGGTTTGGACTCCAAGTAGAATAAAAAAGGGCCTGCAATTTTTTGGTACAATAACTTCCTCCTTATTGCGTTGTTATCAATGCATGTCTCATTAATAAGCTCACAGACATTTTCAGGTAATTTTATTTTCAACGTTGTGTGGGTGGTAGACTTTTTAAGTTTTTGAATAATACATTTAAAAATAAAATAAAATAAAATGTACCTGGGTATAGTATTCTTGGGATACACCTTTTTGTTTCTAATTATTTATCCCATACAGTTCTTCAACTGCTAGAATTCACCAAGATTTAGAGATACGTTCCATATTTTGCATCGAATTTTCTGCTTTTCTAAACATAAATCTAAATGAGAAAATATCCAATATTTCTTACCTAATTTAAATAATATGTTACAATATTGTTGATTGTTTTTGAAAACTTACTAGAGGCTCTTGAAAAAGAGTGAACAACCCAGTTCTCAAAAATAGAAACAAGAAATAAAAACCACTGTTCACATCAGCTAATGGTTTGTGCCAAGGCTTTAGATGTTGTTTGGAAGACATTGTGATACCTATCTGAGATTGAGGCCCTCTGAAATCTATTTCATTCCATAACTTAGTGTTTAAAAATGTGTGGGAAGAATTGTGCAGGTACTAAGCCATGAATATAAACAAAGCTAAAATAAGAATGATCAGGAAGTGAATAAAGAGGGAATTTATCCCCCAGAATTTTAACCTTCATCATCTTTACCTATCTAAACACATTGTTTTGCAGTAAGTTTTATTTATAATATCATGAAGAAACCACTGAGAATTCTGATCCATGTTGAGTTTCTTATGATATGCCATTCTTAATCTGATATTTTTAGGCAGAATGCTCGAGCAAGTTGTCTAACTTTCAAGATTCATAGGACTACAGAAGAGGGAGATAAGCATATTTTTAAGTAACTTGAGTTTTCAGACCGTGGGTTTTTTTTCAGTACTCTGTGTTTATATCATCCAATTTCTATGCTCCTTGACAGTTTAGGGGGTGGTGGGAGATAGAGAGACAAATCTTTTGCTTCCCACTAATTTTATTCTTATTCTGAAAATGAGGAAACGAATGAAAGCTGGCCTCTTAAAGACATTCTTTTATTTCACTCCATGAAACCTGTGCCTGGCTTTTATGACCCATCACACCCGTGTTTCTTCTCCCTAGGAGACAAACAGTTTCTGTTATTCCAAGTCATACGTGCTGTGCTCATTCTCACTTCAAAGCTTTAATTCATGTTTGTCTGTCTAGGGCATACTTTTCTTTCCCTTTTATATCTCCAAAACCTATCCATCTTTTCACAGTCATCACATGTCCTACATCTCCCATCTGCTGTAACCCACACTGATGTCTCTTTTCCCAAGTCTCAACTTGTGTATCTGTTAGGAATGTTCTTGTGGCAGGTAACTGAGATTACCATGACTGGGAAAGGAGTACATTCTCTGAGATCACAGGATCTTCACTACTACCTTTTAAATAAACCATGTTTCTGTAAGTATGAAAGAAGGGATAGAATAGAGGTTGGGGAGACAATACTTTCTATCGTTAAAGGGATTTGGGTTCCTTTATTATGTACTGGAAGTGCATTGGAATTACTTCTCTACTTGGACTGGGGACTCACTCCTGACTGTGATTCATCCTTCTATTGTATTCCCAGCAATGCTGAAGACGGAGTCAGGGATCAATATCTGTATTGTGCCCAGTAGATACATATCATTAAAATTATCATCACTCCTTAGGATCATAAGACAAAAAGAAAAAAGAGAAATTAAATGAACACAGTGCTTTTCAAATATACAAAATATGTAAGCTGTGTGATAGTACCCGTATGCAGCTACTATATCCTCTTGGATTTGTGTAAATTACAGTTATGTCAGTCACATTTCTTGATTTATATCATTCCTTAATCACTTTGACTACAGCTGTATTCGTTTTCCAAAGTTCCTGTAACAAATTACCATAAACTTGTTGGCTTAAAACAACACATAGTTATTCTCTTACGGTTCTGGAGCCCAGAGGGAGGTCTGAAACCAATGTCAGGAAGGGCATGCTCTAGCAGATAATCCTCCCTTGCCTAATCTAGTTCATGGTGGCCGTTAGCATTCCTTGGCTTTTATGGTTGTGGCCACATCACTTCAATCACTTCCTCCATATTGACATCATCTTTTACTCTTCTGTCTGTGGCTTCTCCTCTTCTGTCTCTTATAAGGACACTTGTCATTGGATTTAAGACCCACCCAGGTAACACAGGATGATCTCATCTGAAGATCCTTAACTTTCTTTTTTTTTCTTTTTTTTAGCATCTTTATTGGAGTATAATTGTTTTACAATGGTATGTTAGTTTCTGCTGTATAACAAAGTGAATCAGCTATACGTATACATATATCCCCATATCACCACCCTCTTGTGTCTCTCTCCCACCCACCCTACCTCACCCCTCTAGGTGGACACAAAGCACCAACCTGATCTCCCTGTGCTATGTGGCTGCTTCCCACTAGCTATCTATATTACGTTTGGTAGTGTATATACGTCAATACCACTCTCTTATGTTGTCCCAGCTTACCCTTCCCTCTCCCTGTGTCCTCAAGTCCATTCTCTACGTCTGCATATTTATTCCTATCCTGCCCCTAGGTTCTTGAACCTTTTTTTTTTTTTTTTTAGATTCCATATATATCTGTTAGCCTATGGTATTTTTCTCTTTCTGACCTACTTCACTCTGTATGACAGACTCTAGGTCCATCCACCTCAATACAAATAATTCAATTTCGTTTCTTTTTATGGCTGAGTAATACTCCATTGTGTATAGGTGCCACATCTTCATTATCCATTCAGCTGTTGGTGGACACTTAGGTCGCTTCCATATCCTGGCTATTGTACATATTGCTGCAGTGAACATTGTGGTACATGTCTCCTTTTGAATTATGTTTTTCTCAGGGTATATGCCCAGTAGTGGGATTACTGGGTTGTGTGGTAGATCTATTTTTAGTTTTTGAAGGAATCTCTGTACTGTTCTCCATAGTGGCTGTATCAATTTACATTCCCACCAACAGTGCAAGAGGGTTCCATTTTCTCCACACCCTCTCCAGCATTTATTACTTGTAGATTTTTTTGATGATGACCATTCTGACCAATGTGAGGTGATATCTCACTGTAGTTTTGATTTGCATTTCTCTAATGATTAGTGATGTTGAACATCCTTTCATGTGTTTTTTGGCAATCTGTATATCTTCTTTGGAGAAAGTCTATTTAGGTGTTCTGCCCATTTTTGGACTGGGGTGTTTCTTTTTTTGATATTAAGGTTGATGAGCTGCTTGTATATTGTAGAGATTAATCCTTTGTCTGTTGCTTCGTTTGCAAATATTTTCTCCCGTTCTGAGGGTTGTCTTTTCATCGTGTTTATGCTTTCCTTTGCTGTGCAATAGCTTTTAGTTTCGTTAGGTCCCATTTGTTTATTTTTGTTTTCATTTCCATTTCTCTAGGAGGTGGGTCAAAAAGGATCTTGCTGTGATTTATGTCATAGAGTGTTCTGCCTAGGTTTTCCTCTAAGAGTTTGGTGATGTCTGGCCTTACAGTTAGGTCCATTTTGAGTTTGTTTTTGTGTATAGTGTTAGGGAGTGATCTAACTTCATTCTTTTACATATAGCTGTCCAGTTTCCCCAGCATCACTTATTGAAGAGGCTGTCTTTTCTCCATTGTATACTCTTGCCTCCTTTATCAAAGTTAAGGTGACCATACGTGCGTGGGTTTATCTTTGGGCTTTCTATCCTGTTCCATTGATCTATATTTCTGTTTTTGTGCCAGTACCATACTGTCTTGATTACTTTAGCTTTGTAGTATAGTTTAAAGTCAGGGAGCCTGATTCCTCCAGCTTCATTTTTCATTCTCAAGATTGCTTTGGCTATTCGGGGTCTTTTGGTTTCCATACAAATTGTGCAATTTTTTGTTCTAGTTCTGTGAAAAATGCCATTGGTAGTTTGATAGGGATTGCATTGAATCTGTAGATTGCTTTAGGTAGTATAGTCATTTTCACAATGTTGATTCTTCTGATCCAAGAGCATGGTATATCTCTCCATCTCTTTTTATCATCTCTAATTTCTTTCATCAGTGTCTTATAGTTTTCTGAATACAGGTCTTTTCTCTACTTAGGTAGATTTATTCCTAGATATTTTATTCTTTTTGCTGCAATGGTAAATGGGAGTGTTTCCTTAATTTTTCTTTCAGATTTTTTATCATTCGTGTGTAGAAATGCAAGACATTTCTGTGCATTAATTTTGTATCCTGAAACTTTACCAAATTCATTGATTAGCTCTAGTAGTTTTCTGGTGACATTTTAAGGATTCTCTATGTATAGTATGATGTCATCTGCAAACAGTGACAGTTTTACTTTTTCTTTTCCAATTTGGATTCCTTTTATTTCTCTTTCTTCTCTGATTGCTGTGACTAAAACTTCCAGAACTATGTTGAATAACAGTGGTGAGAGTGGGCAACTTTGTCTTGCTCCTGATCTTAGTGGAAATGCTTTCAATTTTTCACCATTGACAATGATGTTGGCTGTGGGTTTGTCATATACAGCCTTTATTATGTTGAGGTAAGTTCCCTCTATGCCTACTCTTTGAAGAGTTTTTATCATAAATGGTTGTTGAATCTTGTCAAAAGCTTTTTCTGCACCTATTAAGATTATCATATGGTTTTTCTCCTTCAGTTTGTTAATATGGTATATCACATTGATTGATTTGCATATACTGAAGAATCCTTGCATTTCTGGGATAAACCCCACTTGATCATGGTGTATGATCCATTTAATGTGCTATTGGATTCTGTTTGCTAGTATTTTGCTGAGGATTTTTGCATCTGTGTTCATCAGTGATATTGGCCTGTAGTTTTCCTTTTTTGTGACATCTTTGTCTGGTTTTGGTATCAGGGTGATGGTGGCCTTGTAGAATGAGTTGGGGAGTGTTCCTCCCTCTGCTCTATTTTGGAACAGTTAGAGAAGGATAGGTGTTAACTCTTCTCTAAATGTTTGATAGAATTCGCCTGTGGTGCCATCTGGTCCTGGGCTTTTGTTTGTTGTAAGATTTTTAATCACAGTTTCAATTTCATTGCTTGTGATTGGTCTGTTTATATTTTCTATTTCTTCCTGGTTCAGTCTCAGAAGGTTGTCCTTTTCTAAGAATTTGTCCATTTCTTCTAGGTTGTCCATTTCTTTTAGGTTTTCCTTTTTATTGGCATATAGTTGCTTGTAGTAATTCCTCATGATCCTTTGTATTTCTGTAGGGTCAGTTGTTACTTCTCCTTTTTCATTTCTAATTCTCTTGATTTGAGTCTTTTCCCTTTATTTCTTGATGAGTCTGGGTAGTGGTTTATCAATTTTGTTTATCTTCTCAAAGAACCAGCTTTTAGTTTTACTGATCTTTGTTATTGTTTCCTTCATTTCTTTTTCATTTATTTCTGATCTGATCTTGATGATTCCTTTCCATCTGCTAACTTTGGGGTTTTTTTGTTCTTCTTTTTCTAATTGCTTTAGGTGTAAGGTTAGGTTGTTTATTTGAGATTTTTCTTGTTTCTTCAGGTAGGATTGTATTGCTATAAAATTCCCTCTTAGAACTGCTTTTGCTTCATCCCATAGGTTTTTGGTCATCGGGTTTTCATTGTCATTTTTTTCCAGGTATTTTATGATTTCCTCTTTGATTTCTTCAGTGATCTCTTGGTTGTTTAGCCTCCATGTGTTTTTCTTTGTTTCAGAGTTTTGCCTGTAATTGATATCTAGTCTCATAGCATTGTGGTCGGAAAAGATGCTTGATACAATTGCAATTTTCTTAAATTTACCAAGGCTTGATTTGTGACCCAAGATATAATCTATCCTGGAGAATGTTCCATGACCACTTGAGAAGAAATTGTATTCTGTTGTTTTTGGATGGTATGTCCTATAAATATCATTTAAGACCATCTTGTTTAATCTGTCATTTAAAGCTTGTGTTTCCTTATTTATTTTCATTTGGTTGATCTGTCCACTGGTGAAAGTGCGGTGTTAAAGTCCTGTTAAAATAAATAAATACAGTATTGTTATTTTGTTAGTATTAAACTCCCCTTTTATGGCTGCTAACATTTGCTTTATGTATTGAGGTGCTCCTATGTTGGGTGCATAAATATTTACAATATTTAGATCTTCTTCTTGGATTGACCCCTTGGTCATTATGTAGTGTCCTTCTTTGTCTCTTATAATAGTATTTATTTTAAAGTCTATTTTGTCTGCTATGAGTATTGCTACTCCAGCTTTCTTTTGATTTCCATTTGCATGGAATATCTTTTTCTGTCCCCTCACTTTCAGTCTGTATGTGTTCCTAGGTCTGAAGTGGGTCTCTTGTAGACAGCATATATACGGGTCTTGTTTTTGTATCCATTCAGCCAGTCTATGTCTTTTGGTTGGAGCATTTAATCCACTTACATTTAGGTAATTATCAATATGTATACTCCTATTATCATTTTCTTAACTGTTTTGGGTTTGTTTTTGGAGGTCTTTTCCTTCTCTTGTGTTTCCTGCCTAGAGAAGTTCCTTTACCATTTGTTGTAAAGCTGGTTATGTGGTGCTGAATTCTCTTAGCTTTTGCTTGTCTGTAAAGGTTTTAACTTCTCCATCGAATCTGAATGAGATCCCTTCTGGTTAGAGTAATCTTGATTGCAGGTTTTTCCCTTTCATCACTTTCAGTATGTCCTGTTACTCCCTTCTGGCTTGCAGAGTTTCTGCTGAACAATCAGCCGTTAACCTTATGGAGATTCCCTTGTATGTTATTTGTTGCTTTTCCCTTGCTGCTTTTAATATTTTTTCTTTGTATTTAATTTTTGATAGTTTGATTAATATGTGTCTTGACGTTTTTCTCCTTGGATTTCTCCTCTATGGGACTCTCTGCACTTCCAGGACTTGACTGTTTTCTTTCCCTTATTGTGGAAGTTTCCAACTATAATCTCTTCACATATTTTCTCAGTCCGTTCTTTTTTCTCTTCTTCTGGGACCCCTATAATTCGAATGTTGGTGCCTTCGAGTGTTGGTGTTGTCCCAGAGATCTCTGAGACTGTCCTCAATTCTTTTCATTCTTTTTTCTTTATTCTACTCTACAGTAGTTAATTCCACTATTTTATCTTCCAGTTCACTTATCCATTCTTCTACCTCAGTTATTCTGCTATTGATTCTTTCTAGAGAATTTTTAATTTAATTTATTGTGTTGTTCATCATTGTTTGCTCTTTAGTTCTTCTAGCTCCTTGTTGAACGTTTCTTGTATTTTCTCCATTCTATTTCCAATGTTTTGGGTCATCTTTACTATCATTACTCTGAATTCTTTTTCAGGTAGACTGCCTATTTCCTCTTCATTTTTTTGGTCTGATGGGTTTTTACCTTGCTCCTTCATCTGTTGTGTGTTTCTCTGTCTTCTCATTTTGCTTATCTTACTGTGTTCGGGGTCTCCTTTTCACAGGCTGCATGTTCATAGTTCCCATTGTTTTTGGTGTCTGCCCCTAGTGGGTGAGGTTGGTTCAGTGGGTTGTGTAGGCTTCCTGGTGGAGGGGACTGCTGCTTGTGTTCTGGTGTGAGGCTGGATCTTGTCTTTCTGGTGGGCAGGACCACATCTGGTGGTTTGTTTTGGGATTTCTGTGAACTTATTATGATTTTAGGCAGCCTCTGTGCTAATGGGTGTGGTTGTGTTCCTGTCTTGCTGGTTGTTTGGCATGGGGTGTCCAGCACTGGAGCTTGCTGTTCGTTGAGTGGAGCTGGGTCTTAGCGTTGAGATGGGGATCTCTGGGAGACCTCTCACTGATTGATATTACGTGGGGCCGGGAAATCTCTGGTGGTCTGGTGTCCTGAACTCGGCTCTCTCACCTCATAGGCTCAGGCCTGACACCCGGCTGGAGCACCAAGACCCTGTTAGGCACAGGGCCATGTACGTGGGGAGTCTTGCCTTTTGGGAAGTCTGAGGTCTTCTGCCCACGTTCTGTAGGTGTTCTGTATGGGTTGTTTCACATGTAGATGTACTTTTGATGTATTTGTGGGGAGAAAGGTGATCTCCGTGCCTTACTCCTCTGCTGTCTTGAAGGTCCTCCCCCTTACATCTGCAAAGACCCTTTTTTTCAATAAGGTATCATTCAGACGTATGGGGATTTGGTCATGGACATATCTTTCTGGGGAACACCATTCAACATACTTCATCAGCTAAAGTAAATGTGGTAAATAAATGTACAGTGAATTTGGTTGTCCTTTTTTGGGACCTGAAAATTTTAAGTAAATGAACATATTAATGTATAATGAAAGATTTGCAAGAATGGTAGACTATTCTTGAACCTTGAATATTTTTTATTTCCTTGTTTAAAAACTGGTCATAAAACTATAATGATGAAATCATAGTTTACTCAATAAAGCAGCACAGAGAGCACTCATAAAGCCTAAAGGCATTGTCAAGTCTAATATAATTCAGTGAAATGGAACTAACCTCGGTATCAGTGGAAACTCTATATGTTCTAAGAAATGGGCTCTAAGTAAATAAAATTAGATAGTAACTATAATAATATATATTTAAATAGACATGTTTAGTAACATCTGCAGGGAAAAAGTAGAGATATGCAACATCTTAACCACAATGTAAAGTAGCTCCTTTCCATTTTAAAGAAGAAAAGTGTTATTCACAAATTTCTTCTAATTATTTTCACAGAATTTTATAATTACTTGATGTTTTATAATTTCTCCAACTTTAATGCTGGATTCATTTATTTGTAAAAGCAAGAAAAAAAGAAAAGCAGAGCCCCAGATTTTAGAAGCCTAAAATGCATTTATTTTATCCAGTCAGGTTAGTTAAAATAACACATAATGAGAAAACATAAAATTAAACCTTACTTTATTTTTATTTTAGTTTTATTATTTATTGGCAGAAAAAAGTTCAATATGGGTAATCTATTTTAAGTAGAAAACAAGTATTTACTGTGGCAAATATGAACAGTCTTTTGTTCAAATTCATTTTAGCAATTTGGGAGCCAAAGCTTAACCTTACTGTAATGAATACAGAACTTTTAAACTGTTAGTATTAAGCTTTTACTTTCATGATAATTTTAACATATAGTAAATCTTGTTGTTAAGTCAAGGCATTTTTTATACCTAGAAAATGTTCTTTGAAGGTGGTGGCAATAAAGGATGAATTAGAGTGTGCTTGGGCATGAGTCTGAGCTCTTTCTAAGATTCAGGTAACAAAAGCCAAGTGTCTCAGTGTGATGTGGAAATGACCCTTGGGAAATCATCATGTTGAGTAACTTGAGGGATAGAGCAGAAAATACCAGTAGATTGCTATGAAAAATGTGTCAAGAAAACATTTTAACAGAATTTCTTCCACTTTATTTATCAGTGAATAGGATACCCAATAAATGCATATATTTCTGTTGCTGAGTGTTTATGGCACTGCCAACTTCTCTACCCTATGATTGATAGAAGTTAAGAATAACCTTACTGTTCACCATCTGTCATTAAAGAGTCAAGTTCTTCAAGTGGACACCGCTTCTTTACAAGATTTTAAATATTATGACTTACACATTTCCTATTGCCTCTGTGAAAGAGATGTAGTCTTTTGCAATGACACAGCTGCCTTCATTGTTTTTCTTGCTCCTTTATTACATTACTGCTCATCTTTATTTTTGTTGATTATTTGAATGTTTCTAGCTTATTTTACATTATTTTGGGGCTGTCTAAAATCCTTCCTGGAAGAAAAGCAGGACACAGATAGGTACAAACATAGAGACATGACTATGTAGAAATTTACTATTTTATTTATTAAGGCTTCTTATAAGACACATTGCATTTAAAAGTGATACAAAAGTAACATTTCCCTTTTAGGTCATATAGCCATTTTTTGATAGTTGGCCTTGGACCAATTAACTTATGCTTATAAATGGTCACAATAGAAAAGAGAGAATTTTAAGAGCTACTTTGAGATCACTAATATGTTATTTCAAAGAAGAGCAGAAGTCTCTTTGAAGGAGACTGATATTACAGTCATAAGGGGCCTGCTGAATTTCCAAGTTAATTGGAACTCAAGCCAATAAGGGAAGAACAGGTTGCATGTAGACCTAGAGACAGAAAATAATTGGATAATAACTAAATCTAGGCTCTTAATGGAGATGCATGCAAATTTTATGATAGAATTGAAGAAAAAGAAATAATTTTTTAATTAAAGAATGGGCTGAACATCAAAAGTATAGAAGTTGGTTATAAAAATATAATATCTTGATTGTGAAAATTCAGTTACATTTTTACCTACATTTTGATGAAAATAAAGGAAATAAATTCTGTACCAAATATAATTAGGATAAATGGTGTTCAAAATATTTTAATGTTAAAATCTGTTGTATTCTATATTGTTACTTTCAGGGGATATACAGTAGACATTACTCCCTGAAGTATATATATATGAAAATGAATTTGACTAATAGGACTATATAAATGTGTAATTTGTCCTTGGACAACTAATAACTTTCTAATGAAGTATTTTAAATAAATTTTATAATAATGATTATTGGGTTTATTTGTCCCAAAAATGCTGTAAACATTCTTCAGTAAGGTAAACTAGTGTTTGATGTTTTGCTTTCACACCTATTTTAAAATAAAAGTAATAAAAGTACAGAGCAACAAAAGTGGAACAAACAGGTAAGTCCAAGCTATTTTCTAATGGAAGAATTCAGTATCTGCAAGTATTGTCCATCATGTCTAAGGAATTGGCAAAAGCCTCTAACAATTTAAATGTTAAAAAAAGAATGTATCTACAAACGTGCACTTGCTTTACTTAAAATTTGCCTCTTTTCTGAGATAGTTAACATTAGAAATACAAGTATTTTGTCTTAAGTTTTATTTTAAAAAGAGGTTTCTTTTCCTTAGAGAAATGTGAACACTTTTTATAAGTAAAGAATATTGTCTTCTTATAAATCTAGAAATTCAATGAGCCCTTGACCTAAAGTTCTTAACTGCCACTTGTGAGAGTACAATGCTTCCATTATGTTATAGATTTTATAATAGTCACTCACCTATGTGACCTTTCAATTAAATCATTGGAGTGCATTCTAATTTAAGATTTCCCTGAAGATCACTTTGAATATTCATCTGATTCAGAGGTCCCCATGCATCTCATGAAGCATTACGACCCACCAGGAATATGTGCTGTTGGCATACCAAAATCAGCGCTAAGATTCAAATTCCTTTTGAAAGCAATTTGTGGAATTAATTTACCTATATGATTTAGGCCTGTCAAGGGGTTCATTCATTTGTTGGGTCATCTTTGCTAGAGATTTTTTTATCTAAAGAAATAAAAAATATTCCTAGTGGTGTTTACTTAATTCTCTAGATTTTAATTTAGGCAAACATGAGGTGTAATGCTCATAAAACAGCCCATCTCTGAGATTCATTCAGCTTAATGTTCTGCAGAATATTATTATATTAAAAGCTGGATACTTTTCAGCTTTTGCCTCTCATAAGTTAACCATTTTGAGTCAAAATTCAGTAGTTTGAAGATAATGAATCTAGTTAGTTTTCTCTGTAGTATTCAACGTGAACAACAGTCTTTTACCTCCTGACATTTCCCCCTTGACCTCAGTGGCTCTGTATTTTTGTTTGGCTTTAAAATTGTCTGTTTTTACTTAGTGTCCTCTTTCTTTTGCCTGTCTTTTGAATATAGCTTTTACTATCTCCTTGCCCCTTTTCTCCCCCAGGCTTCTCTTAATTCCTATATGGATAGAGTATTCCCAAATCTGGGTAGCTAAACCTCTTAGTGACTCAGTTTTTTCAGTGCAATGGTGACATTTTAATTATTATTGGAGATATTATATGTAAAATACCCAGGGGAATACTCAGCTCATAAAATATGGGAGGCTGCTTTCTCTCCTCCCTCTTCTCTCTAGCTCTGGCCTCTCTCCTGAGTTTCATATTTCCATTTTCAGACATCAGCCAGACACATCTAATGGTCTATGGCAAAAATGAATATTCTAAACTTTCTTTCCCCCCTGCTTTCATGTGTTACCTCTCTCAATGGCATTACCAATTTCTCTGTCAGGCATAAAACATCCACGTAACCTTCTATTTCACTCTCTTCTTGAACATGACCTGTTAAGATCATCTCGTTCTTTTCTTTTTTTTCTTTTCTTTTTTTTTTTGTGGTACGCAGGCCTCTCACTGTTGTGGCCTCTCCCGTTGCGGAGCACAGGCTCTGGACGTGCAGGCTCAGCGGCCATGGCTCACGGGCCTAGCTGCTGCGCAGCATGTGGGGTCTTCCTGGACCGGGGCATGAACCCATGTCCCCTGCATCGGCAGGCGGACTCTCAACCACTGCACCACCAGGGAAGCCCAATCATCTGGTTCTTACTCTGCAATACTGCTAAGTCTATCCCCCTACTAAATACTCCCAACTGGTATCCTATAGGACTAAAAAATCTGTGTTTGCACAAATTTTGCTTAGCTCTTTATGGTTTACAAAATGTTAAACAGTGAAGGAATTAGACTCCCATTACAGTTTTTGTTTTTTGTTTTTTTGTTTTTTACTGAATCAGTCAGGATGAACTTCATTATGCCTCAAGAATAAGCCACATCCAGATCTCAGTGGCTTGTCACACAGGTCCAGTGTGGGTCAGTAAGGGATCTCTGCTCATTGTACTCAGGGCCCTGGGCCAGCAAAGGCTACATCTCAACAGTTGCTTCTATAATCACTAACACAGTGTGAAGCAGGCATGATTAACCACTAATTAGTTCTGAAAATATCTCTCAGAAATGACACACATTACTTCTCACATTATTGGTCAAAGAAATTCACATGGCCACTACTAACTTGGAAAGGGGTGAGGAAGTACAACACTACCATTTGTCTATTAGGAGACCTGTAATATTTGTGAAGTCTTGATGATTTTAATCTGATAATTACAAGGGCTGCACACTGGTTTCCTGCCCACATTGACCTTTCCCTTCTTCAAACCCTTTTCAAAAAATTCTCCATCCAAAATCCATAGATTTTAAAAAAAAATCTATTCTTTCAGTGCCTGTTATTTTACTTTTACCACATTTTACTTTGTTGTAGCATAAACTGTGCTCTTTCTGTACTTAATAGAATTTTATGTAGATTTTATTATATAGCTAAGTTGTTTTCATATCTTTAATTGGCAATTTTCTATTCTATTAATACTTCATAGTTATGTTATATTGAAGTTTGCTTAACTATTCCTCAACTTTTGGGCATTTGTACTTTTTTAAGTGTTGCACTTTTACTATAAAACTTTTCTATAAAGGTTGAGTAAGTAGATCTAATTCAAAAGATTAGATTGTCAAATCAGCCTTACACAAATCAGAGATCTTAGCCAATATCAAAGCTTACTAATGATTTCAAGGATACAGGTAGTCAAGAGGCACGAGTGAAACAGAGAGCTTTAGGACATTGAGGACAGATCCCCAGGTCTTTCTCTTCCTTCACTGGACACATGCTGTCTGACCCAGAAAAACAGATGAGGTCTCTAAGTTTGGACATGGATTACGACGTCTACGGGGGGTGTTTAGATAATAGTCTATCTTCATGTAGCTCTTAGCTTATATGACATTTGCCATGGAACTATGCCTTATAAATTCTGGATTGAAGATTTGTTCACCAGAAATAATCCTAAATTTAGAGATATACCACTAAAAACATTCATAGATAAGATGTCTCCTCCTAGCAAACATTTGCTACCAGGTTTAGTTATCTGTATGTTTACAAAGAACAGAAATATCTGCCTTCCTTTCCCTTGGATCATACCCCTGATAAAAGGAGAAAAATGGATTATAAACTAATTATTTAGCTTCTCTCGCCACAAGACAAAAGTGGTATATCTTTGGGAATTAGTATTCATATCACAGATTATTTCTTTGAGATGTAGTACACAATAAATTATTTTTTTCATTACCCAAACAAATATATTCTATTAAAATATTACAAAACACTCAGCTTTACTGTGCTCTATGCCTAAGTGCCTTATGCTTGATAAATAATTATCTTAGGCTTTCCTGTGAAGATGAATTTTAGTGGAAATCATATCAACTGGAAGATTTGTCACTCAGTTTTTACCCATATAAGACAATTTTTCCAGTTTCTTTCCCACTATGCCAGTACTTTCCAAGGAAGTTCTTTTCTTACTATCAAAATCTACATAATCAGTAATGCCTATCTGCTGCTAACATTGGCCTGATATGGACTTTAAAATTTTATCTTTGTTTCTTTTAAAATGAGTTTCAGTTTCATTAGAGTAATTATATGACTAATCACTTCAGTTTTATTAAGACAAGTATAATATTTCACAAAACTATGTAATAACTTTAATTATTTGGATGTGTCATATGAAAATATACTCCTACTTCTAAATTTGAAATCTCATCAAATATCAATTAAAATATGTAACAATTTAAGATGATATAGCTATTCTTCTTTATGTATATTATGACTCTGATTCTGAAACTTGTGATTTTTTTTTTCGTAGAACTGGAAAGAAAGTTTGCTATATTTTCTTCAGTTACTCATAAATATTAATTTTTCTATCTGGTTTGTTTTATTGAAAACGAATATGCTTCATTGTTTATGTGTGCTGAAGATCTTTACATAGAATCATACTTAATCCCTGAGAAATTTTGAACTCATTAGATAGGTTGATTAATTAATACTCTGCCTTTTTTTCAGAATGATTTTACAGAGGCATCTTTAAATTCAGATATAAATTATACAACATTTATAATTCATATTCTAAATAAACTCATTCAAGAAAATTAATCCCTGGGCTTCCCTGGTAGCGCAGTGGTTGAGAGTCCGCCTGCCGATGCAGGGGACACGGGTTCGTGCCCCGGTCCGGGAAGATCCCACATGCCGTGGAGCGGCTAGGCCCGTGAGCCATGGCCACTGAGCCTGCACGTCTGGAGCCTGTGCTCTGCAACGGGAGAGGCCACAACAGTGAGAGGCCTGCGTACCGCAAAAAAAAAAAGAAAAAAAGAAAGAAAATTAACCCCTGGATGTAATCCTGATTGTAATCACCCCAGTTCCCCTACGTTTTGAAGCTTCTTGGGGAATTGTACCAATATACTATTAGAAATCCCAAATCTATAGACTTGGGAAAGGCTTGTTTTCCTCAGTCATTAGATACCATTTGCTTTAGTTGCTCTGAGCTTGGCTATCAGCCCTTGCTTACTTCGTAGTTGGTCACAGGATAAGTTTCCAGGGCTCCTCCATATGCTGCTGCTAATGGAACCCTCAGTTGAGCTGAGGTATGATAGGAGGAAGCTAGCATTTCCTTTTACTGTGCACCACTAAAGCCTCTTCAATCCCACTGACAGAAAAGCTTCCCGTTGCAAAAATTTTACTGGAGATTTGAGGCTCCCTGGAAGTAATAAAAAGGACACAACAGCAACAACCAAAAAATAGAGAAAAAGAAAATAACCTCCCTCTTGCTGTGAAATCTGTCGCCTTGTTCAATTCTCCCATTGCAAATCTCATGCTTCCAGGTAATGGCAAAGACCTATTTAAGTATAAGAGAACAAGTTCATTAGAAAGTATTGCCAGGCAAAACACCCTACTTACCTAAGAGGTGTTCATTTTGGGCTGGATCACCCTTTGGGGCCTATTGTCTTCCTTTTTTGTGATGTTTGAACTTTCAATATATGTAGTATAAGGATTTCCCATCTCTTTCCAAAACTGGTTAGAAAGAGTGAGGATGATTGTTCTTCTGGCTACATGTGATAAAGGAAAAAAAATTAAAGCAGTCAAATTAAGATGAAGTTGGGGTGAGGTCTGTGTCTAAAGGGGTTGCACACTCTTGGCATAGACATGTAGGATAGAGGTGAGCTATGAATTTGGCTCTAAACGTCTTCCTTAACTTTATTTGTTTTCAACAGATAAAAGATCCTAACACATTAGTCTATCTCATCACTACCCACTGAACAGAGACTTCTTCAGAAGCAAAATCAATCCAAGTTGCAATTTGCTCTTTACACAGAGGTCTGAGTCTCTCCAGCAAGTAGGGATCCTATTGGGAATTAATCAGTCTGGAAATCTTACAACCAGGCAATCTCATTCCATCTCAGAAACCGTAATGTCTTGGTGACTCCTAAAACTGGAAGCCTTCTGGTTAGTGATTTTCACTAGTCCATGTTCTCATACAGCTCTGCTTACTCTGGTCACATCCAAATTTCTGCTGCTCACCTTGTTCTGGAAATTGAATAGCCCCATTCCACGGCACACAAATTCCATGACATGCTGGGCATCTTCCCAGAAATGTCCTTTGTCTTAACACAATGTTTCCAAAATTATGGTACTTACTGCTGGTTGTCATTGGATGAGCTTGGTGGGCAAACAAGACATTAATAACCCTGAATGACACAGTGTTACATAGAATGTTACTTTCGTGCTAATTCTCTTTTACCCGTTCTGATCAAGTCAAGAATGGCTCAGTATGTTGGTAATCTTTAACAGGTCTCTAACATTTTGTAAACGTATATTCAAAATGTGTATATGCCTTTATGATGTGACTTAACTCAGTACTACCTGTTTTTTTTCAGATCCAGAACTAATTTAGTTCTTAAATTACACCTTTTCTTTGATCTCCAACCTCCAATCCCTGTGTTACTCCAGCCTTCTCTTTCATCTCCTTAGAGCCTGATCACCCTCCTTTTACTAGTAAAGACCACAAGTTCCATCATCAAAAACACTCTCTTGCACGCATTTTCATTTCCTTTGCCTTGCCATTCCTGAGCCACATACAACTAGAAAGCTCCTAACTTTGGATTAAGGGTATCATCATCCTTCTCTTCTCTCTCAGCAGAAGAAATGTCATGTCATGCAGAGAATGGTGCCATTACAGTTTCCTAGTCTTCAGCATCAACTGAACATCAGTACTACCTACAGATCCTCTGATTGCCTCCTCAGATACCTCCTAAGCCCCACAAGTTGCTATTTAAAAGTCTTCTGCTATGTTTCCTATCACACTACCTCCCACTATCTTTTTAAAAAAATTTTTGAAGGATAGTTGATTTACAATGTTGTGTTAATTTCTGCTGTACAGTGACTCAGTTATCATATTCTTTTTTATTATGGTTTATCCCAGGATATTGAATATAATTCCCTGTGCTATACAGTAGAATCTTGTTGTTTATCCATCCTATATATAATAGTTTGCATTTGCTAATCCGAAACTCTCAATACTTCCCTCCGCCACCCCATCCCCATTGGCAACCATAAGTCTGTTCTCTATGTCTGTGAGTCTGTTTCTCTTTCATAGATATATTCATTTGTATTATATTTTAGATTCTGCATATAAGTGTTAACATATGGTATTTGCCTTTCTTTTTCTGACTTACTTCGCTTAGTATGATAATCTCTAGGTGCATTCATGTTGTTGCAATTGGCATTATTTCATTCTTTTTAATGGCCGAGTAATATTCTATAGTGTGTATGTGTATGTATGTATGTGTATATATATATTATATATATATATATATATGTATATACTGCATCCACTTTATCCATTCATCTGTTAATAGACGTTTAGGTTGTTTCCATGTTTGGCAATTGTGAATAGTGCTGCTATGAAGTTAGAGGTGAATGTATCTTTTTGAATTTATAGTTTTGTCTGGGTATATGACCAGGAGTGGAATTGCTGGATCATATAGCAACTCTATTTTTAGTTTTTTGAGGAACCTCCATACTATTTTCCATAGTGGCTGCAGGTTGTATCTTTTCTACTATTGAGGCAGACATACAGTTTGTAGAGGAAATAGAAATCATCCCTTGGTAAAGCCATCAAGTAGCTAATCCTACACATTCAGTTTGTGTGCATCTGATTAGTCATTCTTTGCTTAAGACTCTTAACTTCCCATTATCTTCAGGATAAAGTCTAAATCCCTTATTTGACTTGTGAGGTTTGTCATAATTAGGCTCTGCTAATCCATCTGACTTTTTCTCCTACCAGTTTCCCTCTTGCACTTCAGGCTCTAATGACACTGTATTTATTTCAGTTCTACAAATTAGTCATGCTTTTTTTTTTTTTTTTTTACTTTGAGTATTCATGCATGATAAAGCCCTTCTCTGCCTGGAGGGTTATAACCTACCTTCCTTAGCAGCCTATTCCTATTCATCCTGTGGATCTCAGCTTTAAATGTTCATTATTATAAGATATCATACTGAGTTTCCGATAGTGAATTAGGTATTCCCCCTACATTCTCCCAGAGCTTTCTGTACTTGCCATACATTAGCACCTAATTCATTATATTGAAGTTTTCTAGTTACTTGTCTGTAATCTTCTTTGGCATACAGGATTCTTGTGGTCATTGGCTGTTTTTGATATTGTTCATTATACCCAGTGTCTGGCACATGGCAGCTGCCTAATAAGTTTCTGATGACTGAATGATGTTATAAATTTAAATTGTTCATAAGAATAAACTAGATTTCTCACTCATGAAAAAGAAAACTATTATTGGTCTTAAGTTCAGAGATGCTCCTTGGATCCTGGATAACATGAATCCTCACAGTAAATTAAGCAGGGTGGGTTTTTTTTTTTCCCCGAAAGTTTTTTTCATTTGTTCATTTTGTTTGGTTTTTATGTAGGTCAGTGGGATTACAGCAAAAATAATCCTATAAAAGCACTTTTTTGTTTGTCAGAATGATTCCATGTACATGGATAATGGCCTTTTTGGCATAATGCAGGGCTAGATCCAGCCTTGATCAGTATTTAATAAGTTTAATATTGTTTCCTGATGAAAACTTGGAAAACTTAGCCACTTAAATGCAATATTCAGTCAGCAAAAATATTCTGAGTATATCATTGACAGATACTTGGGTTATATAAGTGAAGAAAACAAACTTCTGTGTCTTCATGGAGATTATATTTTAGCAAGGGGGCTTTCTGACAATAAGCAAAAACCAAAAAGATAGTTGATATATAGATAGGGAGATAGATAGATAGGGAGATAGATAGATAAAAATAAATAGGTTATATTAGAAGGTGGTAAATGCTTTGAGAAAACTAGATCACAGTAAGGGAGAAATAGGAATATTGGGGGTAAAGGTACTGTTTGCAATTTTGAGTAGAAAACAGGTAACATCATTTTGAGCAAAGGTTTGATAGAGGTGAAGGAGTTAGCAAAAGAATTTCTTAGGTTGAGGGAAGAGCCGGTGCAAAGTTCCTGAAGTGGAAGCCTGACTGGCCTGTTCAATACAGCAACAGGGGCCGTATAGACACAAATTATTTCATTGTTTTGTACTGTAATATCAATATATCATTTGTTATGAGTATTTATCTGTGTTCCCTGGCTTTATAGCCACTCAGTGATAACTTGAAGATAGAACCAGTAGCATTTCCTAATGAGCTGGATGCAGGGTAAAGGCATATACACATTTTATGCTCCAAGGGGCAACATAGGCAGAGTTCAGAAGGACCTCCTCTTAGCGAAGTTGAGAGGCCTGATGAGCACAAGTGTCTGAATCAAAGACTGCACTTTTTAGCCCAGAGGTGCACTAGGGTAGCTTCTGTGTAAAGAGTTGATAGTCTCAAGATTTCAGGTTCCCCTCTAGCACATAGATCAAGGAAAATTTGGAGCCCCCATCTCAAGTTCAATGACATAAAGCATGATCAAAATTATTTTATTCAGAAAAATATTAAAACAGTGTAATAACATTCCTACTACAGTTATGAGGGTGAGCCTGAGTCCACATCTAAAACGTATTTAATCTTGAACAATGTGGCTATCCTTGAATACTCAAATTAGAGACATTTTTGCTGCTTGCCAATCTTCATTAGAATTCAGCATGTGTTTCCTATCAAAGTTCCATAGTATCTTGTACAATGATGTGAAGACATTGCTTAGCTGCTTCTTTGGAAATTACCATGTCTGTACATTGACAACTGATTTTTTTGAAGCACCAAATAAACAATCATGAGTCTCTTCATTGTTTGTTACCTACTTCAATCAGACTCCTAAATTATTTTAAAAGGCTTTTTGCAGGAAAAATTACACTAAAAGCCATACCACATTGACCAAGTAGCAGCTACACGTTCTTGTCACTTCTAGTAAATTATTGGTTGCTCTGAAAATCTTTTATATTTGATATGCAGACCTTAAAGAATGACCTAATGTATTTAAATTTCAGACCTACTATATTTAAATAGCATGTTGGTAATAACTTCTTGAATTAATTATTTAAGGTATTCATTCATTGACTAATTCAATTATTGACTACTGCATATAATTTCTCTTCATTATGATATTTCATCTAACAGAAATTGTGTTGGAAATAAGAAGGTGCAACAGGCAGAAATAACCTGAGGCATTTTATACTGAAGATGTGAACCTCAGCTTCTTTTTCTATCCAGATGGTGACATCATGATCATTTTAATCAGCATACTTTATTTGGATCATGAAAACACTATAAATATTAAATCACAGTGCAGTCAAACATGGGTTATTGCTACTTCTTTTAATGGTTATATGGCCATATTCTATGTAGTATTGAGTACAATGTCAGAGTCCAAAGACAGTGCTATTAAAGTGTAGTATTTAATTTTTTATTATTTTGATAAAGCTGAGAAGGGCTTAAACATCTAATAACTTTTGTGAAGGAAACCTTACCATTTTATGAACTACAGTCAGATTTTAACAAAATTCACCACAAAATTATCAGCAGGAATGATTTCTTTTATAGGGAATACAGTGATTGCAATAGCTCTCTATCTAAAAGTTGCCTATTTATGTTCATGTGATTAATGTAACATGGAATTTACAAATTTAAATGCATAATGATGGAAAAGTGGAAATAAAGATTTTTATAATAATGCAGATCTGTACTGCATACATTTAATACTTTTGCTCATGGGTTAGAAAGTGAATTGTGTTTAATAGCTCAACATTTTTAATTGGGTTTGCAATGATAGTAAATTGTTATACACATTTTTAGGTGGATTTCCAGAGTTCTCAAATATTTAACTGCCTGCTACATTTTCATATCTACTAGGAAGCAAACAGACAAGAACTTTACATAAAGTGTGATGTTATTATTTTTAAATGGCTTTCCTTTTTTTTTTTTTTACATACACAGTGCTTATCCCTATGGGCAAATCATTTTTTTAATATCTTTATTAGAGTATAATTGCTTTACAATGTTGTATTAGTTGCTGCTGTATAACAAAGTGAATCAGCTGTATGTATACATACATCCCCATATCCCCTCCTTCTTGTGTCTCCTTCCCACCCTCCCTATCCCACCCCTCTATGTGGTCACAAAACACTGAGCTGATCTCCCTCTGCTATGTGGCTGCTTCCCACTAGCTATCTATTTTACATTTGGTAGTGTACATATGTCCATGCCACTCTCTCACTTTGTCCCAGCTTACCCTTCTCCCTCCCTGTGTCCTCAAGTCCATTCTCTACGTCTGTGTCTTTATTCCTGCCCTGCCCCTAGGTTCATCAGAACCTTTTTTTTTTTAATTCCATATATATGTGTTAGCATACGGTATTTGTTTTTCTCTTTATGACTTACTTCAGTCTGTATGCCTATGGGCAAATCTTTATAGAGGTTTTTCTCAACCTAATACTATGGCAGTATTAACTGGGTTCTCTTGTCAGAATGATCTTATGGGAACCAGTTTTAGAAGTGTAGTTAAACAAAAGGATTTCTAAGGTTAGTGAAATGACAGTACAACACTGAGAGTAGTGCCAGAGAGATCATGGAAAATCAAAAACAGCCAAAGGCCTTTAGGTAAATCGGAAAACATGTATATTTTCTAACATGTATTTTTCCTGCCTTTCTTCATTTTCATATCACTCTTTTAGTTCTCCATGTTTTTTCTTTTCCTCTTGTGGATTCTAAAAGGAATTGAGATTGCTAAAAAAATTTTTACTCCTATAGACCAAATAAGCCTTATTTTGGAAGCAACAAAAAGTATTGGCAGTTTATCCAACTTGACTTTTCCTGTAGTTATATGAAAATGACTCCCTAGATAAGCAAAAGGATTGACTAGAATGTCCTCTTGGTATAGAATAATGTCACTTAAATCCCTAACATACTTTGCCAGTATATTCAGTCCATAGAGTTGTGAACATTTTTCATCCATCCAGCAAGGATTTGTTGTGTGCTAAATGGTATATAAAACACCGAGTGGGTTATAAAAGAAGTGTAAAACAGAAATCTCATGTTTTTGGAACCTTAACATCTACTCAGAATTATAAAATGTATACATGTTAAATAGTTTATTAATAATGTAAAGCAATATGTTAAGTGCCATAATCATTTCACTTGATTTCCTGCTAATATTTTTCCTACCTCTCCAGTTGCTTTCTCTGAACATTGCATTTTCTATCCAGCCATTAAGTCATGGCATATCTTGAGTCTTGGTCCTCGATTCTCCGTATTATCTCTAGTCTTTCCATAGGTGGCTATATCCATACCCATTAATTTCCACCTATACTGGGGACACTAACATTTATATCTCTAGGCCATACTCTTTTCTGCCTTCTTGATACCTCCTGTTGAATAACAGATCCAAAAGTTGACTCATGATCTTCCCTTCCAATCTAGACCCTCTTCCAGTACTTCTGTCTTAGAGAATGGCACGCACCATTGAGATGTGATATCTAGAAACACGAAAGTCATCCTTGACCCTTCTTTCTCAAATCTGTCTATTTCCTTCCATATCCCCCAGCCCACCACTCTAATCCAGGCTTCCCATCATGCTTCACCAGGACTAGAGTGAAGACTCCTAACGGGTCTGCCTTCATCTGTGCTGATACTTTCCAAAGTATTGTCCATATAGCACACAGATTATCTTTAAAATTGAAATTCCAATCATATTATCCTATTGCTTAAATATGTCAGTGTATCCCCATAAAGCCCTTTCTCTTTCTTTTTTTTTTTTTTTAACATGGTGTTTGACAGTCTGCCTGATCTGGTCCCTATCTATCTCTGTCTTTGCTCTGTCTACTCCAGCTATACTGGACTCCTTGAAGACCCTTCCACAGACCTGTGAATGGAAAACTCATCTCCTTCCTTACTTTAGCTCTTACTTGGATTTTCGTTCCTAGCTTATGTGTAACTTCCTCGGGAAACCTGCTATTAATAGGTTCTCAGGATACTGTATACCTTTCCTTCATGACTCATTAAAAAATTACATTTTTTAATGTGATTTTTTTGGTTGGTGTCAGTTCTTCCACTTGATTGAAGTTATATGAGAGCAGAAAGAGTATCAGTTTGGCTCACCATTATAACCCTAGTACCTAGCACTGTGTCTGGAACACAGTATGAGCTCTAAATATGAACTGAATAATTCTGTGAATGAAAGGATGAATGAAGGAATGAATGAAACAATGACTATAATAGAGAGTAACAGAAAAAAATTTGTTGAAGAGAATTAGAATAAATGATAGGGAAAAATTAATGGAGGTTATGAAACTTGGGGAGGTCTTGGAAAGAAGGAAAGATTTTGAAGAGACAGTAAGGTGAAGAAAGGCATTCTGAGCTGGGGAACCACATAAGCACAATATTAGGAATAGATATTATCTTCTTTAGGTGATAAGATGGTAACTTAATCAGGTAAAGCATTCTGGTTCATTTTTATAAACAGTGGAGTTAACACTGACTATCCAAGATTAGTCTAAACGTATGGACTTCAGAATTCCAGGCAGTAGGAGACTGTCCCAATAATACAGTTTATCTAGTACATCATTCCATTGGGAGAATTAAAAAGTTTTATGACTTTGCAAAAAGGTGCTTTCTCAGAATAGGATATTTCAATTAATCTTTAAAAACAAGCAATACAGAAAGTATTTTTCCAATCAGTGACTACTTGGTCTTATTCTGGAGAATTATTTGGAAAAGTTTGGTGTTAATGACTAAAACCATAGTGCTTTCAACTCAGGTCAGGATGATAAATCCCCTTGTGTGTTTTCTTCATTTTATTTATTTATTTATTTATGCATGCATGCATGCATGCATGCGGTACGCGGGCCTCTCACTGTTGTGGCCTCTCCCGTTGCGGAGCACAGGCTCCGGACGCACAGGCTCAGCGGCCATGGCTCACAGGCCCAGCCACTCCGCAGCATGTGGGATCTCCCCAGACCGGGGCACGAACCCGTGTCCCCTGCATCGGCAGGCGGACTCTCAACCACTGGTGGGAAGCCCTGTTTTCTTTATTGTAAAATTCTTCCTGAGTTTGATACATGCATAGCGGGATAGTAGGAACTATGATGCTATTACCTAGCTTCCCTATGAGACCCCTATCTTCCATTTGACATGGATTCAATATGATTAAAAGTGAAAATGGAAAATAAGTTAATTATTGCTGTTCTGCATCTATCTCATTGCTCTCTTGTTTTTAATTCTTCATTTGTGTTGGTGACCTTTTCTGTGTTTGGGCAAGCATCCCCTAAGCTTTTATCCAGTGATTAAGAAGCATTCATTACACACTCTGTTTGACATGGTCATTACTTAATGCTCACTTAACAAAATTCTACAAGACCAAATTATCACAGTGGGTGAAGGAACAGATGGCCAGCTGGCCGGAATCCATGCCTGCTTCGTTTCATGTCTTCTCAAATCTGCCACAAAGAAGCCACATGCGAGACCTAAGGCCGCTGTCCAAACAGTAACTTGCCTGTCCAGCTGTGCTTCAGTATTCTCATCTGTGCAGTCTGGATAGGTGTTCTTCCCATCTGAGTGTAGCTGGATCCCTGAGCTACAGGGATCTCACTGCCTCATGGTTAAGATGGCAGTCACAGAGGGCAGATTCCAAAAGTAAAAACAGAAATCCTTTCCCCCTCCTCCTGTCATTGCCTTCAAAATCAAAGCCACTTTGCTAAATTTCAAAAGAAAGAGCTGTAGTTTTGGGGAAAGAGTGCACCTACTTTTAATACCTATTTGTAATTAAAAGATTATCCACAATCTGATATTTTACAAATTGCCACAGCCTTCAGCAAACAAAATTGAGCTTGGCTCCAGGCTTAAAATTGGATTGTTGCAACCTGCTAGGTGTAGATGAGAAAGGGCTACAAATGAAAATCCAACCAACCTCTAAACTTTAGGTTTTTGTTATAGACTATGAAAAGTAGTTTAGATTATATGCTGTTATTCCTAAAATTTATACTAATTTTCAGTCAATCGTCATATATTTATGAAGCAACATCAGAGTATCTAGCACTTTATCAGCATATATGGGGATAAAAAAAAATACAAGGAGTAGGGGTTCCTGTGCATGAGTGTTTATAATCTCGTCAGGGAGACAAAAGAGACCCATAAAATAATTAGAGAAGGAAGCAGTATACAGTGAGATGCTAATCATGCAGTACAAGCGGTAAGTTCAGTAGAAGCCTGAAAAAGATGAGCTGTCAGAGGAAGATTGATGAAGAACATGGAAATTTTGTAGCTGCTTAGAGACACCGTTCGAAACAATGAGATTGCTTGATGCTCCTGAAACCTGGGCTCAGATATTTGCTTATAACAGAAACACATTGGTCTCTCCTCTGTCTTTACTCCATGTCCCATCCTACTGACATGTAGAAGAGGTAGCTAATGGCAAACTTAAATGGTATCTTACCACTTTGCACCACCTGCTGATGTGTATTCTGGAGCTCGAATTGTATTTTGCATTGCATGCAATGTGAGTTCTGACAGATGTACTTTTCAAACAGGTGATTTGCTGAGTTCTGTTTGGAAGCAGCTCCCTGATTTTAAAGGGCTTTTTAAGGAATTAGAGAGAAATTCTTATGATTTATTGGCAATAACCAGAGCTGGCTTATTACAATCACTGGAAGCAGAAAGAGATTTTTCCCCCCTAGATTAATCAAAAATTATTGAATGCCCATTTGTTCAATTAGATTGGATTGCATTTATGGTTTCTAAAGTTTCATAGGAATTTTCACAAGGAAATCCCTTCTCTTACTCTAATGGTTATCTGAAAAAAAGGAAAACATGACATTGATTATCATGATGATCCATACTTTAGATATCCATGTTTCCTGTAGATTTTAGAAATGTTTATCCTATTGACCCAAGATTTCAAGGTGCACTTGGGTCTTCTGTTACTAGCTTCAACAGTAATAATTACTTAATTTATACAGCATTCAGTAGTTTATAAAAGGCTTCTATAGAATTAGCGTCCTTTATTTTAGAAAGGAAATCAAAGGGCAACATTGTCTTTTGTCTTGTGTTCTGTACATATTGTTCTGTTAATGATTATATCACATAATCAATCATGAAGCAAATATTATTGGCTAGGTAAAAGATGTCCCAAAACAGGCAGTATGTTTTGAAGGACTAAAAAAATGTATATGCATTGTGACTACAGACTAATGAGACAGATTTCTGTTTGAGTAATAAAACATTCTGAGCTGACGTGGCAGTTTAGGAAGCTTATTTTGGCATCAGTGCAGGATGAATGGACAGAGGAAGAAATGTAAGATGGAGCTATAGTAATAGTTATCACTTTGTAAATGATAGATCCTCTTGCTATATTTTGTTAATAATTTTTAAAAGTCATACTAATATTTAATAAGATATCTATTTATTGGGAAAAGAGGACATATCAACTATTGTCACTCAAATGATTACATGTGTTTATACAAATAATGTGTATAATGGCTTTCCTCAGAGTGTTGGCTGACTACGTAAAAAACGTACTACCATTGGTAAGCCCAACTCTAAACTAGAGTAAATGGCTAAAGATCAACCCCAAGAAATCTTAATTCTTTCTTCAGTATTTTCTTCAATCGTGCAGTGACAGGTACTCCTTGATGGCACCTAAATAGCCACTTCTGCACTCTTCCTAGGCACTGCTCCAAACTTAACTGCTCTCCTGATCTCCAAAATCATCAAATTTTTTACCACTCTGTGTGATGAGAGCCAAGTGAAATTAGTTTTAGCTAAGGTGTTAATTGTTGATAAATATGAGTGCTTTGTCAGCCAACTCTAAGAATAGACAAGGGCTCTGGTTTCCTTAGTCAGCTTCATTGCTACAAGAAACAACTACTTAGGGACTACAGTGGATTGAAGAGTACCTGTCCAAAATTCCTGTCTACTAGGAATCTCAGAATGTGACCTTATTTGGAAATAGGGTCTGTATTAGTTTGCTGGGACTGCCAAAACAAAATACCACAGCCTGGGTAGCTTAAACAATAGAATGCATTTCCTCACAGTTCTCATAGTGCAAGATCAAGGTGTCAGCAGGTTTGGTTTCGCCTGAGGCCTTTCTCCTTGGGTTGTCCATAGCTACCCTCTCACTTTGTCCTCACATGGCCTTTCCTCTGGTATTGGAACATCGCTGATATCTCTTTTGTGTGTTCAAATTTCCTCTTCTTATAAGGGAGATTGGATTGGGTTAGGGACCATATTATGGCCTCCTGTCACCTTAATTGCCTCTTTAAAGTCTGTATCTCCAAATACAGTCACATTTTGAGATATTAGAGGTTAGGGCTTCAACATATGAATTTGGGGGGAACATAATTCAGCCCATCACAAGGGCTTTGCAGGTATAAGTAATTAAGGATCTTGAGATGAAATTATTCTGGACTATGGTGGGCCCTGAATCCAATGACTGGTATACTTGTAAGAAGAGAAGAGAACACAGAGAAACACAGGAAAGAAGGCATGTGCGGATGGAGGCAAGGATTGGAGTTATGCTGCTACAATCCAAGGAGCGCCAAGAGCCACCAGAAGCTGGAAGAGATGAGGAAGGGTTTTGCCCTAGCATCTTCAGAGGGAGTATGGCCCTGCCGACACACCTTGATTTCAGACTTCTAGCCTACAGAACTGTGAGCGAATAAATTTCTATTGTTTGAAGCCACCAGGTTTGTGGCAATTTGTTAAAGCAGCCCTGGGAAACTAACACAGGAACCCTAAACACCTTTGTAGCCACTAGTCATCTCAGTGCCTTCCTCTAGACAGTTATATATGAAGAGAGTCCAGCATTAATTCTCGAGGAGAAAGTTTTTCAATAGGTATTAAAAAAAAAATCTCTCTTTAGCCTCAGATTTCAGTTTTCATAATGTATTCAAGTATTTTATATTTAAGGAACAATTTGTTAAATTTGCTGATTCTCCCCTTAAATGGAGTGTTTTAGGTTTATTTATAGTTTACCTCTCTATACATATACAAAATACCCAGAAAATATTGAGAGTTTTTTCCTCAAATGGCTGAATTTACAATTTATGTTTAAAAAGGAGGAGTAGAAAAGAGGAAGAGGATCAACTAGTGTTAAAAATGGAATGAAAGTTTCAATCATGTAAACATTCCCAGAATAACTCCTTCTTTTTCAACTAGTTTAAAATAGAGTGGCAATGGCTCAAAATGGCAACTGCCAAAATGTTCAAACCTTATTAAATATAAAAGCAACACTATGATAGAATTTTAACGTGTTTTTAAGATGAGAGTTTGGAGTGAACTTTTGGGTCATAACTCTTCCTATTTGCTTGCATTACTAAAACAACTAGTGAAACTAAGCTCTTGCAATAGTCTTACTGGCATTTCCTTATTACATAATCTAAAATGTACATTTATTTTTAATATCTAAGTGCCAATGTTTTGAGAGTGTAATTTGTAAAATTGACCAGGTCTGTGTACACATTGTCACAGGACAGTGTTAACCTATTTACTTTCTAATAATCTGCTTACACACCATGAGGAATTCATGATGTGGGGCATAGTCTCTAAATGTGTGAAAAGCTAACCATGTTACACATATAGAAATCACTTCAACTCTCTACTGTTGGAATTGTGAGAAGGTAGATGCAGAAAAGCAGCAAACCATATACAGATCTATTGCTTTTGTGAGCAATTAATCTTGTTGACATATTTATATGAAATTGCATAAAAATGCCTGAAAAGCATGTTGTTGACTTCAGTTGTTCATTAATATTGATCATATGCTGCCCCCATTGTGTTAGGAGCTACTTAAAGATTACCTACAAAAGTATTACAGCGTTATCGATTTTAAAACTCCCTGAAACCTCTGGTATCTTGCAAGTCTGCTTATACCTTCATTAAGAATGACATTACCGGGCTTCCCTGGTGGCGCAGTGGTTGAGAGTCTGCCTGCCGATGCAGGGGACGCAGGTTCGTGCCCCGGTCCGGGAAGATCCCACATGCCGTGGAGCGGCTGGGCCCGTGAGCCATGGCCGCTGAGCCTGCGCGTCCAGAGCCTGTGCTCCGCAATGGCAGGGGCCACAACGGTGAGAGGCCCGCGTACCGCAAAAAAAAAAAAAAAAAAAAAAAAAAAAAAAAAAAAAATGAATGACATTACCAAGTGTTGTCTAATCAGATAATTTCGACTTCTATGAATACTAATCAGAACTGAAGCTCATAACCACCATTGTGTATACTTCTTCTGTACACCTGTAATACAAAAAGAAGCAGACTTTTGAAATGGAAATGAATTGAGATGGCCCTCGTTTTTACAAGCTCTGAGTGGTTCAGTAACACTACTTGGATTTCAAATTTTGCTCTGCTTTTAAATTGTTTTCAAAGCGATGTATAAGTTATAGATTAGCACTGACGTGTTACAAAAAAATATATGAGGTGTCCTAAATATTCCAAAGTTTTGGCAGCAAAAGTTAAGAATGTGGCCATATTACAAACATTTGTTAATATGATTATCACTAAGGAAATTCTAGAATTAAATTTTCAGAAACCATTACATAAATTAAAAAATGTTAATACTGAGCATAGTATATTTGCAGTGAAAGATAGCCATTAAAATTACGTTTAAAAAATGAGATACATAAACTGGATCACTAAGTATTTTCTTTTGTTGTTAGCGTCCTCATCCAGCTGCTGACAATTCCATTCAAAACATTTATCACAAATTACTAGCAGAACTCAGCACATAATAGATGCCTAATGAATAGATGTTATTTAAGCTTAACTGGAAAAAACAAATTAACAACACCTCTACGTTGAGCAAGGTCAGGGTCAGTTTCTTTCTTATTCTCACAGTACAAGCAATGGTATATGCTATAGGTGATCGTTATTATTTTTCAGTGTGCCAAGACCTTAAAATAATACCTACTTACTTTCAGTATCAAAATAGAGAAGATTATTGGATGTGGGGGAAAACTTAAAAACACAAGAGTTTCCTAGGCTGTCAAATTCTCAGATGACCAGCTCACTTATCATCTGGGGAAAGAAACCTGGAAACTCTTGATACATATTTTAATTTTCATTATTTAACATCAAACATAAAATTTTTTGGCTACCAAGAAAATTTTGTGAGTTGAGAACTTGGGCTACATTTGTTATCTTATCTTTATGTACTAAGTTGTTTTCTCATTATTTCTTTTTGCTAATGTTTTAAGTGAATGTCTTTCTTTATACAGGAATTATTAAATTAGGAGACTAAAACACTATTAATCAGATTATATGATGTTAAATTTTTCTTGATCATATATTTGCCAAAGAATTAGGATACAGGTATAATAATTAGGCAAAAGTTTACATTCTAATGATCTGTTATTTACAGTTATAATAATATTACAAATGTAATACTCTAGGAGCTTAAACCGCATTAGAGACAAAAAATATTGGAAACTAATTATGAATTTAAAGGACTTGAACCTTAAAAGGTTTAGAAAAGTTACAGAAAGTATCGTAATTAATTACCAGTTGAAATGCCAAAAGATATGTATAGCTTATAAACCTTGTAAGCTTTAATGGGGTCCCCGCAAAAGATATGATGGTTATCACTCATTAGTCCCATATCGTTGTTTATTAAAAATTTATCAGAAACCTACTGTGTGCTGACCATGACTCTTACCGCAGAGAATTAAGAGTCTAATGGAGAAAAGTATCAGGTAACCAGTCATTTCAACACTCTACCGTGAGTTCTCCAAAAGAATGTATACAAGGCATATAACATCAGTTTCATGGTATAATTATTAGGGACAAAAAAAAAAATCTGTATGTTGGGCAGGGTCAACTTCTTATCTTCACAGTATAAGCAACAGTATACACATACCAAATATATTATTGCAAAATAATAGGGGGAAATGCGTTTGACAGTTGATTTCAAACATAGCTGAAGTGGAGTACTGTTAGCATAGCAGAGCCTCTCTATATTCATAATATCTAACACACTGACCCATTTGCTGAAAATACTCTGAAATATTTCCACTTAGGAAGCCTTTGGAGTCCTATATTATTTATAGGAATGTGCTTAGTGAGTGCATGCTGATTCTGTAGGCATCTGTCAAGATTAACATATTAATCTACAGATCTTCAACAGGGCAGGAAGTGTGGTTTAATGGAAAGGGCTTGGGTTTGTAGTCGGGCAGAATGTGTTAAAGAAAATCTTGGCTTTTGCAGTTACACATGTTACTTAACCTCTCTGCTCAAACCTGTTTTCTTGCCTGTAGAACAAAGATACAGAGCATCATAAAGAATACTATGTATTTCATGTTGCTTAGCATATAAAGCACTCTAGAAAGGTTAAATCCTTGCCCCATTTGCCTTACCTCATCCTCGCCCTGTAAATGAAAATCATTGAATTTCTTAGAGTAGGAAAAATAACAGCAGCTACAACCTTTGTAACAGATAATCTTTTTCTGAAACCCAGATGTCAGCTGAGGTCATGATGTCTTTGGGGGTATAAATAAAATGAGCTCCAACTCTCTAGCTCATATCTTTGGGGAATCTCAGAGGCTGCACCAAGATTGCTGGGCAGACTTTGCCTGTGCCCTCAGGAAATATCTAGAGTGTCTAGGACTAGATACCTCTGTCAGCTCGGTCTTCAGGTTCCTGTATCCATTGGATTCTTGAGTCCCTCAGGCGTCATGTCCTGCAACACTTCTTCCCTTCTGCCAGGAGGAGCCAGATGAATAGCACAGCTCTTTCCCCTTGATTTCCCCCAATACCACACACAGGTCTGACTGTCGATTTGGATAGTCCAGCAGAGACAGGTCACATTGCAGCAGTGCCAACAACTTAAACCTGAATTTTAGACATCACAGTTTCCTACCAGCTACTTTTCTTCCCATATTACAGCCTCACAGCATACTGCTTGACCCTCCTCGCTCCCTGAAATTTACTTCCATCTCTGCTTGTGGGGTCTCCCCTCCTGGGTTGTCCCCATTCATTCCTAAGTTCTTCCTTCTATAAGGCAGAGCCACTAACTCATCCTCAGCTTCTAGCCAAGTTCTACTTTTCCAGAGATGCAGGAAGCATGAGTAAACAGAGTCATCTATTCCAGGCTCATATTTGCTCCTTGTTCTTCCAAGTGACTTCCATTGACCACTTTCCTCATAATCACAGCTTTAACTGCTCCCAAGGACTGGCAGAGGCCTTACTATTTCAGTTGTTTGCTTTTTATCCCTCCCTCACCCAGCTCTGAAAGTAGAAGGGAACATGGAAAATATTTATTTTCTTTCTGATATAAATAATATCACTCTCTTGAGGGGTCAGAAATAGCTTAATCATTTTTGGTTTTAATAACTTTTTTCCTACTAGAGAGAATTCCTTAAACTCAACATTCCTCATATTAGTTGAGGTTTTTGGTTTTTATTTTTGAGAAATCACTGAATTCTTATTAGGCTTGTTTCCTCGTCTGTAAAATTGAAAGATTGGATTAGGTGATCTCAAACGCTCCTTATTTGTTCAAAATTATATAATTCTTAGGCTATAATTATTAATATCTTTTTGGCAATTATATGCATGGCTATCAGTTATCAGTTAATAAAAAAATCTAAGTCATGTATTTTCTTATTTTGAGTGAACTGATGAGTCAACCCTCTAATGTCACTTTTATTTCTTTCACTCCTCCCCAGTTGGTTGATTCTGTAAAGAATATAGGTTTTAGGATCATAGATTCTTAGCTTGAGACCTAAATGCATCACTCGTAGATGTTCATTTGGGAAATATTATCTAATCTTTCTGTCTTTAAGTTTTTGAAAAAGGTAAAAGAGAATGGTAAGGACAACTACGTCATCTAGTTGCTAGGAGGAATAAATGAGATTATTTATGTGAAAGGAATTTGTAAGTTGTCAGGCATCGTTAATGTTGATTAATTTGAGAGGAGGGAGGAAATAGAAAGTGAGAAAGAAGAGAATGACGGAGGGATTCTGTAACATGGTTTGCATCTCTTCGTGATGGAAAAAAATGACCACTGGTGTTAACACCTTCTTCCTGTCTCAAACATCTACAACATACCACCTCAAGGACAGGTGTTAGTTGGTCTAATTGACAAGTACTGCATAGCACTAAACTACCTACTTGAATAAATGTATTGTTTTTAATTGGTATGAAGATATCCGAAGAAAAATCACAGGTACATTGATTTCTTTTCACTCTTTGAAAGTCAGCCCTACCAAGAATTGAGGATCTAGACACCAGAGTTGCCACATTGTTGCCTATTTCATAAATATCTTTATTAGATTCTACAACCATTGAATTTCATGAAATTTTAAACTGGAAGAAACTGTCAAACAGCTACTGGAGGAGATGATAGAATTATGAAGTCTTGCAGGATAGCGTTGCCCAAACTCTGAGTGCTTTCTGTTGTCAACTTTGTGATGATGGTGAACTTCCTTTTCTCTCATCAAGTTATTAAATGGCTTTGACCCACACTTGGGTAGCCATTCACTATTGCGACCTTTTAATACAGCACTCCCCAACCTTTTTGGCACCAGGGACCTGTTTCATGGAAGACAATTTTTCCACGTACAGGGGTGGGGAGGGTGGATGGTTCAGGTGGTAATGCAAGCGATGGGGAGCTATGGGGAGCGATAGGGAGCAATGCGGAGCGGCGGATGAAGCTTCGCTCGCTCGCCTGCCCCTCATCTTCTGCTGTGCGGCCCGGTTCCTAACAGGCTGCGGACCAGTACTGGTCCATGGCCCAGGGGTTGGGGACCCCTTATTTAATAGCTTTTCCCCCACCCAGCTGACTCTGGTTATCACCATTCTTGTGCCAACACTTTCACTTACTTTCTAGTCTCTGCTGAAACCACTCACTTTTCTTCTTATCTTCCTCCAGACTCAGGAATTTATCTCTACATACAGAGTCAGACACTTGGTTTAATTACTCTTGCTTGCCTTTTCTAGTATGTACATCTTAACTTTCTCTTCAGCGATTTTTGTTTCACATAAGTGTGTTCTAGTCGCTCCAATTAAAAAAAAAAGGGCAAAATTAGAGAATACTATATATTTTGCTTAGCCTTTCTTCATCTCCCAGGGAGAACTTTTTCTTCCTTCAACTTTTCTTCACAAACTCTAATCTGGATTCTGCCCTGAGTCAATTAGCATCTTCCAAGAGGCCAACTAACAATATAAGACAGAATTAGACGTGCAAAAGGTTTATTGTGGGGGGGGGGAGCGGAATAACTGTGATGGACAAACGGGAGAGAGCAAGAGTAGGTAGGATGAGCCTTCAGACTGTGACACAAGCCTGTCAACTCTGAAGAGAGAAAAGGAATGAGGGAATATTGCAAAGAAAAAGCCTTGGATGCTATGCCAGTTGAAAAAATCTCAGCCATACCAAAGGGGCACCCCAGAGTAAAGAATGTGCAGTAGAGGAGTCCCAGGGTCAGGCAAGACTGGCCCAGCTCTACACCTCCACCGTGCCAGCAGCTGGTTCTCTCCAAGGGAGGTGGAGCACCACAATCCTATTGACTCTCATAGTACCAGTCACTCTGGTGAAGTTACTTTCTCGAAGCTTAAAAATAACTCTCAGCGTCTCTTCTCTATATTTGCAACTTTCGATGAGCTACTTCCTATACATTGGCAAAAATTGTAGTTTTCCCGAAGTATGCCCCACCACAAGCTCACAGATAGTCGAAAAAACTATTGCAACCAGCTATCCACTCCACTTGACCCATGTGGTTATAGTCACTTAAAGCTTATGCTACTTTCACCAGGAGGATACAAAAACTCTTCTGTGTTTGTGACTCTAGAAATTGCCATTCACTATTACTTTTTAAACATGCAGAAGAGATGTTATAATTCAGAGACCTTAATAACAATATTTTACTTAGTGCTAATACTTTCTGAGTGTTTCATATGTGTCCGTTCTGGGTATTTTATATGTATGAATTCTTTCTTTTTTTTAAATTTTATTTATTTATTTTTGGCTGTGTTGGGTCTTTGTTTCTGTGCGAGGGCTTTCTCTAGTTGCGGCAAGTGCGAGCCACTCTTCATCGCGGTGCGCGGGCCTCTCACTATCGCGGCCTCTCTTGTTGTGGAGCACAGGCTCCAGACGCGCAGGCTCAGTAGTTGTGGCTCACGGGCCCAGTTGCTCCGCGGCATGTGGGATCTTCCCAGACCAGGGCTCGAACCCGTGTCCCCTGCATTGGCAGGCAGACTCTCAACCACTGTGCCACCAGGGAAGCCCTGTAGGAATTCTTTTCATCTCTATCATCCCCCTTTGTGGTAGATTGTATTAGTATTGCATTCAGCAGAAGATGAGACTGAGGTAAGGAGAGGTTAAATAAATCGTCCAAGACCACATGGCTAGAAAGTGATGAAACCGGGATTCAAACCCAGGCCATTGATCTCTAGAACTCCCACAACTACTACATTTCCTATGGCGCTAATATCCAGAACACTTTCCTCTATAAAATTATTAATTGCAAAATGTTGACCCAATGTCTACTTTAAAGCATATGCATCATGCAGCAATATTCTTTTTCTATCTTTCAGGTCCCTGCACTCCTAATCCGTGCCATAATGGAGGAACCTGTGAAATAAGTGAAGCATACCGAGGGGATACATTCATAGGCTATGTCTGTAAATGTCCCCGAGGATTTAATGGGATTCACTGTCAGCACAGTAAGTCATCCACAGTCACTGTGCTTTTACTATCATTGATTGCAAAATATACAAGTCATTATTCTTGTTTGTAGTAGAATGATAGAATTTTTGAGCAGCAAAGAACCCTGGACATTGGCTAATGCTACTTCTCTCCCACTGAATACAGCACATTCCCCACTGACTCCTAGACTGTGTTTCTATACTCCCAGGCGTGTTGGCCCTTTTCATAGTTGTTCAGCCATACTTGCAAAATGCTGCTTTTATACTGAACTGATATGTGTTTCTTTCTTTCACATTTGTCCTAAAGCTGCATTCTTAAGCTTCCTAGACATTATTCTGTTGATTAGGTTCAGAGATGATACCCAGAAAAGAAAACTGCCCACTCTGCCCTATCTATAAGCCAGTTTCCTCCTTCACACATGTCAGCATTTTTAGTGTGAAAATCTTTGTAAGTTCAACAAGTGTGCTATCTGCATATCTCTCTTTTATGCTTGTTCTTATTTAACCTGAAGTTAAACAAAATATGTCCACTTGTGATGATTTCTTCTTAGAAGTATGACTCAACATTACTCTCCTTCTAAGGATTTCTAACAGTAAAAGTCTGCCTTTGTATACTCTTACACTCTCCACCCTAGAGCCCTGCAGCACAGGAAAAAAAAAAGTTAGGATGATATGACCTTGGGTGCAGTCCTTGCCACTAAACACTGGACAGCATCCCATTATGAAAATTCTATTCTCATTTCAAGAGACGATTCCTCTGTAAGTGTGTGTGCTCTATGCAAGCAGCCCTTGATTGGGGGACTCAAGTGGGGTTGCCAGACCGTCTTCCTCTGGATGCTGCTCTGACACTATGTCACAAAGCTTTGCCAATAAGTTAGTAGTATTCTCTTCAGGTGGTTAGGTAAATGTCAAGGCAGCCAAGATTCTGGGCTCCCATCTCTGTCTTTCCAGAGATGTTTTGAGATATTCATGTGTGAAGGCTGAGCAGTGATGCTACAATAAGGAAAAATCAGCTGTGGTGACTTTGGACTCAGCCTGACGAAAATCAGGAGCTTCTCAGTCCCTTGTTGGTGATCTGAGCCCTTAGAGACAGTTACAATCAGTGTAGGTATTACAGTAGGCTGTATTATGTGTATTCTAACAGGCTTCTACAGAAATTCCACAAATTCCTGGCCATTGCAGGTCTCAAGGAAAGTACACAATATTCTCAAAGTCTCAGAGCCAGGATGCACTGTACATTTTTTGCTGATGATTGGAAATCTGGCTCTGTCTGACATATCCAGTTTTGCCTTACTCATTCTTAACATCACAGTCTTAATCATCTCTGTAGTATTCATGGCTTATATATTCATTACTCATGCTAGGACATTCGCCATTCCCCTATTCCCCTCCCTCTGATCAATATCCTATTCCTCCTTCAAGACTCAGGTTCTATAACACCTTAAACCTATGTTTAAGGTTTATGGGAAGCTGGAGGCTGAGGGATTCAATTTAGAACTGGGATTTTGTGGTCTAAACAAACTGGTCCCTCTTCTCTGAAGTACATCACTATTAGAAGCAGCAGAGAATGAGGGAAAGGGATTGGATTTGAAATCAGAGACCTGGATTTGAGACCTGACCTCTAAGTTATTGGATAAGTGACCCTGAGCCAGTCACTTGACCTTTCTGTGCTTGAAGACATATAAACAGAGGAATTGAACTAGAAATAAATGATGTCTGGCTCATACAAGCTAGGAGAGTATTATGACTAAATGGGTAGCTTGCTTACTGCACAAAGGTTATCAGGTCTTCCTCTTTACAGATAAAATTGAAAAGGATTATATATTGGGAAAGCAAATTTAGAAGTGCCAGAAGCCCTAAGAGCTTTTCCGGGAGGGAGAACCAAAAACAGCAGCTGTTTAGTCCCTTGCAAGAATTGCTAGGGATTTGGGTTTGTGTTTCACAATGGTAATTATCTTATAGCCTAGATATACTCTAGAACCTTGCTACTCAAAGTGTAGTCCTGCATCAGCATTACCTGGAAGCTTGTTGGAAATGCAGATTACCAGGTGCCACCTCAAACCAATTAAATCAGAATCTGTTTTTTAAAATGATCCCCAGTTGACTCCCACACATATCGAAGTTTGAGAAAAATTGCACAAGGCTTTCAGTAGCTAGAACTAGTCATCTCATAGGTTAAGGTAGCAACTTCTGCATTCAGTTACATAACAATGAATTATAGGAAAAATATTTATTATTTTTTGCTAATAAAAACTATAGTGAAAATCAGAGATGAACCAATATGATATGAACATTTTATTTGGGAAAAGAATTGAAAAAAATTCTTCAGACATCCAATTATAGCAGGGCTTATTAATTTAGTTCTATATGACAGAATGTGAATTAAATATCTTTTGGAATATGCTAAATAGTTAAAGAATTTTATGTTTCATGATATAGGAGTGACAAATACATAGTTAATAGGTTTAGTTTAACAACTATTTTATCAGTATGTTACAAATTAGAAAAAATGTTTCCAGTGCTAGCATTAATATTACCTACATATGTTTTTTTTTTTTAATTAGGTTTTGGTTTTGAGAACAGTTTTAGGTTTACAGAAAAATTGAGGAGAGAGTACAGAGAGTTCCCATATATCCCCCTTCCTTAGTCTTCTCTCTTCTTAACTTCTTGCATTAATCGGGTATATTTGTTATAGTTGATGAACTGATATTAATGTATTATTATTAAGTAAAGTCCATAGTTTACATTAGGGTTTACTGTTTGTACTGTACAGTTCTATGGATTTTGAAAAATGCGTAATAGCATGTGTCCACCAAAGCCTCATACAAAATAGTTTCACTAACCTAAAAATCTGTGCTCTGCCTGTTCATCCCTCCCTCCCTACTCCCAACCCATGGCAACCACTGATTTTTTTTTTTTTTTTTTTACTGTCTCTGTGGTTTTGCCTTTTCCAGAATGTCATACAGTTGGAATCCTACAGTATGTAGCTGGAATCATATACTATGTAGACTTTTCAGAGTAACTTCTTTCACTTAGCAGTATGTATTTAAGTTTCCTCCATGTCTTTTTGTGACTTGATAGCTCCTTTTGCTTTTAACCACTGAATAATATTCCACTTTATGGATGTACTTCAGTGTGTTCATTCGTTCACCTATTAAAGAACGTCTTAGTTGCTTCTATTTTTGGCAATTATGAATAAAGTTGCTATAAAACTTCATGTGCAGGTTTTTGTGTGGACATAAGTTTTCAACCCATTTGAGTAAATACCTAAGAGTGTAATTCTTATGGTAACAGTACATTTAGTTTTGTCAGAAACTGCCAAACTGCCTTCCACAGTGGCTGTACCATTTTGCATACTTGTCAGCAAAGAATGAGAGTTTCCTATTCTCACAAGCATTGGTTATTGTCAGTATTTTGGATTTTAGCCATTACAAATGCTTTTTTGGTAATTAAAATAGCATGAGGTTTTAACTTTATAACTAATAATGATCAGTATTGACTTTTATATAGAATTATCAAATTATACATGTTCTTAAAATACCATACATTAGTGTGTATCATATACATATATATGTAATAATGGGTATATATGTATATGTACATATATGTATATATACACATACATGTGTGTGTTAATTATAAGATGTAAATTATAAGATGAGTTGAACACCAAAATTGTCTAGAGGTTAGACTTCTGAAAGGCATTTTTTTTTTTTTGCTTTATAACAGATTTAATCAGTTATACATAGACATATGTTCCCATATCCCCTCCCTTTTGCGTCTCCCTCCCACCCTCCCTATCCCGCCCCTCCAGGCGCTCACAAAGCACCGAGCTGATTGCCCTGTGCTATGCGTCTGCTTCCCACTAGCTATCTACCTTACATATGGTAGTGTATATATGTCCATGCTGCTCTTTCACTTTGTCACAGCTTACCCTTCCCCCTCCCCACATCCTCAAGTCTGTTCTCTAGTAGGTCTGTCTCTTTATTCCTGTCTTACCCCTATGTTCTTCATGACATTTTTTTTCTTAAATTCCATATATATGTGTCAGCATACAGTATTTGTCTTTCTCTTTCTGACTTACTTCACTCTGTATGACAGACTCTAGGTCCATCCACCTCATTACAAATAGCTCAATTTCATTTCTTTTTATGGCTGAGTAATATTCCATTGTATATATGTGCCACATCTTCTTTACCCATTCATCCGATGATGGACACTTAGGTTGTTTCCATCTCTGGGCTATTGTAAATAGGGCTGCTATGAACATTTTGGTACATGTCTCTTTTTGAATTATGGTTTTCTCAGGGTATATGCCCAGTAGTGGGATTGCTGGGTCATATGGTAGTTCTATTTGTAGTTTTTTAAGGAACCTCCATACCGTTCTCCATAGTGGCTGTACCAATTCATATTCCCACCAGCAGTGCAAGAGTGTTCCCTTTTCTCCACACCCTCTCCAGCATTTATTGTTTCTAGATTTCTTGATGATGGCCATTCTGACTGGTGTGAGATGATATCTCATTGTAGTTTTCATTTGCATTTCTCTAATGAGTAAAGATGTTGAGCATCCTTTCATGTGTTTGTTGGCAGTCTGTATATCTTCTGTGGAGAAATGTCTATTTAGGTCTTCTGCCCATTTTTGGATTGGGTTGTTTGTTTTTTTGTTATTGAGCTGCATGAGCTGCTTATAAATTTTGGAGATTAATCCTTTGTCCGTTGCTTCATTTGCAAATATTTTCTCCCATTCTGAGGGTTGTCTTTTGGTCTTGTTTATGGTTTCCTTTGCTGTGCAAAAGCTTTGAAGTTTCATTAGGTCCCATGTGTTTATTTTTGTCTTTATTTCCATTTCTCTAGGAGGTGGGTCAAAAAGGATCTTGCTGTGATTTATGTAATAGAGTGTTCTGCCTATGTTTTCCTCTAAGAGTTTGATAGTGTCTGGCCTTACATTTAGGTCTTTAATCCATTTTGAGCTTATTTTTGTGTATGGTGTTAGGGAGTGATCCAATCTCATACTTTTACATGTCCCTATCCAGTTTTCTGAGCACCACTTATTGAGGAGACTGTCCTTTCTCCACTGTACATTCCTGCCTCCTTTATCAAAGATAAGGTGACCATATGTCCGTGGGTTTATCTCTGGGCTTTCTATCCTGTTCCATTGATCTATATTTCTGTTTTTGTGCCAGTACCATACTGTCTTGATTACTGTAGCTTTGTAGTATAGTCTGAAGTCAGGGAGCCTGATTCCTCCAGCTCCATTTTTCGTTCTCAAGATTGCTTTGGCTATTCGGGGTCTTTTGTGTTTCCATACAAATTGTGAAATTTTTTGTTCTAGTTCTGTGAAAAATGCCAGTGGTAGTTTGATAGGGATTGCATTGAATCTATAGATTGCTTTGGGTAGTAGAGTCATTTTCACAATGTTGATTCTTCCAATCCAAGAACATGGTAAATCTCTCCATCTATTTGTATCATCTTTAATTACTTTCATCAGTGTCTTATAATTTTCTGCATACAGGTCTTTTGTCTCCTTAGGTAGGTTTATTCCTAGATATTTTATTCTTTTTGTTGCAATGGTAAATGGGAGTGTTTCCTTGATTTCACTTTCAGATTTTTCATCATTAGTATATAGGAATGCCAGAGATTTCTGTGCATTAATTTTGTATCCTGCAACTTTACCAAATTCATCGATTAGCTCTAGTAGTTTTCTGGTAGCATCTTTAGGATTCTCTATGTATAGTACATGTCATCTGCAAACAGTGACAGCTTTACTTCTTCTTTTCCGATTTGGATTCCTTTTATTTCCTTTTCTTCTCTGATTGCTGTGGCTAAAACTTCCAAAACTATGTTGAATAAGAGTGGTGAGAGTGGGCAACCTTGTTTTGTTCCTGATCTTAGTGGAAATGGTTTCAGTTTTTCACCATTGAGGACGATGCTGGCTGTGGGTTTGTCATATATGGCCTTTATTATGTTGAGGAAAGTTCCCTCTATGCCTACTTTCTGCAGGGTTTTTATCATAAATGGGTGTTGAATTTTGTCGAAAGCTTTCTCTGCATCTATTGAGATGATCATATGGTTTTTCTCCTTCAATTTGTTAATATGGTGTATCACGTTGATTGATTTGCGTATATTGAAGAATCCTTGCATTCCTGGAATAAACCCCACTTGATCATGGTGTATGATCCTTTTAATGTGCTGTTGGATTCTGTTTGCTAGTATTTTGTTGAGGATTTTTGCATCTATGTTCATCAGTGATATTGGCCTGTAGTTTTCTTTCTTTGTGACATCCTTGTCTGGTTTTGGTATCAAGGTGATGGTGGCCTCGTAGAATGAGTTTGGGAGTGTTCCTCCCTCTGCTATATTTTGGAAGAGTTTGAGAAGGATAGGTGTTAGCTCTTCTCTAAATGCATGATAGAATTCGCCTGTGAAGCCATCTGGTCCTGGGCTTTTGTTTGTTGGAAGATTTTTTATCACAGTTTCAATTTCAGTGCTTGTGATTGGTCTGTTCATATTTTCTATTTCTTCCTGATTCATTCTTGGCAGGTTGTGCATTTCTAAGAATTTGTCCATTTTTTCCAGGTTGTCCATTTTATTGGCATAGAGTTGCTTGTAGTAATCTCTCATGATCTTTTGTATTTCTGCAGTGTCAGTTGTTACTTCTCCTTTTTCATTTCTAATTCTATTGATTTGAGTCTTCTCCCTTTGTTTCTTGATGAGTCTGGCTAATGGTTTATCAATTTTGTTTATCTTCTCAAAGAACCAGCTTTTAGTTTTATTGATCTTTGCTATTGTTTCCTTCATTTCTTTTTCATTTATTTCTGATCTGATTTTTATGATTTCTTTCCTTCTGCTAACTTTGGGATGTTTTTGTTCTTCTTTCTCTAATGGCTTTAGGTGCAAGGTTAGGTTGTTTATTCGAGATGTTTCCTGTTTCTTAAGGTGGGATTGTATTGCTATAAACTTCCCTCTTAGAACTGCTTTTGCTGCATCCCATAGGTTTTGGGTTGTCGTTTCTCCATTGTCATTTGTTTCTAGGTATTTTTAAATTTCCTCTTTGATTTCTTCAGTGATCACTTCGTTATTAAGTAGTGTGTTGTTTAGCCTCCATGTGTTTGTATTTTTTACAGCTCTTTTCCTGTAATTGATATCTAGTCTCATAGCATTGTGGTCAGAAAAGATACTTGATACAATTTCAATTTTCTTAAATTTACCAAGGCTTGATTTGTGACCCAAGATATGGTCTATCCTGGAGAATGTTCCATGAGCACTTGAGAAAAATGTGTATTCTGTTGTTTTTGGATGGAATGTCCTATAAATATCAATTAAGCCCATCTTGTTTAATGTATCCTTTAAAGCTTGTGTTTCCTTATTTATTTTAATTTTGGATGATCTGTCCATTGGTGAAAGTGGGGTGTTAAAGTCCCCTACTATGATTGTGTTACTGTCGATTTCTCCTTTTATGGCTGTTAGTATTTGCCTTATGTATTGAGGTGCTCCTATGTTGGGTGCATAAATATTTACAATTGTTATATCTTCTTCTTGGATCGATCCCTTGATCATTATGTAGTGTCCTTCTTTGTCTCTTCTAGTAGTCTTTATTTTAAAGTCTATTTTGTCTGATATGAGAATTGCTACTCCAGCTTTCTTTTGGTTTCCATTTGCATGGAATATCTTTTTCCATCCCCTTACTTTGTCTGTATGTGTCTCTAGGTCTGAAGTGGGTCTCTTGTAGACAGCATATATATGGGTCTTGTTTTTGTATCCATTCAGCCAATCTGTGTCTTTTGGTGGGAGCATTTAGTCCATTTGCATTTAAGGTAATTATCGATATGTATGTTCCTATTCCCATTTTCTTAATTGTTTTGGGTTCATTATTGTAGGTCTTTTCCTTCTGTTGTGTTTCTTGCCTAGAGAAGTTCCTTTAGCATTTGTTGTAAAGCTGGTTTGGTGGCGCTGAACTCTCTCAGCTTTTGCTTGTCTGTAAAGGTTTTAATTTCTCCATCAAATCTGAATGAGATCCTTGCTGGGTAGAGTAATCTTGGTTGCAGGTTTTTCTCCTTCATCACTTTAATTATGTCCTGCCACTCCCTTCTGGCTTGTAGAGTTTCTGCTGAGAGATCAGCTGTTATCCTGATGGGGATTCCCTTGTGTGTTATTTGTTGTTTTTCCCTTGCTGCTTTTAATATGATTTCTTTGTGTTTAATTTTTGAGTTTGATTAATATGTGTCTTGGCGTATTTCTCCTTGGATTTATTCTGTATGGGACTCTCTGTGCCT
The DNA here is from genome assembly GCF_949752795.1 of Hyperoodon ampullatus. Taxonomy (NCBI): domain Eukaryota; kingdom Metazoa; phylum Chordata; class Mammalia; order Artiodactyla; family Ziphiidae; genus Hyperoodon; species Hyperoodon ampullatus. The sequence goes on from NC_136917.1 coordinate 108,829,529, forward strand.
CCTGGACTTGATTAACTATTTCCTTTCCCATATTAGGGAAGTTTTCAACTATAATCTCTTCAAATATTTTCTCAGTCCCTTTCTTTTTCTCTTCTTCTTCTGGAACCCCTATAATTCGAATGCTGGTGTGTTTAATGTTGTCCCAGATGTCTCTGAGACTGTCCTCTGTTCTTTTCATTCTTTTTTCTTTATTTTGCTCTGCATCAGTTATTTCCACTATTTTATCTTCCACCTCACTTATCCGTTCTTCTGCCTCAGTTATTCTGCTATTGATCCCATCTAGAGTATTTTTTATTTCATTTATTGTGTTTTTAATTGATGCTTGATTCATCTTTAGTTCTTCTAGGTCCTTGTTAACTGTTTCTTGCATTTTGTCTATTTCCAGGATTTTGGATCTTGGAAATAGAATCTTGGATCATCTTTACCATCATTATTCTGAATTCTTTTTCAGGTAGACTGCCTATTACCTCTTCATTTGTTAGGTCTGGTGGGTTTTTATCTTGCTCCTTCTCCTGCTGTGTGTTTTTGTGTCTTCTCATTTTGCTTATGTTACTGTGTTTGGGGTCTCCTTTTTGCAGGCTGCAGGTTCGTAGTTCCCATTGTTTTTGGTGTCTGTCCCCAGTGGCTAAGGTTGGTTTAGTGGGTTGTGTAGGCTTCCTGGTGGAGGGGACTAGTGCCTGTGTTCTGGTGGATGAGGCTCGATCTTGTCTTTCTGTTGGGCAGGTCCACGTCTGGTGGTGTGTTTTGGGGTGTCTGCGGACTTTTTATGATTTTAGGCCACCTCTCTGCTAATGGGTGGCGTTGTGTTCCTGTCTTGCTAGTTGTTTGGCATAGGGTGTCCAGCACTGTAGCTTGCTGGTCGTTGAGTGAAGCTGGGTGCTGGTGTTGAGATGGAGATCTCTGGAAGATTTTCGCCATTTGATATTATGTGGAGCTGGGAGGTCTCTTGTGGAGCAGTGTCCTGAAGTTGGCTCTCCCACCTCAGAGGCACAGCCCTGACTCGTGGCTCCTCAATTTGGGATGATTTGTTGTCTATTCATGTATTCCACAGATGCAGGGTACATCAAGTTGATTGTGGAGCTTTAATCCGCTGCTTCTGAGGCTGCTGGGAGAGGTTTCCCTTTCTCTTCTGTGTTCTCACAGCTCCTGGGTCTCAGCTTTGGATTTGGCCCCGCCTCTGCGTATAGGTCGCCGGAGGGCGTCTGTTCTTCGCTCAGACAGGACAGGGTTAAAGGAGCAGCCTCTTCGGGGACTCTGGCTCCCTCAGGCTGGGCGGGAGGGAGGGGCACGGAGTGCGGGGCGAGCCTGCAGCGGCAGAGGTTGGCGTGACGTTGCACTAGCCCGAGGCGCACCGTGCGTTCTCCCAGGGAAGCCGCCCCTGGATCCCGGGACCCCGGCAGTGGCGGGCTGCACAGGCTCCCGGAAGGGCGGTGTGGACAGTGACCTGCGCTCGCACACAGGCCTCTTGGCGGCGGCAGCAGCAGCCCCAGCGTCCCACGCCCGTCTCTGGGCTCCGCGCTTTCAGCCGCGACTTGCGCCCGTCTGTGGAGCCCCTTTAAGCAGCGCTCTTAATCCCCTCTCCTCGCGCACCAGGAAACCAAGAGGGAAGAAAAAGTCTCTTGCCTCTTCGGCAGCTCCAGAGTTTTCCCGGACTCCCTCCCGGCTAGCTGTGGCACATTAGCCCTCTTCAGGCTGAGTTCTCGCCGCCATCCCCAGTCCTCTCCCTGCGCTCTGACCGAAGCCCGAGCCTCAGCTTCCAGCGCCGCCCGCCCCGGCGGGCGAGCAGACAAGCCTCTCGGGCTGGTGAGTGCCGGTTGGCACCGATCCTCTGTGCGGGAATCTCTCCGCTTTGCCCTACCCAGGTATGTGGGGAGTTTCTTGCCTTTTGGGAGGTCTGGGGTCTTCTGCCAGCGTTCAGTAGGTGTTCTGTAGGAGTTGTTCCCCGTGTAGCTGTATTTCTGGTGTATGCGTGGGGAGGAAGGTGATCTCCGCGTCTTACTCTTCCGCCATCTTACCCGGAACTCCTGAAAGGCATTTTTAAGCAAGCACTTTTCTGGTGGGAGCTGCATTTTGGGCTGGCTAGAAGTAATCATATTTTATTTGTTGCCTAGTTACAAATCTAATGCCTTAGGGAAGGACTGTTTCTTCATTCTCAGAATTCTTTGCCTATCTTACTACTGAAGGCATTCTGTGCATTCTCCCTACCTGTGCACAGCTCTGCAACCTTCAATTCCTTTTATTGGGTTGGCCAAAAAGTTCAAACTGAGAAAGTTCGCCAGAAAAATGACAGAATCTAAAATTTTCCTCTTTGTATATTATGCTAAATGTTGTAAACCAGTTTGGTGTTAATTTTATACTATTAACTAATGGATTCAAACATTCAACAAATATTTATTGGGGACATGTGTCATTTTACTTTTTTAAATTACATGTTTCACTTTTCTGAGTTAGCCAATGGTATTTGCTGTTTTGACAATCACTGTTAATTGGATTAATTACATATTTTGCAGTTACATGTGTTTTCTGATAGGTGATGCTTGTTAGAATCTGGTTCCACCTCAGCCCTATTGAATCACAACCTTTGCTTGATACCCTGGTTGTAGTTAAAAGCTTCTATATGGTCCTTAGGTGCACCAAGCTTGAGGACTACTGGCTAAAAGAATGACCTTTAATTTCCAAATTATACGGGAGTAAACTTGCTTTTAGGGAAAGAATTCTGGATCAGGCTTGGATTTTTGATGCAGTTCTATCTTGATCAATTGATGAAGACTTGGTTAGTATTTAATGGTTCTTTGATTCAGCTTTTTCATCTAATGATTCAATTCAATTCAATAAACACTGAGAACTTCACACTGTATTATGTGCTGGGAATAATATGTCTATAAAAAGTAGAATTAATAATCCTTTGCCCTGCTTCCATAAATAGGATATTTGTTAGAATAAGATGAAACATTTTAGAACATACTTTACATATCCTAAAGGGTAACAAATTCCTAATGGATGAATATTTTAAAATATAATGGGGATTCCTATTGGTGTTTAATTTTTCCCTTCTCTTAAAAAAATTTTTAATTGTAATTTTTTTTTTCGAAAAAATGAGTTGTAGGGCAGGGAGGGAAGCCTAATTTGGAACGTTATGCTTTTCTCTAAGAATTCCTCTCTTACATCCTTAATTCTAAGAGGTAATTATTATTTTGTTAAATTACTCTTTCTAATTTTAGCTTGATGGCCTCTTTATTTTAGCTTTCCCACTAGAGGATAAATTTGTCCTAATAAAGTATTCACTTCAAAACTGTGTGGAAACAACCTGGAGTTATTACTGACGCCTGCAAGCTATATAACCACAGTGGCTAAAAGAAGACCTCTAAAGAGACTTCCAAAATAGACTTGCCTCCAACCTCAAAAGGTTTCTGACTGTAGATAGAGAATTCAGAGTTTTCTGTTCGCTGAGGACTTTGCAGGTCAATGTTAGACCCCTTAACTCTATAAGCCAAAGGTTCTCGAACTTGGTGTGCATATGAATCATCTGGGAGTACAGATAAATATTCAGATTCGTCTTGCTCATCTGTAGAGATTCTAATTCAATAGAAGTAATTTTGGACCCAGGTCTGCCTATTAACAATTACCCTAGTAAAACTGACATAAACAATTCTAGAACACCGGTTCTCACTTTGGTTGCATATTAGAATCACCTGGAGACTTATGAAAACTACTAATGCCTGGCTTCCACCCCAGAGATTCTGATTTAATTGGTCTGGGGTATGGCCTAGGCATTAGGAGTTTTAAAACCTCCCCAGATGATTCTAATGTGCAGCCAAGGCTGGGAATCAGTGTTCTAGAACTATACTGCCAGGAATTACTATGTCTTAAAGATACCAAACAGAGAAATACTCACAGAGAATGAAGCTTAGGATACACAAATATAACTCCACACTAAATGTATAATCAGGCAAACTTATTGAATTTTGTCATTCAAGCTTTACTTAATATAACGGAAATCATCTTACAGCAAGAACCCTCAACTGATTGAAAGAATCAAGCCAGAGGAAGATATTAGCTTACTGTTCTTAAAATATGTTATCCCTTAATCTATCTGCAACAGTCAGCATTCCAAGGCATTTTCATTTTCTTGTTTTCACTCTTTTCAGGAGTCTCACAAAGAGCACTGTCCTGGCACAGCTATGTACTAGATATTTACACAGAAACACTATTCAAATATAGACACAGTCTGTGATTTTTTGCAATGAAATATTCAGATATTGTGAAACTCAAAATATTTGAAAATTGCTACTTTAAATGACAGTTAAATATCATTTTTTTCCCTGTTACTTATTAAAAGAAATCTGATTGTCAGGAAACCATAAGTTCTGAAAAAAATATGTTAAAATTTACCAGAAAGGTTAGACTCATGAGGGTGGTGTATTTATACTAATAGGCTTGACCTTCTAGAACTGATTCACTCATGATTTCATAAAGGATCTCTCCAGGAATAGAAATGGTACCACAAATACAGTTTAAGAAAAGAAATTTGTTGCATGTAATCCAAACTTCCCAGGCCTCTCAGTTTGTGGCAATATTTAACTTTGATTTCCTAATTCCTGTTCCTCTTAGCTACCATTTTCCAGTGCCATTTACCCCTGTGGGGCCTCATTCTCTTCTGAAGTCTTCCTCACTCAGGCCAGGAGTTTATTTATTTACGCATTTGACAAGTAATTTTTGAGAGCTTACTTACTACTTTGCCAGGCTGCCACATGCTTAGGAATGAGTATGAGCTCCCTGGCTCTGCTGACGGTTCCACCTTGAAAATATTGCTCAGGGGCTGGCTGCACTTTCCTCTGCTGGTGGCCACCCAGGCACCTGAAACTGCACATGGTCTAAGGAACCATCAGGCCAAGTTGAGCCTTTTTAAGGACATTGGGTCCTACTGTGTTCCCTGGGGTTGGAGAATCACAGGGCTTTCCCCAGAGCCTCATACATCCCTTTATGGACACAACTGCTCAACTTCCTGACCTAACTGCACCTTCTTTTTTTTAAATTGAGATACAATTGACACATAACATTATACTCATATCAGGTGTGCAACATACATTCTTTTTCTTGTGATGAGAACTTTTAAGATCTACTCTCTTAGCAACTTTCAAATATGCAATACAGTATTTAAAATTATAGTCACCATTGCTGTACAGTACATACCCAGCACTAATTTTTCTTGTAACTAGAAGTTTGTATCTTTTGACCCCCTTCACCCACTCCCTCACCCGCTGCCTCTTGCAGCCATCCATTTTTTCTCTCTATCTGTGGTGGTGGTGGCTGTTATTGTCCTTGTATACCTGAAGATAGTGTCAGATCCCACAGGTTGAGGGCTCAGTACCACAAGACTGCCTCCAGCCCACTCCGGATGGTCCCCAGGTTACCAATGACTTCTGTCAGAGTTGGCTACAAATAGGACATTCCTTCCTCAAGTTCTCTTAATTTGGTAGAGCAGCTCACAGAACTCAGGGAAACTCTTGCTTATATTTCCCAGTTTATTAAAGGATGTGATAAAGAATACAGGTGAAAGCCGAGATGAAGAGATACACAGGGCGAGGTCTGTGAGGGTCCCGAGCACAGGAGGTTCTCTCTGTGGAATTGGGGTGTCACCTTCCCAGTATGGATATGTTCCCCAACCTGGAAGCTCTCTGAATCCCATACTATTGAGATTTTTATGGAGGCTTCCTCATGTAAGCATGATCGATCATTAATTCCATTTTCAGCCCTTCTCCCTTCTCTAGAAAATGGGGAGCAGGGCTGAAAATTTCAAGCTTCTAATCGTGGTTTGGTCTTTCTGGTGACCATCCTTCACCCAAGGGACCACCCACAGCTGCCTCATTAAAACAAAAGACACTCCTATCACCCTGGAAACTACAAGGGTTTTAGGTGCTCTGTGCCAGGAACAAGGAAAGAGACCAAAATAACCAAGTGCCTGGTGTCATAGGACTTCCATTCTAATGGAGAAAAACATAATTAAAAAAATAGGACATACTCACTTACCATATTGCTCAGCAGTTATACTCTTGAGCATTTATCCAAGAAAGATGAAAGCTTAAATTCACACAAATGTCTGTATGTAGATGTTCATAGCAGCTTTATTGGTAATAAACAAAGTCTCAGATTGGCCCAGATGTCCTTCAACAGGTGAGTGGTTAAACAAACATTGGTACATACATTCCATGGAATACTTAGTACTCAGCAATGAAAATGAGGAAACTGTTGATAAATACAACTTAGATAAATCTCCAGGAAATGAAGCTGAGTGAAAAAAAAAAAAAAAAAAGAAAGAAAAGCCAATCCCAAGAGCATACCTACTGGATGATTCCAAGTAAAACATTTCTGAAAAGACAGAATTTTAGAAAGGGAAGACAGATTTCCAAGTGTTAGGGAAGGAATAGAGGAAGGTGAGTCCTTAAAAGGACAACATGAGGTATCCTTGTGGTATTGGAACTATTTCGTATATGGACTAGCATGATGGATACACACACCTACTTATGTGATAAAATTGTACAGAATTACTTACATATACACAAATGAGTATAAGTAAAACTGGAGAAATCTGAATAAGGTTGATATAGTAATAGCAATATTTTAGTTGTGCTTTTATATTACAGCTTTGCAAAATGTTGACCATTGTGGAGAACTCGGTAAAGTGTACATATTTCTTTGTCTGACTTTTTACTAATGCATTTGACTCTACAATTATTTTAATAAAAATTTAATTAAAAATGTAGCAATATATATTATGTATAATGCATAGTAATATAGTAGTAACATGTAATATCAACAATAATAATATGTGTTATAAGGATAAGGACTAAGGAGCAGAGGTTTTTGAGTGATAGTTTAGAGCATGGCCAAAGTTTTCTCCCAGGAATTGACACCTGAGTAGAGATGTGAATGATGTCGGGGGTCAGCCAAGTAAACCAGAAGGAGTAGCGAATGCTAGGGTCCCAAGAGGGGTGTGTGCTTGGGGCACAATGAATGATGAGAAGGGAGGCAGAAAGGAGGCCTGGTCAAGGGCTGGATCAGGTAGGGCCTTGTAAGCCATAGAGAGGACTTTTTATCTTATTGAAATTGGAAGAGCACCTTTGGAGGGCGGAGAGCAAGGGAGTATATTAATTCATTTGTTTGGAGAATGACTCTGACGACTGGTGAAGAATAGGCTCTGCTGGGGGCAAGAAGATGGTGGCTTGGACTGAGGTGGTAATGAGGACTTGAGGGAAGCTGAACAATGTTCAGATTTGGAAAATCATTTCAAGTGGATTACACTGGGGTCGTAAATACTTCTTTTTTTCTAATTAATTTCGATAGCATTATAATTATTATTTATTTTTACTTAATTTCTTGTCATGAACTTGGGCAGTATAATATATTGTTATAACTTTCATTATGCCTTGTTACTGACATTTGTTTTTAGACTTTAACATCATCATTAGGATAAAATCTAGAATTTTAAAGAAAAAAGGTATATATACACATATACATATATACATATATAATCAATGCTTTAAATATGTACGATGTTAATTAAGATATTGAATTTTCAAAATTTGATATTTTTAAAGGATTCAGAAATTTGGTTATATTTAGATACTTTTTTTTACATCTTTATTGGAGTATAATTGCTTTACAATGGTGTGTTAGTTTCTGCTTTATAACAAAGTGAATCAGTTATATGTGTACATATATCCCCATATCCCCTCCCTCTGCATCTCCCTCCCACCCTCCCTATCCCACCCCTCTAGGTGGTCACAAAGCACTGAGCTGATCTCCCTGTGCTATACGGCTGCTTCCCACTAGCTATCTATTTTACATTTGGTAGTGTATATATGTCCATGCCACTCTCTCACTTTGTCACAGCTTACCCTTCCCCCTCCCCATATCCTCAAGTCCATTCTCAAGTAGGTCTGTGTCTTTATTCCCATCTTACCCCTAGGTTCTTCATGACATTTTTTTTTTCTTAGAATCCATATATATGTGTTAGCATATGGTATTTGTCTTTCTCTTTCTGACTTACTTCACTCTGTATGACAGACTCTAGGTCCATCCACCTCACTACAAATAACTCAATTTCGTTTCTTTTTATGGCTGAGTAATATTCCATTGTATATATGTGCCACATCTTCTTTATCCATTAATCTGATGATGGACACTTAGGTTGTTTCCATCTCCTGGATATTGTAAATAGAGCTGCAATGAACATTTTGGTACATGACTCTTTTTGAATTATGGTTTTCTCAGGGTATATGCCCAGTAGTGGGATTGCTGGGTCATATGGTAGTTCTATTTGTAGTTTTTTAAGGAACCTCCATCTTGTTCTCCATAGTGGCTGTACCAATTCACATTCCCACCAGCAGTGCAAGAGTGTTCCCTTTTCTCCACACCCTCTACAGCATTTATTGTTTCTAGACTTTGATGATGGCCAGATACATTGTGTCACTTTATCTTTCACATTAGCTGAGTCATAATAATATAGTACAGTATATTTTAAAGAAAACATTATAATGGAAGTGATATGTAAATCAAGACAAATACAATTACATACTAAAATACAATAATGATTTTGAAAAAGAGGACAACATTTACATTTTAATTGGAAATCCGGAAATCACAATTGCATTGAGTGGGTATTTAACATCAGCCTTTAGAATATAACTTGATCAGTTTTGCTCTCACGATTCCTAATTGATTTTGCAATCACGCTACAGCCTATAAGTTTAGAGAAATCTGAGGCAATATATTCCTTGGAAGTAAATTATTCTTAGATATTCAGGAAGTTTTAACCAATTTATAAGATACATCTTAAACTAAAACATTTCTAAATGAGTATTCTTCCTCCCAACCACATGAAAAAGACTCTTTCGGTGGTAAGTAAAGGAATTGCTTTTGACTCTTGCTAAATAAAATGAGTATAGTTAATTTGAATAGTAAAGGCATGATTGTTAAGGGGGTTAAGAAGTTAAATGTAGAAGAGAGTCAAACTTGAATTCTTTCTATGTTATTAATAAGTCATATCAGTTTGAACTAATGATTATGCTAAGCCTTGGTTTCCTTCTTTGTAAAATAGAAAGAACTGGACCCTTTGCCTTCTCTTAGGTCCAAGTTAATGATGCCCAGACAATTTAATATATGTGAAAGTGTTACGGACAATTTAGAAGTACATTTATAAACTCTCATTACTGTTTCTGACTAGTTTCCAAAATACATTTTCTTTACTCATTATAGAAGAAATTGGTACTAAAATAAACACTGATTTTATCTGAGCGAATTTTGCAACAGAGAGAATAGGAAGCCTAGATGCCTCAATTGAAAAAAGTGAAATCTTGTCATTGAGAGTATACACCTTCTCAATAGCTAGGGAGAGAGGAAGGAGAAAAGAGAGAGCTAGGCATAGACACAGTGATAGAGATAGACATAGAAATAGAGGGAGAGGAAGAGTGAGAGGGAGGGTGGGAGAGAAGAGGAGGTGTGGGGAGAGAGAGAGAGAAAGAGAATGAGAGAGAGAGCAAAACACATTAGTACTTTGGTTCCATTTGTCTGCTTTTCATTAAAGCGCCTTAGAAGAGTTATCTATACTCAATGTCTTCTATATGCTCTGTGATTACTTAAAGACTATATAACATTCTGATCACCACCTACCACCTTCACTTCTTCCCTGAGGCACCATTATCCGCCAGGACAAACTCTTAATGATTGTACTGTCTCTACACTTGTCCCTAGGCTATTTTCAAAACAACAACCAGAGTGGTCCTCTTAGATCACAGCTCATGTTAAGTCACTTCTGTGTATAAAACCCTCCACGGTTTCCCAGTGCACTTGGAGTAAAATCCAAAGTCCTGTATCGACCACAAGAGACTGATGCATTCTCTTCCCAGCCATTTCTGACCTTATTCCCAACCATGCTCTATGGTGCTGATTCAGCTGGGGTCACATCATTCTGGCTGCCCTCCAACATCCAAGCCTGCTTCCAATCTGGGGCTTTTGCATTTGTGTTCACTTACCTGACCTCTCTTTCCAAGAGAAGCACAAGTCTCTCTCCCTTTCTTTTCTGTACTAGACCTTTGCACAAGTGGTAATTCTCCAGAGTGCCCTTATCCAACTACCCTGAATAAAATGTCATTTTGTAAAACCTTCCTCTGCTATCTCTACTCTCCAACCTTTTTTTCTTTATTTTCTTTATTTTTTAGCACTCCTCACCACCTGAAATATTATTTATTTATTTATTTATTTATCTATCTCTAAACAGTAAGCTTCCTGAGAGCAAGGGCTTGATTTGTTTACTTTTTGCTGTGCTCTCTATGCCTGAAAAGTTCCTAGTAAGTACTCAGTAAATATTTGTTAAATGAATAAGGGAATAACTAAACCATTAGTCTATTATACAATTAACCCATTAATGTATCATCTACTAATACCCTGTCTTCCATGATGCTGGGCTCCGTGGAAGAACAAAAAACTCTAAGAATTTGCCTTCAATAGCTTGTGAAATTAGTGTGGAGAAAAATAACATGTCATCTAGCAAGACTCCTATGGCCAAATAAGTTTGAGAACGGTCCATTTTTTCCTCCTTTTGGAGAAAGCCAATAGATTGTCGATACATTGATTGTCAATTTATTTGATAACTAATTGTTAGATAATTTTAAAAACTTGGTTAATATTGTTTAACTCAATAATCTGGAAGAGGTGGGAGTGGGAATGACAGTGAAAGCTCAGATGGAGGGTTGGAACTTTAGGCAAAGGAGAGAGGACAGATGAAAACGAAGTGAGGTAGAGACACTGAAGGTGAGGGGGTTATTGCCAAATGAATGGTAAATATGGAGGAAGCAAGGGTAAGGTGAGGTAGAAAGTTATTTCAGGGATCCTTTGCATCTGCACATATTCATGTTTTAATGCAAATACACACACAGAGGAATGTCCACCCATGCCTACTTGTTTACGAGCATTGATTCAGCATTTAAAGTTCTCCCAGAAACAGTGATTATGTTCATGTTGCCCTGCCTGTGGTGACCCCTTTGTCTGAGAGGTGAAGGAGTGATGAGTGATGCTTTCCATCAAGAGTATCTAGAGAGCCATTTGCCACTTTTGCTACGAGAGTCTTTGTCATTATTTGTGGTATACAGCCAGCACACTGTTTTTCTTGGAGTCACTTTTCTTCCTCTACCTTTGTACCAGCTCAGTCCAATGCTGCCTTTTTCCTGTTGTATAGACTTTAATGCTGCTTCTCTTCAGACTGAACTCAAGAGCTTTGTGAGCTATGTTTTTGAAACCTAGGCAGTGAGTGAATCCTTCAAGAGTAACGTTGTAAGGCAGATTCCAGCAGCACTCAGAGAGGAACGTGGCACAAGAGTTATACTTGTGGGAGAAATGGGTCCTGAGAACCCTAGTCATACATAAAAGGTACACACAGGGAGAGCTGGTTCTGATCAGATGGTTTTGAATCCGTGCCCTTCCCAGAGCTGTGGCAGGTATGTAGTTGCTTTCTGTATAGCGCTCTATGCATCATGTGGTAGAAGAAAGGTAAATGAGAATAATTAAATGCAAGCATCTGGCATTTGCCTGGCCATGCACATATTAGATCGTGAAGTCCTTGAGGGCAAGAGTCTAGCTGTGTGTTTCCTTTACCAGCTTTTGCATAGCAAGCGGCACAGTTAGGGGTACCAGCTGCATAAGCTGAACCTCTTCTCTTCCTAAAATCTAGCCCTGACCTAATTTCCCTACTTTATTTCTGTGTTCCCCTTTATTCACCAAATGTGTCACCCAACTGAGCACTTGCCATTCTTCCTTCACATTCCTTAAATGCCCATCACGCTGCCTCTGCTGATGTGCTTTCTGTGCCGGGAGCCCTTCCCCTCATCACTTGTCTATAAAACCAGCCCCGGCTCCTCCAGGAGCACTTCCATGATTCCCAGTCCATCCTCAAGCAAGAAAGCCCCCCTGCTCTCCACCTTGCATGGCACTTTTTTTTTTCCTTCTGTCTACCTTGCTTTGTATTGATTTGTGTATTTCTTGTCTCCCTAGGTAGCTTAAAGACACTTTCCACCTGAGTCATCTTCGATTTCTGATCACAACCTAGAATTGTGCTTTGCATGTAGTAGGTACTCAAAATATAGTTGATGAATTAATGAATAAATGAGTGACTAAGAAGAGCTCAGTAAACCCTTCCTTATTGTTTGAATACTAAAATAGAAATCTAGAGAAAACTATGGTGAATTACAGCAGAGATAATTGCAATTGTTTTGTCTCTAGACATTAGACCTGTTGGGGTTACTTGCCCTTACTTGGCAGAGTTATGTGTATGTTTTATATATCAATTTACCCTTTATATCTAGCAACGTGCCTGTCTCATAGTAGGTGTACAATAATAAATATTTGTTGAGTCAATAAATATGAGGACACATTATCAATGCACTACTTGTATATTTTATATAAATTCAGGGAAGCATGTGTTTTTCTTTTCTGAGGTACAAAGATGCTCCATGTCATCAGATACTGAAAACTATAAAAGCTGTTTTGCTTGGCTGGCTTAGACAAACTTAGTGTTCAAATCCACTAAGTATTCTATCCTAAGTTCCTATTGCTCCCACTCTACTTATCGGTTTTGGACATCTATTTTTATTTTCAGCTATTTTAATTTGTAGAGATTTTATTGCAAGCTGTTTCAACTGCTTTGTAGAAAAGCAGGGTATATATTAAAAATAAATAATTATTCCAAATGCTTCCATGTTGGCTTGGCGTATATAATGAGAACAGCACAGCATAGCACAGCATGTATAGCAATAAAGATAAATCCCTCATGGCCAGCTCCAGAGGTCCAAGTCGGCCTTTTTCGAGGCAGAGCAATTACTCCAAATTTCTAAGGAGCTGTGTATAAATGATTTACCATATTTGAATAGAGCAAGCAATAGAGTCCACTTAGACATTAATAAGGTATTTTTTGGCTGACAATATGGCTAGCATTTTCTAGAATCATTTTCTGTGTCTTCATTTAGGATGAAGTTCATTGTATATCTGCAAGTCTACACCTGTGAATTTTTTTTTCTTTTGCTAAAACTTGCTACGTGCTTTGTTCTCTCAGTAAAAGATAACATAATGTCCGTGTTAATGCATTACTATCAACATTACCCTAAGTGATATAGATGGATTGACTCAGGATGGCTGATTGTTATCTCTAGATACACTGGTTAATCTTTTAAGTCTGCTTAGGTAAGTTCCTGTACTGTCAATTACTTTTTTAACTTATAAAGTCATATAAAGTATTTAGTATATTTTTGTGTTGATGGTCTTATATATCAAAAGCTAAACAGATGTGAAATTGTCTTATTCCCTTGGGGTAGTTTAACTCTCAATGGACTCTGGGGTTTTTTTAAATTGATATTTTAAACTCATAGGCAATATGACTTATTTCAATTTCTCTTTAAGTGTAGTCTTGTAAGAATGTAAATGACGTTTTAACTGAGAGCATAATTTTTTTCTTTCCTATTCAGAGTGATTGGATTGAAGAAAAATGTTTATTGCCAGCTATCTTTCTGCTGTAGTTTATGGCCTGCCATTCTCAAATGGTTCAAAGAGTATATTTAAAATGAACCTTTTGGTCATTTTCTGTTTTTCAGGGACTTTGGACATGATTTGGTTTTGTCATTTGAAAGCAGAATCACTCTTTGAGGTTCTAATTTCTCTTCCCACTTTATTTTTAAAAGTTTCTCAAGTACAAAACACATGAGCCTTGGTAGGTTTTAAAAGCAGACAACCTTTTTTCCTCCAAATATTTCCTTTTAAAAAACATGGCATATATTAAGTACATTATCGCTAATAAAGGAAAAAGAAACCATGGGAGATCAGAAAGCAATACAATACTTGTTTTTTTGTTGTTGTTTGTTTGTTTGTTTGTTTTGCAATGACTTCTTATATTCACTTACATACTGGTGATTTAATGCCTGCCTGGAGAGGTCCAAAGACAAGAGACTGTGACTGAAGCTGCCCCTACCTGATATGGAGCAAGGGCAAGGTATTGTTTGAGGAATAGATGGCACATGTAGTCTATGGCAGGGAAAGGATGTGTGTAGATTTCTTGTGGGTCAGATATGACCCCAAACCAAACAACTGTGCTGTCTTAAAAGGAATGGAGCCTAAGTAGAAAGCCCAGGGAAGCTCTCTGACCCGCCAACATGGTGGTCCTCAGGGAACCAGGGGCAGAGCATAGTGACCCATCCGAGAAGGCAAGCTAGAGGCAAAGAACTCCTAGTGATGAGATATTTTCAAAGAACCTACAGAATTGCTCCACAAGAGAATGAGGTCACAACTACACATCTGCCACATCCAGGGTCACCAATGCCATATTTCAACCTGAATATCAGGGAAGACTTTCATCTCATCTACTCTGAAACTGGAAAGGCCAAAATACAGCTAGAGAGTAGAGGATAGGTTGGAATGAGAGAGAGTGTGTCCCTCACTTCCTTCCCAGTTCTCTCTTTGGACACTGCCAGGAGGGTCCCCTGCTCTGTATCTCACACTGGCAACCTTGCTCTGGCTTTCCTCTGGCATCAACCCTCTCCGTGGGGCAAGGAGTCAATGGGCATAAAGAGCATGCCCACCTGGAGACAGATTCCCCTCTTCTAGACCATGCTCAAGGTACTCAGGACCCCAGAATACTGTGTCAAATGGCATCCAACATACTTCCAGGGCCTATGCATGCCTCTTCTCCATATCTGCCCTTCCATGAATGGACTGTGTCACTAGTGTGCATACCCCGCCTCAGCTCAGTGACAGGCCATTAGGTAGCTGTTTGCTGGGTGGGAGGTAGAGCTTGGGTATCCATGGAGAAGGGTGAGTTGAAAGTCCTTTCCCCCAGCATCCTCACTTTGTTTTCTGGAACTCTGAAGTATCTGGGATTATCAATTGAAACTTGGTCTTCCAAAGTGTTAGAAGTGTAGGAGAATATATATATATATATCCTTTAGATATACACATCCCTTCCCTGCCATACTCTACAAGTGCTGTCCATTCCTCAAACAATACCTTGCCCTTGCTCCATAACAGGTAGAGGCAGCTTCAGTCACAATCTCTTGTCTTTGGACCTCTCCAGGCAGGCATATATACACACAATTAATATATATACATATATATATATATATATAAATGTATTAACCTTATTTATGATTTTTAAATATTTAGACATGTAAGAGACACTGCAAATATTAAGGGAGGGCCTGCTCCTTCCCCACTGCAATTTTCCCAGCCTAAGGTAAAACTAAGCTGGGGAAGAAATTTCCAAATTGGGTATGATTATGGATTTTTAGATGCTACAAGAGTGGATTTATTCTAGTATGTAAAATATAAGTGACAGTTTATTAACTGAAAGTAAGCTAAGCATAGTTTTTACCCAAAAGTAACCAGAAAAACTGTGGAAGCTGCTTCAAGATTTGATTCAGTGATAGATAGAAATAAATATCTAGTATTAGATAAAGGATGTTTTTATTTTGTTTTAAATCTTACATACTAGGAAACTCTTTGGTTAATAAAGAACCCAGTGTTCATTTTTTTGTTTGTTTGTTTGGGTGGATCATTCTCTTATAGTCACCCTGTGATCATAGCACCTGTCCAAGATACATAGGCTTGAGTACAAGATTAGTCATACCAAACCCAGGTTTTAAAAAGGCAATTGTCCTGAAGTTAGCTGAAGAACAGTTTTTTTCTTAAATTTGGAATACTTCATTAGATTAGAAAGAATTGAAATAAGAAAAGTCTAATTCTATTAACTATTAGTTATTCTCTACAAGTCATAAGTAGTTGAGCATGTTTTTATGATTAAAAAGAAATAGGACATATGTTACAGCCCCAGATCCATCTTCCTAGACACTTTACCTATAGTGTAGTTGTTTCCACACTGAGATGCACATACTCCAGAAGAGTGCAAGAGACAATCCTGATAGGTGCAAAGAAAGTAAGATAACTTTTATGTTTTTTTATTGTTAACAATTACATATATTAATCATACTACTATTTGCCACGTGGATTGACAGAGGCACCTCACTGGGTTTATCTGTCAGAGGGACACCAGTGCAGAGGTTCTGTGGGAAGGTAGGAGTTCTACAGAGCAGCACACTATCAGCACAATGTGGCTGCTTATGTTATTTATTTTCAATTAAATTAACCCTCACCAAATCCACAATTGGCCTAAAAAGAAATCTACAGGGAAATGTCAGATTGGAGAAATTACCAATGATGCAAGAAGAGAAGAAAATGGTAGCTAAGGTTTCTTCTTTGTGACCTAAGCACAAAAAATTATGAGATAATTTGTGTCAAACTATCATAGCTAACAGGAGATTGGCCCCCAAATTGAGACTGTCAACATGATATATATTTTACGTCTACCATGATTATTGATGAACTCACCCAGAGTAGATACCATGTTTTGAGATATTAATGGTAATATGAAGCCATCACAATTAGGAAGATGCTTTAAAAATTGTATTGCAACCTTTCTCATTCTTTTAAAATTTATATTTCCTACATATATTCTATACTGTAAAAAATATATTCATTTAGTAAGACTTGATATATGATCAAGAATTTTGAGGTCATGATTAGAAAGGACTAAAGAGTATTTACATTTTTTGAAAGAAAAAAATACAAAATCTGAGCTCATGTATGCTTCAACTTATAAGACAAATGAATGTCTTATTATATTTATGTTAACCCATTTCCTCTGCTTCTAGCTAACCTCAAAGACACCATTTTCTACCTAACAGTTGGTAGTCCATTAGGATTATCGATACAATATAAAACCTCAGTCAGAGGGATTTATGCAGCCCTCGGAGAAATACAGTACTTGTAAACACTGTCTGCCCCCTAGTTTTCATACAGTGATTTAAGATGAGCTAACTCATAAATGCACTGTTTATTTATAATGGATAGCTAGTTGCCTTTTACCTTATTTTGTGAATGGAAGTTTCTACCCATTAATTTGTATTGCAAAGTGGCAAAAAGTGAATCTCTAGAGATGCCTGTGGCTAAAATATTTCCACTTGGCTGTACATGTATAGGCAACGGGGATATCATTAAAATATAATAAAAATGTACATTGTGTCTTTTTATTGTTCTGTTAGTTCCTTTGTTATAGGCACTACAGGGGTTAATTTTATGGGTTTTTATAATAAATTAGTTTGGGAGGATATAAAATGACTAGAGATATTTGGGGTAGTAGAGTATGATTATTAGGTCAATATACTGAGAATAACACTGAAACACAAAAGTATGGAATGACACAATTGCATCTCGACCTGAATGTTTCAAAAATTAAGGTAAACACCTTGTTACAGAAAATGGAGAATTTATCATAAATACTTTGTTTTCAAAGTAATAGTTTTTTTGCACATCTTAAGCATCTTAAGATAAAAGGTTTTAGGACATAAAACCAAACATTTCTATATGTCCTCTATTTTTAACTATCCAATTTCACCATGTAATTGAGGGATAAATAGCAAATAGATGCAAAGCTTATCTTATAATAAGGTAGGACTATGCACAACATAACTATGGAATATAAAAGTATCTGTGTATGCTGGAAGCACTTTAAAATTATGTTTTAGTAATCAGTGTATTTCTGTGTTGATGTTCTGAATGCTTTTTCATCTCCCAGGTTTTCTGTTTTGTAGGATAATTCAAGGTATGGCTCTGAGAAAATGCTGACATATTTGGCTATGTATGAATGCAGTTGAACTTTCTTGTGTTTTGCTAGTGGGAATTGGATAAATTATTTTTCCAGTATTCACTTTAATTTTCTTCAATGCTGATACTCTTTTTTAAAATATCAGAGCAGTGTTCACTTTGAGAGTTAAGAAGTAAATTGGTAAAACCCTTAAGGTTACCTCTTTTTGTGAATTGCTAGATAAAAGTAGAGAAATGAGAATGCCAAAAGTTACTTGACTCTGTACAATATAATTGGTAGATTTATAAACCAGTCAGATTTCAATTTATTTTTACTTTTACTTATTAGGACATCTGGTTTTACAAAGGTATTCTTTTCTCTCTTTCCTTGTATGTAATGAAGCTTGTTGTGCCTACCAGTTTTGTCTGTGTACTATTTTAATACTTCAGTTATATGCAGCATGCTGCTTCATTATAGTGACACTTTGTTCAGTAATATATTCTAGTTATTGTGGTCTAGAAAGTTTCAGAAACATCCACCACTTTTATTTGTCACCAAAACATGCAAGATTGTAAGGCTGAAATATTGTTTTATTTTAATTATGTCCTCTGAATATTTATGCATTTAGTAATGTATTCACTTTTCTATATGCCACTACTTTTAATTCATAACACATCTTAATAAGGAGTAATTAAATGGGAAAAACAAATTTGCCAAAAAGACTTCAAAAGAATTAAAAATACTCATCATCTTATAGATCATTCTCTCCACAGGCCTCCTTACAGAGATAACACAGATTGGCAGCTCTGCCACTGTCAGTGACACTGAGTTATATGATGTGGGCAGAATGGAAGCGGTCCAAGAAATTGATTTTAGGAAAACATAGAAGCAGGCTTTGTAATTTTAAAACTAGTTGGATGTGCAGAATGTGAATATTCAAGAAAATAGAGTTTAAGTAAATAATTCGAGAAACTGTGTAACTCTGTGTGTGTGTGTGTGTGTGTGTTTAATTGAAAAGGCTTGAGTGTCTTATCCCCCAACGATCACCAACCCCTTTCTTCATCTTGATTCTTCATGGTAGTTTGAATGTTGTTTACTGGGCACCTTATTTCACATGTGGATTGTATGTAAAGCTGTTTTAGAGTCAATGATGTAATTCCCCCACTTTGTTTTAAAGGAAGAAGCAAAGGGTTATACTGAGATTCTTGTCAAATACTCTTCAACTTTTTATTAGAATCAAATGGTAAAAAAGATATTTTCAGAGGTTTATTAAGAATCCTCTATTCTTTCTTCATGTAAGGAAACTTATAGAAAAATTGTGGACTATGGTTAATTTCTGGCACAAAAATTTTGGTAAGGGTGGCACTGGAGAAGGAGGACGTCCAACTGTGTTGACTTCTCTTTCTGTCTCTGACATGTGCTGACGGTACTCTGGTGTCTCAAATGAATATAATGAAGATTTTATCTAGTGGATGCTCGATTTGAAAAAAGGAATAACTTCTCCTGAAGCTTTCCTAAACAAACTCTGGTACTGAACTTATTGCTGTCTCAGGGAATATGCTCTCCTGTAACTTTACTGAACAGTCAGAAGAAACGGTTTTGTGTGTGGGGCTGCCACCCTCCCCAGAGGGCCATCTTTAAGTCCAAGGGACTGTAGTAAGAGGCTGATTTCCAAGTGCTTAAAAAGCTATTTTATTAACAACCTTGTAATAGTGTAAAGTATTACACTGTTAAAATAAATAGTGAATATTTCAGTGAAGTTGTTTGGGAAAAGGATGCCCCAATGGATTACCTTCCTCTTGCTTCCATGTTTCCACCTAATTTTTATTTATTTACTTATTTAAATTTAGCCTTTCATGATGGCAAACTGAGCATACATATTTACCAACCCTTTATTCTCAGATCCTCAGATCTCATGGAAGTGACAGTGAAGATTTTTTTAAGGGATAGGATGTTAATGGTACAAAAATAGTGAGATGGGACTATTAGCACCCCAGTGATTTTAGACATTTCTAGATGATGGAATGTGGGAACGAATAATGTTAATAGAGAAGGGGGCCAAGAATTTACATCCTTGATCGGGAAAAGTCTGAAATAGTGTCAAAGGTTATTTTTCTTTTAGGGGAAGAGTGCAGGCTAGGAGTCACCTGGAGTCAGCTGGTACAGAGAGATGAGTGGACAGAAGGCAGGTTCGTTCATTAAGAACTCTCTTTGCAGCAGCGACCCCAGCGACCCTTTGATTTCCCACCAGCCGCCACCATATACAAAGCATAATTTCTGAGTCTAAAACTGGGAGATTGCTATCTAAAAACCTTAATCAGAATTTCCTTGGGGAGAGCTTGGGTTCCTAGTGTGGAAGTAGGTATCACTGAACAAAACCTTTTTCATTCGGTAAATGGAGGGGGCCTTGCTGCCTGCTTCCTTACGTTCCCGCGTGCTTAGAGGTTCCAGTCAGTCCCTCAATGTAGGAGGGAAGACTTGGTAAAAATAAACTTATAAAGAGATTGAAGAGACCACAACAGTTAAGTATATTAATCAACCTAGTTTTTCATTCAGAAAAGTAGTCAATCACTGAAGTCAACTACGCAAAACAGAAGATCCAAAATGAGCACATAGAATAACTGATACAAGATGAAGCAAGCATGATTCATGGATCAGCGAGACCCTTTTAAAACGTCTTAATTCGAAATATAAAGAAAATATAATATTCATAAAACTAGAAAATGTCGCATTGAAAAAAACATTATGGATATGAAAAATATGATTGGAAAAAAATTAATGCAGTACAAGAATAAAGTTGGAGAAGTCTTGCAAAACTTAGATAAAAATATAAAGAAATGAAAAACATGAGATATATGTTTAGCAAACATGGAGAATCTATTTAAGAAATTGAACATAGGACTAATTTTGTAGATCCAGGGAAAATAGAGAAATTGGAGGTAATAACAAGTCTTCATATTGAAATAAGAAGTACCAACACAGTGAACACAAAGCAAGATGTATCCAGATAAATTCTAATGAAATCTGGATATGGAGGAAATCCCCAAATCCCTAAGAGGGGTAACATGTCAACTCTAAAGACACAAAAATTACACTGACTTCAAACTTCTCAGACAGTGACAGTTTATATTAGAATTTAATGAAGAAATGAATGTACCTTTACATTTCTGGGGATACATGAATTTGAACTTAGACTTCTATTACCAGCCAGATTTTATTCAGGTGCAGGGACAATAAGACAAAGGCACAAAATAATACTTTCCTTACTCCTTTCATGAAAATTACCTGAAGATGTTCTCTGGCAAAAGAAAAGTGGATATGAAAAAGAAACAGCCTCCAGGAAAGTATAAAAGGAAAGAAAGGGGAGCAAGGAAAAGAAGTCCCAGGAGGTAGCTCGCAGCATGCCTGGAAAGCAGTCAGCCCAGCTCAGAACAAGAAATCAGAGAGCTCCACAAGAACGTCTTCAAGAAGCATGGGAATAAATTTCAATCAACATATGGAAAGATTGTGATCATATGGTGAATACCTTTATACTTTTGCAACAAGAAGAACAATTAAATATTCCAGAAAAAAATGAGAGAAAGAGAAAAAAACCTCTGTAAATATGAAGCATTTAAATGAGACATGATTTTAAGCAATTCATAAAATATATCAAAAGGAAGTAGATTTGTGCCTCCATAGTGTGGTACATTTCTGGTGAGATACATTAACATTTTTCTCCTTGGCTCTATAGTGAATAATATTTATAAATCATCATGTCATTGCAAATGCTCTTCATTTTCCAGTTCTCACAATTATACACAAGACATTGGAGAATTAATATACAACAGATGGCATTATTGCCCCAATTCTTCATCTCTCCATATATCCTCACCCTTTGTCATATGTGACTTTGGATCTTCCTGTGAAGGAGGAATATATTTCTCTCATTCCTTGACTTTGAGTTTAGAGATGTGACTTGGTTTGGCTAACTGAATGAGCCCAGGCCTTAAGAGGTCTTGCATGTTTCATTTTCTTTTCTGAACTTCTGTTGTCACATGGACGAGGTTAAAAGACAGTTGCTATACCCTCAGCTTGGATCTTAGAATGGTCACACAGGGAGCAGACTTGAGTGCAAATGTCAGTGAGGGGCTGAGCATGGCAATATCTTTAGGTCAAAGCTGAGCTCCTCTACGGAGCCCACCTGAGATCTCCTGACACCACCGCCTCTCACTGGGAAATAAATATATGCATATTATGTGCCAGAGAGGTTTGTGCTTATTACACAGACTAACTGTAGCTTTCATTGACTGACATACCACCATAAAACAGAACGTGTTGGAAAAACATAAGTAACATTTTGGTAGTAAGAAAAACAGTGGGACTCTAGAGGCAGGAAAGAAAATGTGAAAAGTGATGTATAGCTCTAATATCTAAAGCTTATGCACAAACAGCAGGTTTATATATATTGGATAAGATTGTAAAAATAATGAATAGAAGAAGGAAAATAATTATTTAAGAAAATTTAGAAGGCACAGAGAATAAGAGGAGGTAGTTTCTGGAGATCATTTTCTCACTTGTATAATGAGTTACTATTGATAATGAATAGGATAGAATAATATAAAAGCCATGGACTAAATAATTGTACACCTGCAAAATTATGTGTATATATATTATATATATAATATATACATGGCAGGTAGATAAAGTGTCTATTGTATTTAACTATGTATAATTACAATAACCTCTAAATTTCTTTAAGATATGAATTTAGTATACTTTAGTGGTAGTACCTATAAAGAGATCTACAGATTTCAAAAATATATTTGTATATTCAGTGTAATAGATTTCATCAGTAGATTTTGGTTGTTCTCTACCTCTGCATGACTTAATCAAAATACTTTAAATATTGTGGTACTTTGTGGATGGATTCTACTTTGGGAAAATATTAACATCACTTCTGAAGATAACTCTGTAGTACATTTAACTGAGACTACATAAGCCTTCCTTTATCCTCTGAAACACAGAAGGAGATTTAACGAGGGTAGGGAAGTAAGTTTTGCTGTGTAAGCTTAAATCATTATGCTCAGGGCCAAACTAAACAACTAAGTTAAGTAGATGGGGTTACACTTATTATTAACTCATATTTAGTTCAATTCACAGGTCACTGGATTTTATTAAAAGGAGCTAAACTCTTTCTGCATTAATCTGATAATAGCATAATACGGCAATGCAGTTTCTAATCAGACCCACTCCTCTCTGACATAGGACCATTTGTTAAAGTGCTTGTTATGGAAATAGCCAATTATTTCAATCAGGTTCATTGCAGATGATGGAAATTGTTGTCTTGAAGGCTTACTTTTAAAATGTGAAATTACATAGTAAGTAATTAATGGCATTAAGATTTCCATCTTACTGTATATTAAAAGAAATTAATAATAAAAATCCTTAGGTTAAAGTTATACCTCTCATATAGGAGGACCACAGAGAACTAGAAGAGTTATTTCATGCTTTTTATATGAAAATCACAACTTCTTAAATAGATCCTAAGAATGCAGGAAACATACACATCAATATAATTTATGAACTTACTGCAGAAAAATTTCTGGGAAATAAGAACTATTAGGGTAGGTATGGGTAACATCAGTTATAGTTTAATAATCTTCAGTATTCTGATAGTCAGTCATAGCAGAAATAAATCCAATCTAAAACCAAAAATATATGAGTAATAGAAAATTTTGCAGTTATGTTACTTTTTTTCCATTCGTCTTCATTTAAGACTTCCTGCAAAGCCTTTCTTGAGTAATGAAAATAACCTGCAAAGCAGGAGGTGAACTACTGTGAAAAAATTAGTATTTTTGTCATTTTTATGAATACAGCTCCTTCTGTTAGTATGTTTTATTAAACTACTGGATATTTCCAATAAGGCCTGCCTCATTTCATTTGAGCGCATGGCTCTTAGTTTGAGGTGTAAGCATAAAGGAAAACAAACCCCTTCTGATGTGAATTTCAGAAGGCTGATGTCCCTCATTAATTTTGTGGGCCTGTTATTGTGATGCATTGTGTGTGCATGGATGCATGTGTGTGTGTGTGTGTGAGTGTGTAGAACCAAGTTCACAGCTGGTAAATAAGTGGATTGTAAAAAGAACCTTGACATGATCACTGTCTTCAACATCTTTGTTGAGCCATACTTGCCATACAGTAAAAGACACATATTTAAAATGCACAATGTGATACGTTTTGACATATATATGCACCTACCCAAGCATCATCTTAATCAAGATTTTGAACACTTCCATCACCCTCAGAAGTTTCTCCCTACCCATTGTAATCCCTTCCATCTGTCCCTCCAACTTCATCCCAGACAACCACTGATTTTCTTTCTGTCTCTATAGATTAGTTTGCATTTCTAGAAATTTATATAAGTAGTCAAATATACATATACTCTTTTTTTAGCTGTTCTCTTTCACTCAACATAATTACTTTGAGAACCCTTCATGTTGTTGTTTGTATCAATAGTTCATTCTTCTCTATTGCTGAGTAGGACTCAATTGTATGGCTATACCATAATTGGTTTAGCCATTCACTGATTGATGGACATTGGGTTGTTTCTAGTTTTTGGCTATTACAAATAAAGCAGCTATGAACGTTCATAAATGTCTTCACGTGGACATGACATTTTACTTCTCTTGGGTCACTACCTAGGAGTGGACTGGCTGGACCATATGGTAACTCTATGTTTAAATAGTGGAGAAACTGTCAAACGATCTTTCAAAATAAGTGTACTATTTTACATTCTGACCAGTAGTGTTTGAGAGTTCAATTTCTCTACATCTTCATCAATACTTGCTATGGTCAATCTTTGTAATTTTAGCCATTGTAATAGTTGTGTAGTGATATCTTTTTCATTTTAATTTGCATTTCTCTATTGACAAATGTTGTCAAACATCTTTTCATATGTTTTCCCATTCATATATATTTTTTTCTTTTTTCTGAAGGAAATCTTTTGTCCATTTTTTGTCACTTTTTTTCTTACTATTGAGTTTTAGAGTTCTTTACATATTCTGGTTACAAGTGCTTTATCAGATGTTTGATTTGAAAATATATTCTCCCAATCTGTGGCTTGTCTTTCCATTCTCTTAAAATTGATTTTGAAAAACACAAGCTTATAATTTTGTTAAAGTACAGTTTATCAGTGTTGATGGCTCATGCTTTTGATGTTGTATCTGAGAAATCTTTGCCTAAATTGAACCCCAAAAGATTTTCTCCTATAATTTTTTATAGGTTTTCGTTTTATTCTAAGGTCTACAAGCCGTTTTGAGTTAATTTTTGTATATGGCATGAGATATGGACCTGAGTTTTTGGTTTTGTTTGTTTGTTCATGTAGTTATTTAAATAGTTGTTCCAGAATCATTTACTGAAAAGACTACGTCTATCTACAGAATGACTTTTACATCTTTTGTAATCATGATGTACCTTTGTCTAGTTTTCCTCATGTTTCTGGTGCTTGGGCTTTCTTTTTTTTAATTATTATTCTTTTTTCTTTTTATTGGTTGAAATACTACTACGAATCAAAAGAAAAATTTACTCATAATCCCACTAATTTTTTTTTCAAAAAGTTTAAAAAAAAAAGTTAAACATCAGGTGAAAATCTGCTCTCCACTCATCTGATCACCCACACTTATGCTCTGATAGTAAATACTATTAACAGTTGGGAGAATATTCTTCCAGATTTTGACCACATTGATACTGACTGGTGCTTGGGATTTCTGGTGCCTGGATCTGTGATATAGTTTTCATCATATTTGGAAAATTTTTGGCCATTGTCTATTCAAATATTTTTCTGCTCACTCTTTCCAGGGACTCCAATCACATCTATTTTAGGTTACCTATATACATGTGTCCCACAACTCACAGATGTCCAGTTTTTTTTTCCTATTGGTATCTTATTCTGTATAGTTTCTATTATATCTTTAAAATGTACTGATCTTTTCTTCTGCAATATTTAATTTGCTTTAGTTCCTTCTAGTGTATTTTTCATCTCACACATTGTGGTTTTCATCTCTAGAAGTTCAATTTGGGTCTCTTTTTCTATTTTCCATGTCTGTACTTAACATTTTCAATATACGGAGCACAGTTATACTACCTGTTTTGAAATCCTTGTCTGATAATTCTAAAATCTGGCTCGCTTCCTGCTTTTGCACATGTCTGTTAATCCTGACTGGGGATTCCCATCAGGACTAATGAATTTTACCTCGCTGAGTGGGAGTGCTCATACTCTGTAGTCCTATATATCTTCTTGAGCTTAATTCTCTTACATGGTTAAATTTCTTGGAAATGGTTTGATTCTTCTGGGTCTTACTTCTGAGATTTGTTAGGTGAGACAAATGAGATCTTTAGTCCAGGACTAATTTATTCCCCACTACTGAGGCAAGGCCCTTCTAAGTCCTCTGCTCGGTGCCCCAGGAATTAGTTTATTTTCTAGTCCCACTGGAGGGAACTGTAAGTTTTCCTGGCCCAGTGTGATCTCCAAATATTTCTCCCTCTGGTCCATTTAGATGGTTTTTTCCTCAGTAGTTTCCTCACTTGCATGGGCTGCTGCATGCTCTGCTGAATTCCTGAGGGAGCACTGCAGTATACAGGATATGCTCTGTAGGTCCCTGTGGGCTGCCTCTTTGTAGCCCTCTCCTCTTACTCTGTCCTGCAAACTCTAGCCTCCTGGGCTCTCCAGACTCTCAGCTCCCTCTTTTTAATTCATAGAGTTGGCCAGGTTCCACCTGGATTCTTTCTCACTGTGCCATGGCCTGGAATCTCTCTTAAGGCAGTAAACCTGGGCAGTTGTAGAACTCATCTGGTTTGTTACTATCCTTCATTTCCTAATATCCAGTGTCTTGAAAACTGTTATATGTTTTGTCTGTTTTATTTTTTTGGTTGTTTCAGGCAGGAGGGCAAATCTGGTCCCTGAACTTTATCTTGGCCAGAAGCAGGAGTTCTCTTGAATCCCAATGCGTTACCACTTTTTTAAAAAAAATTTTTTTGGAGTATAGTTGATTTTCAATGTTCTGTCAGTGTCAGGTATACAGCAAAGTGAATCAGTTATAAATATACATATATCCACTCTTTCATTTTTTTTAGATTATTTTCCAATATAGACCATTACAGAGCATTGAGTTCCCTATGCTATACAGCTGGCTCTTATTAGTTATATATTTTATATATAGTCATGTGTATATGGCAATCCCAATCTCCCAATGTGTTGTCACTTTTAATGAAGAAAATATGCTGATTTGGCATCCTTAGCAATAAATACGGGAGAAAAAATAAAATATAAAAATTAACGGCTTGTAGGCAGCACTTTTTTGGCGCTGAGAACTGAGTTGGTTCCTGAAGCAGATTCTTCCGTGGTGGCCTTGAGTGTGGCAGATGTTTTGTTGCCTCCAGCTCTGCCAGGAAACCTCCTATAAGTATGATGAAATGAGATTCTGGAACTGTGGGTAATCTAGCCACCCAGTTCTTTTACTTTGATGGAAACTGACATGCCTAAGAATTTTAAAAGGAGTGTTCTCTACCTTACCAGCCATAATGTATGTCTATCAGATATAGAGCTCAGTGATCTCTCAGGCCGAATGTATGGAGAGTCAATGTTTAGAAAATAGTAAATGTCGCCATTTTAGAATGAAATATACTGAGGGTATCTGTTGAATTATCCCATTCAGGGGATCAAAATTTCCATGGGCTTTGCAATTATGAGGATAATACTATCTTTTATGCCTCTCCAAGGCAGAGCTGCTCTTCTGTAGAACATTTATGAAAATCCTACCCATTTATTTACTCTGATGATAACCCCAAAAGCAGCAGTATCATTTTTATCCAGCAATCTAATGAAGAAACATTCAACAGAACAATATAAATATCGATTAGTCCATATTATAATAATGTAAATAGCTTTTTTTACAGTCCTTAAAGTGTATATTTTTCCCATAAATTACCTCATTTAATCCTTAGAGTAGCTTTAAAGTATAATAGAATTCATCATTTTTAATTATGCCTATGATATAAAATTTCAAAGATATTGAAATGCAAAAGCAGGAACTATTATTATTTTATTACCTGAGTCTACATATAACTATAGGTAAGAGTTGATTTATGGTTATTTTTAAGAAATTATTCTAGAGTTAAGAGAAATTATTTTTCTTTATATACAAGATGTAACTGTGTATCACTGCCTTTTATTTAATTGTGACATGGCTTATATACTTTCAACGATTCATCATTTTTAGTATGTTACTGTCTATGTTTTTTTTAAAAAAAAGCATGGTCATTGAAGAGAAAAATAATTCAGCCTGGTGAGTTGAAAGTTTTAATTTATTCCCTTAAAAACCTCTCTTGATAAAAATATATCTTAAAATGATATATTGGTGTTTAGTCCTTCTACTTACAACTTGTATATGAAGTGAAATAAGTGGTTACCTGCAAGTTTCACGTGTATTGTATCTTCAAAAATACTATGAATTAAGTTGCTGATTAGAAGTGCAAGTTGGTGCAACCACTTAAAAACCAATTTGGCATTATCCACTAAAGTATATAAATGACTCAGCCATTTCACTCCTAGGTATACCCAGAGGAAATTTAATATACTTATGTACAAGCACACTCATGGATGCTTTTATTTATAGCAACAACACAAATGCCATTAACAATAGAAAGGGAAAATGCATTGTCTTGCATTTTATAGTGAAATATTATAAAGCAATGACAATGAACTCACTGTAACCACCTGCAAAAACATTGTGAATGAAGCTACAAACAAAAGAGCATGTATTGAATGATTTCTTTTTTTTTTACTATAAAATTCAAATATAGGCAAGAATAAAAGATACTATTTAGGAATGAGTATTGAAGTAACAAAACTCTAAACCATGAAAAGAGTGAGGCTGTGATTGCCATAATAAGCAAGAGGTCAGTTACCTTTGTGAGGGTGGAGGGGAAGTTGTGAATAGAAGGGGCATGGAAAGGCTCTCAAGTGCTGGCATTGTTCTTGTGCTTGACCTTGGTGACTGTTAAACAGGTTGTCTCTTAACAATAATTCATTTAACTCTATTGGTTTGTGTACTTTTCTATGTGTATGCTATCTTGCAAATAATGATTTTAAAAAATGTGGATTATCCTCTTTGAAAAATAAGAATTTCAGCTGACATGTATAAAATAGATCCATGTCCTCTGTAAAGAAAGAAACAAAAATAAATGTATTCTTTTCATCAGAATGTAAAGTTAAAAGTCAAGTATAAAAGAGTGTAAGAGCCAAAGACATCCATTTCTCAACAGACAAGCAGTTATGGCTTTTAGGAATAAAATTAGAACAGATGCCCATTAAGCCCAAACTACTTAAGAGTTTGAGAAAAAATACTAAAAGGAATAAAGGAATTAGGGGGGAAAAGTGTTCCAAACTAAGATTTTAGGACTGGAGTCTTTGACCTAGAGTAGTAATAGTAATATTACTAGAACATTTTAAACATTTTGAGATCAAGGGCTCTGTATTCTGGCTTCTTTGTCCTCCTCAGCACATAGAGTGGTACCTTGAAGGCAAGTATGAAGTAAAGGTGAAGGAGAATTCATATTTTCTAGTGGTGGTAAAGTTAACTGCTGAAAAGCATAGATTCCTGAGACAAATTATCTGGGTTTTAATCTCAGTTTCACCACCTATGTGACTCTGACATATTATTTATATTTTCCATGTCTCAATTCACTCATCTGGAAAACAGTTATGATAATAGTAGCTCAGAGGGTGTGATGATATATCCAAAATGTTTAAAACAAGGTTTGGCTCATAATACAAGTGGGTGAATGTGCTAATTGTTGTCAATCAATTGTCATCCTGATGAGCTGTTTGTCCATACTTAATATGTTATAGAGTTATTTTTAAGAAATTAATTCTGAACTAAGTGAAATTATTTTTCTGTATATATGCAATGTAACTGTGTATCATTGCCTGTTATTTAAATGTGGCATTGCTTGTATGCTTTTAGTGGCTCATCATTTTTAGTATAAGTTACTGTCTATGTGGGGTTTTTTTGAAAAAATTACTGTCATTGAAGAGAAAAATAATTCAACCTGGTGAGTGGTAAGTTTTAATTTATTCCCTTAAAAGCCTCTCGATAAAAAAATACATCTCAAAGGTATTGTCCTTCTACTTACAACTTGCATATGAAGTGAAATAAGTGATTACTCTAAGTTTCATGCATACTATATATTCCAAACCATTATGAATTAATTTGATGATAAGAGTGCAAATTTCCCCCCAGTTCTTTTATTCCTCTTAGTAATTTTTCTGAAAATCTTAAGTGATTTTGGCTTAATGGGCATCTCTTATAATTTTATTCCTAAAATCCATAACTGCTTGTCTATTTAGAAATGGATTACTTTGGCTCTTATATAGCCGAAGTATTGATATGTATACAAGTATAACTATATAAATAGTACATTGAAGCTTACATACAGGTAAACTCTAAAGATTATGAACTGCTTTGCAAGCAACGAAGTTTAGTTTGAGCAAAAGCCTGAGGAGGACTCATTTGTCAATAAAGATTTTCTACTGTAGGTAGTTTTCCTTGGGGTCTGCTGAATATACAAAATGGAAAGCATGACCATATGCTGAAATTAAAGTGCTTATATAAAAAGAAAGAAAGAAAATATGGGGAAATCATATTCTAGTTGACTATTCAAGTAGGATTCCCAAATAAAATACAGGATGGCCAGGTAAATTTGGATTGCAGATAAAATTTTTTCTTTTATAAAGTATGAGCCAAATATTGCATGGGCATCTTGTATTTCTATTTGCTGAATCTGGCAACCCTAAATATTAGGAAGTCTGTATGCATTTCAAACCAAGCCAAATGTTTAAATATACATGCTGTAGTCATCACGTTGTATGTATGGTCTGAGTGACGCAGACTCAACATAAATTGCCCTTTCAACTCTTTGAATTATTTTTCCAAATGTTACCAGTAATGAAATTCTAGAGTGAATGATCTTTCTAAACCACAGATCTATTCAATCCCATGCCCCCTTTCCACACTTCTTAAATTCTCTATTAACTTCTCAGTGTCCAAGGACTAAAGTTCAAACTCCTTAATTTGATTTGTAAGGCCATAAAAATCTGGTCCCAGACTACCTAGTAACCACCATCCCTAGTAGTTCCACATAGTCCCTGTGCATATCCAGACATTTAAAAGGGCTCAGTTCTCTCTGAAAACATTGTGTCCTTTTATGTTCCAATTATAGAAGGTGAGACCTCTTAGAACAGTTGCAACTATCCCTGTTCACTGATGTATCCAATCATATATTCAGTATTTTAGAGCCTGATTCATGGAAGGTGCTCATCAAAGTTTTAATGAATGAATGAGTGAGTGAATGGGTGTATGAAAGCAACCATGTGAATCATAGCTATGCTTCCCATGTGAATCCCATCTCATTTTAACCAGTTATGGATTTCTGATAACTCACTATAGAAAAATCCAAAATTGTTGATCTTTAGTATTGACCATTAAAACTAGAGAGAACTGCAAGCAAACTAATTTAACATGCATTTGACAGTATAGAGTGATTGATTTTGGATAAAGCATTATGAATATACAAAAATATATAAATTATAACATACATAATAAAAGGAAATATATGAGTTTTATACTTGGAGCAGAGAACTATGGGACAATGAAGAATCACTCTCGGATATGTAGAATAATGAGATGCATATTAATTTAGAAAAATAACTTTACAGAGTAATTAGTTATAACTTGACATAACTCAGAAGCATTTTCTACAGTCAGATAGACACCTCTAAAATTCAACATTCTCTAGCCTGCTAGACTAATTTAGTTATTGCTGTTTGAAGTCTCTGAGAAACTGTGTGTTCATTCATTAGAGCACTTGTCACTTTGTACTGTAACTGATTATTTCCTCGTCTGTCTGCTGTACTATAAGAGCCTTGAGAAAAGTAAGGGTCCATGATATATTAATCTTTGCATTCTTAGAACTTAGCAGAGAACTAAGGATGGGTGGATGGATAGATGGACTTCATACACAGAGGTTCTATGCAGTGTTTGTCAACCCTGGCTACCTGGACTCCTATAAAACAATATTTATGCCTTCATTCCACCCAAGTGCATTTAAATTAGAATCTCTGGTGTGGAGGCTTTGCATTGGTATATTTTAAAGGTCCTAACTTTTAAAAGGAGCATTGTTCTAAATCCATTCTCCTTAATAGAACCCCTTTAGAAGTAGGCAGGTACATCTGCCCAAATCAAGGAACTCACTGTCACAGTACAGGTGATGATTCCCCAGGTCTCTTATATTCTCAGTTTTCTTACCAATCAATGAATATTTATTGCAGGTCAAGTTACTATGCTGCATACCCCTAAGGTAATGTTCTTTGCAATTGTTTGCTCTTTGGTAAAAATTTTACCAGAGGCATTGGTTCATTTTGGCTTCTACTGTGTTTTTTCGTGTAGCTTTTATTTATGAATTTCTTCAAGGCCTCAAATATTTGAGTTATATCACCTTCTTGACTATCCCTCCCTGAACCCTTCTTCTATCTTCCCTGGTTTTGGCTTTATAAATATCTTGGAATAGCTGTCTTATCTTGCTGGCCAAATATCTAATTAAGACAACTAAAGCCGTACTGAAATAATTTTAAACGGAGACATCCTAGAGAACTGGGCTCTACCTGGGTACCAATAACAAAGTTTCTTGCATTAAAATTGAGATCTCAAAATAAATGTGAGGATGCCAGGATACAGATGAGCATAGAGTATTATCTTTGTTAGTAAGCGGTGATGGTTAAATACCTCTTAGATATTTTTTTGCACTATTGTTCTTGGTAAATAAAGGTTATCAGTAAATTATTATAAAAGGTTTCCCTGTGGTATGTTCTCATCGAAGAATGCTCATTTTAATTTGCTACTTTAAAATAAATTAGTAGCAATATAGCAAAAGGCCAGATCAAAACAGAGTTCAAGCACACAAGATTAAAAATATACTGACTTGCCCCCCAAATGATTGGGAAATCCTGTAGATAGTTCTGATTATGACATAATTAAATTCAATACCTGAGTGGGAGGACAGAATTGCTAGAAATTCATCATAATTTATTCAGCCTTAAAAGAGAAATTGAAAAACCATTGACTTTAGGTAAGAAAAAATATAAAAGGTTAAATTTTAAAAGGCAATCACTCACAGGAAGTCTGGAGAATATTTAATAGCTAATGGGGAGCCCAGGGAAGATGGGTTACAAAGGGTCAAAAATCGCAGACTCTTGAAAATAAGCCCTTGCGGGCTATTTAACAGTCAATAACAATATTGCAGGAGGAAAGACAGTCCAAGGGAAGGGAATAAGGAAGCCAAGAAATTATATCTTTGCAAAGAAAAAAAAAGGGCTTAGTTATGGTGTCCTTTTAATATATCAAAATAGGGGTGCTCAGCCTGAGAATCAGTTGTTCCTTTCTTGATGCTCATGGGACCTGGATATACTTGGGGATCAAAAGGAGGTAGTTTCACAAGTGAATTAAGTTGTCTTTTTTCCTCCACTCAAGAGGAGGTTACATAGATTTCTGTCCTAAAAAGGATTGGATGTCCTAGTCTAAATGGTGGTCAATATTCAAAATATTCTAGGCCAAGTTGGCAAAGTAAATGTAGTTGAACTACTGGGGCCAATTGGCATCCATCTCAGGAGTTCTAGAGAGACTCAAGGGTGAATTGGGACACTGATGGCCCAAGAGTGCAATGTGCAATCATTCCTGTTCTGCAGATTACAAATGGGAGCCAGTTTGAAAAGTAATTAATTAATTAGTTATTTAGTTAATCGATTAATTTTGAAAGTTTCCACAGGATGCCCTAGCAGTTAGACTCCGCAAATCTCCATTTCCTCTCTGACCAGCTAGTGGAGTCTATAATGAAGAATGGGATTTCTGAATATTTAAATATAATGATCTGAAAAGAAGCAACATCATTTCTGTGGCAAGAAATCATGCCCAGAGAAGCCACTGTTTTTTGCAGGCACTGATAAAGGAACTAGCAAATATAATTTTGATTTTCAAAAACTCTTTGACAGCCTACCACTCCAAAGTCCGTTTCATGGGCTTTGGGGCTGTAATTTGCACAGTGATGGGTCTGACAAAGATCCAGAAAAAAAGACTAGGAGTAACTGAACACTTCTCATGATGCACATGTGTATAAGTTCAGGAGTACTCAGAATGATCTTAATGAATATATGTGTTTTTCAATTACTAGAGGAGGCTTCTCACAGTGACATCTCCAGAGGGTGCATGGGTTGACATTATTTCTGTTAGTAAAAAGGCAAGCATAAGAGGGAAGACTACAGCACACCTTCCCAAATCTGTATAAGGTGGGCTAAGGGCAAAATAATGGTAAAGATAAAGAGATTAAATTATGCATATAATATGAATGAATCTATGTAAGTCTTTACAACAGAAAAAGTGTCTGGACATCCTTTTAGAGTACCTTTTGTTTCAAAGATACGCATGCTATTGTGACCAACTATCTATTCTCTCATCTCTTCCTCTCCTTCCTTCCCTCCTTTGCTTTGCTTTGTTTTGCTTTGCTTCACTTTGCTTTTTAATTCCTTCACACACACACACACACACACACACACACACACACACACATATACACATCACGAGTTTGTATCTGGAAAGCATGCTCAGCTCCTACCACTGTGCTTCAGTCAGCTAGAGGGTGGACAGCAAAAATTTATGTTTTCAGAGGAAGGAATCAGGACTCAGCTGGGTGTCTTAATTATAAAATCTAGCTTTGAATGATGTTATTTTTTAAAAACAATTCTCAGGAAGCAGTCATAGAACTAAAATCCTCAAAAAATGATAGCTATTATTATTATAAATGAACTATAAAAATGACTAAATATGGAAATTCCTATTTTGTATGGAACTGCTATGTCAAATTTTTCTTAGTTATAAAATAATTTATTATATCCCAGTATATTTGGAATAAATGAGGACTTTTTTCTGGAAATAATAATGTCATGATCTGTGACAGAGAAATATGTATGTGATTTATTACAAAGAAGTTTAACTTTCATTTCATTATATTCTGTGAGTATTTATATCTAGTCTTTAATTAAACATGATTTATTCCAATTGAGGTCTGTTTCCATTTAGATTGCTTGCAGTGTTAATCACAGTGCAAATAGCCTTCACCGCTGAAAGAACTCTTGCATTATACTGATATATAAAGGCTTCTGTGTAATTTGCATCTGTTATCTGAGCCTACATGTTACTAGATGTGTACATAAGCAGAAATGTTTTACTTATTTGCTACTATATTAAAGTATGTAACTCATTTAATATAATGTTTTTATTTTTATGAATTTAGATCAAGGTAGTTTTTTGGTTTAAAAAAATGCACAAACAGTAAAGGATCATTTTTTTTTAATCACAAACTAAGTATGGCTAGAAAGAATTTTCATTTCAGCAAATGCAATTCCAGTTCATTCCACCTCATGTTAACCTCTGGGTAAATGTGTAACTGTATTTTTAGAAACAAATGTTCTTAATTTTAACTTCCATTGTTGATGATTGTAGACCTGGTCTGATGAACAAATAGATAGAAGTTCAAAGATCGATTAGTCTCAATTAAATTCACATTCTCGTGTTAAGTACTACTTATCGTGTAAAAACTTAGAAGAAATGAGGAAGCAAAGAACAACGGTAACTGCATAGCCTTAATAATACATATAATGACTCTTGATTGTTCTCACATCATCAACTATGAAAACTTCCTTCTATTAACATTTCAAAGTAGCAAGAGCTGGGTTTGATTTTACTCATGACATAGGTCAATATAAAAATGAGAAATGTTCAGGTAAGGTAATTCTCTTACCTGAGAATTAAAACATATGTTGTAACTCTTAGCATCAAATCCTGGGTGGGTCTCTGTCCAGCCTCCTTTCATTTATTTAAGTCCATCCCACATATGGCTTTTCTAAATCTTTCTAGGGTACAAGGGTATAGAGGATAACCTCCCAGCTGGCTCCAAGCCTTCAGTGCCAAAAGAGAATGGCCAGTTCCCTCAGCTGGCACTAAGAGTTCATGGTAATCTGGTCCCTATCTACATCCTCAGACTTGGTTCCCAGCACCCCCTTCCCACTCTGTCCCCCAGACAAACTGTGCTATTTGTGTACTTGAACACACCGTCATACCATGAACGCTTCTCTTCAAAGTTGTGACTTATTCTGGATCCCTGCTTGGAAATACAATACCCTCTTCATCCTGTTTTTATTAATCCTAATTAAAACTTTCCTTCAAATCCAAGATCAAATTCTATTTCCCTTATGTGCTCTTTTTCAGACATTAATTAATTCTCAGTTTCTTCCCTATAAGTATATAAAAGAGTAGCTTTTTATGTCTAACTTTACAAAATAAGGCAATGCATTCTTTAAGACATGAAGATTTAACTTCTTGTCAGGCTCTGACATATCTCACCTAAAACAAATTGTAGTAGATATGATACAGGGAAAGACATATTAAGCATGTTCCAAAGTAACCAGTCATTGCCATTTCCTGACATTCATCTGGTAAGAAAATAAATAGCACAGTGACTTTTGTGCTATTTTCAAAGTTTAATGAAAATATTTTGCATGTTAGTCCAATATAAATAAAAAGTGAATTTTTGTTAAGACAAAAAGAGCTAAATATTTCATCAGATGAGAAAATGAATAAGTGACATACTCCTCCTTCCCTCCTTCCTTCCTTCCTTCCTCCCTTCTTGCTTAAGAGTTTTAGTGTCAAATATTTGTGAGTCTATTATATTTTATAGTACACAGCTGTTTTTTAGAGATGATCAGATTCTGATTTTATCCTATTGTTTGATATTATAAAATGATCAAATTATTCAGATTCTGTTTGAACACAGTCATGAATTGTCTCTACTCTCAAACTGTACCATTTGACCAGAAACCAAAAGGGATGGTTTTTTCAGAGAAAGTGGTCACCTGCCTAAAGAAGTTTAGACCAAACTTTGCCATAAACTTAGAATGAAAGGATGACCAAATCTGCTTCCAGGAGGAGATGCTGTTTATAAGAAAGAAGTTAAAGGAAAGGGCAAAATAGAGGTTTTCTAGTATTTTGTCCTTGTTTGATATTGAGGGGGTAGTTTAATGATCATATTGTTTAAAGCACTATGAAAACCCAGGACTTTAGAATAACTTTTGATACGTTGTAGTGTATCCGAAGGCACATTACACATCTGAAATAATTTTTTTCAGATTGTTTGCACCACTATTTTGTTATAAATATTATCAAGAAATATTTTTTGGGCACTAGTGGTTTTCCAGATAGAGTGTGACATTTGTGGAGGTACAAAGAACAGTGCAGGACAGGAGCTGCATTTGTAAACTTCACAGATTGACTAGGTGAAAGGGTGAAAGGCACATAAACAGACAGTCCCTAAGTAACACCATTTAGATATGTAAGAAGAAGTTGTGGGAATAAGAGCAGAGCAGGATTTCAATTGAGATAGATGATAGGAAGGGAAAGTGATGGGGAGAGTGCATGTCCTCCAATTACTTTACTAGCTCCCACAGAACCTAGCTTGGTGCTGAGCTTAGATGAAATGATGTGTAAATATCAGTGATTATATTTGACTGAATTAGTCTTTAATTCTTTTTTCATTCAAAATCCCATTTGTTGTCCTTGTTGTCCAAAATTAGCATGGAAATTAGTATAATTTGCTGAATGTTTTGTATGATTTTGCATCAGGTATAATAATGATATATAAAAGGTAAGTCCCTTTAGCCCTCCTAACTTTAGAAACCCTTGAACGAGATTAGGAAGTGATCATCATTTATATTTATTATACTTTGCATATAACAAGATTTAGCTATTAACTCCAATTTACTTCTCATCACATTCATCAAAGGCGAACTATTTAGAAGCTAAACATCTCTGTCAGTTAGAATTTTAATGAATTAAGATGAAATGAGACAGTGTTAATTGGCAGTGGTTGCTGCTGAGGAGGTTTCTAGATCTTGTGATACCAATTCATTTCTCTATCTGGGTTAATTTGTTTGATTTAATTCTAAGGATACGCTGAATATTTCCTCAAACTATTCATATTTATTTTCAGGATAGGAGAGTGGTTTAGTTCTGCTGGATTTGGATTCTCAATTCCATTTGAACTGGATTTAATTTGATTGCTAATAAATTGTCGATTGTAGGCACCATTTATATTATTGACTAGAGACATACACACACACAGCATTATTTAGACTTTGTTTTATTTGAAACGCCTAAAACCTTCTAATAACTGATTGTTTTTTCACCAATAATTCTCTTCTCTCTATTTTCCTCAGATATTAATGAATGTGAAGCTGAGCCTTGCAAAAATGGTGGAATATGCACAGACCTTGTTGCTAACTATTCCTGTGAGTGCCCAGGAGAATTCATGGGAAGAAATTGTCAATACAGTAAGTATTCATATATATATAAACCTTTATATGCATAGCCTCCATTTATTATGGAATCTGGGCCAAAATCAATAATAATTTGTTTCCAGATTTCATAATGTATTGAAATGGCACATTTCATATTTGTTATCGTTAATGTTATTAATGTGCATCTATCCTCCAGGATGTGTCTCACTTGGAGCATGGTAGGCATAGGACTGGTTGCCTTGTGGTCTCAAAGGAGGTCAACAGTTCCTCAGAGACCCAAGTGCATCTCTCCCATGAATCACATTTTGGCTTTTGAGTTGAGCATATGACCTATTTTTCTCCCGGAGTGGTTACTCTGTTTCAAACAGTAAATTCAGCGCATTCTAATCAGATAACCTTTGTCACAAATAAAAGGTAGAGATTAATGTGGGTTCATGTTGAACT
Organism: Hyperoodon ampullatus; assembly: GCF_949752795.1. Classification (NCBI taxonomy): domain Eukaryota; kingdom Metazoa; phylum Chordata; class Mammalia; order Artiodactyla; family Ziphiidae; genus Hyperoodon; species Hyperoodon ampullatus. Next base: position 108,868,090 of record NC_136917.1, read on the forward strand.
GGCCAACACATCAGTAAGAGTTTTACATGCTATTTATTTGTCTTCTTGAAAGCCTAAGACAATAGGGTCTTGAGATGGTGGATCAAATTATAGGATAATAATTTGCCTGAAGTGTTTACAAACAAACACAAAGCACCCCACCTTCTCCAAAACAAATAAAAAACCTAGGGAGAGGTAGTAACAGGATTATAGTCAGTGAGAGGAGACTGGAATTGGGCACAAATTCATGCTAACAAGAACAGTAGTCATGTAGCTTAATAATTGTTGGGCATTTATAGAAACTTCATAGTGCTACTACTTTGTTGTGTATAATGCTATTAGAGCATCATAACATTATGCAAATTCAAAGGGCAAATGCAGATAAGAATTCAGACATAGAAATGAGACACATAGGCTATGTGGTTTGCCGGGTTCTCACAGTCAGTGACAGAACCAGGACTGGAAGGAATCTAGAATCAGGTCTTGTGATTCCCAATTCAGTGTATTTTTCTCTAAACCAAGAATGATATCTCTTTGGATAGAGCTGAACAAGATAAACTTGAAAGCACCCTCCACCTCCACTGTCTCTTACACACACACACACACACACACACTCACTCACTCTCTCTCTTTAGCCAGAGTAACAATTTTATTTCTCACTTTCCCTCTCTTTCTTCCTCCTTGACAATGGTAATTTATAAAATAAAACAAGGAAAATTAATGAAGAATTTATTTGGGTTATATATATAAACAAAATGATGATCTGGAGATTCTCATTACCCTAGTCCTGAAAAACTTCATTAAAATAATGAAATTGAAGGGTTTCCCTGGTGGCACAGTGGTTGAGAGTCCGCCTGCCGATGCAGGGGACACGGGTTCGTGCCCCGGTCCGGGAAGATCCCACATGCCGCGGAGTGGCTGGACCCGTGAGCCATGGCCACTGAGCCTGCGCATCCGGAGCCTGTGCTCCGCAACGGGAGAGGCCACAACAGTGAGAGGCCTACGTACTGCAAAAAAAAAAAATAATAATAATAATAATAATGAAATTGTGAATATCAAAGAAATACCTTGGATGGGGGGAAATATTTCTAAGCTTAAAAATAATTGGAGAAGGACATGGAGCATGAGTTAATAAAGGAAGCTTCAGGCATGGATGAATGGAAGGAAAGGACAGTATGAGTAAGCAGGTTGATCATACAACTGGCTGACCAATAGCCACCCAGTCAACAAACCTAGCAACCTTCCTATAAAGCATTTAACTGACCGCCCACTAAGTTAACTTAAATTCAGTTTCAACTGGTCCTTGGCCCACCCAGGCCCAGCTCTTGCATCTTTTTTCTTTTGGTTCATGGGACCTGAATATGGCTGCCTAGTCAGCCTTTGCCCCCTGTACTGACCAAGGAGCAACTAGACAGCCAGTTTGTTTCCTATCTATTGAAAATGGAAGGAGACCTTGATGTGAGCTAGAAATTGAAACCAGTGACTAAAGCCTATTCATCCCTCCATCAGAGATTTTACTGAGGTCACCACATCTGAAAATACCCTTGAAAAGAAAGAAACCTGATAGGTTAGGAAGGATGTATTGAAATAGACTTTGAACTTAATGGCCATAAGTTCGTATCTAGTGGCTTTCTTATTGGTTTAATGAAATTCTTTGTTTTTCTCTGACTTGGTTTTATATTTGTAAAATATTTATATGTAAATCCAGACTGCTCTCTGAACACGCATGTGATAGTGAGGTGCCTCCCTTAACCTATCATATGCTCTGACATTCTACTGTTCCCTCTGTTCATCTCTGTGCCCTGACAGATATCAGAACAGGTCACCTAAGGTACAATCTAAAATATGTTCCTCTTGGGGTATTTGTTTCTATTGCATTGATTTATAAGAGTATATAATAAATTCAGGATTCTGATTGTTCCCATTGTCTAGGTTTCTGAGGCTATGGTTTTGCTTTATTTTTTGTGGCTTTTTAGAATGTTTAGAAAATCCACAGTAAGAAAGTACATCTTGCCACAGTGATGATTTAGTGATATGCATTGAGAACATAGAACATTCACTCACTACATGGCATATAGAAGCACCTGCAGGTTACAGGTAATGCTAGCTCCCAGCTGATTGAGTTTAGGATCTTAGGAGTTGACATTACATAGATTATAACCAATTTGCGTACTTCCACTCTGAAGTAAGATTGATGAACTTTCTTCAGGCTTCGTATGCTCTCCCACAGGGGTCCACTAGGTCAACTTACACCTGCAATAATGGGAGAGAAGCCATTTGTTTCAGCAGGTATTTCATGTGAGAGAGGGAAAGAAGAATGTTGGAGACTAACTGCTGGGGGGTTAGAGGACACCCATACCGAAGTGTTGTTTTCCTTGTGTTCACATTCAAGCTGTCAGCCTAATTTGGGGCTGCTGCACTTATATTTGCCTCACTTGTACCACTTCTTTCTTATTTATACTGATGGGTTAATTAAGTTTTAGTATATTTTGCAATGGGGTTATGCAAATGGATTTGAAATAAAAGAGGTAGACAGGGATCTGTTTCTCATTTTAGGCCATTTCTACATGCGGACATCTTGATAGTTTATCTGAGATCACTTATTTATTTCTCACTCATTTCAAATAATCAACAGACATATGAATGCTATGATCTGACCAACTACTACTACTAATGAGCCTTGAAAATATAAAAATGGTAATTTTGGAGGTTGCTTTTTTCAGGGTGCAGACAGACTGATCTTGATATCTGTCTACTTTATCATCAAAAGATTTGTTTTTCTCAGATCTTAACCTTTTCTCTGCATTTTTCTCATATTTACTGTACCTTCAATTTTAACCAATTTATTATTACTACCTTTATCAGTGTAATTAAATGAAATATTTTTAATATTAATGATATTCTACATTTTAAAAACCTAAGTATATTTATTCATTTTCAGTTAAACCATTAAAGGTAAGATGTTTATGCTGAGATGCTACTTTAATATTATTTTTTTAATTATGTGACTTCTTTATTTATAATGTATGTCTTTAATTAATATAGCTATTAAGTACTTTTACTTTGTAAGGAATAAATTTATATTTAACCCTATCTATTATAACACAATGCCTATGTGGTAATAATTATTACACATATCAATCACCTATTAAACATTTTCAGTAACAATATAATTATTTCAGATGTTAACAACAAATGTTTTAATACTTGGCAAAGGATCTGCCTGTAATTTTCACACTAATTATTTCCTAATGAATATTTACAGGTGAGTTAAGGCAATAATACATCTGATTTATATAATTTCAGTTTAGATTTCCATATAGGGTTCATACAACTTATCATTGACTCTGAGAAATCTCAGTTATTTTTTAGTTTTATTCTTCATTTTTCATTACAGGGGATTTAAGTTTGATTATTTTTTATTTTAATTGAAGTTACTTTTGATTGATATGTGAAAATCGTTTAGATGTTTCCATAGTATCTATTACAGTGTTACAGATACTCTTCTAATTTAAGTTCTAATTTATATTCCTTTGTCACTTTTAAATGATATAAGTTCAAGTGTTCAGATAGCCATTTTCTTAAACAGGTTGAAAGGACAATGATGATTAACTGGAATGAGAAACCTATATATCAACCATTTAGTAAAATACCTAGGTCAATACATTTTGTAAAAAAGCAAATAATTGCATAAATAAATAAGTAGACACAAGGATTTTGAGTTTTCTAAAAAGTTAAATCTAGTTTAGTCCCCTTTTTCTTTTTTATAATTTTGTGAAATTTTAAATTTTTAAACAACTGCCTATCTTTAGTAACTGACTGTGTGTATTGAGAACAAAATATGTAGAAGTCAGCTTTAATGCCTTGCATACTATGTTTTACAAGTACATAAATTTAGGAAATCCAGTGGCATTAACATAATTTTTAATAAACAAATATTGTTAATTCAACCAAAACCATTATAGGAGATAGGAGTTGCTTTAGTTTTTGAAAAATATGACATCATAACATACTTCTGAACCACAAACACCTAAGTTCATTTCTTTATGTTTTCATGTTTACAATTACTGTAAGCTGTCACTGTTATTTGATCAAGTACTTTAGTGAATGATGAACAGGAACTAACAGTGGAAAAATAATTTCAGTATTTTCTTACCTAATATAGATGGTCAGAGATTATAGTTTTATCCTATCTAACACTAAATTCCTAGTCTGCTATATCCAGCTATGACATAGATCCAAAAGCAAAATATAAGAGATTCTGATTAAAATAAGGAGTTTTAAAAATAAAAGGTGTTTATGAGGAAGTAAAGATTAGAATTAAGACACATAAATTTAATGAGACAATTGTGTTAAGTTCAGTATTAAAACATACTGAATGTATATAATTATGTGTTCAATAAATAAACTAGCCACAAATATTTATTGAGTTTTTCTTAACTATGTACAGAATTTTCAGAACATGTATTAAGGAATTAATTCATTCACCAAATTGGATCCAACACTAGCCACCCCTTAGAGCTGGGGCAACAATGGCAGTTAAATTCAGTTCCTATTCTCATGGAGTATAGAGATTAGTGGGAGAGAAAAACAGGAATTACATAATGTCTAATTACAAAACATGATAAGTACCATGAATGAAAAGAAGAGAGAGCCATGACAGGGGTGCCTGTTCTGTTCTGGGGAGTTTAAGGAAGTAACATTTGAACTGAGGCCAGAAGCACATATAGTAGGTACCAAACAGAGGGCAGGCTATGGAGATGAAAATTTTACAAGAAGGACAATATGCTCAAGGATAAACAGACCCTTTGTCCTTAAGAATCTTAATATTAAGTGGATGAGCTCTCATTGCTGTATGATAATCATATGATGAGGTTTTTAGAATGATCACTTACCTTTTAGGCTTTGACAATATGGGGTCAAGACTAGTTGATGGCAAGCATATTTATATATTAATAATCCATCTCATAAACTATCTTTTTATGTATCTACAAGGGATTTTTAAAACACCAAAATAGACTTTAACTTTTACAAGTGTAACAAGAAATCAAAAAAACAAAGAAAAATAATCATTAATGCTAATTATAGTTTTTTTCCAGATAAAAAATAACTGCGCTGTTTTAGAATTTTGAAATGGTGATTTGCAACAATTTTTGTCTTTGAATGCATTGCCTAATATCAATGTAAGATTACTTTCCTTGAATACATAGGATAGGAATTAATCCAGAACTCCAATAGGACAGGAGAAGGACAGCTTACCTCAGGCTGTCACCTTTTGTGAACATAAAAAAAAGAAAGAAAGAAATTGACTATGGGTTGATGAAAGTTTTATATTCAGGATTAACTGTATAATGTTAATCCAATATACACAATATTTAAAAACCTACCCATAAATATATAGAGATATAAGTGGAAATAACCATAACTATAAATACTTGAGTATAGATAATTATTTTAACTTAATTTCTCAAATTCTTTTTAAAGACATGACAATAAGTACAAAAAACCCAGAATACTATGCAAGAATATCAGTAGCCCTCAAGGAAAGAAGTGATTCCAACATTACTGCAGGATGAAGTCTTTGCAACAATAAACACAAAAAATTGACTCAATGACAAAACCGGATTGGATTTTCTGTGTCTTACACGGAAGTTCCATCTTCAATCAGTTGCCTCTGGGTATATTTTTCCAAATGTTGCCCAACAGTTTTGTTCAGACATATCACACTTTGAAAGTTCACCTGCTCTACGTTAAAGTGATAATCTAAAAGGAAAGACAGAAAAAATATCTGCAGAATGCTCAAATAGACCCCCTAGGACATACTAAATACATCTAACAAATTGAATCAGATTCTTATTAACTGTATTTTGTATTTGATTACAAATAATTACTGAAACATTCAGTAAGACCTTCTTGTTTTTCAAATTATGTTAACATTCCCATTATGCACTAACCTGCATATGTCCAGGGATTAAAATTTAGTTTTGCATTTATTCTCCAGGCTAAAACTCATTTTAATATATCCTATCTCAGAAACCAAATAAGATAAAGTATGCAGAGATCAGGAGAATTGGGGAACAGTATAACTTGATTTCATCTTCATAACATTTAGAATGGTAGTGTAAGATTGAGAAATGTTGTATTTTTCTCAGACTGTAAATATCAATCTTTTCAACCATCACCCCATCCTCACCCTTGACAAAAAATAAAGGTAGAACTCAAATAAAATATTACACTATAGAATACCAAAAATCTCTCTATAAGGAAACTGCTAGAAAAGAAGTCATCCTAGGACTTGAAAGTTGAAACATGGTTAAAATGTAATTTGTGGGCTAGTCATTATTCTTTACATGTGTTGCCATGGCATTTTTGGGTACTTAGGTGAAATTTTGGGTCTGAATATCAAAGTGAGGCTGAAATCATGGTTTCATAATGGGGAAATTACAAGCACAAATCACTGTGATTTCTGCTTTTATCAGAGTCACTGAACAGCAGAGATAAATAATGCTTTTCTCAAAAAGGAGAAAGAAAAGAACATAGATGGTTTCTGATCTTTTACCAAATGTGCACAGTTTTCCAGGATTTCCTGAAATCCCAAGGGTTTCAAATAGTAGCAGTAAAATTTTACTGGCACCCAAGGAGCTGAGTTGAGCGCACACCAATCCCAGCATGCCCCTGGCTGCAGTTGTCAGCTACATAAGTAGACTTGGAAGTGATAGCTTCCAGCAGCATGTAACACAAAGAGCCTCGTACATGTTTTGAGTTTCATCTTCAAAGCATTCTTCTTCACGTGAAGGAGAAGGGCCCAATAGATTTCTTTCCTGCATAGGCCTATTGAATTATAGGTGCAACTGGCACATCCTGGTAAGCTAGGACAGCTAGTTATTAAAATGCGGGTGATAACTCAGGGAAGCATAGGTAACAAAGACTCAGATTCAAGAACCAGATGAGAATGGTGAAGTGGTAAGATTGAATGTTAGTGCCAACAGAGATATTAAAAAGAACAAAGAATAGAAGATTACCAAAGATAGAATTTAAGATAAAGAAGTTCTATCTGCAAAGGGACAAAAAATAAAAGTAATTAGAGAAATTGAGAATCAAGACTTAGAGAGGGCAAAGCAAATAGTGTTTCCAGAACAGGAGCTGGTCAAGGAAGTGGATACCTAAGAAAAGACTTTTTAATTTGGATCCTGAAATCATTATTAGTCCTTAAATAATTGTGGTGGGTGGTAAAGAGAATGCCAGATTGCAGCTCTCCCAGATCAATCAGGTGCTGAGGAAGAAATAATAGCCACAGACCGCTCCTCCCAGATTATAGTGCCCTGGACTTTGAGCATATCTTAAAACTCAAAGAGCCGTTAAGGTGGCCAAGGACCTAAAAATATATTTTTAGTGACCAGCTTTATCTGGTCACTAATACACATTCTTTTTAGAGCTCTAAAGGGAATGGACACATAAATTATCCAACTTAAAAATAAATTGAGGGCTTCCCTGGTGGCGCAGTGGTTGCGAGTCCGCCTGCCGATGCAGGGGACGCGGGTTCGTGCCCCGGTCTGGGAAGATCCCACATGCCGCGGAGTGGCTGGGCCCGTGAGCCATGGCCGCTGAGCCTGCGCGTCCGGAGCCTGTGCTCCGCAACGGGAGAGGCCACAGCAGTGAGAAGCCCGCGTACCGCAAAAAAAAATAAAATAAAAAAATAAATAAATTGAGGGCTTCCCTGGTGGCGCAGTGGTTGAGAGTCCACCTGCCGATGCAGGGGACACGGGTTCGTGCTCCAGTCCGGGAAGATCCCACATGCCGCGGAGCGGCTGGGCCCGTGAGCCATGGCCGCTGAGCCTGCGCGTCCGGAGCCTGTGCTCCGCAACGGGAGAGGTCACAACAGTGAGAGGCACGCATACCGCAAAAAAATAAATAAATAAATTGAACTTGAGGAATATGGTTCTATAAAAAGAAGTAGAGTCAGAGCAAAGTCAGTAGATTCAATAATAAAATTCAAGGAAAACAGGAGCAGGGACAGAAGATAAACTATTCTGACAAGAAAAATGGACAGAACTCTAGTTATAATAAGGGAGCCTATAAATACTCAGCACTGCTATCCAACTACAAAACACTGAAGAATTGAAACCGCACCTCTTAGCTCCAAGAAATCCGAGGATATTTGTAATGGTATGTTCAAAATAAAATTCACCTTATATTTTTTTGGTACACTCAGGCAGACGCACAACTTTTTGAATATCCATAAAATGACTATTTCATTTATAAATGTTGTCTCATATCCACTCAGCAGTCACTTAATAATGCCTTTTCCTTTCCCATTAGAATTATTCCTGGATTCTACCACTGTTAATAGTTTTCAGTATAACAAAACATGAGCACTTTCCTACAGAGATTAATATAAAGGATGTTCTCAGTCCCACCCCCTTAAGTGCTTAATGCAGAGTTTTTGACCAAGGGTACAGGATCTTCGGGGGTGGATAGAATTCAGAGTGTCTGTGTTTTTTGATGAGAAAACAAAAATCATATGTTTATTTTTACTAATGGCTCCCTGAAACTTAGAATTTCTATCCATTACAAACGTAGGCAACAATGAATCATCGCATTAGCAATACCAATGACTTTGTCACTAATAGAAATCACAGATATTTTCATACCACATTATACTTGTACATAGCTGAAAATACCATTTACCATTTTCACTGTAAGAAATTATAGTAGTCCTGCCACCACCTCTGTTATTTAATGTGTTAATAGATGAGCACACGTATTATTGTATCACACATTTTAAAATATTTTGGTAATTACTTTGTACTTCTGTTTATTTCATTTTATGAACTAAAAAACATTATGCTGAGAAGGGCCTCTAGGCTTTACAAAACTGATAGAAATATCCGTAGTGCAAAAAAGTTCAGAATCCTGAGTTATTGGCTTATTGGTTTCAAAAGATATTTTTTCCTCCTGGATAAAATGGATGAAGCTTTTGGAAATAAAAGCTATTAATGATCCATTTTCATTGAATGTCCATTTCTAGGCTTGCTTCTGAGTTTTGTTCTCTAGCTCCATGTATAAAAAATATAAGCAAAATAGCAGAAAATGATACTGTGAAGCCACATTTTTGTCACTGTGTTTACAGGTGTTTTAATAGCAGGGTTGAGTTTTTACTGAACCCATGGCTGCTTCTCACCAACAGTGCAGGTTTAGAAAGTGTGTAACCCTATAGAGAATTGATGTATTCTGAGTTAGATATGGATACTAACCCATATTTAAAAGATGAGAGAAAAGAGATAAACTAAATAATATCCCTTCCATCCAAGGGCTACAGTCTGAAGTTGAGCACATTCTGCCTTTTACCAGGACCTTTTTAATTTTCTCAAAACCAACTATAATCTGTGTAAAATTCTATAATCAGTTTAGTTATTTGGGTTGCCAGTGACATATGCACAGTTGCTTTAAAAGAATGCAACTTGTATATGAGTTAACCCAAAATTGCTAGTGGTCCAGAATCACAGCATCAAGTACAAAGTAAATGTGGAATGCTCATCACATGAGAAAAAAAAAAAAGCGCCAATCTATTAAGTTATATTTTTAGTTGATGTTCACATCAGTTTTAAAGCATCAGGGTATTGTCACTAAATGCATAATTAAGTCTATTTTCGAATTTAGTTCTTATTTCATAGTTTACAGGTACCTAGAGTTATTTTAAGCAGTGTACGCTTCCAAGACTCATGTGATTCTATCACTTACTTGGACTTCTTTCTTTATGGAGGATAAGTTTGCACAGATCTGTGAGGGCTGGACTGGAATAAAAAGGTGGAAATGACTGGACATCTAACAACCTAGATCTTTTGCAACAGGACTATGAAAATAGTATGACGCTAGATGCTGAGACAACTATCAAAATATATAACACAAGGTCATTGACATTAAAACATTTGAAATATTGCTCTGATGTACTTTTTCTGGCGTTTTTTATTTGATTATAGGAAAAATATACCCACTCAATTTATTTCATTAAGAGGGCTATTTTCAAGACTACATGTGAACCAAAACTATAAAGAAGGCTTATATACTACTTGGACCTCTGTCTTGCTTTCTTGTTATGTCTTTATTCCTGTTTCTAGGTCACATAGATTCTCATAGAATTTTTGCTTTTCCCTGTTTTTAATTATCTTTCCTTCTTTGCATGAATAATGAATTTCAATTTATTGAATATTCCTCAATTATAACAGTATTTTTACCTGGGGTAGCTTCTTTTAATGAATAATAAATAGTGCTATGGATTGCACATGAAAAGGTTACTTATAATACAACAATGCAATAAGCTTACAATTGTATCTGAGAAGGGAAAACAATTCATTTAGTGTCTCTTAACTCTTCTTCCTAGCGTAGCAAAATACCAGCTTTTTATACACATTTAACCTTTTGAGCAGTCAGGTGGATTTTATCATAGGAGCCTAAATGAGTTCATTCATTATGCAGAACACTACAAACACTACAAAAGTCCTCACAGAAGTATTAACTGTGTCCTGGTGTTTTGTCTAGTCATAAAAAGTAAAAAAAATTTTTTATATTCTGGGGATAATGGCACTGTTGCCTGGAAATATTACACAGTAATATATAAAATTCTGTGCAATGAAATGGATAAGCCAATATAAAAGATAAAAATTTTTTTCATTTTCCCAGTCTGATAATAAGCCCTCAGATTTTGGTTTCTAGTATGACCTGGAAGAGAGAATTTTGTAGTTCTGGTTTAACTGTATCAATTGTAGAATTACCTAATTGCCTAATACCAGTAATATGGGAATAAAGAATTGTCCAAAAAAATTAAAACATGCACCCCTAAAAGAAAAAATAAACATTCATCATATACACTTCCTCATTTCCACAATTCTAAAATGTATGCCTTTATACTAACATCTCTGAATTTGGGATGCATCTTAAAATCATTGATATGTTAATGGTACTTAAGAAAATGGTACACAATAATGGGATCTTTGTCTCACTAAAGTCTATTAAATTAATAATAAAACAGAAATTCAAGTAACATGACCATTCCAAAAAATGTACTACCAGCAAGCATTTATATCTAAGCTAAGCTCTGCAAGTAATGATTTTTAAATCAATAAAATAAAAATATGGATTAATACTAAAGAAAATGATGCATAAATTCATGCTGTCCATTTTTATTTCCCATTGTATGAATACTTTACCATTATTTACGTCAGACCACATCTATAGAAGCCAGTGTATTTGTCCAGAGATTACCCTTCCCAAATACATAGATGTGTTCAGAATAATTCAAAACCAATAAGATCATTACATAACATTTCTCTCTCACACATGCACACACATGCACACACACACACACCTCTACCTTAATTAGAAAATAGATTATCTTTTTCTAGACACAATTATCTATCAGGTAGTTTCTAGTGAGTATCTCTGTGCACTTAGCAACAGGTGATAACATCTCTGATGGTCTAACTTGAAAAACTGTTTACATTTCACTTGTTTTGAATGACCCTTTAATTTTTTTTAGTATGTGTGCTGCCGAAGAGAGCACCCCTTTAATGTTTTTTTAAACATTTTGTTTTTCTGATTACAAAGTTACATATATGGCTAAAAAATAACACTTGGAAAACAAAATTAGCATTTTAATTTCTTTTCGTTCTGAAATAGAGTCCATTTAAATCCACCAGTTAGAGTATACTACCAAAGACTGCCCTTATAACATTTATTTATTGTTACTTTATTCTTTCTAGAGTGTGTCTAACATGTGTCTAGTTGGTCAAATCCCATTTCAGATCTAAAGTTTTCCAAGAGGAGACATTGTTTCTTCAAAGTACTTCCTTTCCTAGTCTCTGTAACACCTCAATTCCCTGCATGGATAGATTAGACATTTGACAAACCCAGGCAGTTGAGTAGCTAAGATTTCTTGAGAGAGAAAAAAAAAATGTTAGAGAGAGAGAGAGAGAGAAAGGAGAGATGGCTTCATCTATATTAACATAAAAATGGGAAGCAGATTATCACTTATTTAAACATAATGAACAGACCACTAGATACATATAATCCAAATTTAAACTGAATTTTAAAAAAGAAAAATATTGGAAAATTTTATGGGCTTGGTCTTACACTTTTTAACAGCATATAAGTAAAAAGGAATGACTGTTTTATATTCTAGTAGCAGCCTCTATACTCCCAAGAATATAATAGTACATACAGTTTTTGAAGTTCCAGGAGCTGGCAAGCCAAGTAAATGGTCTACAGGCTGTTTTTATTACTGGTTGAAATGAATTTTTCTTTTAGTATTCTACTCTAACCAGAGAGTATTGATAGCAGTTAAATACTGTAAAAATCGTGTTTCAGTTAATAATTAGTGTTATTAAATAGCCATGCTTATGAGAAATGGGAGTTAAAACTGAATTTTAAAATGATTGTAAGGTATGTGGAGTAAATATAGTCAATAGATTTATTTTCTTCATATTTACTTTTTAATCTGTTGGCACAGGTAATGAAATATGGATCTACAATAAAGTGAATATGGGAGAAAAGAGAAATATACTGGGGAAATCCAAGTTTATGTGCACATGAATGTTTAATTGGTGTCTATTTATTTTTCTAATGATTATTGTGCACCTAAAATATAAAGCTATGAAAAACAAAAATTAACAGCTACTGCAAAAGCAATTCTGGGTTAGAACACAAAGTTCTTGATAAAGTAATGATACAACTTTTGGAAATTATACACAAACCTTTGTATCCTAAATTAGACTAATGTTGTGATACTTACCCAGACGCTAATTTCTTGTTTGAAAATATTAACATTGAAAACAATTGCCTCCAAAATTTAGCCAGAGGCATTTCATTAACCAGAGAATAAAGCCTTATATCATAATTGGCTTTCTTATAAGTGAACATTGAAAGCAGTTCGTATATTGTAGGGAGAAAATAAAGAGCGAGAGAGAGAAGAAAAATAAAGATGTAGAAAACCTTGAGGTAGGCAGTTCACTCTAGTCCTTTTTTATGGATCTCTAGCTATAAAATGATGCTAAGTTAGCATCATTAGCATTTAAATTAGCATCACTTGAACCTTAAAAGACTAGAGTATGAAATGTCATGCCTCTGCCTTGCTCAAAGAAGAGGTTCAACAAATATTTTTAAATGTTTAATGAATAACAATCAATGTTGACCCTTCAGTCTACAAGCCATGGCAGAAACAATGATGAAGAACACACAGTGAGCTAGGTTACTACTCTTTGTCTTTATAAACATGATAGCCAAGTGCCGTGCTTGTCATTTCTCATCACTTCTCCACACTGCTTAAGACATAATGCAGCAAACAGAATGTCCCCAGCAAACAGATTGTATCACAGTGTTTATCATGACCCTTTGGTAATAGATTCACCTGGGGTCAAATCTTCCTTCTATGACTTTACGGGAGTTATTTAACCTCTCCGAGTCTCAGTTGCCTTAATTAAAATTGGGAATGAACCTGCTATTCACGGGGTTATTTTGAGGCTGAAATGCCTGACATATTTTTCTCTGCAATAAATATGTTCAGGCTTCATTTTTATTCTTCAGGAATGTCAGTGAGAGAAAAGATCCATACCTTTGGAGGAAAGAAGTTTCTTCTGAAACTGTCTCTTCACTTTACTTTGTTTATTTGACATTTCAGAAAAAAAAACAGTATTCATGCATGGTTTTCATATACCTCAAAATCAGATCAAAAAAGAGTTGGCTAGGTGCTAAGGGCATTTCATGGTTTTTCTTCCAATACATCCTCTTTATGTCTTTGGAAATCTGAAGCAATGAATATTAACATTCTTCTCACATTGATTGGAAAAATGAAGCAAAAATGGTTATGCTGAAGATATGGGAAGCAGGTATTATTCAATTTGGGGAGAAAAGGTTTGTTACTTTACTCTCAGTTATGGACTTGAGGAAATGAGATTTCTTAGATTACTGCAAAATTGCCACCAGCTAAAACTTTATCTCCATCTAACCTAAAGATAGGATTACTCGGATATTAAATTGGGAAAAAAAAACCTTGATTATAAAGGCGCTTTTCAGAGTTGTAATCTGGTTTATCAAAGTGTTAATATGGGACTTTTTCCATAGGAGAGATCCTTATTTTTTACCACAATGAAGAAAAGTGCCTGCCAGTCACAGACCTATTTTAAAAAGAGATTATTTAATTGGTTATTTTTATTTCCAGTGAGTCTGGTGCTATACTGTGGGGAATCATTTCATGTTCATTCATTATAAGAAGCTATAGTTTATATTTCCCCCAGGCAGAGATTTATCTGACAATTTGAATGCTTTGGGGACAGAATTATGTGATGATGAATATAATATTAAGGGATGCCAAGTGACATGACATTTTGAATCATATTCAGTAACTGTTCATGATTAATAATTGTGCTTATGTATGTATTTTTATTAAAGAATATTTTGTATGGGAAATGGGAACAGATGTTCTACTCTTCTTTTATTTTCTGAATAAGAAGTAAATGCATGTAAAACCTGGCTGAACTGGCAGTGTATTTTTCAATCTTGGATTCTTCAGGTAGTCACAGTGGAAGTCAGTCTCTCCCACCATAACTTTTAACTCTAACTTTTTCTTTATAACAATAAAATAACAACCATAACAATTACAGTGGAAGAGCTACCATTCACTAAGGGCATATTGATTGCCATATGGTTTACTATGTGCTTACCATATATTGTTTCTAACCTATGACACAAACCTAAGGTGGGTGTTATTTTCCCAGTAATAAAGATGATTAACTCACAGTTTCCATACTTTGCTATATATTGGTATCACCCAGGTTTTTAAAAATACAGATACCTGGAACTGCATTTTTGTTCATGCCCTTAACCAAAATTGCAATGAAAACAGTCTTGATGAACTGATATAACAGAAAATTCTCTAAGACTCAATAAGTCACTTTATATACATCACAAATCACCAGTATATTACAGTTAGTTGTTACCTTATTTCCCAGATAAATTACTTACATTTGTAAACTGTATGATCCTATGAAATTGTGGAACTTTAATTCTATTAATATAAAATGAGTGTTTCTATTGTCTTTTTATCTTTGCAGTTTCGGTTTAGCTGAACAGATAACTTTTGAAAGTACTGAGGTGCCAAGAATATATTGTCGTAAACCCCAACCTGAGCAATTTATAGTTCACACAGTCATTTCTTTTTTCTATAGCTAAAGAGGTTTTGGGTAATTGAAAAAAATGTTCAACAAATGAAATATTAGTAATGCAGGTAAAATTTATATCCCTGGTTCTATTTATTTTTGTGTAATTTATCATTCTTGTATATTAATAATAGTATTCATATCTTGCAGTATCTTAATGACATTAAGGTACAAAATAACTGCTTTTAGTAATTTTTTGAAGCATGAGACTAAAGTGAAGGATTCCTAAGAAAAGTAAATCACTATTTTCCTCATTTGCACAGGAATTTTTAGAAATCATGATAATTCTTCCATCTCCATTTTGGGTTAATGACTGGGCTTTATTTTATGTTCGTGATTTATTGGCCTTTATCAGATTCCTGGTGAGCTGTCCAACATGAGTTAGATGAAAGCTTCTGGAGAAACTAGTCTTTTACATAACTCCAAAGTATGAGACACGTTAAGTTCTCTTTTAATTAAAAGCTTAAGAAAAAGCATGAAATTCTAGTTTTGACTATTTTTTTCAAAATGTAAAACTTCCTAATGGGCAGTCATAGGATTATTTGTAGTTTAAAACTTTATATTTGTCATCTAATTTTTTTTAACATCTTTATTGGAGTATAATATCTTTACAACAGTGTGTTAGTTTCTGCTGTATAACAAAGTGAATCAGCTATACATATACATATATCCCCATATCTCCTCCCTTTTGCGTCTCCCTCCCACCCTCCCTATCCCACCACTACAGGTGGGCAAAAAGCACCTAGCTGATCTCCCTGTGCCATGTGGCTGCTTCCCACTAGCTATCTATTTTATATTTGGTGGTGTATATAGGTCCATGCCACTGTGTCACTTTGTCCCAGCTTACCCTTCCCTTTCCCTGTGTCCTCAAGTCCATTCTCTATGTCTGCATCTTTATTCCTGTCCTGCCCCTATGTTCTTCAGAACCTTTTTTTTTTTTTAGATTCCATATATATGTGTTAGCACACAGTATTTGTTTTTCTCTTTCTGACTTACTTCACTCTGTATGACAGACTCTAGGTCCATCCACCTCACCTCAATACAAATAACTCAATTTCGTTTCTTTTTATGGCTGAGTAATATTCCATTGTATATATGTGCCACATCTTCTTTATCCATTTGTCTGTCGACGGACACTTAGGTTACTTCCATATCCTGGGTATTGTAAATAGAGCTGCAATGAACATTGTGGTACATGACTCTTTTTGAATTATGGTTTTCTCAGGGTATATGCCCAGTAGTGGGATTGCTGGGTCATATGGTAGTTCTGTTTTTAGTTTTTTAAGGAACCTCTGTACTGTTTTCCATAGTGGCTGTATCCATTTATATTCCCACCAACAGTGCAAGAGGGTTCCCTTTTCTCCACACCCTCTCCAACATTTATTGTTTCTAGATTTTTTGATCATAGCCATTCTGACCGCTGTGAGGTGATATCTCATTGTAGTTTTGATTTGCATTTCTCTAATGATTAGTGATGTTGAGCATCCTTTCATGTGTTTGTTGGCAATCTGTATATCTTCTTTGGAGAAATGTCTAATTAGATCTTCTGCCCATTTTGGATTGGGTTCTTTTTTTTTTACATATTGAGCCACATGAGCTGCTTGTATATTTTGGAGATTAATCCTTTGTCAGTTGCTTTGTTTGCAAATATTTTCTCCCATTCTGAGGGTTGTCTTTTTGTCTTGTTTATGGTTTCCTTTGCTGTGCAAAAGCTTTTAAGTTTCATTAAGTCCCATTTGTTTATTTTTGTTTTTATTTCCATTTCTCTACGAGTTGGGTCAAAAAGGATCTTGCTGTGATTTATGTCAAAGGGTGTTCTTCTTATATTTTCCTCTAAGAGTTTTATAGTGTCTGGCCTTACATTTAGGTCTTTAATCCATTTTGAGTTTATTTTTGTGTATGGTGTTAGGGAGTGTTCTAATTTCATTCTTTTACATGTAGCTGTCCAGTTTTCCCAGCACCACTTATTGAAGAGGCTGTCTTTTCTCCATTGTATACTCTTGCCCCCTTTATCAAAGATAAGGTGACCATATGTGCATGGTTTTATTTCTGGGCTTCCTATCCTGTTCCATTGATCTATATTTCTGTTTTTGTGCCAGTACCATACTGTCTTGATTACTGTAGCTTTGTAGTATGGTCAGGGATGAAGTCAGTATGAAGTCAGGGAGCCTGATTCCTCCAGCTCTGTTTTTCATTCTCCAGATTGCTTTGGCTATACGGGGTCTTTTGTGTTTCCATGCAAATTGTGACATTTTTTGTTCTAGTTCTGTGGAAAATGCCATTGGTAGTTTGATAGGGATTTCATTGAATCTGTAGATTGCTTTGGGTAGTATTGTCATTTTCACAGTGCTGATTCTTCCAATCCAAGAACATGGTATATCTCTCCATCTGTTTGAATCATCTTTAATTTCTTTCATCAGTGTCTTATAGTTTTCTGCATACATATATTTTGTCTCCTTAGGTAGGTTTATTCCTACATATTTTATTCTTTTCATTGCAGTGATAAATGGGAATGTTTCCTTAATTTCTCTTTCAGATTTTTCATCATTAGTGTATAGGAATGCAAGAGATTTCTGTGCATTAATTTTGTATCCTGCTACTTTACCAAATTCATTGATTAGCTCTAGTAGTTTTCTGGTAGCATCTTTAGGTTCTCTGTGTATACTATCATATCATGTGCAAACAGTGACAGTTTTATTTATTCTTTCTCAATTTGGATTACTTTTATTTCTTTTTCTTCTCTGATTGCTGTGACTAAAACTTCCACAACTATGTTGAATAATAGCGGTGAGAGTGGGCAACTTTGTCTTGTTCCTGATCTTAGTGGGAATGGTTTCAGTTTTTCACCATTAAGAATGATGTTGGCTGTTGGATTGTCATATGTGGCCTTTATTATGTCAAGGTAAGTTCCCTCTATGCCTACTTTCTGCAGTGTTTTTTATCATAAATGGGTGTTGAATTTTGTCTAAAACTTTTTCTGCATCTATTGAGATGACCATGTTTTTTCTCCTTCAATTTGTTAATATGGTGTATCGCACTGATTGATTTGGGTATACTGAAGAATCCTTGCATTCCTCGGATAAGCCCCACTTGATCATGGTGTATTACCCTTTTAATGTGCTGCTGGATTCTGTTTGCTAGTATTTTGTTGCTAGTATTTTGTTGAGGATTTTTGCATCTATGCTCATCAGTGATATTGGCCTATAGTTTTCTTTTTATGTGACATCTCGGTCTGGTTTTGCTATCAGGGTGATGGTGGCCTCTTAGAATGAGTTTGGAAGTGTTCCTCCCTCTGCTATATTTTGGAAGAGTTTGAGAAGGATAGTGTTAACTCTTCTCTAAATGTTTCATAGAATTCGCCTGTGAAGTTATCTGGTCCTGGGCTTTTGTTTGTTGGAAGATTTTTAATCACAGTTTCAATTTCAGTGCTTGTGATTTGTTTGTTTATATTTTCTATTTCTTCCTGGTTCAGTCTCAGAAGGTTGTGATTTGCTAAGAATTTATCCATTTCTTCCAGGTTGTCCATTTTATTGGCATATAGCAACTTGTAGTAATCTCTCATGATCCTTTGTATTTCTGCAGTGTCAGTTGTTACTTCTCCTTTCTCAATTCTGATTCTATTGATTTGAGTCTTCTCCGTTTTTTCCTTGATTAGTCTGGCTAGTGGTGTATCAATTCTCTTTATCTTGTCAAATAACCAGCTTTTAGTTTTATTGATCTTTGCTATTGTTTCCTTCATTTCTTTTTCATTTATTTCTGATCTGATCGTTATGATTTATTTCCTTCTGCTAACTTTGGGTTTTCTTGTTCTTCTTTCTCTAATTGCTTTAGGTATAAGTTTAGCTTGTTTATTTGAGATGTTTCTTGTTTCTTGAGGTAGGATTGTATTGCTATAAACTTCCCTCTTAGATCTGCTTTTGCTGCATCCCACAGGTTCTGGGTCATCGTGTTTTCACTGTCGTTTGTTTCTAGGTACTTTTTGATTTCCTCTTTGATTTCTTCAGTGATCTCTTGGTTATGTAGTAGTGTATTGTTTAGCCTCCATGTGTTCGTATTTTTTACAGATTTTTTCCTGTAATTGATATCTAGTCTCAGAGTGTTGCAGTCGGAAAGATACTTGATACAATTTCAGTTTTCTTAAATTTATCAGTGCTTGATTTGTGGCCCAAGATATGGTCTATCCTGGAGAATGTTCCACGAGCACTTGAGAATAAAGTGTATTCTGTTTTTTTTGGATGGAATGTCCTATAAATATCAAGTAAGTCCATCTTGTTTAATGTGTCATTTAAAGCTTGTGTTTCCTCATTAATTTTCATTTTGGATGATCTGTCCATTGGTGAAAGTGGGGTGTTGAAGTCCCTGACTCTGATTATCTTACTGTCAATTTCCCCTTTTATGACTGTTAGCATTTGCCCTATGTAATGAGGTGCTCCTATGTTGGGTGCATAAATGTTTACAATTGTTATATCTTCTTCTTGGATTGATCCCTTGATCCTTATGTAGTGCCCTTCTTTGTCTCTTGTAATAATCTTTTGTTTTTTTTTTTTTTTTGCGGTACAGGGGCCTCTCACCGTTGTGGCCTCTCCCATTGTGGAGCACAGGCTCCAGACGCGCAGGCTCAGCAGCCATGGCTCACGGGCCCAGCCGCTCCGCGGCATGTGGGATCTTCCCGGACCGGGGCACGAACCCGTGTCCCCTGCATCGGCAGGTGGACTCTCAACCACTGCACCACCAGGGAAGCCCAATAATCTGTTTTTTAAAGTCTATTTTGTCTGATATGAGAATTGCTATTCCAGCTTTCTTTTGATTTCCATTTGTGTGGAATATCTTTTTCTATCCCCTCACTTTCAGTCTGTATGTGTCCCTAGGTCTGAGGTGGCTCTCTTGTAGACAGCATATATACGGGTCTTGTTTTTGTATCCATTCAGCCAGTCTGTGTGTTTTGGCTGGAGCATTTAATCCATTTACATTTAAGTTAGTTATAGATATGTATGTTCCTCTTACCAATTTCTTAATTTTCTTGGGTTTGTTATTGTAGGTCTTTTCCTTCCCTTGTGTTTCCTGCCTAGAGAAGTTCCTTTAGCATTTGTTGTAAAGCTGGTTTGGGGGTGCTGAATTGTCTTAACTTTTACTTGTCTGTAAAGGTTTTAATTTCTCTGTCAAATCTGAATCAGATCCTTGCTGGGTAGAATAATCTTGGTTGTAGCTTTTTCCCTTTAATTCCTTTAAATATGTCTTGCCTTTCCCTTCTGGCTTGCAGAATTTCTGCTGAAAGATCAACTGTTAACCTTGTGGGGATTCCCTTGAATGTTATTTGTTTCTTTTCCCTTGCTGCTTTTAACATATTTTCTTTGTATTTAATGTTTGATAGTTTGATTAATATGTCTTGGCATGTTTCTCCTTGGGTTTATCCTGTATGGGACTCTGTGCTTTCTGGACTTGATTGACTATTTCCTTTCCCATATT
The DNA here is from genome assembly GCF_949752795.1 of Hyperoodon ampullatus. NCBI lineage: Eukaryota > Metazoa > Chordata > Mammalia > Artiodactyla > Ziphiidae > Hyperoodon > Hyperoodon ampullatus. The sequence continues at coordinate 108,888,744 of NC_136917.1, forward strand.
AGGGAAGTTTTCAACTTTAATCTTTTCAAATATTTTCTCAGTCCCTGTTTTTCTGTTCTTCTTCTGGGACCCCTATAATTTGAGTGTTGGTGTGTTTAATGGTGTCCCAGAAGTCTCTAAGACTGTCCTCAATTCTTTTCATCCTTTTTTCTTTATTTTGCTCTGCAGCAGTTATTTCCACTATTTTATCTTCCAGGTCACTTATCCATTCTTCTGCCTCAGTTATTCTGCTATTGATTCCTTCTAGAAAAATTTTAGTTTCATTTCTTTTGTTGTTGATCATTGTTTGTTTAGTTCTTTAGCTCTTTAATTCTTCTGGATCCTTGTTAAATGCTTCTTGTATTTTCTCCATTCTAGTTCCAAGATTGTGGATCATCTTTAGTATCATTACTCTGGATTCTCTTTCAGGTAGACTGCCTATTTCCTCTTCATTTGTTTGGTCTGGTGGGTTTTTACCTTGGTCCTTCATCTGTTGTGTATTTCTCTGTCTTCTCATTTTGCTTAACTTACTGTGTTTGGGGTCTCCTTTTCACAGGCTGCAGGTTTGTAGTTCCTGTTGTTTTTGCTGTCTCCCCCAGTGGATAGGGTTGGTTCAGTGGGTTGTGTAGGCTTTCTGGTGGATGGGATTGGTGTCTGTATTCTGGTGGATGAAGGTGGATCTTGTCCTTCTGGTGGGCAGGACCACGTCGGGTGGTGTGTTTTGGGGTGTCTGTGAACTTATTATGATTTTAGGCAGCCTGTCTGCTAATGGGTGGTGTTTTGTTCCTGTCTTGCTAGTTGTTTGCCATGGAGTGTCCAGCACTGTAGCTTGCTGGTTATTGAGTGGAGCTGGGTCTTAGCTTTGAGATGGACATCTCTGGGAGAGTTTTTTGCCTTTTGATATTACATTGGGCTGGGAGGTCTCTGGTGAACGAGTGTCCTGAACTCAACTCTCACATCTCAGAGGCTCAAGACTGACACCCAGCTGGAGCAACAAGACCCTGTCAGCCACTCAGCTCAGAAGGAAAAAAGGAAGGAAGGAAGGAAGGAAGGGAGGGAGGGCGGGAGGGAGGGAGGGAGGGAAAGAAAAAAATATTATTAAAATCAAAAATATAAAAACATAATAAAAAAGGAAAGAAAGAAAGAAGAAAGCAACCAAACCAAGAAACAAATCCACCAATGATAACATCTAAAAAAAACAAAAAGCAACAAACAAACCAAAAAATGGACAGACAGAACTCTAGGACAAATGGTAAAAACAAAGCTGTACAGACAAAATCACACAAAGAAGCATACCCATACACACTCACAAAAGGAGAAGGAAAAATACATATATATATTTAAAAAAAGGAAGAGAACAACCAAATCAATAAACAAATCTACCAATGATAATAATCTCTAAATACTAAGCTAAAATAAACATAAAACCAGAAACAAATTAGATGCAGAAAGCAAACCCCAAGTCTACAGTTGCTCCCAAAGTCCACCGCCTCAATTTTGGGATGATTCATTGTCTATTCAGTTATGCCACAGATACAGTGTACATCAATTTGATTGTGGAGATTTAATCTGCTGCTCCTGAGGCTTCTGGTAGAAATTTCCCTTTCTCTTCTTTGTTCGCACAGTTCCTGGGGTTCAGCTTTGGATTTGGCCCCACCTCTGCATGTAGGTCGCCTGAGGGCGTCTGTTCTTCGCTCAGACAGGACAGGGTTCAAGTAGCAGGTGATTAGGGGGCTCTGGCTCACTCAGGCTGGGGAGAGGGTGGAGTACAGATTGCCGGGCGAGACTGCAGCGACAGAGGCCAGCGTGGTGTTGCAGCAGCCTGGGCACCATGTGTTCTCCTGGGGAAGTTGTCCCTGGATCATGGGACCCTGGCCGTGGCGGACTGCACAGGCTCCTGGGAGGGGAGGTGTGGATAGTGACCTGTGCCTGCACACAGGCTTCTTGGTGGTGGCAGCAGCAGCCTTAGCATCTCATGCCCGTCTCTGGTGCCCGCACTGATAGTTGTGGCTTGCACCCATCTCTGGAGCTTGTTTAGGTGGTGCTCTGCATCTCCTCTCCTCGTGCATCCCAAAACAATGGTCTCTTGCCTCTTAGGCAGTTCCATACTTTTCCCCAGACTCCCTCCTGGCTATCTCTGGCACACTAGCCCCCTTCAGGCTGCGTTCACACAGCCAACCCCAGTCCTCTCCCTGGTATCTGACCTCTGAAGCCTGAGCCTCATCTCCCAGCCTGCAGACAAGCCTCTCAGGCTGGTGAGTGCTGGTTGGTACCGATCCTCTGTGTAGGAATCTCTCCACTTTGCCCTCTGCATCCCTATTGCTGTGCTCTCCTCCATGGCTCTGAAGCTTCCCCCCCACCGCCACCCATCCCCCGTCCCCCCCCCCCAGTGAAGGGGCTTCCTAGTGTGTGGAAACTTTTCCTCCTTCACCGTTCCCTCCCAGAGGTGCAGGTCCCATCCCTATTCTTTTGTCTTTGTTTTTCTTTTTTTCTTTTGCCCTACCCAGCTACGTGGGGAGTTTGTTGCCTTTTGGGAAGTCTGAGGTCTTCTGCAAGCATTTAGTAGGTGTTCTGCAGGAGTTGTTCCACATGAAGATATATTTTTGTTGTATTTGTGGGGAAGAAGGTGATCTCCACCTCTTACTCCTCCACCATCTTGAAGGGCCCTCCTTGTCATCTATTCTTAACATAAGTTTGTAAGAAGCATACCTATTTATTTAATCATTAGGTCAGACTACATAATAATAATATATTCTGTTTGAACATACCAGAAAGTAGCAATGTATCTCATTATGAATATTTTGTTGACCATGGCTAATATTCTATCATTTTTTCAGCAGTTGAAGATTTAAATCCAGATTTAAGGTTTTTAGTACCTTACTTCTCTGAAATATATGTGTGCATTATTAGGTAGCTCTGATACACACTTTAGTTGTTTTTTCTACAAATATTGTCCAACAAAAATGAACATTTAACCTGAGCATAACAAAATATCAGGGTCTACCATTATTATATAAAATTACTTTGAAAAGAAACAAAAGTTAAATTTCTTATTTTAATAGGCTGACCTATATTCATTACATTATAAAATAGATCTCATATGAATCTCAGATAAGAGTTAATGTATGAAAAGCTGGCCTAGCTTCTACAGATTTGTAATAAAATTGTTACTCTATTAAATTCTCCTAGAATGCTCTTTCTATAAAATTCATAAAGCATCCTTTGTTTTTGTAGCTTTACATTTGTTTTGTTTAAAATTCTACATTGGGTTTTCCCTTTCAGAACTACCAAAATCATTGCAAATACTATATGCAAAGCATTTGTGATACTTTCTTCTCTAGGATTGTTCGATTAGTAAATGCATTATCATCAAGAATTCATCTTCTGTCTCAGTTCTCTACTAGAAATGCTGACAAATGATTTACTTTTTTATTTAGTTTGGAAGGAGGAAAAATAATGGAGCTGAGGTTGTGACATTGAGAGCAGACTTAAAAAAATTACTTGCGAGAACTTTTAGTTCCCTTTTCCAACACTAACAGTTCTCTGATTCTATGATTATTGTGTACTTATTTTCTCTATGACAAATGCTTCTTTATGTTTTTAGCAGTGAATGTACATGTAGACATCTCTAGAATTCAAATAATCAGATCATCTACTGTGTACTTCCAGGCTCCATTTTGCCCTCCATCCTTTGTTCCACCAACTTTCCAAATTATGCTAGCATTACAGAGGGCTCATTATGCTGTACCTGCCATCTGCAATGGCTTCCTGTTTATCCTCTTCTTGCTTAGTTGCTTTTGACCTCTGGAACACTGAGACTTCATACTTGACCTGAGATAATATCCAGCGTGAAGAAAAGCAAAGCTGCATTGTACAGGAAAAAAAATGACCAGATAGCTGATAACTGGATATGGGACAGTGATTTATCTCTCAAATAAAAGTCTGTTTGACATGCCAATCATATTGCTATAATAAAACATCAGAGGCAACACCTTGCGGTACTTATCCTTATATGCATTTACCAAAGACACTTAAAAGATGTAAATAACTTATAAGTGTGGAAAAGTGCCTTCTGCATAGCAGTGTTTGGATATTTACATGGTTATTCGACTCATGTTTCTTGGAACAACTGCATCCCACCTTTAGCATTTACCTCGGCATTATACCCCTTTTTAGCTCTTTCCTGTGCAGATGTATGTTTTGTCGGAAGGCAAGAATAGGTATACATCTTCAGGTTTTTGAATTGCAGGCTTTTGACTCTACAGACAAATGGTTCATCAAACCATGTTGTTATCTTCATAGTTGGTAGAAGATGAATTGTGTAGTGTAAGTGGAAGCCTGAGTACAAGTTACTGAAATCTTGCCTGGCTGCAAAAGTACATTCAGTGCTTGAAAAGCCCGTATGCTTTTCTCTTTTGAAAGAATATATCTTAAACAAACTAAAATGTGCTCTTTGATAGTCTTATGGCAATGCTGTTAGCTGTGACAGGATGATAATATTAGATTTGATTGACCTTTGTGAATTATCTCAATACAAATTTTGGCCTTTGAATACTAGAATCCATTGGCCCTGCTATTTAAGTAACACTATCATTCTGCATCAATGTGCTCAAAAATTAGATTGGGGAAATATTAATGGACAGTTTCCTATTCAAATTTAGATTATTCATGAGTTTAATTTTTTCTGGAATTTAAAACAATTTAAACTGATAGTATATCATAATTGACTTGAGATAATACAGTGTGAAGAAAAGCATAACCACATTTTACAGGAAAATAGCTAGATGGCTGAGAATTGAATTTGTAACTTTATGAAGGCTGGTTTTCATTCCAGATACTTCCCCTACCTCCAAGAGCTACTTCTTATATATTTCAAGTGTTCCAGCATACCAAGAAAGAATTTCTGATTTTAACACCCACCCAGTATGTAGAATCCTTAGAGTGATAATATCTACATTCAGAAGATTAATTCAGTTTCAAGAAAGGAAGAGAAGTAATTCCAAAACAACAATGATTTGTTTTAATTTATGTTAACCCACAATATTGAGAACTGCCAATTGTAAGACACTGTGCTAAGTGCTTTGGAAACATAACTAATGCAAAAGGCTTGGTTTCTACCTTTAAGAAGTTTATTATCTAAGAGAAAAAATATGCACAAATAGTTGTTCCTCATCATTTATCTCGGGCACCTCTGAGCTTCTCAATATTGAAAATAATACAGTTCTTAATAGAATGGGGAAAATTCTTTAGTGGCCACGTATCACAGAATCAATCTTCAAGATTGTGAAGAAAATTAGCATTTATCAAGGGTAAGCAGCCCATCTGATGCAAAGAAATAGAGTTTTCTCCAAGTTACACATTCATTTTATGTGAATTCCAAATATGCTTAACTAATTTTTGGAAAACATTTTGATGATTTTTCAGCTACTGGTTTCCCTAAGCAATGTTACTGTGGCCATGTGTGAAATCTATGTCTTGACACAAAGCAGCATTCTCTAAGTGTGGAGAGAAACAAACATCACCAAATGGGATTTTCGCTTTAAGTCCTTTTAAGGTGATCACTTCCAGTGCAATGGGGAGTGGCTGGCTGACCCCCGGGGTGCTCTTCAGGGGTTTGTGAGTGAAGGGAAGGCTGTGCTGTGCGTGTCCACTTTCACATTCTCACACCATGTGCAGGGAGCTCCTTCCCACCTCCCTGGTCTCCTACCACCAAACCAGTGCATCCAAACCCTATTCCTGAGATCAGCCTTTCTTTTTTTTTTTTCCCTTCATAAATGTATTTATTTATTTATTTATTTATTTATTTATTTATTTATTTATTTATTTATTTATTTATTTATTTAGGCTGTGTTGGGTCTTCGTTTCTGTGCGAGGGCTTTCTCTAGTTGCGTCGAGTGGGGGCCACTCTTCATCGTGGTGCGTGGGCCTCTCACTCTCGCGGCCTCTCTTGTTGCAGAGCACAGGCTCCAGACGCGCAGGCTCAGTAGTTGTGGCTCACGGGCTGAGTTGCTCCGCGGCATGTGAGATCTTCCCAGACCAGGGCTCGAACCCGTATCCCCTGCATTGGCAGGCAGATTCTCAACCACCAGGGAAGCCCAGTCAGCCTTTCTTATACTTCCTGTCGTCGTTCTATCCCTTGTCCTCTTTCCTCTGACACCAGTCCACAACACCAGCAAAATGATAGCCTGAGAGAAATCAGCAAGTGTGTGTGTGTGTGTGCGTGTGTGTGTGTGTGTGTGTGTGTGTGTGGTGGGGCGGGGGGAACTTAAGTGACAAGACTCACAAGCAAAAAATCTTCAGGGCTCCTGTTAACCTCTGAGCTGCAGTGTGAGGAATGGTGGCCTTGATCTCTCCCTCACCAATTTAGAACCTAGTATCAAGACAACTCTAAAGTAGAACAAACACTAGGAATAAAAGAAAGGCCATGGTCCAAGTGGCACAGAGGGAAGTTTCTGCTTGAATCAGCATTCACTTCTGCAGTATTGGAGGTCATCAGTAATTCCTTCGCCAGTGCTCCTGTTCAGCACAATTATCGTGCTATGCTAAGCACAGCAGAGGTCTCACACTCCTGTAAGATGAGATGCCCAGAGAAAGAGAAGACTGGAGATGTTTAAAGATTTGTTTCTTACATGGCTTTAATTTGAAATCCTTTCATTCTGAAGATGTCTGGATACTGAGATAGAGCGAATGAAAGCAGTACATTCCTGTTACAGATTCAGCCAAGCATCTCCCTTCTTTGAAAGGCTTAATCAGCACACTCAGGAACAAGATGTGAGACATCTTGAGGCACTGCTTCCTTGTCAGCTGAAAGATCAATAAAATGCAGACGCCATTCTTTGCCACGATCCAGAAAATGAATTTGCAGAGTGAGAAGAACTTCACTTTGAAGCTATTTTATTTGCGTGTGAACTTGGCAAAGGCAGAGAAGTCACTCTGGGGACAGCATGTGAGGCTTGGCCCCAGCTGGCCCAGTTGCTCTTGCTCAGCCTTCCAGGTGACATCACTCACTTGCTCAGTTCATCTGAACAGCAGGGCCTCAGGTCAGAGGCATTTCCAGGCCACTCAGACAATTCAGGCAAAGCAGTTATTTAACTGATTATGTAAATGACACCTAAAAGCCTTTGGTAATCGTTGTTGGTTGGACTCATTAATTTAGGATTATTGTTGAATCTGGCAAAAGCAAGCACAATACCAAAGATACATAAACACAGCTCTTATGGTCAGGAAATGTAGACCACCATGTCCTACTGCCATATTTGACAGTGATCAAATTGCCACTGGTCCCACTCTAAGGGTAACGGTGGACAATTTCAGAAATACCTGGTTGCTTTGTGGCAACTAGTTGAAAGAGAAGTAACCCATTTGACTGCAAGTCCATTTTTTTTTTCTTCTGGAAGAAATGCGTTCCCTCTTTACTCAGCATGTAAACCATGTCTAAAGGCTTCAGTATCTGTGTACTCTTGAGAGACTAAGTGAAATAATTTTTTAATTTTAAAATAAATTACACAAATAAAATGTTACAATGTTAGCTGTAATTTTTACTGTTTATTTACCTTTTATATTTATTTGAAGATTAATTGTCTGCTAAGAATGAGGCTTGCTGCTGGATACTATGTGGGACATAATCCCTGTCTACAAAGGGGCTCCCCATTTTGTGGGACAGCAGATGTACACACATGGATGAGCCATGGGGCAAGGAAGTTCTGGGTGTGGCCTCAGCTTAGAGGCAGGTTTTCAATTTTCAATCCTGTCCCTGCAGCCTGGTTGATGTGAAGGTAGCCCATAGGGTTCTGCATGGTAATAGCAGGTGAGACTAAAACAGGTCCCCTCAAATGCAATCCACTAGCGAGAATAATTTTTGAGAAAATTTTAAGGAAGGAATTAGATTCAAAGGTGTTATTTGTGAGACATGGCCAATCCCTTAACTGGGAGCTGCTATCTGCTATTTACTATCTGTCACCCTGGAAGATACTCCATTTCTCTCTTCCATTCTACATCTAATTCATACTAGCTCTGCTCAATTTTAACTTCTAAGTATGCTTTGAACTCTTCTTCTTTTCCATTTCTCTTTCAGACCTGCATCATTTTTCACCTGGACCATGGTAGTAGCTTGCTATTTGGCCATAGTTTTGTCCCCTCTTAAGTCATTTATATTAAGTGACAATATCACCATAGTTAGAATCCTTCAAAAGCTCCCCATCACTAATAGAATCAATTTTTTCTCAGCAAAATAATCTAGGCTATCTCTGCTTCTTCATCCCATCGTTGACTATCCTCTGACCAGCCCATCTTGGTCTAGTAATACTGATCTGCCTCTATGTCCCTAATCATACCAGGCTGTTTCCTATCTCTCTGTCTGCCCTCCCTTTCTTCTTCACTATGTTAATCCCTACTCTATTCCAGGAAGTCTTTCCCTGAAGCCCAAGCTGGCTTATAATTCCCTCTCCCATTCTCCCAGGGAATCCTGTGCATCCAACATCACAGCCTCTACTCTATTATATTAAAATGTTTCCTTCAGAAAACCAGTGCAGTAAATCTAGTTCAGTAGCTGACTTCTGTTTCTCACTCAGAGATCAGATTTATGTCACCTCTCAGAAAGGCCATCTCTGATCATCTCATACTCCCACCTGGTTCACCCTTTTTTTTTTCTTTCACTTATCACTTTATGGTTTATTTAAGTGTTTGTGTATAGTTTGTCTCTCCACTAGAATATGAACTCTGAGAGCTGAGACTTTTTCTGCCTTGTTCATCCCTGTATCTCCACTGCCTGGAAAAGTGCTTGGTATATAGTAGGCCTTTAATGAATATGCATTTTTCAAAACTGAATTTAATGAATAGAGAATGGATGGATGGATGGATATATTGATGAATAGATGGGCATGTAGTAAGAGGTCAATAAATTAGTCAAGACTGAATAAACCTATCCATATTAGATAAGCAGTATATAGGCCAATAATGGTAGTAGGTCAATTTTTTAACACCTGTAAAGGGACACAGACCACCATAATACCTCAATATTTACTTCTGTGACTCACTGCCACAGACTGTTGTCTACTATTTTAAGGTATCCCAATTTGTGAAAGCTCTGTCATATCCTAAGTACCACTAGTAATATTCTACACGTTTCCTTCATGTTAATTTTCCTATCTTCTATCCTAGTATGTTTATACACACATCCCCATATAAAAACACAGAAGAAAAAGAAATTCAGAATCAACTTTTAAAGAATTACTGAACTCTTCATTCTATCAATTGACATTATTTTCTATTTGTGCACAGAGCATTTGGCTTAAATTCTAGACTCATCTTTTATGAGTTTAACTTCCCTCCTCAAAGGTTTCCTCATTTATGAAATAGGTGTGATAATCTTTTTTCCTTGAAATATTATTTTGATTATGTGAGGAAACATATGTGGATGCATTTTTCAAACTTCAGAATGCTCATCTAATATTGTTTTTCAAGTATTATTTCATATCCTTCCCTCACTTATGGATAGCGATAGCAGTGTATATCTCCATATTATCTTTCTTTTAAGCATCTTATTGTTTGCTGCTTAAGGTCACTTAATCTTAGGTGTATAATCATTTGCATTCTGAATTGCAACTCCTTCATTAGTTTTTAATTGTTGCATTTAATAGGACATTGGGGAAATGGATGGCACAGGCAAAAGGAAATTAGATTTTGGACCTTTTATTATGATGACATCCATTTGACTGTGGTCCAAATGATGAGTGAAGAAAAGCTAGTGTTGTGACAACTTTCCAGTGTGAAATAAAATGTAAGAGTTGGATTTGCTTATTAGTTTGCTGTTTAGGGAAAAAAAAAAACAACCCAATACCAATATTCAGCACTTATTTATTGAGCTCTTCTTGTGTACAAGCCAAGCCACTGTGAGCATCTAAGCATGCAGCAGTGTAAGATCTGGTGCCTTCTCCACAGGAGCTAAAAGGCCAGGATCACCTCATCTCTAAAGAGAGAAATGCAAGTGGACTTGTAGAACCAAGCTCATTATTCACAATTTATAGTCACAAAGGCAAAGCACTGTTTACCTTTCCGTACCTCACAGCTGGTGAATTAGGGGTCACCATAACCACAATTTTTAAAATGAGAAAAATTGAGGACCACTCAATTTTTAAGGAATTAAACTGATACCTCACAGACTCATGCTTTGGTCAAGAACCCCCCAGAGTCATGTTCCCTCTGCTGGGCTTTAGTGATCAGCAACGTAAAGTATGGTATGTAAGTGAATGTTACAAAACTTTATTTAAAAAAAAAATTGTGGAATTGAGGACTGAGAAAAGAAATATTCATCAGTTTGACATCACAACAATGAGATAGCTCATGTGAAAATATTTTGTAAGCTGTGAAGCCCTATATAAGTATAACATGTCAAATTTTTTTAAATTATATTTTATTTGAATGAATGACTGTTGAGGGCATGACAAAGATTGGGAGCCTTATGGCGGAGTAAAAAATTGCAAATATATTTTTTACATTGCTCATTGGTGTTTGGCCTATATGATAATGCAACTGTTCACAGCCACTGTGTTTGTTGATATAGTAGCTAATAAGGGGAGGTTGGTAGGTTAAGAATGCTGACAAAGTAGACATACTGAATAGTGTAGTTTGAGGTCTAATTTTGTTTAAAATGGTTACAAATTTGGTGAAGGTATCCAATTCAGCAGAAGGTTTTTAGAAGTAAGCAACTAAATGGTACACAGTTCTTTCTAAGGCTAAGCAGTTTAATTAATCAAAGCTGGCTCTCTAACTCTGCCATGCCACTGACTGGCCTACAATAAATGGCCTCCCTGCCTGCTGCATTTTTCCATCCAAACATTGTACAAATCAAGGACAGGCATCCTTGAGACTCTTTTTAATGGCAATATTCTTAAAAAGCCAGGCTCCTGCAGTTGCTTAAAATCAAAGAGCATCATGAAAGTTTCTTAGTGCTTTTATGAAATCTGTAAAGATCTTGAAATTTGAAATGCAAAGCAAAGCAAGAGGCCAAAGACTCAACATTTGAGTTTTCAACATTAATTTTTTAGGAATGTGAAAATCAGATTATTATTGGTGGCTTCTAATACTGCTATTCTAAAAACGAATGGCTTCTTAATTTAATGACTTCAAAGTGATATAGTGCACCTTTATAAAGTGCTAAAGAGTTCTAGATACAATTCTTTAGAAAAGATCTTACTACCTAAATTTAACTTATCAAGTGAATGATTTGTCAACTGTCAATCACAGAGATGCAATTTTTGCTGTATTAATGTCATCTTTACTAATAACAACTGATTAAGATGATTACTTATCCACACATTTTTGTTTTTATAAAAAGTGTTAAAGGTTCTAAATTCATTGGGGAAATGTTAGTAAGTAATGTGCTTATAACTACTTATTATCTGAGCTTGGAATAGAAAAAAGAAACATGTTTACACCTAGTGAAAAAAATGGTTACCAGTGAGAAAAATCTTAGTAACTTTTTAAAATATTATAGTCCAATGGTAAAGTTCTTCCTTTCATATTTGCAATCTCAATCTGAGTGTAAACATTTAATTACTGACAATCATTAGACTTCAATAGTAATTAAAATCTAAAATATGCTTGGTAGCAATCACTGATCAAGTTGACTTATATACACTAACATTTAATAACAGCAGTATGCTTCTTTCATATTTTCAGGAATTCTAGTATGTTATTATAGTGTATTTTATAATAGAATTATCATATTTATTTTACAAATCTAATTTTGCAGTAAGTTTAATGTAGTATATGAAATGTTAATGAAATTAAGAAAACTAGGTATTACTTTTCATTATATCATATTATTTTTTCTGAATTTTCAAAACTGAATTCACAATAAATGTACTTTCTGGTGAAATTTTAGGAAATAATTAAGAAATTCGAATGTATACGATATATGGTACATATATAATTTTTAGATTGATTTATCTTCATTTCTAATCTTAAAATCTAAACACATTTGGTATCTGAGAACATATTATTTGAGTATATTATGCTTTAATCTTAGTATTTAAAATTTTTATTAGGAAATTTATCTTGAATTTCCAAGTTGCAAATTTAAAGAACAATAAAAGAAAAAAGCTAAAATGTCTGTGTAGAATCCCAATTGGTAGAGTTGTGGATTTCAAAATATAAATATTTTAATATCTTGATTTACTGAGTGTTATTTATACTGCTCTATATAATGTCTGAGTGCTTACCTGCTTACTCTATAAAAATAATTTGTCTACATATTTCCTGTTACTTATATCACAAGTTATTATTATAATAATTTTAAATGTTGACAGAGTTACACATTGCCCTTTTTGTGGAAACATAACTGACAGTGGTTATAAAAATTTAACTTAAAAAATTTATAGAAGTGAGAAATGCTAAGTCAGTATGAAAATGATTTTGATACAAACCTCAGACGTAGGCTAGTCAAGAAATAATGGATCAACAGATATTTATTGAGGAATTATGATTTGTGGGGCATGCTAATGGGAATATAAAATATGAGAGAGACCTTTTAAGGACATTACACTTTTCTTAATTGATCAGCAAAGGATAACAGTACATAACGCAGAATCGCAGTGCAGAAGGGACATGTCTGTTCAGGTGCCACATTCAAAGCAAAGGAAGAAGAGAGTGGCATGAGAGCAAGAATTATTTCCTTCATGTAGTGATCAGTAACAAATCTGTCAATTCCGAGGGGCTTGAATGGCATGATGGTCCATGTTGAAATCACTTTAAAAATATCTCCCATCAAATCTAACAGCCATATTTTGATATGGATTATTTCTAATACATTCAATTTTTTTCCCTCATTTGTTCCCAGAATGCTCAGGCCCATTGGGAATTGAAGGTGGAATCATTTCAAATCAGCAAATCACGGCTTCATCTACCCACCGAGCTCTTTTTGGACTCCAGAAATGGTATCCCTACTATGCACGTCTTAATAAGAAGGGGCTTATAAATGCCTGGACAGCTGCAGAAAATGACAGATGGCCATGGATTCAGGTAACAGATGGGATGGAACAAGGTTACTGGCAGGGAATGACCAGAGTCATTTCACAAAGAAGATAGTGAGGGTCCAAAGTGTGACTTTTCTTCATGGTCACAGAGGAAAGGATGATTTAGCTAGAGTCCAAATGGACTGTAAACTCTGAAACTGTGGGAAACATGCACATTCCATTGGAAAGTGTGTTAAGGGGGTTAAAAATGTTTAAATTCTTGGGTTATATCACAATCTTAAGGTACATATCAAAGAGGGAGGTTTTTACATATGCCATGTGTTCCTTAGTACTGTGTTAACATTTAGTAGCAACTTTTGATACTTCAAGAGTATAAAAATTGTGTCTTTTCCTTCTCTGTCTTAAGTAGTTCCATATGTGCAAATACAGAATATGCAATGGATTGTGATAATAACTCAAATGTCTTAACACCCTCTTTCACTAGCTGAGTGTGTTTCAATTCATACTCTATTATTTATTAGCATCAGTCAGCTATTTTTTTTAAGACATGAGAAAACAGTGCCATACCAAGAGACTAAGTGATTTCCCAAAGATGTGATGGAGGGTACTAATGCCTGCCTCTTATATTTTATCTACTTAAATACTTTTTGAGCCCTTAGCTGAAGTGAGACAGGAAACTACCTATTTGGAGACAGAAAAGGTAATCAAACCATGATTTCTGTGAAAGATTATACCTCTGTTGGTGGGGAGCATGTTAACAACATCTAATAAGTCATTGATGTGTGCTGAAGAGAGGGAAAATCCAGTATACACTGGGGTCAGAGGAGGAAGTAATTAATTATCAGGAGAAAGCCTCACTGGAAGATAGCTTTTAAGATAGGCCTTGGAAGATGGCTTTCAGTAGAGACCAGATATCGAGGGAACAGCATGATCCAGGATGCTAGGTGAGAATCTGGGCAACGCCATGTAGAAAATCATGACTTGTGTTTAGGTTGCTAGAGGAATGCGTTCAGATTTAGTGTGCGAGTTCAGCACGCCGTAGGGTTTATGAATACCAAAAGGTTTTGGCTTTATTCCATTGGAATAGGGAGTTATTAGAGAATTTTGATTTGTTTAGGTAGCTGATCTGTTTTATCTGTTGACTACATAGTTTGAGTCCGAGGTAATGTTTAAGATAGGAATCCATGATGTGATGTTATAGCAGAAGATAGAGACTGCTTTATAGGCAGTTAATAGAAAGGGAAATTGATTTACGGCCAAGTAGTATGATTTCTGTAGTACTTTCAAAACAGGGCCAAAAGCTCCTTCAGATATATCTTTGCTCAGATTTCTTATGAATTTTTACATATCTTATATACATTTCTTTTATCTATATGGCTCCATGTGGTTGCCTGATATTCTTGTTTTGTTTTATGAATTTAATTTGCATGCATTTGCAGAAATTCCTTCTTAAGTTGCACATGATTTTTCTAATCTACAGCCACATGCACAAAGAAAATTCCAGAGAGTGGAAATGGCACCTTTGTACAGTTTTGATCGTAGACTAATGAAGTTACAGTTAAGTTTTAAATAAACACAAAACGACAAAAAATGCTTGTATTCTATTTGCTAAAAATCATTCCAGAGATCATTCTTTAAGTTGACCTTATGAAATGTATTTATAGGATTGAGGTCATGATAAAACTTTAGAAATTATGATTCATAGCAGAAATTGTAGAGCAATTGAGAGATGATGTCACAAGTTTGCATCAGGGTTTCTATTTGACAAATTGTTTGTGAGCGTCAGTGATTTCCTATTTCAATAAACCATAAATAACACACTTTGGCAGTTTTTTTCTCTGAGAAACACCTTATGATTGTTTTATATCCTGATTTTTCATTTATTTTGTCACAGTTTATTGCCTACTTAACACTATGCAGAAGTCTTTCAGAGTGTGAATGAATTTTAAGTTCTTTATCCCAGTGATTATAGGTAGAAATAACCTCAGTGAAACAGGACAGTGGTAGACTCTTAGAGGAACTTAGATTAAATATAACTTTATCAACCTAAGTAGAATAATTAAATACTTCTTTTAAGGACAGTCTTTAACTATTATTACTGTGGTTATTATTATTTTTCTTTTGGTGTGAAGATGATAATGAACTCTTAGAGAAAAACAAGTAAAAGTAAAATAAAAGGGTTTATATTAGATGAGGAAATCTTGCATATGATGGGAGGAAAACTGAAAACTCACCATTGTTATTCAATACGTACTTCATGATTGTGTTCAGAGTATTATGTTATTATATTCTCTAATAACATCTTATTTTCTAAGTTATTTTTCTAAAAAGAAAACGTGTATCCCTTTCTTAAAGGAAAACTGTATCTAGGAGGCTCTGGGAAGTCTAATTATGTACCAAATATTCTTTGTTTGAGCATTAGTAATTTCCCTTATCATTTAATTCTTTTATTTATATTCAGTCCTTCAAATGAAACATTTGAGTACTTTACTTAAACTCACTTATAATGAGCACAGTATTCCCCTAATCTTTCAGGTGTATGAGACACATGCCCTAATTAGTATTCAATTTCATTTTCTTCCTTGTCTTGATGAAATGAAAATTGAAATGGCCATTTTTAAATTTACACACTCAGCATGCAATTATGGATAGTACCACAATATTCATAATTAGTTCTGAATTTAAGGGGTTAGTACAGTAAATTCAGTTAAACAAAAAGGGAGGTTTTTTTCCTATTTTTTTTCAAGTTTTTCTGACCTTTATTTCCTCACCCAGATTTTTTTCCAAGTAATTAATAACCTTCAACACTAACTGGGTCATTAGCACCCTGGAATATCAATTTCCCTTTTGACTGATATGTCAGAAATAACAACTTTGCACAATTATGGAAATATGCCTTGTAATATATAAAAATTAAAAGCTTATCTAAACCTTCTGGGAACTTTGCTCACTGAATCAGATAAGCCAGGATGATTATTTATTATTCATTTTAAAAGATAAATATTTTCTATTCCTGTTATTTTTCTCTTCTTTTTTTTATAGCTACAAGTAGTTTTCATTTATTGTTTGTTTGGTTTTTTTAAATTTCCAAGGTGATTTTATTTGTATATGTTCTTTCTGGGATGCATATACATTGGATTTCCAGGCATTTATTTATTCATCCATTCAACAAACATTTACTAAATGAATGTCTACCCTGTGGTCTGTTCTCTACTGGGCACTAGAAAAAAGATAGTATTTGCCTTCACAATGCTTTCAATCTAGAATATAGAAAAGTAAGTAAACATAATAGTATAACATGTGTAGCCTGGTCTTACATCATCTGCTAACCATTCTATTTGAACCATAATATTTTATTATATCCAAACAGTCTATTTTTAATAGAGCTTTTGTTAAACTAAAAACTAGCTTGGCATATTTATAGAATATGAAAGGAGAGAAATTCCCATTACACTATATATTACATAGATATATTATTATATGCTGATCTATTTGATGGGTATATTAAGGAAAAGCCATAATCTTCCTTTGAAAGTTAATTTACCAGTAGTTGTTTCAGTGTTAGTATTTTATCACAGAAAAATAGATCTAGATCTTTCTATTTTAAATAATTCATTACCCTTTTAGAAAATGTGAATATGAACTTAATATGTTCCTTTTCTATATCCCACAGAGTTTAGTGGGCGGTGAGGGGGATTAGTTATTTCTCAAACTTTAATGTGCCTAGGAATCACATAGGTCACTGGATAAAAATAAAAACTTCTGGATTGTCCCACAGACCTATTTATTGCAGGTCAGCCTCAGACTGCACTGTAAAAACAGGGCTCATCAGCTCATAAAGCCTGGTTTTGTACTGCCTGAGATACATTAAAAATAAATAAATAAAATGCAAAAAACACTTTTGCTTGATGATCTGAGCACTTTGTTGTTGGAACTGCAAGTAGTGATAACTGCATGGGTGGAAAGAGAGGAAACGACAGTGAAGAAAAATGAGGAAGAATAGTAGGAATTATGTGACCCGCAAAAAGTCTGTAAACTAGAGGGAGGCAGAACCATGTTGTATATCCTAGTCAGAAGTGCGTCCCCCCTTTAGCAGCAATTCCTAAGTAGTCATTATTCATTAGTCATAAAGTCGTTAAGTATTTTCAACAGTTAGTGTTCTTAAATGGCTATTAGATTCTTCTTTGTTAGAAAAGTTTAAATACCCAAAAGCAAGACCATCTGACTTTTGCATTTAAACAAAATAATAGTTAGTGTAGAATACATGGACCCAAAAGAGACTTATGTGAGCACAAGTTATGTTACAAGTTCACATTTCTGGAATATAAATTCCATATGTGGTGGGATTTTTTAAACTTTGTGAACTAGGTATTTAAAATGCTGCAGAAAATAGAGTAATCATGTATTTCATTTCAAAAGCCTATATATAATATGTTTGAAGACTTTTTTGGTACTTATAGGCACCTGGAGCTCCTTGAAACACAAAAACCGTTTTTAAAATCATAAAATTCAAAAGTTGATTTTTTTTTCCAGGTTGTCTTCTAGTTACAGAACCTGAATTGCACAGAATCAAATCTGTCTTTACTACTTCTTCATTCAAGTAGAATATGTCTTAGCCTGTTTTTTCATGAAAAAAGCTGCATTCTCAGATACACTCCCATTCATACTAAACATCTCTCTAAGGTTAATTACACCTAGACATTAATATATTGCTTCTAATCATCTTTGTTTAAAATAGTAATTTTGTATGGAAAATTACTATTTTCCTTTAAGTTGTTTATTAGAAGTGAGCTTCCACACATAGTTGTGTATGCTTTTAAAAAATGTTACTTTTTAATGTTTAAAAACAAAAAGGCACTTAGCATTAACTAAAAATGACATGATGCATCTTTACTGAAATATATTGATATAATATATTTATCAATATATTTATTGATAAATAAATATATTGATAATAAATATATTATCAATATATAATATTGACAATAAATATAGTTAGTCTCTAATTACATTTATACTAATACTAGTGCATATTGCTTGCTTATTTGCTTTAATGGATGTGTTTTGGGTCTTAACTCCAGGTTCTCTGAGCTATGGAATAGATGACTAACCAGATAGCAATTGTTCTCTAATATAAAAGAAGCTGCATTGGGAATCTCTTCTCTTTCCTCTAAGCTGCTTCCTCTCTTTCAGCACCCAAGACCTCACTGACCTGGATTCCTTGCTGTTGCTCAACTTCACCTGGCTGGTTGCTGCTGTTGTGGTTAGGCACATACACTTCATGGTTTTTCTATTGACCATCTACCAACCTTCTTTAGATTCAGCTCCTTTATTGCCTTTTCTATAAAGTGATTCCTGAAATTCCTGCTGTTTATCTCCAAAGCCATAAGTGCCTACACTGTCCTTTTTTCCCACTCTGCCAACTATATATTTCAATCATAGCAGCTAATATACTTAACATAAAAGGGTCTTTGTTTACCTTTCTCCTATATCACTTGAGAGTTAGTATTACACCTGATTTAAGTCTATTTCCATAGCACCTTGAATAAAAAAAAAAAACTGTGTTGGATAGATGCAGATAATTGATAGAAGAAAAGAGATTATTGAACAAAATAGATGGGAGAGAGATAGTGGTTGTTTTCACGTGGTAATCATACTGCACTGAGTGGTACTGAGAATGTCCAAACAACTTAGCTCATCTCTATGTTCAGCTGTTGTATACTTACATGTGAATTGTGCCCTCTAAACATGATCCCATTGGTGCCATATGAGCTACAACTCTCCACAATATAAGGAATTCCTCACGCATCTGGGCAACAGAGGAATCAAGCTTTCTGTAATTCCAGTGGCCCATACTTTCCTCCGTAACCACTGCAAACCACTTTTATATGCAACGTTATATGAGCGTGGGTAATATTTGTAAGGTGTTTGCCAGGAAGTCTGCTAATTAAACCCGGAGTGCCAAACACCAAAATTTTCATCTTCTCCTATCCTGGTTATGTTTTGTTCCAGAAATGTTAAAGAAAAAAAACGTCTATTTTAACTTCTTGCAAAATTTTTATAAGTTTGTTATTATAATCACACCACCAGAGTTTGAAACTTTAGACATTACCGTTGTTAAAATAATCATATTTTAATGTCTCTCTTAGTCTCTCTCTAAGATTAATTTACCATAGAGAAACATTTGAAGTACTAGTATTTCCCAAGCTTACACTATGTCATTTTTGCCCTTACAAAAATGTCAAAAAAATCCCAACTAAATGTATTAGTATTATTTATAAAATATAGAATATGAAGATTACAGGGAGTTGTTTTAACACAATTTTTAGCATCTATTAAACTGTTAGTAGATAATTCAGTAAAACACTCATATATAAAAGACTTTTTCATTATACGTACTTGCTATACATTTTGGCCATGAGGAAAACATTTCCAACTTATCTTCTGTATTTACAAAGGTTGAGATTTTAAATGTCTTGTGGTTCGTTTAGTTCCCAATGTCTCATGAGTATTACCAGAGTGATTTTTTTTTTTTTTTTAGTTTATGATACTGGTAGATTGAAATGGAGATCATCTGAATTGATTGAAAATAACTCTCTGTCATGGAAAAAACAAAACATTCAAAGTTTAATATCTCTGGTTTTCCAATCTACCTTGATCACCTTCATGGCAAACTTACTCTGGTTCCCTCTTCAAATATCTTCACGTGACCATCTGGGCAGCCTCTGGGCTATATATCCCAATTTATGGCACTTAGCACTAAAGGAGACAGAACCCTAAGTTCCTATCATCTTTCAGAGTTTCTAGTAACTTTTCTCCGATGTTACCAAACGTGCTCGTGAACGTGAGTCTGCCATGCCTGTGGGTCCAGCTTCAATCCAAGGTGTTAACCGTGCTTATGAGACCTGCCCATGGGAGATTTTGCTTGTGAGTCCGTGTCAGCTACTGCCTCAAATGCAACAGTTCATTCTGAAAGGGCTGAAGCAGCACCTCCTGCAAGGGCAGAGGAGGTCTACTGGCAGCCTGTCCTGAGCCCTTAGGTGGGGTAGAAAGGCCGAGAAGCAAGGGGAAAAGTGAGAGTCTGAGCTAAAGGTTTGATTGTCTCTTTATGTTTATCGTCTGGGAACTAGTGGGATTACTATTTGGACTGAGCTGAAGGAAACCCTTATTTCCACTGCAGACACTGAACAAATTTATTCTGCCCCAAGGCCTCACTGAAAACCTCCTTGTGTTGAAAATGTGACCAAGTACCAAGCCACTTGGCCTGATTCTGAAAGCTTTAGTTTATTGAGACAGTAATTAATTGGAAGCCATTTCAATTTGGGGGATTCAGTTGTTGTTTAAAACTAACTGAATATGGTTAGATTTAAGTGCAGAAAAAGTTACTCTAGTCACTTATACTTTGGATCCAGCTGAGTCTCATTATCCATACTATTATGTATTAGCTTGAAAATAATCGAACAGCTAGCACTATATGCTGTTTCAACTACTTGGTGCATATTGAATCCATAATTCCATGTAATTGGTATTGTTCTTATACCCATTAGTCAGATAGGGACATCTAGGCACAGAACGATAAATTGTCCAAATTGACTAATCTAGTAAGTTGCATGGTTGGGATTTAAACACAGACAGCTTGTGTGAGAGGCCAGCGCTAAGCCATTCCTAACCTCTGTACTATCCTTACTTTGAAAGCTCTTGGAAGTGCCCTTTTATTTATTTATTTTTTGGAGGTACGGGGTGGGCACTGGTAGTGGGTATGGGGGGAGTCTTGGATTTTCTTAAAGCTTTATAAAGTAGCTATTGTATTTTATAAGATTTATATGTGCACCTCTAGGCTGGGGCAGTAGTTCTCAAATGTCAACTACATAAAAATTACCTGGAGAGCTTTTTTGCTTTTTTTTTTTTTTTTTTTTTTTTTTTTGCGGTACATGGACCTCTCACTGTTGTGGCCTCTCCTGTTGCGGAGCACAGGCTCTGGACGTGCAGGCTCAGCGGCCATGGCTCACGGGCCTAGCCGCTCCGCGGAATGTAGGATCTTCCCGGACCGGGGCATGAACCCGTGTCCCCTGCATCGGCAGGCGGACTCTCAACCACTGCGCCACCAGGGAAGCCCCCTGGAGAGCTTTTTAAATATGGTCCCCATCCTTAGAGTTCCTGAATTAATAGGTCAGAGTTGGAACCCAGGGGACTACATAATAAGCAGACACCTCAGGTGGATTGTGATGGTGGTGATCCTTAGGGAAAAAGTAGTAATCACTACCCTGATGGAGCTCACAGTCTAGCAAGAGAGATACACTTCTCCTTGAATGTGCCCCTTTCACTATTAGAAGCAACTTAATTAAATAAAGATGTTGGAGAATAGTATATTGTTCTTCCAAATGAGACATCAGTGTGGGATATTTTAAAGTAATGGATGGCATCCAGACATCACAATTCTAAGACCTAACTACTTAAGCTACTTTGGTGATATTTTATTATTAACCTGCCTGTATGAGTTGTCTGCCTTAAGTGGAATCCCCATTCCTCCATGAACTGGAAATAGTAATGCTTAATCGTTTTCAAAGGATTTTTGCCTATGACGTGAGGCTTTCAATAATTAAGTCATAATTAAACAGTAAAAGGGTCGTAAAATATCCACATCTCTGGAAGACCAGGCTTTAAATGTTTTATTTTATTTTATTTTATTTTATTTTATTTTTATTTATTTATTTTTTTTTTTGTGGTACGCGGGCCTCCCACTGTTGTGGCCTCTCCCGTTGCGGAGCACAGGCTCCAGACACACAGGCTCAGCAGCCATGGCTCATGGGCCCAGCCGCTCCGCAGCATGTGGGATCCTCCCGGACCAGAGCTCGAACCCGTGTCCCCTGCACCGGCAGGCGGACTCTCAACCACTGCGCCACCAGGGAAGCCCTAAATGTTTTATTTTTAAATCCTCAGCTGGGTCTTAGGAGTCTTTAAGGAAGAAATACTTATTTTCTATGCAACCAGAGTATAATGAAAACATCAAAAAGCCATTTACATTTTAATTATTAAAGGTGAATTTAGTATATTCACCATTTTTGAGGCTGACTTTGAAGAGCTTATTCCAGAGGGAAGGAACAGGATGAACAAAGTCACAAAGGAGATGGAGGGAACTCAAGGTACCACAGGGACTGGTTTACTATACTGAAAATTTGGGTACATGTTGGGGGGGCAGGGGGGCGGGAGGGTGCGGAATAAGAGGATAAGGGTCTACAAAGGTAAGGAGACATCAGAAGGTGAAATAAATCAATACTGGATGAAGGTGGCACTTGATGGTTATTGAAGAGTTTTCAGCAGGTTATTAATACTGTCAGAACTAGAGTTTAGGAAGGTGACATGTCAGTGGTGTGGTGCGTGTTGTATACAACACAAAGCCTAGTGCTAACGAGGCTTTTAGTAAAAATTTATTGAATAAATGCTGTGTTTAATGCAGAGACGAGTCTAGGAGCAGGCACACCAGTTGAGAGGCTTTTATGGCTAACTGCCCAGAGAAGGACCTGAATGAGACTGACAGCTGTTGAAATAAAAATAAAAGATCAAACTGTAAGAGGGTTTGAGGGTACATCACTGACAACTGATTCAACTGTGTGTTAGGGGAGGGGAGGGAGGAAAAAAGTAAGAAAAATTAAATTCCAGGGTTGTGAGCTTGAGCATGATTTTGGTACCATTAACAGAAATGTAGAAATCAGGAAAAGGAGTTGGTCTGCTTGGAAAATGATGCATATATTTTGGGCCTCAGTGATTTACCTAGAGAAAATAATATCCAGCATAAAGCTGGAAAAGTGAGTTTGCTCTGTATAGAGAGTAGAAGTGGATCAAGTGGACACCACCACCAAGTGACACGCTTCCTTATTACCACTGGCCACTTTGAGTCACAAGGCCACGCCTGTCCACATAGAGTTGAAATAGATTTTTGAGGGGACAGATGAGAACTCTAAAACAGAGTATCCTCCCACAGAGGTGAAAGTCTCTCTCTCTTCTATTTCCATTTTCATCAAAACAGTGTATAAGACCATAGCTCACCTGGGAGCACCATTGCACAGGACCCTTTGGAAGAAAAGAGCTGAACTTTGAGCTTGGGAATAAGTGTATTCATTCTACACATTAACACCTTTTTCAGGACATTTCATTTCTGTACTATATGTTGGTTACATTTTCTCCATGTATTTGTTTTTAATGTTGTTATTGCTGTGGTTGCTGCTGTTTTCCCCAAGATTGATATATTTAATTAGAATAGTAGCTGTTTCAACTTAACATTGGTGTACTTAGTGTAGATTGTTTTATTTTGTTGTTATTTTGGTTCTTAAAAAACTAACAAAGATCTTCTTTTTTTTTTTCCCACAAATGGGCTCTCAGATTTTTGCTTGTATTATGTGTTTAATGCTACTTTAAGTTTGAAGTATTCTTCTCTGAGTTTATAATAATAGGCTATATTTTCATTTTTCAGATTTAAAAGAAAGCTGTGTTAAACTCAGGTCTCCTTAGTTACTATCATTAGCACTGCTATGAGAGTGAGTGCTGAGTTTCAAAAGCAGATGTAAATTTTTCTTAGTTTTCCTAGCAGGAGGCCAACCTAAGCCAGTATTTTTACATAATGGTAGCTTTCAAGAAGTTCTTTCAAGTGATTATCTTGTAAAACAAAACAACAAATAGGACATTTTGATATTGCCAGTGGATCTTAGCTTTTCTTTCTTAGGAGCATTAACCCAGATTTGGAAAGATGTATGTAAATGTTGAAAGAAGAGTACATTAAAAATTTTTTAGAATGTTTTCCTTAGTTTCGAATCTGCTGTAGATGAATCAGTATTTATTTAGCCGCTCCTACTTGCAGAGAACTATTTGGGCAATAGACACGTTTTCTGAGCCTATGTGGAGCTTATTTAAGTAAAGAAAACATTTTAGATGACCTTATGCAAAAAAATTTTACTTCATTGTGTGGACATTTGAGAGGGAAAAAAAAAACCGCTGTTTGATTTAATTCAACGAATAATTGAACTCAACGATGTGCTCTGGGAAGTGGGGAGAATTTATTGAGTTCCAGCCACATGGGACTTCTTGAAGGGTATTCCCTTCTACTTCCCAGGCTTGGCAAAAACATCTTCCAAAGTGACCTCCAACTCCCTTTTAATTAATAAATTCAGTCATTCATTAATTCAGTATATTCACTGAGCATTTCCCATGTGCCAATTTCTCTTCTAGAGGCAAGTTTATCAAGGAAGCCTTCCCTGACTCAACTCTTCACCCTAGACTAGATACAGTTCTCATAATATATGTTCTTATAATTTCTTATTCTTTTTTGCTTGTTGCTTATAATTAAAGACTATATAAGAGATTATTTTATTAAGTAAGCTGAATGAGGGTAGGGGGACTGTTGGTCACTTTGTATTCTCACCAATCCCAGTGACTAAACCTTTAA
Organism: Hyperoodon ampullatus; assembly: GCF_949752795.1. Classification (NCBI taxonomy): domain Eukaryota; kingdom Metazoa; phylum Chordata; class Mammalia; order Artiodactyla; family Ziphiidae; genus Hyperoodon; species Hyperoodon ampullatus. The sequence continues at coordinate 108,913,137 of NC_136917.1, forward strand.
TAAATAAGGAAATATATGCTATCATAATTGGTATCACCAAGACCTAGAACAATTTTTATTTGCTCAGTATTTATTAAGTGAATTAATAAATAATGTGAAGATAAGCCACATTACCTATAAATCTAACACAAGTAAAACACATTTGCATAAGCAGTTATATTCTATGGTAAAGCAATATGGTGTCCAAGATCAGTGGTTCTGGATTCAACTGGCCACTGTCACTTTGGATAAAATTACTTAACCACTCTAAGATACAACTTCTTTATATATAAAGTGGTAACAAAAATAGAGTGGCTTTTTTTTTTTTTTTTTTTTTTTTTTTGTGGTACGCGGGCCTCTCACTGTTGTGGCCTCTCCCGTTGCGGAGCACAGGCTCCGGATGCGCAGGCTCAGCAGCCATGGCTCACGGGCCCAGCCGCTCCGCGGCATATGGGATCCTCCCAGACCGGGGCACGAACCCGCATCCCCTGCATCGGCAGGCGGACTCTCAACCACTGCGCCACCAGGGAGGCCCAATAGAGTAGCTTTTTAAGATTGTTGTGAAAATTTTATAATGGATGTTGTCACATATTACCATACAGCAAGTGATTAATAAATGTACATTCTCACTCATTTAACAAATATTTATTGAGAGTTGTAGCCAAGACTTTTAACTGTCTCCCAACATCCTTTTCACCTATTTCCATAGCAAGAGGATTACTAGCTAATAAGCACGTTTTACCTCAGAATATAGTCTTATTCTGTATAAGATTATATATCTTATTCAGTGTAATATTCTATATATTCTATATAAAAATATAGTCTTTTAGGCTATATTTCCCAACCTCCCTTTCCACTAGATGTAGGCCCAAGGCCACTAAATGGCCCAAGGCATATAAGCAAAAGCATCACAGTGTGGTTTCTGTGAATCTTCCTTGAGAGGTTGTACCCACATGCCCTCTTCTCCCCTCTTATCCCTTTCTTCATCCTGCTGCCAGAAACTCAGATGCCACCATCTTGGACCATGAGATCAGCGTTACATACAGTAGCAACAAGATGGAAGGCACCCGGGGCCCTGCTATATCAGCCCCTTCTGCCTAGTCACCTGTTTACACAAGGGAGAAGCCAAATTCTTTCTTATTTAAGCCACTGTTAATTCGGGCTTTTGTCACTCACATCTGAACTGAATCTTACCTAATATGATTCTGAAAATAGCATATTCAATATTAGATCCAAGGCTAAATGTATTAGTGTCATAATAATAATTTTTAAGTGTTACATGTAAGTGCAAAGGAAGCTATTTAAAAGGAGGCTTAAAGAGCAGAGAAGCTTTCAGACTGCCCCAATAGATGAAAGGGGCCTTCCAGACAGACAGACATAACAACAGAAGAATTACCTTTTTGTCCAGCCTCGCCAGACCCTCATTAGCTTAGTGAGTGCTCCACCTCCTGGGCTATCTCTCTTGCTCTCCTCTGGGTCTGAGATGACCATTCAATCCTGGCATGTGACCTTGGGGAGGCAACTTGACCTTTCTAGACCTAGTTTTCTGTTTCCAGTCACTATTAATTGATATTTTCTCTTTATGTCCATAACAACCCATTGGTCCCTTTATCATTTGTAATATTCTGCTTCGAATTACAGGTAATTGTGTGTTTGTCCTCTTTAGATTACATGTGCAAAGGTCTTTTCTGTCTTTCCATTTCCCACTGTCTCTATCATCATGTTTGTAAATTATAGACATGTGGGACAAATTAAATCCATTAAATAATCAGAAGTGCAGCTGAAAATATAAGTTGCAATGACATGGTAGGAATTAGTGCATGCCAGAGTGAAAGATGTGCATGTTTTAATTTGGTGGTGGGTAGGCAAACCACTGAAGGTTTGAAAACGAAGAAGTGATCTAAGACTGGAGAAAATCTACAGTTCAAGCTACCAAAAAAAAAAAAAAAGAAAAAGTCAAGTGTAATGTACTTTGCCTTATTTTGAATGTCCTAATAACATGATTATAGTATTTTGTCATCAGAAATTTTATGTCACTTTTAAAATCATATGAATCTTAGAATAATGGGTCATAAAATGAACTGTAAGGCTAGAGTTACGGATGTAATTTTTATAGGAATAAATCTGGTCAGTGGTTAGTATGTGTAGTTCTTGACCATTAAAAAATAACTTGTTTTCTAAATTCCAGTCACACTCTAATGAAATTATAAAAATTAAAAAGTGATATTTTTCCATTTAAAAATAATTAATTCAAGGTTTCAAAAATGTTAGATCAGGGCTTCCCTGGTGGCGCAGTGGTTGAGAGTCCGCCTGCCGATGCAGGGGACACAGGTTCATGCCCCGGTCCGGGAAGATCCCACATGCCGTGGAGCAGCTAGGCCCGTGAGCCATGGCTGCTGAGCCTGCGCGTCCGGAGCCTGTGCTCCACAACGGGAGAGGCCACAACAGTGAGAGGCCTGCGTACCGCAAAAAAAAAAAAAAAAAAAAAAAAAAAGAAAATGTTAGATCAAATTGTTTTATAGTATTTAGTTAGGGGAAGTGGAACGAAAGTTTATGAACAGTACAGTCATTACATTTTTTAAAGACTGTCTAATTGCCAGCATCTGTTCAGCAAAATTATTATTTTAAAATAATGAGGTGTATTCTATTTTCTTCCTCCTAAATTTGAAATATTTTAATGTTTTGCTATGCAGACTTTTTGGTAGTGGTGAAACTGTGTTTCTTTGAAAACATGTAAAAATATTATCTTTCTACCTTATCAAGGAGTCCATGTTGGACAAGAGTGCTGTGTGGGGAGTAGAGTTTTTTCTGTGCTTACCTTTGCCCGCTGTGTATTCTTCTCCTTACTTCTAAGGGAGCATAGATGACCAAAATTCCCCCATCATCTTCCCATCTTGGCCCATATGGGAGACCAGAATTATACAATTTATTTCTTAGGGTTAATATAAAGAGCAAAGAAATAGTGTAATATGTATAAAAGCACTTTGAAAAGTAAAAGTTAAAGAAATGGAGTCTAATATGCCTGATCAGTATGAATTAAAGAATCATTTTCTTCTTTTTGTTGTTTTCCTACATTTATAAAGGAGAAATTCAACTTTCCTCTTTCCTAGAAAGAATGGTACTGATAGCAAACAATCAAAGAATCCCTAAAGATGCTAGGGACCTAAGGGTCAACATCACCTTTAATACTCAGAAGACCCTGTGAGTTAGATATTGTACAGATGAAGAAATTCTGGTTCAGGAAGGTTAAGAACCTTGCCCAAGGCCATGTTAGGAAGCACAGTGGCACAACCAGTTTTCCAGCATGGGTTTTCAGAAGACAAACATTTTAAGTACAGTGATCTTCTCCCACCCTAAAGAAACAGAATTTGTGTTGTTCCTTCTAATACCCCTTGGTGAAAGCAAGCAATTTTGGGTCTTAGTGGTTCTTACTACTGATCATCACCTAAAAAGGAGGGGTCTGTATGCACATCTTAAAGACATGCAGTACAGGACTTCCGATTGCAGGCTTTTGCTTCTCTTTGTTTCTCATCTTTCCAGTGTTCCCATAGCACCATCATTCTCCCAACACCTAATAAGAAGTCCCAAACTCAACAAGTCCAGTTCCAGATGTTGGTTTGTTGTGAAAAACTGACTGCAAATTTCAAGATTTATTTGCTCATAAAGGGATTCAAAATGTTCAAACAGCTTAAAGCATTTTACCTTCCATATTTTATTTTAAAATAATTAGATATTTAAGTGGAGTACCCACACTTTCCATAGAAATACAATGCAAGTTACAAATTAATCCTTACCATAGAAGTGTATAAGCAGGTAGAAGGATTAAAAGATATTACTTGCCTCTTCCAGGGAGACTTCACTATAGACTGCAAAGAACCTTTTGTATCAGGCAGCACTTTAAGAGACTATGGAATATTGCCAGTGTGCGTCCGATTTTGGAGTCATATTAAAAACTTACTTTCAGCATGTCTGAAATTAAATAATCTGGTTAGCTCAGGTAATAACATTCCTAGCAGCTACCTTTAGGTCTAGAGTAACAATTTAATAATAAGGAAAAACAACCAAGCACTATTTGATTTGTCTTTTTTTGTGTGTGTGTGTGGCACGTGAGCCCCTCCCCACTGCTGCGGCCCCTCCCGCCGCGGAGCACAGGCTCTGGACGCGCAGGCTCAGCGGCCATGGCCCACGGGCCCAGCCGCTCCGCGGCATGTGGGATCTTCCCGGACCAGGGTACGAACCCGTGTCCCCTGCATCGGCAGGCAGACCCCCAACCACCGCGCCGCTAGGGAAGCCCTTGATTTGTCTTTTTAAACAGAGTTTTTGAATCATGAAGTTAAGTTCTCAGAAAAAGCCATGAAATATTGTCTGTTTGGTTATTGTTCAGAATGTTTGCTGATATATTCCAAAGTGACAATGAAATTTAATTTCTAAAACTATTTAATTTTATTTTTGAAACACAGATGGAAGAGTGTACTTATTTAGATTAAAATAAAGCCAGAAGTACACAAAGACTATAGAACACTAAGTTATTTCTTGGTAATGGCTGCTGCATCTGTCTCCCAGAGGTTTCCACTCCTTCTGTTTAGCCCTCTGATTTCTCTTTTTGGTTAATTCATTCATATTGCTCAATGCTAGAAAATAATATCCTAGAAAACTTGCCACTTTATTTGCTAGAGCATATGTTTGCTTAGACTTTTTCCTTCAGTACATAAAAAATGAAGAGTATCATAGTATTCTGCTTCCCAGAAGTACCTTTTAAGTTTTTATTATGTGATTTTTGTTTCTGTCTTGATGTTTAAGTGATCCCATGTCAGCATTTTAAATTTCAGGGCACTTACTGCCACTACCAATAATATCTTCATGAAGGGAAAAGTATAGAGTGTTCTCATAGCAAAACTTGGAAACTGTTCTGTTGGCATTGTTGTTTGTGTGCTATAATCAACAAGCTGAAATAAGAAAAATTAGAGAACACAGGGGATAATACGTTCTTCTCTACCTGCCAACCCTTCATCGTCCTGGTTAGGGATATGAACATCAGGGAATTCTCAGGTTTGACTAAGACTATAGTTAAAGTAATTGAAGATCCAGTTGTTATTTTTCTTTTCCTATTCCCTCAGTACTGTCCTCAGTCACATTCACTTTGAAGGCCACTCAGCGAGGTGGTTGAAGTGGAGGAGAACATTCATGTGGGCCTTAAAGTGAAATTCCTCCCCCTTGTTCCTGAGCCAGCTATTAGAAGTAGTGCACCTGGGGCTTCCCTGGTGGCGCAGTGGTGGAGAATCTGCCTGCCAGTGCAGGGGACACAGGTTTGGGCCCTGGTCCAGGAAGATCCCACATGCCACGGAGCAACTAAGCCCGTGCACCACAACTACTGAGCCTGCGCTCTAGAGTCCGTGAGCCGCAACTACTGAGCTCACACGCCTAGAGCCCGTGCTCCACAACAAGAGAAGCCACCGCAATGAGAAGCCTACACACCGCAACAAAGAGTAGCCCCCACTCACCACAGCTAGAGAAAGCCCACGCACAACAATGAAGACCCAACACAGCCAAAAATAAAATAATTAAGTTTAAAAAAAAGAAAAGAAAGTAATGCACCTCTCCTAACATCTGCCTTGAAGTTTTTTTTTAATTGATAAACTTTTTAAATTTTTTCAACATGCTCATTTATCCCCCCTCTCTCGCTCCTCCCCCCTCTCTCTTTTCTTGGTGGAGCAGGTGATTGCCCTCTTCACATCCACCTAGGAGCTATTGCTGTTGACATTGGCCACCTATAGGAACTTAAGCAAGTCCAGTCTCTGGCCCACAGCCTCCCTCTTTCCTCTCCCCTTCATGGTGCACCCACTGCTCATGTGCTTGTGCATCAAGATTTTTTTTTTTCCTTTTTGGTATCACCTCAGCCTTCTTTAAAAATATATAGATTAGCAAAGTGACCTTATTTTTATTATTTCTAATGTATCTTTATTGAGGTTAATATTCCTACTCATGTAATGTCATCATTTTCTCTTTTAATTCCTCTTGTTTCTTCCCCATCTTCTATCTTTTCTTTGAGGTTTCTGTTTTTCTCCTTCCTTCCTTCCATCTTTTCCTCCTTCCTTCCTTCCATCTTTTTACTGAATCTATTCAAATTACCAGGTTTATTACAGACAATGACTCCTTTAATTCTTGCCCTGGCCGTATAAAGTAACCAGGAAAAAGACAAGAAAAATCTAAATTTCAGAGAGCAAGAATTGAAATCCATACCTCAGACCATGAAACTTTATTTATGAGGGTTCTGGACTACCACTACCTTAATATATACTATTACATGAAACTTAATATACAGATTGAAGTCTTTAAACAAAATAGCCACAGTTCTGTTCATTCCTGAATATAAATACTGGAGGATATGAAGAAACTCTAGCCACAGCAAGTACCAAGAAGCAGGAGAAGAGTTCAATATACTGAAAGCTCTTCAGAAATAGGGGGAAATTCAGAGGAAGCTGTTATGCCAGGACTCGTGGAACAACTAACAGGTTACACCCATGATGGTGTGTGTATTCCTTCTGTTGCATGCTATTTAGTGAATGAGGTGTTTCACTTTGATTGGAAATTTTCCCAGGTGCAAAGAGTCATAAAGAGATTATAGTTTTTATGCTTACTTGCTTGTGTTCTTGTCCCATCTTTTTTTCAAAGAAGACAGTTGGGTTAATTAAACACATATCAAAGGCTGACCAGCATTCAGAACAGTGGAGGGCAATTTAGGAGCCCTCTTATCTGGAGCTTCAGAACTAAGTATTAGATTATTAATAAAAACCTATTAAAAGAAAAAAGCATTTAAATTCTGTTTCATGTTTCTTAGATGAATCACACCCATGAAGCATTATTGATTTCAGTTTTTATTTTATTTGTTGCTTAAACATATTGGCAGTTATTCAAGCATAGAACCCTAGGTATTAATTACTTTCCCAATAATATTAATTGTTTTCAGTAATTTGCCTTTTTGAGGTTTTTCAAAGCTATTTCATGTTTTCATAGGCAAAAAAACCCTCTCCTTTCCCAGTCACATTTAGCAATTATGTTTAATCAAATTACGTAATTAAAATAACAAGCACAACTTGAAAAAAAACAGGTTGAGGATCAAACACAACTGACTCACGGTTACTGTGCGTTTCAGCTGGCAACAAGGAGAATAGGCCTGGCAGAGACCAGCCAAAGTGCCAGGATGTGCAGAGCAGTGCATGTGTTTAACAGGGGGGATGAAGTGTTAGTGAATCAGGTCGTTGGTGGTATGGAGGTTGTTTAAGGGAAATTCTGTTATAACTAGGCCAGTCATATCAAAACCATGAAACTATGCACCGTTGGTCTGAGTTACTCCTTTCATCCTGACACACCCCAGAGGTCTTCCTCCTTAGACACGTTCATGATGCTTCCCACCACCCAGGTCTCCACAGAAGATGTTAAAGATGCAATCGATAAAATACTTTATGTTAATAAGATAATGTGAATTACAGGGGAGTCTAATTCCCTGTAATTTTTAACTAGAAACTTTTGGTAATAATGTTCCTGTTTCTTTTTAACCCCTAAGTGACATCTGAACAATCCAAATATTTAGAACTGCCTCAGAGGCTCAAGTTATTTCTCATATCACTCAAAAGAGATGGTTCCCTGTTTTTTTTGCCTGAAGCTTATTTGTATTGCCAGCTCCCAAATGACAGCCCTCCTGGAGGGATTGTCCTTACTGTGACCTGTGAAAGCATACTTAAATGAGGTGGATTATGAAAAATATTGTGGAGAAAAAAAAAATCTCATTTACAGATTTAAAAGTTTAAATTCCATCAATATAAAATGGTTATCTGGAATTTTCAAATATACATATACATGTATACATATGTGTGTGTGTATGTGTGTGTATATATATATACATTTTTATTTTCATACTTCCAGACCCAGAGCTAATTGAATGCATGTCTTTTTGCATCTCCACTCCACCAGAGGTAGAATGTTAGTACATAAAATAAAATCTCTATTAAGATGAAAGTGTCATGAATAATGATGATTTACAATTTCAAGGGTGCTCTAATTCTCTCTAATTACTCATGTCCTTTATAATAACCACACAAAAAATAATGTTTCTAATTCAACATAAGGACAGTCCTGATATTCGAGTGAAATACTCATTTCCTTAAGTTAAAAGATGGTTGTAGTTTGGTCATTGTTTCCTTAAGAAATGTGCTTTTCTTTTAGTTTAAGCATGATTGTGTTCATAGCTAATACACAGTTATAGCAAATTCCTCAAGTTATGTTTTAACAATTCTAATGATGGACATATATCAACATCGTCCTGTCTCACAGGTTCTTTCATTACTTAATCTTGATACTTTTAATATTTATATGATAATCCATAACCCTCATCATTAGGAAAAGAAAAATTAGTAATTTAAAAATCTTTCTTTGGGGCTTCCCTGGTGGCGCAGTGGTTGAGAGTCCGCCTGCCGATGCAGGGGACACCGGTTCGTGCCCTGGTCCGGGAGGATCCCACATGCCGTGGAGCGGCTGGGCCCGTGAGCCATGGCCGCTGAGCCTACGCATCTGGAGCCTGTGCTCTGCAACGGGAGAGGCCACAACAGTGAGAAGCCCGCGTACCGCAAAAAAAAAAAAAAAAAAAAAAATCTCTCTTCACTAGCGCTTAGTGGTCAATTTACATAAATTTTGTGCAAAGTATTAAAACATTGGTATGCATAATGATTGCTATAGGGTATCATTAAGTACTATTTATTTACATAGTACTTTAATGTAATATGCTGTGTAATCTTCAAATCTGCATTTTTTTCCGTAGCAACTCACAGACTACTGATTGTGTGCCCCAATAATCATGAAGTAAACAACCACTAAGTGTTTGATTTTAATATGATTTTCCTAATAATAAGTTATGAATCAGGCATTTATTTCTCTTATTGATTGATCTTATTAAATTAATTAAACAAGGAGACCATTAGTCTGATTTGCCTTTTTTATTGAAGTATAGTTGGCTTACAATATTATATTAGTTTCAGGTATACAGAATAGTGATTCAGTATTTTTACAGTTTATACTCCATTAAAAGTTATTACAAGATAATGGCTATAATTCCCTGTGTTATACAATATATCCTTGTAGCTTATCTATTTTACACATAATAGTTTGTATCTCTTATTCCCATACCTCTAACATGTCCCCCCTTCCTTCTCTCTCCCCACCGGTAACCACTAGTTTGTTTTCTATATCTGTGAGTCTGTTTCTCTTTTGCTATATATGTTCATTTGTTTTCTTTTTTAGATTCCACATATAAGTTAAAACATACAGTATTTGTCTTTCTCTGTCTGACTTAGTTCACCAAGTATAACATTCTTTAGGTCTGTCCATGTTACTGCAAATGGCGAAATTTCATTCTTTTTATGGCTGAGTAATATTCATATATGTATATATCACGTCTTCTTTATCCATTTGTCTGTTGATGGACACTTGGGTTACTTTCATATCTTGGCTATTATAAAAAGTGCTGCTATGAACATTGGAGCGCATGGATCTTTTCAAACTAGTGTTTTCATTTTTTCCAGATATGCACCAAAGAGTAGAATTGCTGGCTCTATTTTTAGTTTTTTGAGGAACCTCCATACTGTTTTCCATGGTGGCTGCACCAATTTACATTCCCATCAAAAGGATTCTCTTTTCTCCAAATCCTTGCCAACATTTGTTATCTGTAGACATTTTGATGATAGCCATTCTGACAAATATGAGATGATATCTCATTGTTGTTTTGATTTGCATTTCTCTAATAATTAGTGATGTTGAGCATCTTTCCATGTGCCTGTTAGCCATTTGCATATCTTCTGTGTACTCAGGTTTTCTGCCCATTTTTTGATTGGGTTGTTTGGTGTTTTTGATATTGAGTTGTATGTGCTGTTTATATGTTTTAGACTGAGTTGACTTTAATGCCTTAGCAGCCTACGTAGGCAAGCACAGACCTAAGCCTGTAAATTCCTCAAGGTTAAGAAATGGAAACCTAAGGACAACCAATCACAAACAGCCAACTAGGCTTTCCCAAATGATGCAACTCCTTAAGCTATAGCTAATCATAATTTCTTTGCTTTGCTTCCCCCCTTTCTCTGTAAGTCTCCCCCAAGCTCCTGTTTGTGGAACAATCTTAACCACTTCTTGTTTAGTGCTACCCCATTCCAATCACTTTTTGATCAAATAAACTCTTAAAATTTTTAATATGCTTCAGTTTATCTTTTAACAATCTTTAATTGGCAAACGTTTCCTTTTCTTCAAAAAGGAATTCTTCCTCTTCCACTTCCCAAGTATTACAACATTTAAAAAACTGAAAGCTTTTCTTTCAGTTTAATAAAATAAGAAAGTAGTTCCTTTTGGCAAGCTGTATTTGTTTACATTTTATGTTCATATTGTTTTTATGTAGTGATACCAGCTACCAGTCAGACCCACACTGAAATGCATTACTTAGGTGCATCACAACTTCTAGGTTGAGGTAGAGAGAAACAATTAGCTATTCATAAAGCTACTTTTAAACATAATTGCTTATTTAATACTAGCTTTTGCCTAAAGTACAACTATAAATACTTTCAAGTATGTTATACAATAAGTATGCTTGAAATGCTTATGGCACTGTATTTTATACGGGGGAACGAGTCTCAGAAAATACTTTTGTATGTAATGGTACTCTTACATCAGATGGCCATACTTAAGTCTTTTTCCTTGAGAACAGAGGAGGAAATGAGAGGAACCAATGATCCCTTCCCCCAATTTGAATATCTTTTGCCAGCACCGATTTGAGGATGAACCTCCTTATTTCCTGGCACTGTTACTCATTCCCCACCTTCTGTCTCATTCCCCTTCTCTTATAGAAACTCAGCCTAGAAGAGTTGATGTGTAATCTTTCATTTCACCTTTCCTGGGTTGATTTATTTATTTGTTTGTTTGTTTGTTTTTAATTTTTAAAACATTTTTATTGGAGTATAATTGCTTTACAATGTTGTGTTAGTTTCTGCTGTATAACAAAGTGAATCAGCTCTACGTATACATATATCACCATATCTCCTCCCTCTTGTGTTTCCCTCCCACTCTCCCTATCCCACCCCTCTAGGTGGTCACAAAGCACGGAGCTGATCTCCCTGTGCTATGTGGCTGCGTCCCACTAGCTATTTTACATTTGGTAATGCATATATGTCAATGCCACTCTCTCACTTCATCCCAGCTTACCCTTCGACTAGTAAAATGGGTTCCCCAGTCACTGTGGAGCTCAAGAGGTGTTCCTCCTGTGTTGATTTAGACACATGAATTATGGGAAAGTGCATGATGTTATGTTGTACATGTGTTTGTTTTTCAATTTACATAAATGGTGTTGTGTATATTTCATTCTGTTTTTTTCCACATTCTTATGTTTTTAGATGGCTATGTATGAATCCAGTTCATCACTTCTGACTCTCAGAAAGTATGCTTTTGTGTATGTGTGCAAAAGCACACACAGACACATGCATGTGCACACATACATTTTATATTTTCAATCTCTCTTCCTCTTGGGATAGTCACTTAAGCTGCTCTTCTTTGCTAACATAAAAAATTCTACAATAAATATGTGTGTGCATTTCTCATTGAGCACCTATGCAGAAATTTGTGGGGTGGGGGGAGGAATACCCAGGAATAGGTTAATTTTAATAAGGACTCCCGCCATCAGCAGAGGAATACTTCAGCAATACTTGATATTAGCTCATCATTCTGGCTATACGTTGTTGGCTATAAATTGCTCTTTTTATTTAATTTGCATTTATTTAATTAATAGTGAAAATTTAACTATCGGCATTTCCTTTTCTCTGAATTGCCCTTTAATATGCTTTGCTCCATTTTCTGTTGTTTTTTCCATCTCTTTGGAGTGTGTGTGTGTGTGTGTGTGTGTGTGTGTGTAATAACCCCTTGTATATTTCACATCAGTAGTTCTCAACTGAACTTGAAGTACCCATATGTCTTGTGGAGGCAGGGACCCTCAAGTCCCATCCAGGAAGTTCACAGATCAACACTATTTCCATAATAATTATAAGATTTTCTTTGCCATCTTCACTGTGTTGACATTTGTACTGTTGCCACAGAACAATGGTGAGTAAAATTGCTGGAGCTTTAGCACAAATCAAGACAGTAGCATCAAACTGTACTAGTAGTCTTTGTATTCACCCCCATTATGCAGACGCTGGAGGCCAAAAAAAAAAGAGAAAACTCCAGCTCATTTAAGAATATCCTTGATGAAACAGTAGCGATCATTAATTTTATTAAATGCCGATGTTGGCCATGTCTTTAATATTCTGCGTGATGACGTGGGAATCACACATAAAGCACTTCTGCTGAGTACTGAACTATGAGGATGATCTCGAGGAATAGCACTTGGGAGATTGTATGATTTGCAAGCTGAACTACCCCCTCCTTATTTGAACCTTATGTTTACTTCAGAGAACAACTGACAAACCATGACTATTCATACCTGGGTATTTGGCAGATATTTTCTTGAAAATGAACAAAGTAGTCCTGCCACATTAAGGAAAACAACTGACAGTATTTGTTGCTAGATATAACTTGAAATTTCAAGGGAAAATTAGAATTTTGGAAAAAATGTAACTGCCAGTGTGAACTTGAGAGCTTCCAGTGTTTTAAGATTTTTTAATGAAATTGGTGGTGATATTAATGAATGTGACTTTTTGATATTATATAATAAAATGTGTAATCTTTTAGAGAGTCCACATAGTTCCGTGAGTCTATATTTTCCAAATGACCAATGCGTGATTTTACAAAACCATGCATGGGTAAAAGACCCATTCACAGTGCAAGATAAACCAATGGATTTTAACATAACGAATATGAGAAGTTCACTGGTAGATTTCAGATTCCACACTCCAAGTTTAATAATGCTAGATACAGGAGAACTCAAAAGCCTAAAACCTAGTAATTGCTAATAATCCCTGAACCAGTATCCTATGAATCACTTTTTGGTTGTTATTTTTTATTTGATGAAAACAGTACTGATATTTAATTCCAAATACCTACTAAAAGTAGATACCACCCAAGTTGGGTGCTGTTTACTCTCTGAAATTCCAGCTCCTTGAGATATATATTCAGAGCTTGTAAATATTAGAGCAAACAGGAATCTTTTAAAACATCATTTCTGATATGACTTAGAGAGAAACATCTACTCAGATTTTCATTTTTTGATTGTTACATGATTTAAGCTTCAGAAAATTAGTCTACAGCTCATCAGCTAAAATTCTAGCAGAGATAATTTGGCCATCTACAAGATAAAAGATAATGAAAAAGGAATGTTCAGCAGTATCAAGTGTGGAGTTTGGCTTCCAAAATGGTAGGAAACATGATTCATAGTGTCCACTGTTTATGTTATATATATTAGAAAGATTTAGACTATGAAGAGTCTCCATTTGAAAAAGGAATGCCATATATGATAGTGGAAGAATATGGCTCTTTCCTAGCAATGTGCTCATTTACCTAACATACAGATAAAGTCTCTTTCGGAGGTTACCTTTACCATATCTCACAGTTAAAATCACAAAATCGCCCTTAGAGAACTAGTTGAGATAAAAGAGTAATAAGTAAAATTTACCTTCATGGGGAGTATTCTTTTATTTGTACCTCCAAACAAGAATGGGACATCAAATGTATTCATGTCAGTAATTTTGATGTTTAAGTATTAAAATGAGAAAAGCAAAATCAGATATATGAGTCAACTCACTTCACACTATTGAAGAAAAAAGGAACCACAGGCCCAGAATTTAAAAACAAAAATGTTGTTATAGGTTTGCTTTACAAGAGTGAAATATTGGCATGCTCGCCAGTAAGAGGCTGGGGACCATCCACCCCAGTTCTTTAGCTCATCCAAATTCCAGATTTTCTTTATACATGAGTAAGACAGAGACTCGTTTTATGAACACTAGTTGGGGAAGAACCATCAGAGAGGGAAGATGAGACTTAGGGAAACTCAGAATAGAGAGGAAGGTGGACTGTGCCATGTTAGCAAACTTTCAGAAGCTTGAAAGGGCACTGGCTACATGCAGGATTCAGGATTGCCCTTAACACATTAACACATTTAAAATCTATAAATCCAGGGAAATAAAACATTGTAGGTCTTTTAATGAGTCACGGTGTTTGTCTGGGGTGGGAACTCTTTAATGATTGCTTTCATAGTTCCAATTTTTGACTTTTTAAATGTATGACCTGTTTTTCATCATATAAAAACAATAATTCTAGAGGCACTGATTTCTTCATGCACATCCTCCGCCATTTCAAATGTTAACTCTTACAGTCCCATCAAAGAGTGGAAAATCCTTATCACTTACATGAATCTTAAGATTTTCTGGTTTTCTCAGGAAATGGTCTCTGAATTATTAACAATATTATAGTATAACAGATTTAAATTATTCTGATTTGTAATTGGTGGAGAGGAGAGCTTTATAGCGATTTGTCAAGAACATTGAAACAGTACCTTTCTACTGAGCTTAAGATTTTATAGACATCATAAAGGCATTTTAAAGTGAATAGAACAATTTTTAATGTTTGCCCATATATGAATAAAGTATTTTTCTTACATGGTAGCATTTAATGAATGATTATGTTCTGTCAAAAGGAGACTTCTATTTAAATATGAGAAAAATGTTGAAAATTTTATTAGGTGACAGTTATGCTGCAGCAAACTATTGTAGGGTGATTTGGAATGGGAAGAAAATATCAGTTAGAACATCTCCATATAATGAAATGAGAAGTATTTGGTGAAAAACCCTCCATGACCAGTGTGTACTTACACAACCCATAGCAGAGACTACAGTATAAAGATTGAGAAACTGAAGATACTTTTGTACTTGTTTTTTGCCATCATTGTTGTCTTTACCTTTTCTTCTTCTAATACTCAAAGTTCTCAAAGAGGTTTGCATGTTTTATTTTAATGGTAATTTCTTGAAAGCTAAAGCAGTTGAGATACATTAACAGTTATATTGACATTAGTTTCATAGTAATGTCATTGAGGTTATTTTGAGAAGATAACATTCTCATTTTTCACTTTGCTAACTCATACTTACATATCATAATCAACCAAATGCTTTCATTACTTATATTTTGGGGACACATTGCCCTTTTCAAATCTTGTTCCTACATATTGCTTTACTTTAAAAAAAAAAGTATACCATCAGAGAAAGGCATTTTGAAGCTAAGCTTGATATATGCTTGTTTTGTATTATTTAAAATCTTTACTAATAAATAAAAATGTTCCATTTTCAAATTTGATATCATCAGCATCGTTATCCTGAAAGCAATGAAATTATAGTTGATTATGCCTTGTCTCCTCAGATAAATTTACAAAGAAAAATGAGAGTTACTGGTGTGATTACTCAAGGAGCCAAGAGGATTGGAAGCCCAGAGTATACAAAATCCTACAAAATTGCCTATAGTAATGATGGAAAGACTTGGACAATGTACACAGTGAAAGGCACCAATGAGGATATGGTAAGACTTACATGACATTATTAATTTGAAAGTAAACTCCCATAAATGATCATGGATTACCAAATGATTACTGAATATTCAACAGAAGTCTTATGCTGTTGAAAATAAATTTATGATTCTTTTAATTGGACCAGTGGTGTGGAGAGGGTACAGTGTTATCCCAAATTATCAATGTACAGTAGCTACCTTTTAAATCTTTCTCAGATTTTAACTGGTGGTCCTATAAACACTTTATCACAAGGTTAGCATAGTCCTGTGTATGAAATTAAGTTTTATTTTAACAACAGTCAGCTTTCAATTTCATTTTATTTCTTTGACAGATTAGCACTCTCCTTAATCAAATAAATACAGATCAAAACTATTATTTTTAAAGAAAAAATATAATTTTTAAAGAAAAACACCAAGTTATAGAAAACATAAATATCTTTATATACTTCATATTGGAAGAAAATTTTGTTATTTAGCAGAATAAAATATTTTAGAAGAAATGGATATAATATTCTATGTATCCTTTGCCTTTTCATATGATATTTCTAATTTTTAAATTAATTTTACCCCCAATTTTTAATTTAAAAAAATCAGCACTGCAGCTCATTCCATTTAAAACTGAGTCATTAGACTAGACTCTCATATATTTTATGAACGATTTTTTAAGTTACCTTCTTAAATGAATTTAAATAGGTTTTCTGATTACCAGGTTATGTAGAGGGTAAAATGAGAGTGAGATTTAAAGGAATTAAAAATAACACATTTTAGCACTTAAGTTTTAGAGAGAAATTAGCTTTTCACTGGATATATATATGAAGACTTAGGAGTCTCTTATCTGGGACAGACTGATAAGGAAGTAATCTTGAGGAATCAGACCCTAAAATGTCATAAATTTGATCACAGTATTAGAGAAACTGAGTGATCAAGAAGCAATAGTGAAGACTCGTTCCTAAAAACAAAATGAAACAAAAAAACTATAATTACTAAGTAGCAAAATGAGCAGACAGACCCCTGTCCCAGATTAAGTTGAAAGATTAAGGTAGTCTGAAGGACTGGCCTTAAATTGAAATGACCATCATAGTAGGGTATAGATTAAGCCATAGGTCACAGTGGTTTACAGCTTTAATGAGGATTCTGTCTATAGGTTTGTTGGTTTTTTTTTAGGGAAAAAAGCATGATATTTTATTTATATCAATAGAAGAAAAATAAAATACTAAGGTTGCAGAAAGGTATTAAATATTGAATTTACAGAAAATTATATTTATATTCACTCCTCATGGCAAGGTGCTTTCTAAATGCTCCAGACCCCTGGATTATTTAATCCAATCTTTGAGAGATTACATTGTGTATGTAGGATATAGGGTTAATATATGAAAATAGGTTTTTAAAAAAAGCTGTTGCAATTAATAATTTTAAACTCTATGTTATCTCTTTTCATAGGTGTTCCGTGGAAATGTTGATAACAACACACCCTATGCTAACTCTTTCACGCCCCCCATAAAAGCTCAGTATGTGAGACTCTATCCCCAAGTTTGTCGAAGACACTGTACTTTGAGAATGGAGCTTCTTGGATGTGAACTGTCAGGTGAGTCTCATATTATGTATTTCTGTACTCTCTTTAAAGGAAAAAAAAGTACATTTGTATGTAGTGTGTTATGAACTTGCAATTTTTCAACACTTGTAGATGTTCATTTCTGCTACAAAATGTCTAGGGCTTGGTTCAATGAGAGAGAGAGAGAGGAGGATAAACAAGTTCTAAAACATGCTACAGAATAGAATTAATGTAGAAGGGCAATGTATTTCTTTGAGTGGTCAAAGAAAGTACAACAAATTTTCATTGGAAACTTTTGTCAGATATAAATGTTCCTTCTTGATTTTAATAGTAACTATGATTTATGTTTTATGACAAAATTTCAGTAAAAACTGGAATCTGCCTGTCCTCTTAAATTGCAGTTACATTTAGGCTATACAGCATACAAAAGTAAGCTTTATCTTTGTACATCTACCATAAGAATTTAGTTTTGTCTCTTTTTTTTTTTAGGTTTTATGAAACATGTAAATTTATCATTGCTTCCAAGGAGACAATACTTTACAACCAAGATTGCCACTATAAATTCATTCTTAGATCATTCTTATCTAACAACCTGCTTATTGTACGAACAGTGGTTTTCGAACACAAAGATAATCTATCAAGGGACTCAGATATAAATAATCCTTGTCTTCCAGGAGCACCAGGACTAGATATAAAGATAAAGACTTTATGAGTGGATCTCACAGTCATTCACTTTCAATCTAGCTAGATTCTGAACTAAACAGAAAATCTGTCTAGGCATTTCACTGTGCTATATTTTTGGTGGTTGTTCTTATATTTCTGTCATCAACATTTACAAACTATCTTTGCCACTTTGGCCTGAGATTTTGTTCAAACCACTGTGTTTTTAAGAAAACTAAAAATTCATGTGTGCCCCACTTTTTAGTGTAACCTCCAAGTATGAGAGACTTTTGTCATACTTACAGAAGTGCCGTTTAGTTAAAAATAGGACACATCCTTGCAAAGAGACAACTGAGAGCTTTTTATTCATTTCAAACTGTTGCATATAGGTTAAAATGCACACTTTATCTATTTCCCTTCTTGTGTTTATTTGTGATGTTAAGAAAGGGAATGATTTTCAGGGAAACAGAAGTTACTATTAAAAAACAACCAAACTTTAAATGAACCCATTACATTCAAAGGAGTTAGAGACATTTGGGCAGATGAGTAAATCTATTGAGATTTTAAGAATCACATTTTCATATTATATATGGCTGTTTTTTATGAAGCAATCAACATACAGTTTTAGTACCATTAATTATCGTAATGGGGATGTTTTCCTTATTTTGGTAATTTGAACTGGCTTATTGACTACCAGTAAATCTCAGCAGAATTATTGCTGCACGGTGTTTATATTGCATGCCACTATATCACCACAGGCCAGTGTCATCAGTAAGTCATTCATCATAAAGCAATCAAGAGGAAGCCACCATATGATGAAGTTTGCTGTTAAGTCCCATGCTTTTTAGTTGCTACAACATCGCCTTCCCCAATTTTTCAGTCTTTTGATTCATGAGGGCCAGTCTCTCAGACATGGCACAGTTACACCCCTAAGATATGAATATATTTTACTTTCAAGTTTGACAAGAGGTTACACCTGACCCTTTACGGATTTTTGTTTTCAAAAAGAAGCCACACCTCATCTCCCAACCCCACAAAATGATTTTGAAAGTGTATGCAGAGAATAATATCTCTTAATGAATGCTTATGAAAAAATAAATAAAAATTTAAAAAACAATGAGACTTCCCTGGCAGTCCAGTGGTTAAGACTCTGTGCTCCCAATGCAGGGGGCATGGGTTTGATCCCTGGTCGGGGAACTAAGATCCCATATTTTTTTGGTGTGGCCAAAAAAATTAATAAAAATGTAAAGCTAGGGCACCACCTCACTTTAGAAATAATCAATTTTGTTGTTAATACCTCATTTTGTTCAGGTGCTCTCCATGTTGGTAAAAGAGTTAATTTATACATATAAAAATCATATGGATGAGAAGGGAAATTGGTGGTGTGAGGCAAATTGACAGAGAGGTTAGCTATAACACTTGGAAATAAACATTAGTGGAATGTACCAAACTATTTCCCACAATCTAGAGTAACACTGTAAAGCCCAAGGCTGCCTTATTGTATTCAATAAACTGTTAATAAGAGCTGTCAGCCTGCCTAGAAGATAGCAGTTAATCTTTTTCCAGATACTTACAAAGAAAATTCCCCTAAATTCTCGAAAGAGATATGATTTAAGATGTTTAGAATGAAATGGATCATGACCGTAATTAGTAGAAGAATAGTCATTCATTCATTCTTTAAACAAATTATTCAGCACTTCCCTGGGCTGAGTATGAGACAGCAGAGTGGGTAATGAAATGAATTCTATAACTAAGCAGAAATGGTCAAAGTAAAGGTATGCCTTTTCTATCCAATACTTCAAAAACTGTGTTACATCTCAAAAAGGAGAAAAGCAAATTTGTGTCTCTTTCCTTTGTGTCTCTTCTGCAAGCCAAGCAGTTGTACAAAGATTCCAGTGGCAAGGTGGGGGGCTGGTGGTGATAACAGAAGAAAAAGTCAGAAATCCATAATACAGACAACGCACGTTACCTTAGAACTGCTTGAAGATAGAGCATGCTATTACGACTTTAGAACTTTCTAAAATCTTTGAGATTTTTGTCCTGAAATTTTTCTTTTTCAGAATTTGTATTTAGGATTTAGAACTACTTATATCATGAAACTTGGGGTATAGGTCTCCTATGCCTGCAACTCAACAAAACTTGAGCTAAGACATACAATTGGCTAGCCCTCTATGTCAGTCTCTGTCATGTTTGCATAGGATAGGAATTTCCTAGAAGGTGGAGGTGAAGGCAAATATGGAGGAGCTTCAAGAAGGAAGACTTGATCTAGATCGACTAGAACAGAAAGCAAGTAATTGTGATTAAGAATTATATTTATCAGTGAAAAGTTCTAAACCACCTCTCTTAGAGCCTGGACTGAAAATGGTCTAGTTTCAGAAATTGCAACCAATCATAAGATATTCTTTAATACTCACTGGTATGCTAATTTGGGGACTTAATACTGTCATCTGTTGGAATAAGCTTTATGGAGATAATAAAAATAGCTAACATTTACTGAATGCTAGCTATATGCCAGCACTGTTTCTAAATATTTCATCAACTAATTTCTTAGAAGACTTTTTAAAGATAATTTTGATTATTATCACTATTTTATAGATGAGAAGACTGAGGCACAAAGCAGTTAAATAATGAGTACAAGGCCACACCACTAGTATGTAGGGCATTAGCAGAGTATGAGGAGATGACATTGATCAGAGAAGTCTCCTATTTTATCTTGGCTTTCTTGATGATCAAACTTACCTGTGTGTTCCTTGGCCAAAAGGTAAAATTTTACATATGGGAGACTCAGCCTCTGGCTAATATGATAATAGAATCATACTTTCCATTACAAGCCTTGTGAATGTAATTTTGTCACAATTGCAATTCAACATTGGGAAATACTGTATATATGTACATACATACATACAAGATTTTTCAAGGGCAAACAAACCCAAATTCTGTATCATGTCAAACCTGAAAATATATGTGGCAGATTTGAAAATCTTCAAAAAATATCCAATACTAGAGGTTATGGAGTATGATTAAAACATAAAAATTTATGAAAAGTCTTGTCCAGTAATGGTTTTTGCTAGAATTAGCTTATTTTTTTTCTGTTATCTGTTAGTTTAAATTCTACACTAGCACAATGTGAGGTATATGGTATATGCTGAATAAATATTAGTTTCCTATCTTCCAGAAGAAGCCATGTTGGTATTATAAGAATCAGTGATAATGATGAACAGGTTTCTTAGAAAACAAATGCTGTCCAGTTTAGAATATACCATTGGAGCAGTTTGTGAAAGTGACCTTGTACTGAGGGAATTTTCATTTTCATTATTATGAAAACAAATAAAAGAAAACCAAATATCCTTTCTGAGAAAATGTTCCATTTTTAAAGACAAAATGGAACTCTTGAAAACCGGGAAACCGTCATGAGGTTATCAGTAATAAGACAGGAGAGAGCATGTCAACATTGCTTTCATTTTGCAAAATCATCTATCACAGAAAAATAGTTTGAATTGTCTGTCTTGTTTTCAATTTTTCCAAAATATATTCAGACAAAATAACTTGAATTGGTTATCTTGTTTTTTGATTTTTTTCCCGATTTATTTCTGATTATAGCCTTTTTTTGAATTTAGATGCTCTCTCTTTGGGGGAATGAATAGCATTATGCTTAATCTTCTCTTGCCTATCCAAAATGAATGCAGAAAACTTCCCAGCATGATCAACTGTTTTTCTCATAGAGCCCTTATCATTTTCTTCCAGGCTGTTCTGAGCCTCTGGGGATGAAATCAGGACACATACAGGACTATCAGATCACTGCTTCCAGCATCTTCAGAACTCTCAATATGGACATGTTCACTTGGGAACCAAGGAAAGCTCGGCTGGACAAGCAGGGCAAAGTGAATGCCTGGACCTCCGGCCACAGTGACCAGTCACAATGGTTACAGGTAATATTTTCTAAAAATGTCTCACTACCCACTTTTCCTCTTCCTTAGAGGATTTCCTGTTGGTTAGATAAATATCGGAGTCATTATCTTCATACTAGTTTAAATGCGCCTTCCTCTGTGGCTTAACTAAATGGGTAAAACAAAAATTCCTTATGAATCTGTTTTCATGTGTTATTTTTACTCTGATGTTGATTTATAGATGCTACTGTGAGATTGATGCAGCAGGGTGGACCAAATCACACTACATATAGGTCAATTTGATTGATTGTGAGAGGATTTGCATTTTAACCCTCATCTATTCTAATGCTTTGTGTCAATATTGGTTTGAAAGCATCACAGCAGGAATCCAAACTGCCTTGAAATCATGCCACTGACCAGCAGATTGTTCCCATAGAATCATGACTCATGACTTATTAGCTCTTTATCTGTGGTTGCTAAGCAATGGAGCAATTTGATTACATTCTCATAAGAAAGCTTGCTTGTAGAAGGAGAGCATAGACGTTGCAGTCTGTTTATCATTTGCAAATGAGGTAAGATTATAGTCAGTGCTTCTTAAAACAACCTTCTTGAAGCGCACTTATTTGTGGAGTACTTTTAAGTATACACATATTTGTTAATGTCTTCTGCAGCAAAGAAAAGTAAGACAGCTTAATTCTATGATGAGGTCATTGTATTTGAAAGATATGTGTTCTCCTCTTATTGATTTTTATGCTGCATGTATGAGTTTCAAAACTGTGGTAATTCATTGTATTTCTGGAAATCATGAAAACAATTACAATAGCAAATGTCACCCCTCATCAAACCAGATTTGCCACATATGAAACTGTTCTTACCAAGTCACCTGAAATTTCCAATAGTCTCTTCTTTCTTGACCCTACTTTTCCCTATTCTTACAGAAATATTCACTTTTTTTTCTTTACTGTCCCCTAACATTCTACCTGGATCTTTATTGATCTGAAGCTTTATTTAGTTCTTTCATTACCATACATAATGGATAATTATGTATGTCTTTCTCCTTTTACTATTCTGTGAACTTTTGGAAGGTAGGCATTATACATATATATATATATATATGTAATACAGGACACATTTATCATCCCAGAACCCAGCCTCATGTCCTTGCCTATATGTAGCAGTACTACTAAATTAAATCATTCATTTGACAAATGTTTGTGATGTACCTCTGAAGTGTCACATACCATGATAAATAGTGATTGCACATGAGTGAGCAACACACTATTCTTGCTCCTAAGACATTACCTCTTTCATAAACCATTCCTTTCATTTGGTTTGCATGACACCACACTTTGTTTTTCTTCATCCATCTAGCCGCTGCTTCCCACTGTCCTCCAGGCCACCCTTCCTCTGCCTGTTAACTTCCTGACAACCCCATTTTCACCAACTCCACACACTCACATTAGCCAATTTAGTGAGTACTGTTTATTTCAACTACTGAAAAAAGGATTCAACTTCTCTAAAATTCTTTCTCTTCTCACCATCCCCACTGCCACTTCCAGGATCTAGTCTGCCACCCTCTTTCACCTTGGTTTTTCAGAAGCCTCCTAACCAGCCTTCTGGTTTCTGGTCTGACTCTCTAAAAACCTGTTTCCCAAATTGTAACCTGTGTGATTTTTTTTTTCCCTAAAATGTAGATGTGATTCTTTTACTCCTTTATTTAAGCCCTTCAATTGTTCCCCATCAGCCTCAGAATCAAGTGCAGCTTCCTTAAGATAGCCTAAAAATCTTGGCGTGATTTGGCCTCAATTCACCTCTTAACCACACTTCTAAATTTGCTTCAGTTTCTCAAACCATACACTACCTCTCTCTTCCCCTTCCGTTATAAATGTGCTCTTCCTAGAGGAAAAGAATGGAGACAGCACCACTGCCCAGAGCATCCCCAACCTTCTGTTGGTTAAATCCTTCAACTCTAGCTTAGATGCACTTTCCTCTGGGAAGACTTTGCTGCCAGCTCCATCCCACACCAAATCTGGCTTAAGTTCTCATCTGGATACTACTGTGTCCCCTGTAATTCTCTCACTGTCACATTATCACACTCTATTGCATCTTCATGCTACATTATTTGCTCCAGGAAGGATGGAACCACATTTGCCTTTTTCTACTTTCTCAGTCTGTTGTCCAGTACCTAACTAAATACCTGTCACAATACCTGACATGTGGTAGGCATTCAATAAGTACTGTTTTTGTTTTACTGAAGTATAGTTGATTTACAATATTGTGCTAGGTTCATGTCTACAGCGCAGTGAACATATATATATATATTTTTCAGATTTTTTTCCCTTATAGGTTATTATAAAGTAATGAGTATAGTTCCCTGTGCTATATAGTAGGTCCTTGTTGGTTATCTATTTTATATATAGTAGCATGTATATATTAATTCCAACCTCCTAATTTATCCCTCCCCCATCCCTTTCCTCTTTGGTAACCACAGGTTTTTTTTCTATGTCTGTGGGTCTATTTCTGTTTTGTAAATAAGTTCATTTGTATCTTTTTCTTTGCTCTAGATTCCATATATAAGCGACATCATATGATATTTGTCTTTCTGTGTCTGGCATACTTCACTTAGTATGATAACCTCTATGTCCATACATGTTGCTGCAAATAGCATTACTTCATTCTTTATGGCTATTTTCCATTGTATGTATGTACCACATCTTCTTTATCCATTCATCTGATGATGGACGTTTAGGTTGTTTCCGTATCTTGGCTATTGTAAATAGTGCTGCAGTGAACATTGTGGTGCATGTATCTTTTCAAATTATAGTTTTCTCCAGATATATGCCCAGGAGTAGGATTGCAGGATCATATGGTAACTGTAAGTTTAGTTTTTTAGGGTACCTCCATACTGTTTTCCATAGTGGCTGTACCAATTTACATTCCCAAAATAAGTGCCATTGAATGAAAGAATGAGTGAATCGATCAAAGTACTATTCAATTTAGTGATTTGGGCCTAAAATGCATATAATTTGCTCCGCAATTTAAGAGATCAACTGCTAATATCCTCAAAGTTTTAAGTAATATTTGAAAAATAAATCTAAAATTTCATATTAAAGGTCTGGCCTTTTTAATAAAGGAACTAAATTTTCATAATTGATAGCCTTTATGAACTTTTCAAGTTCTTAATTAGAAGAAACCATGGAAAATATCCTTTCCATTTGTTAGATTTGAATGGTGAAGCTAAACTTGTTCTTTGTTGCTGTATAATATTTTTAAAATTGAAAACATTTCAGTCATATCTAAGATTAACTGGGTGTGGCCAACATTATTTGTGAATCATAATGCCATGTGGAATAAGACAAAATATTTTACACCCCATAAGTAACTCAGACAGGCTGGTAGACTCTAGAAATACCCACATAATGGTATTGCCAATGGCAAATTTTTTTAGAAAGATCAAAATAAAACAAGTATTTTTACATGAATCAGGGTGTAATGTTCAATGCAAACCTTCATCCATCACTTTTTTTTTTAAATTTATTTAATTTTGGCTGTGTTAAGCCTTCGTTTCTATGCGAGGGCTTTCTCTAGTTGTGGCGAGCAGGAGCCACTCTTCATGGCGGTGCACAGGCCTCTCACTATCATGGCCTCTCTTGTTGCGGAGCACAGGCTCCAGATGCGCAGGCTCAGTATTTGTGGCTCATGGGCCCAGTTGCTCTGTGGCATGTGGGATCTTCCCAGACCAGGGCTCAAACCCGTGTCCCCTGTATTGGCAGGCAGATTCTCAACCACTGTGCCACCAGGGAAGCCCCCATCACTTTTTTTAAGATGACTTTTCATCTGTCTTCTTAAAGTCACTTGCATACTGAAATTGATTCATTCTGTTGGTGACAGATTTTCTGACAATTCAAGAACTAGTTGTTCGTAGTATATGTCTATTTTTTGTTGTGTCAAAACATATTCAGAATCTCCAAGGCAAGGTGAATTGACATCTTTATTTATTTTTATTTTTTCTTTTTTGACATCATGCAAGAAAATGCTCCAGAATTGACAATTTTTAGTGTTTTCTCCTCAAGAGAGTAGAATCTGTTCAACTGTACATTGTTACACTTGTTAGTATCTTTGTTGAAAATAAGACTAATATTTTCATAGATAATGTATAGGGTGATTTCTTTTTAATTTTTGGTATAGAATCAATTTTTATCCTTATTTAAGGCTTCTGAACTTATAAATTTTGGCTGTGACCTTAACTAAAATGCATCAATTCTGAAAAATAGCATGGCTTCCATTTAAATCCTATTTCTTCATTATCGGTCTCCTACTAATTGTTTTTTAAGAAGTTTCTTTTATATGACAACTATACATGTAACGCTTTAATAATGAGAATTTTATTTCAGTTTGATAGTTTTTTCCAAAACCTGATCATATAGTATCTGGAAATACAATTGTTGAAAATGAAACCAAAAAAAAAAAAAAATCCTTTACCCAATTGTGATATATTTTAAGGAATCTTTATGCATTCTTTTAAGGAATATCTTATATATATATTATATATATATTATATATATATTATATATTATATTATTCTCTACTGAAATCATGTTCTTCTTAGAATGTCTATGTGCTTTTAATGTTCATTTTCAGGGCCTTTTCAACAGATTGAGTAAATTCCTTTTTATTTATGCTCAGATTATACAAACTGATTAAAATTCATCATGAGGTTGAGGTGTTTAGTGACATTCTATCAGGAGTAGGAACATTCTTGATGATAATCTTATAAATTGTGAAGAAATATTTTGCTAGAGTAGTTGCATCTAAACAAAGAACACTCTACAAATTAACTTGGATTGATTAAAAACTTGTTTTAAATAAGACATCATCAATTCTCTTATAGTGAATACACTGTGTATATACTCATTGCCCTATTTTTTGGTGGTGACTATAGAAAATGGATAATTCATCATCCATAATTGAATCTATGAAAATTTTTTCAGATTTCATAAAGGGTAGCATAATATAAATGACTAATAGGAAGAAAAATGTCCGAGTGTCACTTAGGAAATGACCTTTTGGTCTATTTCATGGGACATTTGCTAATTTAAGGTAGTCTGCATAGTATTTCAATCAAATTAGTAGAATTAATAGAGTTGTTAGACTGCACATTTTAATGCTGACCTTTGTCAAAATTGCAGCTAACCCTATAGTTTCATTTCAGTACTAATTTTGTGGAAATGTGTAAGAAGGCAATTGAATTTAGGTTTTCAAATTAAATAAGCCTTGTTTAATTTAGTCCATTTCAGATTTTTAAAAGGGAGTATTCTAGCCATAAATTTAATAACTTCTTTAAAGCCATTCACTTCCCTTGCTCTCTGGACAATTTATTTACAGAAGAGCTAAAGGAACGGTTTTTGAGGATCAAGGGACCTCTAAGCCACTGGGAAACGTTTGGCAATATGAAGGAATATTCTGATTTCCAATTCACTATTTCAGTCTTTCATATCTAGTAAACAGTAAGCCTGCAGGAAGGTTTCAGTTATAAAGCAGATCTACAAGAGATCAAATAATGAAACAATTTATGCAGGATTGTAAAACATCTTCCATCTTTCATAAGTGGCAATATATTTTGGAGTGTATGAAATGAATCAAAGGAGGTCTATACTTTGCTTGGATTATGAATTCATCTTTAATTTTTTTATAATTTTATAATATCAAAGGAAATCTCCATGATCCATTAGGAAAAAAAACTTTTAATGAGCAAAACACAATTGAATAGGATATTTATACAGAAAATACTTAGAGCACAAAGAAAAGTGCCATAAACATCAGTGTAGCTGTACTGAGGGCATAATTCGAACTCCAAAAATCTGGTTTTGAAGGCTGACAAATCACAGCAATACTCTGGGATCAGTTTTTGCTCTTTTTCTAAAATGTAGCTATTACAAAAAAAGATAATCTCTCAGGCAACATTCCCTTTTAAAAAACTCTCACACCATTAAGATTCTAGTATCTAAATGATGATTGGCCAAATCCAAAGTAGTCAGAAAATTACCAAACCTACCAGATAATTTCTGGTGAAGTTAACAACATCATATAATCTAATTAGTGTTATGGTATAGCCATATAATCTTAAAATTAACCTTTAAAAAAGCTAACTTTTATATTCTGCATATTATAACTACTCAATACCCAAAATTTTCCCCCTACCTTTCCACCCATTCTCATTTTGAGTCATTTCTTTGTTTTATATCTCTCTTTAAACAGCTTGAAAGAAAAGAATTCCCTAAGACAAGGCAATGAGACCCATCAAGCCATTATGAAGTACTAACACATTAGCATTTACATATAGCACATCATGAAAAATACACAAAGCAATAGTTCTGGTGGCAGAGGAAGGAGTAGATCAGATTGAGTGCAGGGTGCAGTTTTGGAAGGCAAGCCCCGATGGTACATGAAAATTGGATGGAAGCTTTGTGGTTCGGAGATTATTTTAAATGGCTTCATAATTTTTTAATTCAAATAAATATTTTTGCAACCCCTCTTACAACAAAATACAATACCACGTGCAAGGAATTGAAAGATACATTCGGCATTGTGTCCACCTGCAGGTGTGATTACTGATGCCCTAATTGTTATGGATTCAACATTCCAAAAGCAATAAACAGGAACGTGGGAAGCTGGATGCTTCTACTTAGAAGCCATATTTGAAACCACTGAAAAACTGAACAGCAGGATTTAAAAGAATTGTATATGCACAGCAGGCCCATTCGTGTTTTTATGATAATGAAAACTGAATGACTTCTGATTCCTTTGTATGCAGATAAATTTTAATTTGTGGCATATTAGCTATCTTTATAGTAACAAAATATAGTTATAAGAATAGTAATCATTTCCCTCTAAAAATATGAACTGAAAATATGCCAGTGAGTAAAATTTAGAACTTGGGAATACTGTTTCAAGTAAGATGAGCATTTGTGAAGGCTTTCAAATAAAATGGGAATCAACTTTAATCAGTGATCTCATTTTGTCTTTAAAGCAGCCCACTCAGTGACTAAGTTATTTCTGTTTTAGGAGGCTACAGAGATTCTGAGAGATTT
This sequence comes from Hyperoodon ampullatus, assembly GCF_949752795.1. Lineage (NCBI taxonomy): Eukaryota > Metazoa > Chordata > Mammalia > Artiodactyla > Ziphiidae > Hyperoodon > Hyperoodon ampullatus. The sequence goes on from NC_136917.1 coordinate 108,941,819, forward strand.
GCTAAAGATTGCACAGCCAGTCAGCAGTACAAGGGGAGCTCAATACACCAGGAAACTCACGCAATGATTTTTACCACAGTATTTTGTAAACCATTTAGTGAGTGAGGGGATTCCTTTTTTCAGGGAATGTTTGTTGGATTAGGAAGCTCTTCCAGGGTCCAGTGCATAGCATAGCTCTGGCCATACCTTCCTTGAAGGAGAGCTTCTGCTACCTCTTTGGATCCAGCTTGCCCTCTAAATCTGTGCTTCTACACTGTAAAAATTGTATACCCCTTACGTTGTTAAATATTGAACACACACAAGTTAAATATTTAGAAAATATAATATCTATTTTTTGGTTTAAGATAAAACAAATAGGAAATATGATGAATATTCTAGCTTTCTTCCTACAACTCGATGGTGGGTCCTTTGTGCACACACCACATTTTAGACAGCGCTTCTTTGCCCAACACTCTTGGTTGTAGTTAAGTTCACCTGGCCTGGTTACTTTGGTTTATACTAGAGATCTTTGTAATTTTTCTTCTAAACCAGTGGTGCTATGATGAATAGTCATTCAGTTTCCATTTACATTTATGAGTAAGGTGTCTTTCATTTGTGAAGTATTTATTTGCCAGCTAATGTCGACATAAAATAAATTTATTTATAGCAAATATTACATTCATTTTCTCTTTCACTATTAAATTAGCATTTCTGTGAGGAAAACATGCCTCAGTGAAATGTCTTTGAAGTTTCTTATGTCTCCGTTTTATGCTGCTATTGTATTTCTTTGGCATGGTATGTCTACTGGAAAGTGTAGGTCCATCTACCCTTGCTCATTTCCGTATTAGCCTTTGGTTAGAATATTCTCTCATATCCTTTATGATGTGCCTAAGGACATAGCTGCCTACCAATTATCACTTTCTGGAATTAGTATATATTTTAATCACTTTCTGGAATTAGTATATATTTCAGAGGAAAATAGATATCAATTTCCTTGGCCAGGACAGATTGTGGGTTCAATATCAAGGCCAACCAGAGTTTTGACTTCTTAACTCATGACTTAAGCTCCTTGCCCAGGTCTGTCTAGATATCCAATGCTGCTTCTTCCATTTGGCCTGCCTGCTACTCCCTGCAAAACCTGGTGCACATCTGACTGCCCTCCCCTTGTGCCCTCTTCTCATCTGAGCTTTGCTGGGTCCTTGTTCTTTGGTTTATCTCCTCTTTGGTCTTGCATTAGGGCTCCAGCCTGCCCTCTGAAGGCTCATTGCCTATTTATCATCAGCTCATTTTCATCTTTGTGGAGTTTCAGCCCTGCCCTGGCTCTCACAGGGCCATAGCTGACCTCAGTCTTAGCTCTCTTAGCTCCTGGTCCTGGCATTCAAAATTTTTATTTTTCCAGATGCATCTTTTTTTCACATAGTTCTACCAGCGGAATCCAGTCCCCCTGACTACAGACCCAGAGTTTCTAAAAGGTCCTTTCTTTCTCAGTCTGATTATGAACTGATGAAATTAGGATAACGTATATCACTCTTTCATCCTGAAGATGTGTGTTCTTTAAAATGAATTAAATTCCCTTTCTCCCCCAATGGTCATTTTTATCAGCATTTTTCAAAATGTACCCTGAAAAACAGTTTCTATAAGGTTCTCCACAAAATAAATAAATAAATAAAAGATTCTATGCCGAAATATATTTAGTAAAGTCTATATCCTCTTCTCTGTTCTTACTGATTCAGATGAATATTAACATAGGATGCTTAAGAATCCTATAGGAAAGAGGTTTGTTTTATTTGGTGATTTTCAAACTTATTTGGTCATGGAGTGCTTTTTAAAAATAACTGCCAAGAGACTGGCCTGGTGGTCCAGTGGTTAAGACTTCGCCTTCCAGTGCTGGGGGTGCTGCTTAGATCCCTGGTTGGGGAGCTAAGATCCCACATGCCTCACAGCCAAAAAACCAAAACATAAAAGAGAAGCAATATTGTAACAAATTCAATAAAGACTTTAAAAATGGTCCACATCAAAAAATCTTTAAAAAAAAACTATATATTTAAATTAATTAATTAATTAAAAATAAAAATAACTACCTTAACATCTCCAGAAACCACTTTAGAATATTCTGTATTAATTAATTTGCATTTCTGTAGCACTTCGTTGTTTTCAAAAGGCTTTTCTAATAATCTGTATCTTTATAATAATCTGGAGACATATAATTATTTATGTAAAGTGTTCTGTCCCAAAATAGGAAAAAATTTATAGAGGTTATATGACTTAATCCTGTAAGTATCAGAACTTGACTCAAAATTCCAGTTTCTCTCTTTTCCTTTGAGTGCCATTTTTCATGGCTGTTTGCATCTGACATCATGTAGGAAGAAGTCTAACCTTAGTAGCCTTTTTTGTGTGTGAATTTTGTTCGTGATTTTCATGGTTTTTTTTTTTAAGTACAGCAAAATATATGCAAAATATGTGTATTTGGAAATATGGTTCTCCAATTCACTTCATTCTTCTATTTTTGTGATAGACCTACTCAATATCACAATTTCATCAATTCTATGTCCATATATGTACAAACCAAGCATTTAAAATTGCCTATGTGCCTGCGGATGCAGGGGACACGGGTTCGTGCCCCAATCCGGGAGGATCCCACGTGCCGCGGAGCGGCTGGGCCCGTGGGCCATGGCCGCTGAGCCTGCGCGTCCGGAGCCTGTGCTCCGCAGCAGGGGAGGCCACAGCAGTGAGAGGCCCGTGTACCGCAAAATAAAATAAAATAAAATTGCCTACGTGCTTTCAAAGCATTATTTTCATTTCCTCTTCAGAAAGAATGTTGCACATAAGCTAAAGTTAGCCCAGGTGTGCCTGAAGCATAGTCAACCCATGTCATGAATAAAATGGACTCTGTACATTGACCACTCTAAGCACAGAAAGTAACATGTGAACAGTTTTGCCTCTTAAGAAACAGTTCCTATAAGCTAATGAGCTTATTAGCTAGAGAAGTTCACAGCAGCACACAAATGTTTGTCAACTCAAGTGGTAAAAAATATTCTCTCCCATTTGTTGAAAAGTGTATCTGATAATTTTCTTTAAAACTGTTTCCCTCTCATTTAAAATGACAGATTTTCACTGGAACTTATCTTTAAATAAACTGTAAAGTTGGCCCTCCTGAAAATGTTCATACCCTTTGGCTTTGCCTTCTCTGCGTTCACGGTGTAAAGGTCTCTCTCTTCATTCCAATGATGGAAGCTTTTGTAACTGACATGCATTAAACTTAAACATAGAATTCATATTAGTATACTTACTGTTTTACAGTAAAATAGGACACTAAATACATGCAACGGATATTTTGTAGCATCCATCTGTTGAGCAAAGCAAGCTCAGAACTGTGAACTCATCATTATTTTACAGATACGTTCCTTGCAGGTTTTCCTCACTTAAGAAGTGAGACTGCAGTCTCTTTGAATATGATTTCTGTTGCCCCATACATTTTCTCTTATACGTGCTCAGTGGCTTTTGATAGAGAAAGCTAAAAGCAGATAAAAAGCATTTTACCCAAGGTTATCCAATATGAGAGAAATCAAGAGATATTTACCTATAATAATTATTAATTAGTACCTATTTATATGATATCTATAGTTTTAAAATTAAAATAAAACTTTGTAGATTATATTCAAAATTGTATTAATTATCATTGTGGCATTGTATAATGATTATTATTACCATTTTATAGGCAACATAGCTGACAAAACCTAATATAGTTAAGAGGGCTGAAAGTAAATGAATAAAATAAAAGCAAGGATAATTGAATAACTGTCATTCCAGTTAAACTCTGAGTCACCTTTTTCCCTTCTCCCAACATGCTACCAGCTATTTGAGGCTCAGCTTTTGTTTCTTTCATAAGAAGCACTATGGATTTTAATCCCAAAGCTATAGGGTTTGATGGCCCTTCATGAGTACCACAGGACCCATCTGTTCTGTTAGGTATATGCCTGGTGATGTGGAAGGAGCTGTATATACAAGGTAATGGATCTATGAGTACTTAGAATGTAACATTAAATATATATATATATATATATGTCTCTACACCTGCCTCAAAGCTCCATAATGGGAAATAGGGGAAATTCTAAAAATAAAGCAGCTTTAACGCCCTCACTGGGAAAAAGCACACCACCAGCTGCTTGTATCTTTTTGCATGTTGGTGTCAAAGTCATTTTCTCAAAGTGTGGTTTAGAGACCTCCTGCTTCAGAATCAGCTGGCATGAGCTGGCTGAAAATGTGGATGCCCAAATGCCATTCCCAAAGACTGATGTTTTTAGGTCTAGAATGTGCATAGAAATGTACATTTCTGGATATATATTGAGGGATTCTTGCACTGTGTGAAATTGGAGAGAAAGGAACTGGTAATTTATGGCTTGACTGATAAACATATTCATTTAGAGGCTACCATTTTAATGGGACTTGCTTAGATATGTTGAATTGAAAATTGTTTGAGTGTGTATCTAACTGCACCTTAGGAGAAGAGTATCAGATACTTCAAATTAAGGAAATGTCATTATACCAGTAGGCAGAATTCAAAAATTTCAGCCTTATATTGATCTGACTTTTATTAAATGAATGCATCCAACAACAAATCTTTAGTTTCTCCTAATTCTATAGGAAATAGGTTGTATCGAGCATACTCACATAGAACCAGATCTAAAATCCGAGAAAGAGGATCTGTGTTGGTTTCTGTATCTCTAGTATCCTCTGGCTATGAAAAGTAGCTGGGTGGGTGTGTAGGTAGGTAGGTAGGTAGGTAGATAGATAGATAGATAGATAGATAGATAGATAGATAGAAGTAAGGTCTAGTGTATGGAATTATGGAGTTATTATGGAATTATCACAGATTTCTGTTAAGTGGTCCTTTGATATGTATAGTGCAATAACAGATATTCCTAACAATTACCGTGAGATACTACCAATTTCTGAAGTAACATTTGAAGAGAGTAAAATATGTTCAGTGAAGATAGAGTATTAAGTTTACTGTTTTTGTCTCATAAAGAGGCCTTGTTTAAAGTAGGTGCTTATTGAAAGTCTGTTGAATTATGTTTTCAAAACTTGTCGATGTATGTGCAGTTTACAGAGTTAATTTTAGATTAATTAGTATATTTGATAAGAAAAGGTAGTTTGTAATGTTAGGATGGTAAACTCTATAGCAGAACTGTCTGGGTTCAGACCCTTTCTCTGCCACTAACCAGTTGTGGGACTATGGAAGAGCGATTCTACACATTAGTGTCTCAAAAGTCTCATTTTCTAAATAGTAACAGTAGTATCTTATAGGGTTGTGTTAAGGACAAAATGAATTAACATAGTAAAGTGCTTTTAAAAATTACTATAAAAATGTGTTACTATTATTTTATTAATCAGAACGAATCAGTTACCAGTGAAACTATATATAGCACTTTCTTTAATTTAAGGTTGCCAAATAAAAAGTCTAGAATTTTTAGTTAAGAATAAATAATGAATTACTGTTTAATATAAGGGTGTCCCAAATATTGCAAGGGACATACTTACACACACACACACACACACACACAAATGTTGTTAATCTGAAATTCAAATTTAACTGGGCATCCTATATTTTATTTTGCTAAATCCAGCAACCCTATTTTCACACTGTCTAGTTTGCTTTCTTTCCCCTGGAATCTCTAACTGAACTAAGCTATCATGGTGATATAGTGATGATTTCATCAGTAGATAATGGTTTGAATAAGTTGCTCACCTATAATTATTTTATACTGTGCCTATATTCCAGATGAATAGATATTAGAAATCTAATCCCGGACAAATATGCTTAAATTGTCCTCCACTTCAAAATTATTAATCCCTATTTTGTTCTGGAAAAAAAAGAAGGTATTCTCTATTCTGACTCTTCTGTGTCTAGTGGATTTATGGGGGTAAGATGAACCCTTTTAGATCCACACGTAGAGCAAGGAGATCTATGCAGGAAGTCAGTCTCTTTCAATATAAAAGGACTCAGTATAATATTTTCCATCATGTGAATGTGTTGAAGTTGTCAGGAATGCCCCTAAGTGACTCTCAATGACATTTGGGATATTGTGTCTACAGTTTGTAGAAATTACCACTAGGTGGCGTTTAGGATCCTCAAAGATTCTTGGCTCAGTTGAGTTTATGTTATAAAAAGACACACACAGTCCTTAGGACCCGACCCTTGATCTCCTGAATGACACTGGAGATGGTATCCCTCCCAAACTCCATCATCAGTTTGTTCATCTGAGAAATTTAGTAAATGCCCATTCCACAGGGCTGTTGGAAGACTGAATTCTCTCGGTATGAAATATATATAGCTCTAGTGGAATTATGGAATTTAAATTATCATGGATTTTTGTTAATTAGTCCTTTGATTTGTATAGCACAATAATAGATATTGCTAAAAATGACCATGAGATACTAGATGCAGACGTAGAGAACGGGCTTGAGGACACGGGGAGGGGGAAGGGTAAGCTGGGACGAAGTGAGAGAGTGGCGTGGACGCGTATATACTACCAAATGTAAAATAGATAGCTAGTGGGAAGCAGCCACATAGCACAGGGAGATGAGCTCGGTGCTTTGTGACCACCTAGAGGGGTGGGATAGGGAGGGTGGGAGGGAGGCACAAGAGGGAGAGGATATGGGGATATATGTATACATATAGCTGATTCACTTTGTTATACAGCAGCAACTAACACAACAATGTAAAGCAATTATACCTCAATCAATAAAGATGTTAAAAAAAAAAAAGAAGAAAAACATAATTCAGCGTTCTTGGAACAGGCTAAGTGCCCTGTGTGAGTTCTCTTCCCTGCCTCTTCTATAGCATTAAGGCAGAAAATTTAGAGATTAGCAGTAGTGGAACCAATTTTCACCCCAAATCCTGTGGCTATATTATATTTAATCACAAGACAAAGTAAGGAGGAAACAAAGGCTACTTTGTGTCTCTAGCTTTCAATCAGATTATTTCATATATTTCAAAAGTTGCCTAGACTCCTGAATTTTTCCACAATAGTTCTACTTAACTATCTGGAAAATGCTACAAAACTCCTCTCCCTCACCCCCTTTGTGAGATTATCCATTGTTTTATCAGCCCATCTTTCCTTCTGGAAAGTTACTCCCTTTGGGGATCAATGCCAGTCTAAGCTGGTATTTGTAATAGGATCTGCCAACAGAGTCATGTATTGACTCACCGCAGCTTTCTTCAGGGCAGAGCCCAGAACTTCCTGGTAAAAGGGAAACATCTTGTTGGAGCTGTCACAGAAAAGGTAAAAACAGAAGTAGGAGACATTTCTTTAAGTTGCCCTTGTAGAGCAAGAACACCATAATTTATGACAAAATGATTATTAGAGAGGCTTTATGGAGAGCTGAAGGAGAAACTAAAAACTCCCAGCCACCTTGGGGCCACCAACTCCTTGGAGCACCCACTCCACCCTCAAGTGTGAAATTGAGAGACAGGATAGGTACTGACTGTTCCCAAACTACCACATGCAGAGAGCCACTCCAGTAGTGTTTAGTGGAGAAGAGAATCCCAACATGCCTTGCTCTTTCTTGAGCTCACTGTTCATATCAATTGACACCTTTTTTTTTTTTTTTCTATCCGCCAGGCCATAGTACCCAACAAGAGGATGGCCAGTATTTAAGAAAAATTTGTGGTGAAAGACCTAAAGTAGAAAAGTCTATCCACTAGATTGTTTGGGGGTTGTTTTTGTTTGTTTTTTGGCTTTGAAGTTCTATGGGAACATAGTAGTAGAAAACATTATTCTGCCTATTAGGTCTTGGGAAAAAATGCAACTGAAAAGTACAGCACTTGAAAAAATTTATCTGTAAATAATATCGTGGATTAAAATGCTAATTAGGGGACTTCCCTCGTGGCGCAGTGGTTAAGAAACTGCCTGCCAATGCAGGGGACATGGGTTCGAGCCCTGGTCCTGGAAGATCCCGCATGCCGCGGAGCAACTAAGCCCGTGTGCCACAACTACTGAGCCTGCACTCTAGAGCCTGAGAGCCACAACTACTGAGGTCCTGTGCCACAACTACTGAAGCCTGCACACCTAAAGCCTGTGCACCACAACAGAGAGTAGCCCCTGCTCGCAACAACTAGAGAAAGCCCGCGTGCAGCAATGAAGACTCAACACAGCCAAAAATAAATTAATTAATTTTTAAAAATGCTAATTAGTTTTAAATATAGAAAGTATAGAATCTCTTTAGGAAGTTTTATTCTTTGAGTTTTTTAAAATATACTAAAATCTGTTTATATAGAACATAAATTTTTCATTTCCAGAGTGGGGTTTTTTTTTGTTTTTTTTGTTTTTGTTTTTGTTTTTTTTGCGGTATGCGGGCCTCTCACTGTTGTGGCCTCTCCCGTTGCGGAGCACAGGCTCCGGACACGCAGGCCATGGCTCACGGGCCCAGCTGCTCCGAGGCATGTGGGATCCTCCCAGACCGGGGAATGAACTTGTGTTCCCTGCCTCGGCAGGCAGACTCTCAACCACTGCGCCACCAGAGAAGCCCCCAGAGTGGGTTTTTTAATGGATCAAATAAATGCAAAACATATTAAAGAAATCTATCTTATTTCTTAGTATTTCATTTATAATTTTGAAAAGTTTACCTACTTTTCAATATCTCCAAAATAAATTAGAAGCAGCAGTTATTTCATAGTAAAAGTCAAGTAAATCAGTCTTACTATTTTTCTACCACTTAACCAAATACACACAGAATCACAAAGAAAATGGAGAAATGAACAATAGCATTAAGCTGGCTAGTTAATGCTAATTAACAGGAGACAGTGCTGTCCATGACCTTCAAGTTTCAATCATAGATGCCCCATACCTGTTAGGATATAATAGTAATGCGGCAAGAACGTAAAACAACTGTATCTCAGTATGATAAGTTATACAGTTTGTTTTTCACATGGGAATTTAATTTAAAAATTTTAGACTACCAAGTACTGAATCTAGCCCATGATTATCTAGACACATGATACCTATTGAAGAGATAAAGCATGAAAGATTATACTGTTGTTCAAAAGATTTGCTGCTGCTCTTCCCTGCAGTTCTCCTTTCTGAAAAAGTCTAAAACTTTTCAACCGCTAACTTCATGCTTGGTCATGTGACTTAATCTTAGCCAACAAATGGTAGCAAAGTAATGCTTCTTTTTTTCTGAGTGGAAAATTTTGGAAATGAAAAGAAAAATAAAAGTGGATCCTGATTTACATCATAAAACTAGTCACAGGAGCATGATATCACTGTCACATAGATTCATCTGACAGCTACAGCTTCTCATGAAGACAGAAGGAAGTCAACCATAAAATTCTTTACACGTCTGGAAGCCAGAGGGGAGAGAATGTACAAAATAAGAGTAATAGGGGGCTTCCCTGGTGGCGCAGTGGTTGAGAGTCCGCCTGCTGATGCGGGGGACGCGGGTTCGTGCCCTGGTCTTGGAAGATCCCACATGCCGCGGAGCGGCTGGGCCCGTGAGCCATGGCCGCTGAGCCTGCGCGTCTGGAGCCTGTGCTCCGCAACGGGAGAGGCCACAGCAGTGAGAGGCCCATGTACCGCAAAAAAAAAAAAAAAAGAGTAATAGTATTTACTAATTTATAGGGCTGTTCTAAGCGTTAAAATGTATAATTTAGGTATAATACTCAGCAAAATGCCTTGCTCCTAGTAAACCCTCATTAAATAGTTTATGATAAGGAGAATGCAGATAGTGATCATCACAGCAGTGCTACTCTGGACCTCACCCAGATGGAGATATTTGTCAATAAAGTAGAATTGATAAGAACCAGGTGAGAAAGCAAACATTTTATAGTAGTAATGATAATAATTGCACAAAATTAGCTAACTTTGCAAAGAATGTTTAGACATAGATTGCAGACCAGTAGCAGTGGGCTGGATTCAAATTCAGCCTAATTTTTTTCAGATGGCACTGGGTCCTTTTTAATCTCTAATTTGAATGGCCTAAATGGAGCATATGCCCACTCATTCACCACAATCCACCACTTGATTTTACTTTTTTGATCCCAAATTGTCATTTGATTCATTCTCTGCAGGCCTGTGGAGACATTTCATTTGCTCAAGACAACCAAAAAGGCTTTGATTTCAGTTGATTTTAAATTAAGAACCTCAAGGAAGAGATAGTCCCCCAGCTTTTTCCAGTCTTGAGATATGACTTAGAGAAAACAAAGCTCTTTAATTTGTAATTTGCTCTGTCATTCTATCCTATTTCAAAACAGAGGGCAGAGAGAAAGGTGCTGAATGGCTGAAAAGCTGAGGCTGGGGGCTTGGGACTAGAGGTTGTTGCAGAGCCTTGCCCAGCTCTGGAAAATGACTAAACATGGTCAGGTGAGGAGGAAAACAAAGAATGGTAAACAAAATGTAAAGGTCAGGCAAATAATTGTAAATGATGATAAACACACACACACACACACACACACAAAGTAGCCCAGGTACCAGCAAAGAATCGGCACAGTGACTAGAACACCACTTGTAGCAGTTTTGTAGTGTAATAAGAGAGAAGTGTTCAGTAGGAGAGAGGTGTCCTGAGCAGGACCTCAGCTGTGGAACCACGGTTCCTGAAGCAGAACCAGTTCTTGTCTCAAGTGTGATACCAGGGGGCTTCCCTGGTGGTGCAGTGTTTGAGAGTCCGCCTGCCGATGCAGGGGACATGGGTTCGTGCCTTGGTCCGGGAAGATCCCACATGCTGCGGAGCGGCTGGGCCCGTGAGCCATGGCCGCTGAGCCTGCGCGTCCAGAGCCTGTGCTCTGCAACAGGAGAGGCCACAACAGTAAGAGGCCCGTGTACCACAAAAAATGGGAGCTGACACATGAGGACAGAACAGGAGCTTGGTGGGGGGAAAACAAGGGAACATCACAGCTCTAGAATAAGAGTAAGCTCGGGCCACTGCATGCCCATAAGGTATGTTTGTGTGAAAGTGCCCCTTCCTCTGAGTGGACCAGTGAGGCCAGGCACTTGGTGAGCAGAACCCAGCCCCCTCAGCTGGATGCCCTGTGTGGACACAACCTGTACAGTGATACACTGCAAACCTGAGGTGACCCGACAGATAGGGAGAAGGTACGTAACACCTCCTGCTTCAAGTCAGGCTTGGTCTAGTTTTGAATGAGATGGGGTCAGCTAGGGGAGCTGGGGAGAGCAAGGTCTTATACATTTGGCCAAGCCCCTTACCTTCTCAGTGAAAGACATTGATCTTTTCCTGACAAGCAGAGACTAAACATCAGAAAGAGAAGGATGTACTTTAATAGGAGTGAAGAAACTGTTGGCTCTCAAGCACCTCTAAACGAGATGAGTTCTCTCACAGAACTAAGATTTTATACTTTTGCAGTCGCATTGTACTGTAATCCCTTAAGTCTTTAGTGGCTTTTAGAATCATCCCCTTATCGATGTTGAATGCATGTCTCCTTAAAATCCCTACCTGTCTAAGATTTGTTGGCCTTGGCAATAAGGTATGATTCCAAAGTAATGTCTTAAAATGAGGTGTTTAGAAAGGTTAGCCTTACAATGTATGAAAAAGTAGAGAAGTCCCTTGGCAGTTGACCTGCCTCTTCTGAAGTCCAGCTTCCTTACTTCTAAAGTAGATGGGATATCATCCCAGAAACAGAAATAAAAATGCTTATCTTTCTTACTGATACCTGCCTGCTATACAGGGAGGAAAAGTGTCATGTCTACAGTTGTGCCTTAAGACCCTATCTGATACAGGCCAAACCCAGAATGATCCTCCACAAAAGCACAGATTTGATTGCACTGACTCAACACATACCTACCCCAGGAGCCACATGTTGTGTTCCCAGTTGCCATCGCCAGGATAGAGGTCTCCTGGGTGTTTATCATTATTTATCCCGAACCTTCAGTTCAGGCTACTCAGGAGGGAATGATGCAAAGAGTGATTACTGGTCCTCATTTCAATACTTTTTATTATGCTATCCTATGAGATTTTTAAACAAAATTTGCACATTTTTGCAAGAGTACTCAGTATCACTCACTCATTCAGCAGATATTTACTGAATGAATTCTAGCTCCAAACTCTGGGGATGCAGAGGTGAAGAAGAAAGACAAGGTTTCTGCCCTTATGAAGTTTATTGCTCATAAAGACAGAGCTATAAACAAGAAAGAAAAGAAAAATGAGTATCCTGGGAATATAGAAGACTCTATTAGAACATATAATAGAAATTTGATCTGGCCTGCGGATCAGGGAAGACATTCTGTGAACGTGATGTTTGAGCTGAGACCTAGAGTATAAGCAGGAGTTAGTTGTAACTAATAAATATTTATTATGAATTAAGTTAATCTAATTTTAAGGGAGCATCATTTTTTAAAATGTAACTGATTTATTTCTTAATCCTCTAGCTAAGAAAATTTTAAACCACAGCATTTAATATTAAAACTGAAAGTTTCTATAATAAGAGCTGGAGAAGAGAATTGAGATTATGATTCTAGCATAAGAAACCTAAATTAATCAGCATAGCTTTGTTGAGATTTAGACATTATATCAACATGAGGGTGAACTTTGCTCCCTGTTGCCCCTAAAGTTGCATGAAGTCTAAAATAAAAAGCTCTATTTATACAGATGCTTAAATGAATAGATGAGAATTCTGATGTGCGATTCAGTTTATCATTCCTAAGGTCATGTTGGTTTGAGAAGTTCATTCTAATTTCATAAGCCCAATTTAGAAACATCAGTATGGTCTTACAGTCTATGATAAAAAGCAAAATCACAGGAAAATAAAAGTAAATGTCCATGACTTTTGTCTTCCAAAAGGTCAAATGCAGAGAGGGGTCACTCACTCTGCCTACAGGACCTATATGCTGAGACTTGATAACAGTGGTGTGGCCAGTCTTACCAAGGTTAGACAAGGCTTGGTCTTCTGAGGATTTATTGAATGATGAGGAGATGAAGTGCCAGGATAGATTCCAATTTCTGTGGTTTAATTCTAGCTCTGCTTCTTACTGTCTTTACTAGCAGGGCAAATGGATTCACCACCCCAGGGCTTCTCAAGGGATTTTTGTGGAGCTGAAATGAAAGGGCATCCATGAAAGTTGTTACCACACTGCCTGTCACATAAGCAATGTCTTTTCCCCACATGGATACAGTAGACAAAATTATAACAAGGGCCATTCTAGATTGGTTGAAGGCACATTTGCTTTTTGTGATGCCTATCTTGTAGAGTTGATTATGACATGGTGATGATTATCATGACTATAGTGAAGGAGGCCTAGCCTACAGTCTGATAAAGTTTCTTTCTGTTACTTCTAGAATGACCTGATCATTAATTCCCACTAAAATGTGGGGAAAAAAATTAAAGTACAACATATCCTTTGGTCTTTGAGAAAAACCAAAGCTTAGTTTAATTTTTTTTGAATCAAAAATGAAAAATGGGAAACAAGTGCCATTCTTTTCTCAATGAAATGATCACATCTAATTTTGTTGTGAGCATCTGTGTTTGTGTTTAATGGCAAGTGTAATTATGCACCTGCGATGTGCAGCTCTTCTAATTTTAGTAAAATTGATTATTTAGAAAATACATAACAAATTACCCCTTTAAAATGAGTAAATTTAAAGCTGAAGCCTTTATAGCTATCAGATTTCTGGTCTTCTAATTTCATGCAGTAGCTGCACACAGCTTTTATATCCAACAGGACAGCATGGACTCTTTCCAGTACGCTCAGAATCTTGCCCTGTATTCTGCTGAGTTGAGAGTGGCAACAAGCCAGACAGTGCCCCCTCTTCCCTCCCAAAAGAGCCTCACCTCTAGAAAGGACTGTTCAGGGAGAGAGGGAACTTTTGTTCTTGCGTCAGAAAAATAGCCATGGGGCTTAAGAGAACAGACCCTTTTTTGTCTGACTATCATGTTAAAATGTCGTGCCAGTACAACTCAGAGTCCAGATCACTAACTTAGTATATCCCACAGAGTACAACTGTCTAGAGGTAACTCGTGGCTCACAGGAAAGTGTATTAGAGCTCTAGAGACATTTTTTCCCCCAAATCTTATTTCTTTAGGTGTCACATGCCAACTGATTAATATTTTAATAATTTTGAATTAATTGTATCTTGTAGGTTGCTTTAGATTAATTTTGAAACAAGACAAGAAAAAAATTTTTAAGAAAGTATGGAAAAGATGAAGATTTGTTACTAATTCTTACTGGTCAAGTGATTGGAGTTTTCAAATGCAAATTTGGGTGTTGGACAGGAAATAATCAAGTTGAATCACCAAAATAGCAAGGGACATAGCAGTGCAATATGCAAGTAGTAAAGAAAGTGTAGGAGTTAAGCACCGTCTCTCCAGAGAAACATCCTATACTGGAATAGTGGATCTGGATCGGAGAAGCTAATTATGTAAAAAGAGCCCGAGGGCAACCCCTGGCAACTCCTTAATGGGTGCACCTGCTGGGGCTGATGCCCTACAAGGCCTGAAAATATGACCTTAGAACTAAGGAGCTGCTCAAACCTGTGCATTCTGAAACTCTACCCTGTCAGGTGGCTTGGCTTTCCCTGGTGAGCATGCCCAAGGCCAGATCCCTCTGAAGGGTCGCTTAGCCCACCTGAGCATTGTTGAATGTTACACTCAAACATCTTCTCAACCACTCACCTAGTTGCCTTAGAGCACATTTCAAAATATTTTCAATGGAAAAATATAGCTGCATATATTTGGCAGCAAACAGTGTCATGTATATTTCTTAAAGTGTAGGGCATACTTTAAAATTTCCATTAATAATCACTGTACCACAAAGCAACAGTGGTCAGAGGTCACTTTGATATTTTTTTTTGTCTTGAAGTTTTCCTCGCTGTTTCATACAAATACTTGAAAATGTAAGCTTTTTTTTTCAAATTGCTATTGGCATTAATGAGATCTTGCTATGTGTATTTAAGCTGTGTGACTCACAAATTGAAAGCAAATATTTCAAAAAACCTGACTGAAAACTCTTCAGATTTAAAAAGGAATATGTAAACTCAAATTCTTCTTGTATTTGTTCAGTATTCCAGTTCCCTAATCTAAGCTTTAAGTCTCTTTTTTTTTCACCTATGGGAATATATTTTTCATGGAGAATTCTCAAGTTAATCAGAAGTACCAGTTATCAAATAAGATTTATTAGTTCTATTTTTTGAATAACTTTTATTTTAAATGAGGACTAACATTAAACTTAGTATATAATTTTTTGTTTATGTGGATTTTTAAAGAAATGCCATATAGATATGTCATAAAGGCCAAGCATATTTTAAAGGTTATGCCAGTGGAATACAAGAATTGCCTTTCTTATTATGTTCAATATGGAACAGAATGCTAATTGATCTTATTGGAATGATCCTCTTAAAGGTTTTTGGTTTAATTAAACAGTAGTTGTGTTTAATCCACTTCAGATAAAACTTTATTTTTAATTAAATAAGAAAGGCACTTAGCAATCTTGCATGAATTCTTTTCTGAGGAGTTCTTTCAAAGGAAAAAGAAAACACTGATTTCTCCATATGTAAAGAAGAAGTACACCTTTCAAATACCACTCTGCACTTCTCTCTCTTATGGTTCATGGGGCATGTTAACAAACTTTAAAGAAGTTTTGTGCTAATAAGTCCGGCAAATCTGAAATTCCTCTGTAATATTTTAAGTTATTAAAAAGGTTTTTGTGTCATCTTTAGTTAGAGCTTCTCTGGTAATAAGTAGTGAACAGGTAGAATTATCAACTAAGTCACAACTTCAAAATAGTATCCAGACTTTTGCCTGAAAGTGCAGTTATCTTCTTTAATTTACCAAGATTCCATAAGGCAAAAACATCTAATCAAAGCTTGAAAAACAAGGGTGTCAAACAAGTATTTCATATAAAAAATCAGCTTAGTATATTACTACTTTTTAAAATTGTTGTTATGTACTGAATTGTGTCTACCCCGCCCTCAAATTGGTATGCTGAAGTCCTAACCTCTAGTACCTTAGAATGTGACTCTATTTGGAAACGGGGACCCTAAAAATGTAATTAAAGTGAAATGAGGTCATATGTGAAAGCCCTAATCAAATATAACTGGTGTCTTTATAAGAAGAGGAAATTAGGACACAGAGGAAAAACCATGTAAAGACACAGGGAAAAGTCAGCCATCCGCTGACACCTTGGTCTCAGACTTCTGGCCTCCAGGACTGTAAGAAAATAAATTTCTGTTGTTTATGCCACTAGTCTGTGGTACTTGGTTATGACAGCCCTACCAAACGAATACAATTACTGAAACTAGTCAGTCTGTGGCAGGAGTTTTTGAAGTGATGAGGTCTGGGAGAAGTAGAACGATGGTTGGGGTTGTGTGAGAAACTCAAGGAAGGCACGGTCCAGAAGTGCAGGCTGCCACAGCTCATGGGCCCTGGCTGCGCCCTACTTGTTAAGTCGCCTGTGACTCTGCTACTCTAGAAATCAGAATTGGTGCCCTAGTGTTCCTCCCTGGACATAACCTAGAGAGGACAGAAAATGCTGCCTCATTCATGATAAAACCAAATCCCAGAAACTGGCAATCCACAGCATCGCAACAATCTGTCAGATGCTTCAAGATACATGTTTAACTGAATGTCCTTTAAGCCCTTCTATATTATGAATATATAAATACAGACCTAAGAATAAACAGAAATCCAATATACATGCTCTTGGGCTATTTACCATATCCCAGCTATATCTTAGAAAATTGCTTTGCTTAGTAGATAAGATATTTTTAGAACTCTTGATGCATCTGCTCCTTAGGGAAAGCCATTTAACCTCATGTTTAATGCTTATGAAGTAGAGGTTACAAGGTTGGAAGTAAACAAAATAACAAAATTGTAGATAAATGGTTTGAGCTTTCTGACAAATGTAATTTTTTAAAGAATATTACTTGCATTTAGATATGCAAATATGTATATAAAGTATTTCACATATAAGATATTTAAAATACTTAGACAAGAAAAACCCAGACACCTTTATACCATTAACTGGTTGTCTCCTGCATGTGTCTCTTTTCCTAATAATTACGTTGTAGATTTAGAAAGAGGCTTTAAGGTCATCCAAATGAAAAATCAGATGTGATGAGTCAGACCTACCTGATGTTTAGAATCCTTTGAACATAGACTTTATAGACATATAAGCATTGAGCCTGTGCCTAGATAATTCCAGTTACAGGAAACTCCATCCATTGCTAGATTTTTATAATAAGTTGCCCTTGCTTTAAAAAAAACTTCCCTCAGTTTCTAGCCACTTTGTGACCTTCACATTGTAAATAAAGTATGGTAATCCTAGCCAACTCATTTGTCTCTCTCCATACAATTTTTTTTATTTAATAGCTCTTTTATTTATTTTTATTTGTTTATTAAAATTTTTATTGAAATATAGTTGACTTACAATGTTGTGTTGGTTTCAGGTGTACAGCAAAGTGATTCGGATATATATATGTGTGTGTGTGTATATATATATATATATATATATATATATATAATATTCTTTTTTTACATTCTCTTCCATTATAGATTATTACAAGATACAAGATATTAGCTCTTTTAAAATGTGGTCCTCAGAACTGATCACAGTGCTCCGTAACTGTTCTAATCAGTGTGGAGTGAGATGGGCAGAGTGCCCTGTGAGGGTGTCCCTGCCTCTGAGTTTGTAGACATGGACTTGAATTAATGCAGCCCAGCACTAGGGAAGGTTTTCTTATTGTTCTTTCAGTATTATCACACTTTTGGTATACATTACATTTCTTACAGGAAAAAAGAGGAGAGAAGTTATTGCATGTTGTTAGTATACCCCAGCATAAAATTTTAAGATTTTGTTTCCTATTCCAACTGCAGGCTGCCAAAGCAATTCCCAAAGATATACCTGTGATAAAGATCACCTTAGCCTTAGGAAAGTTGAATACTCCCTTTTAGTGAAAGCATTAAGGTAACTTATTTCTATGCTTTTATTTCTATTATTTTTCATGGAATATAAATATATAAGTCTCTGTTTAGAACTTCAGTACAGATGGATATTATATATGCAAATTTAAAATTATACATAAACAATATTATATATATCTAAAGACTGTGTGAATATATATGTATAACTATATATATGCATACATGTATATACATACTTACATATGTACATATAGGACTATTAGAAACCTTTGGAAATATTTTTTGAAGTTTAAAATTTCCAGTAAACTCTCCATTGATTTTTTGTGTATATTTTCATGTATCAGGTTTGCCTAATTGGGCTCTCCTATACTAGATGTTTTATGTGGCAGAATTATAAGTCGTTGAATAAAAGTATAAATTCATAATACCTACTGCAAGTATAATCTACACACATACACATTCTTAACAGTGCCCTTGTTTTGTTTTGGTATTTCTTTATGTAAATTTTTCTCTTGGGTTTTCCTCTAATTTTTTTTCTTGGGTTTTCCTCTAATGTGGGTAAGAAAAATATGCCACTAAACCACTCCTTGTGCCATCTCTTCTTTCTAAATCAGCCACCCCCATTTCCACTAAACATCACCTTGGGAATTGGATGGATGGATGGTTCCATGAAGCTCCTCTTCGTTGTAGAGTGTGTTCTTGATGTCTTTAAGTATTACTTAGCACATACAGATGTAGGCAGAAGGAGTATGACAAGAAATGGAAGCTTTTTCACAACCTTCAACAATTTCCCTGCCCTCATCCCATAAACGCTTCCCTCATCCTGCAAAAAACTACTTTCCTCATAGCTACTGAGATCAAGACAATCTCTCCTAATATCATTTCCCTTCCATTTTATCTCCTCTACCTCAAAGCAACTCTGTAGTCCTCAGCCCTGGCTGCACATTAAAATGACCTGGGGGCGTAAACAAATTCCCGTGCCCAATCTCTGTCCAGATGTATTAGATCAGAATCCCGGAATGGTGCCCCGTTAGTGTCATTTTACTGAAGCTCCCTCAGTCATGCTAATGTGCAGACAAGGTTGGAAATCACTCATGGTCGCAAATTTATCTCGACTACAAGAATCTTTGACCCCTTTCTTTCTATTTCAATAGAATAGGACTCTTCCTTCTTATCAAGACTTAACTTTATCAAGGATTACCTTTATCAAATATCCTTTTTTTTAATCAAGGATCCTTTATCAAGTATTACCTCTGATTACACCCCCTACCTCATCTGATTCTTCAGTTATATGCAACCTGAGAAACAGGTTGAGTCTCTCACTTCTTCCTATTCATTATCTACAAAGAAGATTAGGTATCTCTTAATTCTAGAAAAATATAACTCAAAGCATAATCCTTTATTTCTTTTCCCTCCACCACCAAAAGATAAATTTCATCCCATTCACTTCCTCAACTTCCGTCACTGCTAATTCTCTTTCCTTCCAAAGGTGGCCACATCTTGCCACTTCTCTCCCCATCAGTTACCATGTGGCATGTCCAGACAGAAATGGTACTTAACTTGGACAAAAATCCAAAAGCAGTAGAGCCAACCTAATGTGCTTATATAGGACACCAGGATTTTTTCAGGACATATTACTTGGGTTTACTTGGTTCAGAGACCAATAACCAACATAACAAAGAGAGTTTCTTTATGTATGACTTTATTATGATGTAAGCCAAGATTCACCAAAAATAGGTAATTCTACAGTTAAATTGAATTGTGTTTTCCTAAACAATAACACTGATCCTAATATTAACTTCATTGCTTCCTCATTAGATAATTGATGGTATTTAGCCATATTAGGCTAAGAAAATATTCAATCTTGGTTTTGCCCAGAATATTTTACAATTTATTATTGTCTATTTTTCAATGGTAATTTTCTTACATATGTATTTAATCAATGCCCATTATGTGCTGTGCTAAGCACTTTATGTATACAATTGCATTTAATTTTCAGAATAGTCTTATAAGGAAAGGTTTTGGAAACTGAGGACCAGATAAATAACTTGCTCAAGGCCACATGACTAATATATAGTAGAATTAAGATTCAGATTTACATGTCCAATTCTAAATCATATTGCCCTTTCCATTATAACTCACTACATTTCCCAAAGACAAGATTTAGGAACCACTGACAGATTTTAAGTCAAAGAGTGACATGTTATATTTGCATATCAGAATGTTTAGTCTGTTAGCTGTGTGAAGGATGAACTGGGAGGATAGAGACATAAGACAGGAAGACAAGTTAGGAAAAAAAATTGTAAAGGTAAGTGGAAGATAATAAGGCCCTGAGTGTAGTAGAGGCAGTAGGAGTGGGAATTGGCAGGGAGAAAACTGGAAGAGCAAATTAAGAGTTATAATTAGTAGCCCTGCATGACAGTAGTATATAAGATTGTTTTTACATGTCACCAGGTAGTTTCTGAGAAAGCAAATCTTAATTTGGAAAAGAACATGGAGGATTATTCTTGGGACACCTAAGTTCATATAAAACATGGTAGTAGAAATGCCCAGCAGGTAGACTAAAGTGATTTAAATGTTGTCTACAGTTAGGGGAAAGCAAACTAGAATTTGAAAGTTCCTAGCAAATAACTTCACAGAGGGTTAAATTCCTCAAGAAGAATGTACAGCATGAAAAGAGAAGAGGGTCAAAGGCAATGGACACCAGTGCTACAAAGCGTCTTCAGGATCTATCGCTTTTATTCCACTCCAGTTCCTATTTTCTAGGTACAGGCTCGTATTACCTGTGCAATATACTATTCATTAATTTCTCCAGTTTTTTACTACTTTCTTCTCATCCTGCTCCACTCTCTATCTCTATCTAGTATGCACTTGACTATCAGATTAATTATCTCACTGATCAGAATGTTCAGACTCTCTTTCAAAGTCTTCCCACCTGTCCAGATTTACATTCTAATGCTAGTTCATGAGTGTTTTACACTTAATCAAAATGGACAGTGTCCCAGAAAAATCTCTGGGCATTTTCCATCTCCATGTTTGGATTATGCTTTACCTTTTGGAAGGATACCAACTACTCCATAAAAACTTCTTATAACCCAGATAGGAGCAAGTTTTCCTTCTCTGAATTCTCATAGCATGTGTTTGAAGATTGGTATATTTATTATTTCTCTCTAATTCAACAATTGTTTTGAACACTTGTACCACAGGTTCTTCTAGGGGAATAAACATGAGAGACATAGACCTTACTCTCTAGGCGTTTATAATCCAGTAGGATCTTTATTTGTGGATACTCATATAGTAACCAACACATACTGTTTTATATGATAATGTCTTTATATTGTACAAACATAAACTAATATAATCTAGCCTGAGTTCAAATGATACCAGAGCTAAAGCAAGATGCTCTCACATGAGTCATTTTGAACCTAAATATTAAGACCTTTTATTCATTGAAGTCCTTAGTAGACAACATATCAGGATAGCTGCAGCTGTTTAATTGGTTTTAAGATAAGTATTTGGAGATGATTTTTTTCTAATTCATAAAGAAAATTACAGTTAGAAATAATCAAATAAAAATAAAATTAGCTGTGGCTAAAACAAAATATAGTAAGAAATATTTCTGAAAAAAGAACTGATAAATTTAAGCCAGGAAAATTGAATTTAGTAGAAATGCCCCCCCCAAAAAAAGACACAGTGGCAGCAGGTTAAACACTATAATTTTATATGAAAAATAAAAGATAAGTGAATTGAATTTGTTGTAAAATTTATTTAAGGAAGAATTGATCCAATAAAATAATTTGAAGAAAATAAAAAAGAGAAACATTTTCTCTGAAAAGAAAACTGATTAAAGAATTAAACTGGCTCAAAGCAATTTACTGCAGAAAATGCTTTCTTATAAAAGCGTCAATGTTAGCATAATTCTGATGAAATATTTGAATTCAAAACATCTGTGGGATCAAAACAGGAATCTTATATTCTACAAGAGTGATACCATGCAAAATTTAGTGTGCATATGAATCACCTGGGCATCCTGTTAAAAGGCAGATTCTGAGTCAGTACATCTTGGAGAGAGGCCGGATACTCTGCAGTTCTAACCAACTCTCAGGTGATGCCACTTTGAGTAGAAGGGGACTAGAGACCTCACTTTGAGTAGAAAAGTACTAGGATTTCTCATGGAATCGAATTTATATCTTCATCAGGCAACTAGACCAAACTAATAAGCCATTGCTCAGTCTCAATTTTTTTGAGAAAATCTGATTAACGCAGTTTGAGTGAAGCGGCAAAGGGTAAAAAGGGCACATAGTAAACTCATGGTGGCAAAAGCCCAGTCTTTTGCATATAGTTACAAAGGAAGGGACAACTCCTTTTCTTTAATAAACATGGTTTTGCTGAATACTGAATGTTGAATGTTGTGTTGGCGTGTAATATGGTATGTAGTTGTGTCAGCCATCTTGGGATATTGAAGGAAGCCAGTTGAAGGGATAAAATCAATATTCTGAAGATGGTAGGGTGACAAAAGTAGGAAGCACTTGTGTCTTTGGTGAGGCTAATGAGCCCCTCAATTAACTAATCCTGGAGCAACCCGATTTTAAGACTTCATGTTATGTGAAATAATAAATTTCATGATATAGTTAAGCCATTATGGATTAAGTTTTTCAGGCACTTAGAGCTCAAAGCATCACACAGCTAGAAGGTAGCAGGTTCATGATCAAAACCCACAGATTATGACTCCCTGTTCAGTCCCTTTCTTCCTCCTCCAGGTTTTGCCACGCTGCCTTATAGTATATCACCACTGCAATAAACTACAAAGTGACCAGGTTCTGAACTTAAACATCTATACTCTGAAAAGTGCCTGGCTCAGGGCATTAGGTATGGTGGGTGCTTAGCACATAGACATTAAATGAATGAATAGTGATTGAAAATTTGAGGTATTATAGGAGTTTATTAAAACATTTTTTTTGGCTATACTAAATAATGTTTGATTTAAAGTAGACTGTTAAGAATAATTTTAAAGGACTATATTGTACTTTAAAAGTGATTGAAAATTAATTAACACAGGATATTTCCCAGAAAATAGCTGCAATACCTTTGAGAATCATATACTGTGAAGAGTCTTAGTTATAGCATGCCTGAGTCAGGCCAATTAGGAGTAAAGTATAGTTACAGATTTTGCATTGCCTCTTAGAAGGTTTGCCTGGTATAAACAACAAGGCTAATCTGTGTGGAAATAATCGCTAAATCCTGGAAACTGGGTTATAGGCCATCATTGACAGCTCAGAGCAAGTAAAATTTTAATGTACCTCATATAAATGAAAACATTAAAATTAATTATTCAAATTTAATCTGCTTTTCAGTTTTACAGAAAGATGTAAGTTTAAATTGAACAATGCTATTGGGTCATTTGAACTGTAATCTTGCAAGTGATATAAATATTGAAATAATTTTTCAGGTTTTCTCTTTTTTGGTTGATAATGGAATGATTTGTCATTTTGCCCTATATTAGCTACTAATTGGGTCCACAGTATACAATAAAGAAGAAAGGCCTAATGAGACAGGTTAATAGGAACCTTGACACCCAACTGTTTCTTATACAGAACACATCTCTTCAGCTTCAAATTTGAATACAATCTAAATAGTCAAATACATTTTTTGCATTTACATTTAACATGTTATTACAGGGCGTGTGAGGCAGTATTCAGGCAAATAGCCTATACTTAAACATTTTGTGCAATCTTGAAATTGTTAAATCATTATAAACATTCACATCAAAATATTGCTTAATAGCTATCTTATTCCAAAGGACAAGATTTTATGATACGTTACTAGTACTTGGACTAAATTTGTGCTATCCAATATCTATTTGTTCTTGAACTCATATAGGACTAAAATAAACTCAAATATTTACAAAAGGTACTTAATGTTCCACTCCATACATTACTGTATGATATAAAAGGCATAAATAATTTCCACAATTTACTGTCTTAGAATATAAAGAATGAATTTGTTAGTCATTTCTTTAGCTCATTTTTAAAATCCACTTATTTTCTCTTCCAATTTTATTATTATTTATCTTTAGTTTTAATGCACTTCTTTTGCATTGGACATTTTTCTCCTTTTTAAAAATTTTTAAAATATTCCAATGTATTTTTATTGAATGAGTCTTTAAACTCCATAGTGCTTTACAGTTTTCAAAAGTTTCATATACATGATTTCATATAATCCCATAATAACATTTTTTTCTCCTTGATTTACTTTTAACTCTTTTTAAAAATACAAGTAATTTTTTTCCTTATTCTACCTAAAAGTAGAAACTGTTAGCATGTACACCATGACTGTTTACTGGTATACTTATGTAGTCTTTTAGTAAAGAAATGTAAAAGAATTGGAAAGATATTTCTCTAATACAATTCTTCTAGAGGGGAAGATGATTTATGTATATATTTAGACCTTTCCCATCAAATATTACTGTTCTTGTTGAGAGAAGCAGCTAGTTATATAGAGAGATGAATCACTGGGACAGATGTCATTACATGGGATATGTGTTTGCATGTTTGTGTGTGCGTGTGTCTGTGTGTGTGTATATGTGTATAACCAACTTGTTACATCCCATTGCAAAGTTAACCATATCGAGGTCAAGATTTCTTTAAAAGAGAATGACCACTTTAACCCTGTAAAAATTATTCCTCTAAAAGTCGAAGAGATGCAAAGAAGGATTGATTTTAAATAGTCAATAAACCCGTTCCCTTGTAAATGTAACCCCCTCTGGACTTATCTCAATGGCTGCCATTTAGATTGCTAGATTGTAATAAGAAATGAGTTTGACCTGACATTTTATTCCTTAATTCAGCAAACTATCTCTGGAGAAATGGCCCATGAGAAAGCAATCTTCTTAATCCATATTTCCTTTGGGTGAATATAAATTTGAGTCATTCCCGATCCATTCAAGTATCCTAAATTATTAAAGGAATTAATAGCTGAGTATAAGGCTCAGATGAGGGTGAAATCTGTTGTAGGCATCTAAGAAGTACCTCTCTGTATATGTAAAAGGTATATTGTATATTGTACCAAAACAGCATTTTACAAAGCATTATGTTTAGAAAGCTAATAATGAAGGAAATACATGAGCTTGTAAAAGGAAAGCCTTTTTTTTCTGCACAAAGTTAAATCTACAGTTTAATACACTAATACACATAAATATCAGGGAAGGGCCATTAACTGCAATGTTCCCCACGCTGATTTAGCCAAGGAGCCCTTTGGTTGCAAAGCACTTTTGCCAGCCCATTGCTCTGTGGAGTAGCCCCAGGACCTCCCAAGGAGGTCTTACCAGAAAGCTAGACTAAATTAGAACACAAGTTCCAAGGACTCAGGAACAGAACCAAAGATTCAGCTAGAACCAGCATGATCAGCCTACTTTGGGCTTCTTTTTCAAATTTATGTTGCTAGCAAATCAGATGAAATTAGGCCTTGCATATCCAACCCTTCACTTGTAATTACTTAAAAACCCAAGAAAGGTGTGTTAGACTCCCTGTGTTATATCCCTCTTCTGCATTTTAAGAGAGGAATAAGAGTCTTTGCAATATACATTATAACCAGCCCCAGAGGCAGAGTTTCCCTTTACCTTTTGGAGATTTGAAATTTTGTAATTCCAAAGTTAATAACTTTCTAACACCACAGGAGAAAGGCTTGCCTCAGAAGACCCGAACAGTTCTTTGAATGGGGAACCTTATGAGCTTCCCCAGTTACTCCATCTGAAGGTAGAGGACATCATAAGGAGTGAGTGAGAGAAGCCAGGTACTGATGGTACCTTATGATTCTTGGGAATAGAACAAGGTTGAGTGTAAGGACAAATGTGAGAGTCAGGACAGCAGTAGAGAGATTCACTGAGCATTTCATTCATGCCGCTCTTGCCTACCAGTTTGTTAAACTCAGAGAGATTAGAGGAGCCAGACATGCCTCTTGTCATTAAGGGAATTAGTCGGCTTGGGGAAATAAGGGTTAAAAATATCAGGAAGTTTTCGTAGCCATCACTGCTTCATGAATCTCAACAGGATTTGTATGGTTGCCTAATAAAGCAGATGCTGCACTGAGGCAAAGGTTTTAGAAAAATATCAGATGTAAGAGTCTCATATCATGTTGCTGCAAAAGGCATTATTTCATTTTTTTTATGGCTGAATAATATTTCATTCTATATATACACCACATCTTCTCTATCCATTCATCTGTCAATGGACATTTAGGTTGCTTCCATGTCTTGGCTATTGTAAATAGTGCCACTCTGAACATTGGGGTGCATGTATCTTTTCAAATTAGAGTTTTTGTCTTTTTCAGATATATGCCCAGTAGTGGGATTGCTGGGTTGTATGGTAGTTCTATTTTTAGCTTTTTAATGAGCCTCCATACTCTTCTCCATAGTGGCTGTATCCATTTACATTCCCAACAACAGTGCAAGAGGGTTCCCTTCTCTCCACACCCTCTCCAGCATTTCTTGTTTGTAGATTTTTTGATCATGGCCATTCTGACCACTGTGAGATGATACCTCATTGTAGTTTTGATTTGCATTTCTCTAATGATTAGTGGTGTTGAGAATCCTTTCATGTGTTTGCTGCCAATCTGTATATCTTCTTTGGAGAAATGTCGATTTAGGTCTTCTGCCCATTTTTGGATTGGGTTGTTTGTTTTTTTGATATTGAGCTGCATGAGCTGCTTGTATATTTTGGAGATTAATCCTTTGTCTGTTGCTTCATTTGCAAATATTTTCTCCCATTCTGAGGGTTGTCTTTTCGTCTTTTTTATGTTTTCCTTTGCTGTGCAAAAGCTTTTAATTTTCATTAGGTCCCATTTGTTTATTTTTGTTTTTATTTCCATTTCTCTAGGAGGTGGGGCAAAAAGGATCTTGCTGTGACTTATGTCATAGAGTGTTCTTCCTATGTTTCCCTCTAAGAGTTTTATAGTGTCTGGCCTTACATTTAGGTCTTTAATCCATTTTGAGTTTATTTTTGTGTATGGTGTTAGGAAGTGTTTTAATTTCATTCTTTTACATGTAGCTGTCCAGTTTTCCCAGCACCACTTATTGAAGAGGTTGTCTTTTCTCCATTGTATACTCTTGCCCCCTTTATCAAAGATAAGGTGACCATATGTGCATGGGTTTATCTCTGGGCTTTCTATCCTGTTCCCTTGATCCATATTTCTGTTCTTGTGCCAATACCATACTGTCTTGATTACTGTAGCTTTGTAGTGTAGTCTGAAGTCCAGGAGCCAGATTCCTCCAGCTCCGTTTTTCTTTCTGAGGATTGCTTTGGCTATTCGGGGCCTTTTGTGTTTCCATACAAATTGTGAAATTTTTTGTTCTAGTTCTGTGAAAGAAAGGCATATACTTTTTTTTTTTTTTTTTTTGCCATATGCGGGCCTCTTACTGTTGTGGCCTCTCCCGTTGCGGAGCACAGTCTCTGGATGCACAGGCTCAGCAGCCATGGCTCACGGGCCCAGACGCTCCGCGTCATCTTCCTGGACTGGGGCATGAACCCGTATCCCCTGCATCAGCAGGTGGACTCTCATCCACTGCGCCACCAGGGAAGCCCCAAGGGCATATACTTTTGAACAGTAAGGTCTGGGTATGAATTCACATTCTTCCACGAAAACTTTTAACTCCAGATAGCCAGATTAATCTCATTTAGGTAATGTTTTCCTCAGCTCTTTATTTATAATTTTTGAAAGAAGATATCTGCTAGCTCCTTCAGAGGATCCTTGAGAGGATTAAATTTGGCTTTTTATATAAGAGAAGAGTTTAGGGTAGTTTCAAGACTCCTGTTGTTAGTTCTCTCTATGACCACCACCCATCTTGACTCACACTTTGTTTCTATAGTAGCAGTTGGGTAGCCTTCAGCAAGAAGTATAGCAATCCAAGTGGAGGAAATAACTTTACTGCAAATGGATTACATGTGTCCAGACAGCAGAGACTATAGGTATCACACCTTTACTGTAATAAATTCCACAATGCTCTTGTTTGTTTGAAGTTTTCTTTGTTTCCAACATAATATTTTGAGCCCTTATAGCATCCTGTATTTCTACCTTTCCTTAAGCCAACTATAAAAATGTTTATTTATTATCCTTGCAAAATAATAAGCTTCAGAAGTTCAGGGATTCTGGCCTGCTGAGGTGTAGTATAAAGCAAAGTAGATCAGAATTCAGGGGGCCCCCATTTTAGTCTCAGCCCCACCAACAAGTACAGAAATCTTTGGCAGTTTCTCAGTATCTTTATTTTTTTAAATAAGAAGGATGGACAAATAATCTGAAACCTTTTCAGCTCTAATAATCTTAGGACTTTTAAACCATCTGTTATCTCATATATTCTTAACACAAAGCCTTTACACTCAATTAATATCTGTTGAACTAGATGAATTACAGCACCTGTCAAATATGAAATACAATATGGAATATAAATTCAGAACATTAATTTCCACACATTTCACAACACTGGGATCAGAAAAGACTTTAGAGGAAGAAGGGAAATAAATGAGATAAGCTTTATTAGAGCTAACCAGGGTTTTGGTGTGCATGAAGATAAACTAGACTTATGTCCACCTTTGGCTTAAACATTCTCCTTTGGCTACAAATCTCATCACATGCCGTTTAGAGCAAATTTGCTGTATGAACTGTAACACACACGGTAATAAACAGATTTAACAGATGACAAAGGTATAGAAGAAAAGTAGTTCTCTAGAAAAGCTGTACTTCTAAATAAAAACTCTCAAGGCTGTGCCACAATTTTAACATTTACTTCTTAAGAGAACTTCTGCTATTCATATGAATCTTTTCATTTCTTAAAGGCTTCTCAGCCTGGTTCATTTTTTTAATAGAAGTTCCATGAGTTTTTTGTGCTGATGCAAACCTTATTTTCCTCACCCTATTTCAACACCAGCCAGCCATCTTCCTATGCATGTACTCTTGAGATATTTCTCACTATAAGTTGATGATATACATTATTATTTGCTTCATCTAAGCCAAGGGATTTTCTTCATACCATACAGAGAGTTTTGTTAGGAAAACATGCATTTTTGGTATAAAAATAATCTTTTTTTAAATTTTCATTTTAGGAATCAAATACTCTTATTTACTTGATTCCAAGTTCTTTTTTGCAACCTTTGGAGAAAAAATGGGTGACCTATACCTAGAAAAGAAACTTAGGAGTAAATTCTAGAATGAAGGTATGGGTCTGTGCTAAAATATTGGCCTAAGAACCAGAGTCTAGCATTTCAGTCTGAGCTATGCCACCTGTTAGGGAGTAGTCTTACTTACTTCCCCTTTGGAGTAGATGAGTTGTACCATTTATCCAGCTCTAACATGCCTTTGTATTATTGTGATGTACCTGCTTTTCTCTTCAACCTAGATTTTTTTCCCTTCAGAAGTGCTTCACTCACAAAGAGTGTTTTCACTTCTCAGAAAGCCATGCTTACGAAGCAGTCACTAGCTCTACCCTGTTGGGTCCAAAGTGTACCACATACTAAAATCACTCTTCAGCTCATCGAAGTGACCTAGGTCATTCATCTGTAAAAGAAGAACAGTACATTTTGTAATCATCAGAAGTAGCAGGTCTACAAAACTGCTCTATGGTACAGAGGTCACTATGCACTCTGTCCTGCCTCCTTCTGTTTTTAACTGCAAATCTTATTGTAGCCAAGATGCAGGACACAATGATTTCTGGTATTATTTGGTTATCCAGAGCTCCTTATCTGTTCTTCAGTTAGCCAAACCCACAGCCAGCTGACCCACAGACAGAGAAAAGTAGTTTCCTTGGTTAGTTAGGTAGTTAGCTAATTTTTCTTTCCTTTTCTTTTTTTTTTTCTCTTTGATTCTTGTTAAAGCAGCTTTTCATTTCACATTATACTTCATTAGAGAGTCTAATTTTTAGTCACAAATGTGATCAAAGACTTTTCTAAAGTGAGTTAACTGTTCTAGACAACTGATATGACAGTTATGTGCTCTCAGAAGAATAGTGAAAGTAGCACATTGAAAAATCCTGTTAAGCATAATGGAGTCAAGATTTTTTTTAACCAAATGAAATATTACCATACAGAGTAGATATAGAGCTGTCCAATTATTAGGGTTGAAGATTTTGAAGGTTAGAAAGTCAAAAACAATATCTGTAGATGTGGCTGATTTTAAGGTACATCATGACTCATTAAAAACAGAGAAAGAACAAAATAGCTTTCAGTTTATTACAATTCAGTCTGTATGATGTAACATCATTGGATTGGCTAACTTTTCAACCAGATTGATTCAGTACTTCAGCATTTTGTTAATTCCACTTAAGAGTTATGCCCAGAAAACAGGTTAGATTTACAAAATATTTTGTTCCAGAAGATATATTTGTATATTTTGCATCATTTGACTTGGGTTGAGCATGTACTTTAAACTTCACCTTCTATACACCACATTCTTCTTTCTTCATTGCTGAATCCCAGCCTTCAGAACCATGCTTACCATGTGGTCAGCATTCAGTAAATATGTGTTAAATGAATGAAAGAAAGAATGAATAAGTGAATGATGTGTTTATCTGATATACGTCAACATTTCTTCATTTAATATATTAACAATCACTACCCACAAAGAAGAATCTCTGTGCTTGGCAGAATAATATTCCTGAAGCCTTTTGATAAATATCAGATCGTTTCAGTCTTCATGATTAAAGAATTCTTAAAAAAAAAAACTAAACTATCAGCCATTCCAGCTCTTAATCAGCCCTGCTGTAAATCACAAACCATGCTTAGCACTTCAACTGTGAATTCATAATAGAATGGTTCCTTTTTGTAGTGAACAATACCCCTTATTGTTTTTAGAGTAAAGGTTTGAAATTTAATTTTGAAGTTCCCTTAATGTATATTATACTAGTATATGAGACTACGTTAAAATGGAAGATGTACTTTTTAAGCTTCTGTTATTAGAAATAAAATTAGCATAATAGGTTAAAAATCCTTCCCTGAAAGCATGGAAATGTTTTCTTATCATTTAAAAATTATATTTGTAAAGCAATTTAAAATGTTTTCAAATTCTTTAAATCTGCCAGCCATATGTTCTTTAATTAGAAGGAAACTCTAGTAAGGTTCGAAGTGCACATTTTATCTGAACACAGTAAAAATCTTCATATAAATGGAAATGTACCTAATAGATTTTATATATTCAGTTAGAGTCATGGAAAATGAAAGCTATTTGTAGAGTAATGAGCTTGGCTTCTTCAATTGGGAAAAAAATTAAATCATATCTGGAAGGATTTGGAATTTCTTTGATTACTTTATCATCTCTTTCAGTAGGTTAGGATAGAGTAATTATAATTTAAAAATATGCCTTAAACCATGGATAACAGCAAATTGAGAAAGTGTGTTTACAGTTACAAATGGAATGCTTTCAATTCAATGGGAAGCTGGTCCACTATGCTCAAAATCTGTGTAATTTTTTTAAATGCAATTTTTTTTTAAAAAGCTTTGGTACAGTCAATATTAAACAGGCATTATTCCAAATGCCATTGGACTGTATTTCTAATGTGAGCATGAACATTTGTTTAAATCCAAACAGTTTGTTTTATTGAATTGATATTTGTGACTTGAACTCAGAATGAGGTCAATGTATTGATACTTGGACTGTACCCTGTCTGGTGACACTCCTGTAGGAATTAACCAATTGCAGTGGTAGGCAGAATGCTAGGATTTCCATAGAAGTTATCTTTGATCTCCACAAAAACTATGAAAAGTAAGTCTCATCATCACTATTTACAAGTCAACAAAGAAAAAAAAAAACCACAGGTTTGGAGAGGTAAGTAGCTTGCCTAAGATCACACAGTTAGCTAATTAAGGGCAGACATGCTATTCTAGCCAGTCCAAGTCCTAGTCTGTCTAACTCCAAATCACATCCTCTTCCCTCATCTATCATGCTGGTTCTTAAGGGAACCCTCCCTGTCAGGCCTTCCTTTTTCAATTCTTCCTGAAAAGATGGATATGAATAATTACAGTTTATTCAACCAACATTTACTGAGTACATTCCATGTGCTGGGCATCATGGTAAGCACTGGGAATAAAGGGAAGACTCAGATGCACCAAATCCCTACCCTCATGGAACTTATACTCTAGCGGAGAGGATGCCAATTAATCAACGAAGAATTTAAAATAATGATAATGCCAGGTAGTGAGAAATGCCATAAAGTAAATGCCAAACAGGGCAAAATTGGTAAAATTGAGTGAGGGTGCATGTGCATATGTGTGCATGCATAGAAGTGGGGCTGCTATTTTAGTAGGATAGTCAGAGGGGCCACCTTTTTAAAGACTTGAGGTTAGAATAGATACTTGAATGAAGTGAGGAAGCAAGGCTTGCAAAGTAAGTTCTTGGGGAGAAAGGCAAAAGCTAAGGCTCTAAGGCAGGAATAAACTGGTGTACTAGAGAAAACAGAAGAAGAACACCATGGTCAGAGCAGTGTAAACAAGTCAGACACACGTGTAGTTGAGGTTGGAAAGGTGGGCAGGGCGCATACCACACAAGGCCACCCGCTTTGCTTTGTGTGTGATGAGAAGTCACTGGAGACTCTAAACCAGGAGGAAGGAATCTGAGCCATGTATGGTTTTTAAAGATGATATTGGCAGCTATGAAGAGGACTGACTATAGAAGGGCAAGAATAAAAGCAGTGAGACCATTTAGGATCATCTAAGAGAACAGCACAGTACTCAAATGAGAGAAGATTTTGAACTTGGGTGACAGCAGTGGAGATAAGAAGTAGAGGGCCTCTGATTAAGTTTTGAAGGTGGACTTATAAAGACTTGATAGAGTGAATGTAGTGTTTGAGAGCAAAGAGAAATCAAGCATGATTTCTAAGTTTTTGGCTGATTACCAAGATAGGGAAGATTAGGAGAAGAGCAAGTTTAGCATTTTGTGGGTCTGTAGTGGATGGTGATGTAGCTGACTAAAGAAGTGTAAGGACACAGATGATGTGAAATATCATTAAAGGCAAAGGCAATGTTACACAAAGCAGTTGGTAGCACAACAGGCTACAGTCAAGAGACTTGGCTCTGCCAGCGCCCCAGAGTTTTTGCTGGAGCATAGATGAAACCTCCCACACTGAGATGTGATATAAAGCCATTTTCGGGGAGGCTTGCTGACTCCCATTGCACACATGACCCCCACCCTGTTCTGGAGACTCTTGTTATGTGCCACCTTGTCACCAGGGTAGATTTACTTTTGACTGAAGTCTAGGTCTGTTTCCCAGAAGCACTCCTGGCTGCCTCAGGCTTCAAGTGTAGCTGAAATTCTCTCCTGTAGGGGAGAATGTGATTGAATGTAAGTGTGAATTGCCACTTAGACATGCATTTATAAAACCCCCAGTGCTAGCAGATCCCAGATATAATCAATGCATGAAGAACATGATAGAATTAGCAATACAATGAGGGATATTATATATGTAAATGACAAAGAATACTTACTCGAGAGAATGCCTATGCTTTGTAAACTGAGAAGCACAAAACAGTATACAGCATTACTAACATTAAATAATACCTGTGAAACTAGACAAGAATATGAAAGAAACTGTACCTTACACTTGTAAAAGCAACTACAACCACACATTTAAATTTTGAAGGAAATAGAACCTGTCCTGGAAAGGTAATCTGGAAGAATTAATAATATGTTTGAAGGAGAGGACAATGTAGTACAGTAAACGAAGACAAAGCTGGAGAAAATGAACAGCCTGACATAGTAGGAGTGAAAAGTACAAGCAAAATGTTACAAAGAATGAGATTATATGAGTAGAAAGAATGATTGTTATAAAGTCCCCGGATTTCTGCAGGGAGCTCAGTTTTGTGCTCTATGATGACCTAGATGGGTGGGATGGTGGGGAGGGAGGCCCAAGAGGGAGGAGGTATATGTATACATATAGCTGATTCACTTGGTTGTACAGCAGAAACTAACACAACATTGTAAAAGCAACTATACCCCAATTTAAAAAAAAAGAAATGCACGTGAGGTAATTGTAGGAAAAGGTTAACTTGATATAGAAATAGAAAGTCATACCCTAGTATTAAGAAAGAGGAAGAAATGGGAAGCTCGGATGTTAAACTTATATTTCAAACACAACCCAACCATGCACGTGAAAATAAGTAGTCAGTGAGTTCCTGGGAGGCAGGGACCTCGCTGTAACAAGCATGAGTCTTGGCATCTGCCAGACTGAGTCCCAGGTAGCCCATCCGCTTGCTGTGTCACTTGCGGGAGCTGCCTAACCTCACTATGCTCAGTTCCCACCTTTTTGGAATAGGGATAATTACGCCTGACCTAACGAATTGTTGTCCATGAAATAAATAACAGGATAGAACTTGACCCTGTGCCTGAATTGGTGGTAGTGGGCTGGCATCTGGGCCAGGGCCAGCTCCAGGGTCAGGGTCAGGGCCAATGTGGTGAAAAGAAAGACTGCATGTGGCATTGATGACCATCCTGCCTGGTCAGTAGAAAAGTTCTCCATTCTCATCACTTCAGGTATCTGATTCTGGTTGTAGTTTTCAGCAATTCCTAGAGACCTTCCAGTTTCCAGCCATCTAATTCCCCTTTATAAAGGCGCGTGTGCTTTTATAAAGGCTCACTTTGATGTGTGTGCAGCAGCCTATTCATGACAGTGTTTTTCACTCTTGACATTTCTCAATGTCATTAAGCTCACAAGTTCTTAACTCAAATGTTAGCCTCATTAAATGAAATATTCATCGACCTATAATTTTGCTTAATAACCTGACAATAATGTTAGCATGCTCAGATTATTTCTACAGATGATCATATCACAGGTTGATAGTGACTTCGATGTGTTAAAGATATTTGTTATTCAAAACAAAGGCTTAATAAGGCCCAGGGAGTGAAAACACCAACTCTTCAGATTGCAGTCTGAATCTTCCAAGTTCAGAAAGAATGTCAGGAGATCCCACTGGCTCCTTCTGTTCTTGGCCCTAAATCAAATGATCATCAGGTTATTGATGATCACTTCCATAATTTCCCAGTTATGATATTTGTATAATATGAACAAAGTCAAATGGATATAAGCCTCATGAAGCAGATTTTTATCAAGAAAATGGCTGTCTTTATTTTTCCTATTTTGGCCAAAAGTTTAAAATGAAACAAACAAAAAAAAGACAACCGGAGGGGGCCCACCGAGTTCAGATATGTATATTTAACAATCCCAGATGCAGCTTTTTAACATGAGACTCCAAGATATCCCCTCTCTGCCTTGCCATTAATAGTCAACCAACTATTCATTACCTTCATTTTTTTCACATTCCTCTCATCTCCTGCTCACTCTTCTGCCCCATCACTTTGAAACTTTCAGCAAGATCATATCAGCAATCAAGATTTTACAGTTGACGTAGGAAGTTCCTTCTTGTGGAAATAATATGTTCTCTTTCTTCTAACCTTTTGGCTAATCCTTTCTGGTATGTTTTTAGGGATATTCTTTCTGTTGCCCAGTACTCCTTCTTCTGCCTCCTCTGCCATTCAAATTCCATGCTTCCCTGGGTAACACAATCCACTCTTAATCCTTTGTCAACAACTCTATTTTGATGACTCCCAAATTTCTAGCTGTAGACCCCCATATCGAAATACTACTAGATAATATCACTTGTATGTCCTCAGATACCTTAAATTCAACATGCTCGACCAGTTGCTTACCTTTTCTATCCAAATTCAATCCTTATTTTCAGGGATTGGGTCCACCAACTACCCAAATGCCCAAGCCAGAAATTTAAGAGTATCTGTGATTTCTCCTTCTCTCATACCTACACCCTCTTGGTTCTCTGTATTCACTTAGTCACTAAATCTGTTCACATTTTTCATATTACTATCCCATATATGTGTGTACTTTTTCCCACCCTCATTGCCACTGTTTAGTCGAAGTATCATCATTTTTCCCTTTAACTGCTACAGTAGGCTTCTAAGTGGTCTCCCTGCTTCAGTACTTGCTCTCTG
The DNA here is from genome assembly GCF_949752795.1 of Hyperoodon ampullatus. NCBI lineage: Eukaryota > Metazoa > Chordata > Mammalia > Artiodactyla > Ziphiidae > Hyperoodon > Hyperoodon ampullatus. The sequence continues at coordinate 108,977,640 of NC_136917.1, forward strand.
CCAAAAATGTCTCCATATAACAGCTGAGGGGATCATACTAAAATACAAAACCAGTGCTCTTCATCATTATCTTGTAGAAGGCCCAACTCCTTTATATAGCATTATCTATCTATCAGTATCCAACCTCTGCACATTTCTCATGCCTCATTTCCAGTGACATTTAATGGGACATTAAACTCTGCCTCCTGCCCATACTAACCAGTATGTGCCTGCAGTTCCCGGTACAGGACAGATTCGTCCTCCCTCCAGCCCTTTGCCAATGTTGTTTCCTCTGCCTGGAAGGCTATCTTCCTGCCTGTTCACTTGGCTGCTTACAAGTTGTCTTCCAGAACAGTGCTTCTCAAACTTTCCTATACATACAAATCACCCGTAGGTCTGGTTAAAATACAGATTTGTTTCAATGGGTCCAGACTGGGCACAAGATTCTGTATTTCTAAAAAATGCTTCCGGATGATGGCAACAGTCTGGTAGATGACACTCCGACTAGGAAGGTTCTAGAACTCACTTCAGATATCACTCATTCTGGGAAGACTTGCCTGACCTTTTAGGTTAGAAAGCTGCTTTTATTAACATGTGGAGTATTCCCACATATCACTCATGACCCTGTGTTGTTACTGCCTGTTTATTGTAATGTTACCCGAGTCTAATGGACCAGCAACATCATCATATATCACAGCGTTTTGCCGAAGGTTTTACTTTTGTTTTAGGTTCGAAGGATTCGTTAGCAAAAAGACATGACTCGTCACACAAATAGACAATTTCAACTTAACTTCAAGAGAAAGTCATTAAAAAGAGAGAAGTAGAAATGAAAAGGGAAAGAAAAGTAAAAGCATGTACATCACCAAATTGGGCCGACACCTACATCCAGATGCAAACAGCTGGGAAGTCCCGAAAACAGCAATCTGGAGTCCCAGTTGGGAAAGGTCCCAGGCAGTGCGTCCACTCCGCGAGTGAGACTTCAAATTGCAGTTTAGGGGAGTCTCACTTATAATACCAGGCCGCACACTGATATCGTCAGTTTGCGTGCAAATATGCAGCTCTAGGTTTCTTTAACAATGCTGTTTATCTCATTTCGTGTATCATGAGAATTTCTAGACCCCTGGGAGCTGGCCAGGTCCCCGAGGCTCAAGAAATTCCACAATCCACTCACTTCTTTTTCTTAGGTGCCGCCGTATTCACTGGCGGCAGGCAGACTCACTAGCAAGCACGTAGTCCAGGCAAGGTCACGAGTCAGTTAGAGGCCTAATAGCGTCTCTGAAGCCTGAACAAGACTACTTCCATTTCAATCTTCCTAACCCACAGTATGCCCAGAACACTCTTGATCTGCTACAGTGTGTCCCATACTGATATTGCTCTCTGCCATTACTGCTGCTGTGTCTGCTTTTGCTCCCTCATCACCTGTGGTACTGGCTCTCAGTTGGAGAATACTCACATTTTCTATGGTGAGTGCATTTTCTGGCACCATCAGTGTTTTGTGCTGCTCTGGAAGCCATGTTCTCTCTCCAGTTCTATAGCCTTCCACATATTGGGGTGAGAGAAGGGGTACTTGCATTCTTTTCAGTCAGAGTAGCTTCTGTTTGAATACCAAAGTAGAAGGCATAGCTATAGTTATCCAGAAATATAGTCATCATGAACATCCTTGTTCAATACTGTAGTGTGAGATTTTACTACTTAATCACTCTGTGTCCAATATTATTAGAAAGGTTTACACTTGTCCGATGGCACTTACATAATATGTTGGCTGACATGCTTGTAGGAACAACTAAAGTCAATCAGAACTACCTTGCCCTCTTTTCATCTAGATTATTCATCTCAAAATATCTTTAGGTTTACCCGGGATCATTAAATTTTACTACTGAAATGAGAGAAACTTAAGATTACTCATAAACAGGTCAGGGGAAAATATGAACATAGTAGCTATACTTTATGCTTCCTAATTGATCAACTACAGAAGCCAAGGTAAATTTAAGGTACACATTGTCTTAGCTCATTATGGATAAACATACGTCTGTCAAGAACATAATCAGACTCACAGCCTTGCTTACTGGGTAGGAGGGAGGATGAGCCTTCATAAAAGTTAAGGCATTTTCTGTTCTCAGTTGGAAATTTTGAGCAGGAGAGGAATAGGCAAATGAATAAAACATGGTAATGGAATGTAATAAAGCAGAAATTGAAACATATCCACTAAGTAAGATCACAGATAGCATACAAATTTCACTGACCATTAAAATGACTCATCAGGCAAGATTATGATATTTTTAATCCCTAAAGTGATTGTGATGTGTTACAGACTTTGGATTTTATTAAAAATGTTAAGAGTATATGAAAATGGATTAAAATTTCAACTTCCTAGATTTGACATTTATTTTTAGCATGTAACAGCTCAGCAGTTTTAATTATTATTGCCAGATAATTCTACCCTTTAGACTGCTGTAGAAATAACTTTGCAAATTGTTCATCAGTTATATGCCAGGTACTGGTGCAGGGACACTGTAGAAAATGACATCTGTGGAATAAATGCCTTCCCTTAGCTCCTCACCCTTCTCCCCTATATACAAAGGTAGTGACTCCCAGCCAGGGTCCTGTAAACCTGTTATTAGGGAGCAGCAGAGGAGAGAGGAGGGCGGGAGGGTATTTTTTTGGTTTTTTTTTTGTGGTACGCGGGCCTCTCACTGTTGTGGCCTCTCCCATTGCGGAGCACAGGCTCCAGACGCGCAGGCTCAGTGGCCATGGCTCACTGGCCCAGCCTCTCCACAGCATGTGGGATCCTCCCGGACCGGGGCATGAACCCATGTCCCCTGCATCGGCAGGGGGACTCTCAACCACTGCGCCACCAGGGAAGCCCTAAAATGCATTTAAAAGTGTCACTGTGGGCTTCCCTGGTGGCACAGTGGTAGAGAATCTGCCTGCTAATGCAGGGGACACGGGTTCGAGCCCTGGTCTGGGAGGATCCCACATGCTGCAGAGCAACTAAGCCTGTGTGCCACAACTACTGAGCCTGTGCTCTAGAGCCTGTGAGCCACAGTTGCTGAGCCTGCACGTCTGGAGCCTGTGCTCCACAACAAGAGAGGCCGCGATAGTGAGAGGCCCACGTACCGCGATGAAGAGTGGCCCCCTCTCACCGCAACAAGAGAAAGCCCTCGCACAGAAACGAAGGTCCAACACAGCCAAAATAAATAAATAAATTACTAAACTCTTACCCCCAACACCTTCTTTAAAAAAAAAAGTCACTGGATTCTTAAATGCTTATTTTCACATTATGTCTTTTATCAATAAACAGGTATTGTAAGTATAACTACCGCTATAAAGAAAGGGAAAAGACAACCCAGACTGTGTGTGTGTGTGTGTGTGTGTGTGTGTGTATGTTTAATCCCAATTGTTCCTGCAAGGGAAGAGACAATATTTTTCACTTACCAACAGTCCAGATAAATAAGATATAAAGGGAGGGAGGGAGGGAAGAAGGGAGGGGTTAGAAATTGTGGAAAGGGTTTTACACATAACTGTATTTTCTAAGCTGGCCAAATTTTAAGTAATTCCAATGAGAAACAAGTTTCCTTGAAAAACAAAATGAGAAATGTTTTACTCTGCACATTATTTAGGTGGAAATACATCCAGTAGATCCAGGTTTTCTCTCCAGGCAAGAAGTGATTTGGAAAGAACTAAGCAATGTGGTGTTGGTAAACAGTGTTTTTTTCTCATAAAATGCCAGCCAAAAAGAGAATCTATAACAATTACCAAACTCCAAATTTAAGACTTTATTCGGATCTTTCTTTCTGTCAGCCAGTATAGGAAAAAAAGTTATTAAATGGGTGCTTTTAATGCAATTTACATTTGTTTGAGTATAGAGAAAAAAATGAAACTTTTAAAACAAACTGTTTTTTGCTAAATAAAAACCTTTGCAGGATAGCCTGAAATGGTAGAATAAATGAAATGGGGGGAAAAAGTGTTGTGAAATTGTCCCCAGTGGATCTCTGTAAGTTCAGTTTCAAATACTCTTCCAAAAAGTAACTTGATAATCAAAATCTCTTCTATTTAACGTAGTCTGCTGATGATATAAGTATAGCAGGTATATAATTATTGAAAAAGAATCTGATTATCTGAAAGTATCTTATAAATTGTTTCATACTCTGTGGGATGATCTAAGACTATTTGCACCATAAAGGAAGCACAAAATGCTTAAATACAAAAATGATGGCGATATGTAATTTGCAAGTTTTCCAATTATGTCCTAATTTAAAGTAACCATGTTATGAAACACTGTTACCACATTCCCCTTAAGGGAACTGTTCTGGATAGCCTTAGAGAGTAGAGTGGCCAAGAATTGAATCAGAAGAGGAAGGGTACAATATGAGCAATAACAGAAGGTTTTAGAACTATTTTAAATTGGGAGTTTTCTAGTTATATACCTCAGAACTCCAGATTGCCTTAGAGGGTGCAAAGTGGGTGCTAGAGGGCAAAGGAAAGACTCAAAAGTGAGTTTAGGGCTTCCCTGGTGGCGCATTCGTTGAGAGTCCGCCTGCCGATGCAGGGGACACAGGTTCGTGCCCCGGTCCGGGAGGATCCCACATGCCGCGGAGTGTCTGGGCCCGTGAGCCATGGCCACTGAGCCTGCGCGTCCGGAGCCTGTGCTCCGCAACGGGAGAGGCCACAACAGTGAGAGGCCCGTGAACCGCAAAAAAAAAAAAAAAAGTGAGTTTAGAGCAGCCTTGCTCCCCCCCTCAACCACTCTGAACAGTCCAGTTTGCAGACTCAGGTTCCATGGAAGATTATGTTTGCAAAAATAAGGTGTAACCTAAATTATACACAAATAAATCATTCCTCATTTTGTTTTTCAAAGAAATTTGTTTCCTATTGGGATCACTTTAAAATTCAGCATGCTTGAATACCATTGGTTTAGAATTTAAGAAGGTCTATGGCAGGTGGATGAGGGGATTCAATAGAAATGATCTGAAGATTCTCTCCACTCTTCCCTTTAATATGATTAAAGGATGTCATTTACAGAATGGAAGGGTAAGGATGCAGATAGGAGAAAGTAGTGCACCTCTAGGGTTTCTTAATTTAAAGGGAAATGGAGGAGAATATGTGTGATTTATAATAAAACACCATTTGTCACATTACTTTGATTTTGTTTTATTCATGGAATGTTTTTAAAATTTCAAATAACATTAACAAGGTTGTGAAATTTTATGTTCAACAAAGGGAAGCATGCCTTTTATAAAGGCAAGAAATATTGCTTTACTATAATTAAGGTTTTGCATTTAGGGAAGTTTATTACCACTTGGTCTCTTTTATTCCTTCCTCACTGGAATTATTCATTCTAATGTTCCATATTAGTGACTATTTTAAGATATTCTCTTATTTAGGTAAACTGAATCTTCTACAACAGCAACAGGTAATTCCACAGATAATTCAGCAGTAGTTGATTTGGGTAGGCACTTAATCTGGACCAAAATTTTAAAGCTTTATGTTTGTACATTACTAACCCAGAAGAGAAAACTAAATAATCATTAACTAATTAATCAAACAATATCATTTTAAAAATAGTTTGATAGTCATAACTTTCAGAATGTGATGATAAAATATTAGCCAACAATATTTCTGTACCATTAAAAATGAATTTATGTATAATAAAACACCTTTCATTTTCCCAGGCTGCACTTTGTTTAAAATAATTTAATAGTGAAAAAAAAAACCCTGAAATACATGCATATCACAGTGTCTTCATTGATAAAGTACCTTAAAACTGGAATTGGCTATGAACTTAATAACTTAAATATAAACATATTTTCAGTATTAGATGCTTGCAAAATTTTCTATTTATTAACTTGCCTCCATCTCTTCCTTGCTACTTTGTTAATCAGTGTCTAGATGGCAATGTCTTGAATCTTTGATTGAAATAGTCATTGTAAGACCATGTATTATGAAGATAGTTTTGAGGATTAAGAGTATGTTTAGTCTTAATTATGAATAATCATGAAGCATATTATCTAAATTGACCTGATAATGGTCAAATCAGTATTTTTTTGTTGCTTGTTTCTTTGTAATAAGTATCTTTAAAAGACTTTGCTGCAGCAGACACAGCCCAAGGCAGCCTGGAAACCCACACTGATGGCAGTAGGGCTCTCTCACTTTCAGATGACACCCTGAGGCTATATTCTTTCTGGTTTCTTTCAACAGCTGAGCATCATGATTTTGTGTCTATGAAACAAATGTGGATTTTTTTTTTTTTCAGTACATGGGCCCCTCACTGTTGTGGCCTCTCCCGTTGCGGAGCACAGGCTCCGGACGCACAGGCTCAGCGGCCATGGCTCACGGGCTCAGCCACTCCACGGCATGTGGGATCCTCCCGGACTGGGGCACGAACCCGTGTCCCCTGCATTGGCAGGTGGACTCTCAACCACTGCGCCACCAGGGAAGCCCGAAATGTGGATTTTTTTAACTAGAGAGTGTATAAAGTGAACTTCTGAACACAGTTTTCATATTCTTTCAATTCTTTGCTGCTATGAACTGGCTTGGAGTTACACAAAATCTACCTTTAGGTACTTTTATAGGTCCATGCTGTGAGCTGCCATCTAGAAACGTAGCACTGTAACTGTAGCACTTCATATCTACCATCATTCTTGCATCATTGAATCCTTATGTTGCACCTGCTAAGCGTTGTGAAACCTCCAAAGGCCTACTAATACATGGCAGAGCATATCTGAATTTACAGATTTGCCAAATGTGGATGACAAGTAGGTTCACTGAAGCAGGGGATGTGAGTACACTCACAATTTGACATGGGGGACTCTGGGGAGATAGGCTCCTTTGGCCAAGACATCAGGGGGAAAGATAGCAGTAAGGAAAACCCACATTCTGCCTATGATAAGGGTGGCAGATAGTCAAAGTATATGTCAGCATCTTGCCAAAGCCTAAGAGATGCTATTTGTAGCTGTGCAGCATGCAATTACATACAACCCTGTTTCCCCTCACCCCCTTACCCAGTGCCATCAACACCAAGTCGTCCAGATACCGTTTTCCCTGTGCTGTTTAACTCATGGCCCAGATTAATTGGTAGTGAGTGGCCAAGAGACTCTGATCGTATGTGCAGTGTTGAGAACATTGAACATGTGAACTTTCATAAGGTTCATGTGAATTTAAATAAAAGTGAGAAAATAAGAGGTGTGATCAAAGAAGAAAAAACATGTTGTTGGATGAAATTTGGAAGCAGATGGTGAATCGATGAGGCAAATACAGTAAGATAGAGCGATTGGTTACCAGAAAGTACATCTAGCTTTTCCTAATTAAAAAAAAGATTTAACGACTTCATTGTACTCTTACCCTTAATAAAAGAGACTTTTACAGTGTGAAATCTCACTGTTTATGTTATTAGGAAAAGTAGAGTTTTTGCAGTTCAACTAGGTAAGGAAAGAAAGTGGGAGTAGACCAGTTGCTATAGGGATTCTGAACAAAGCTGTGAAATGAAATATATAATACAGGGACAGCACTTAAGAAGCAAGCAACATAAATGTTTAATAGGAAGGAAAGATTCAGAATCTGAAAAATACAGGATAAGTTGAAATGACTTTGCATTCTAAGGGTATGCTGAACAGCAATGCTTCACATTACATTCACAAATACAGGTCTTTTCTCTTCGTAAATAATACAGACACTCTTATGCTATCCATTCCCCTGTGCCCTTCAGTTAATCTGTTGCCTTCATCCTTTTCTCTATTACTTGACATCTAATCATTTCATCATCTTTCTGACTTCTTCCTGTTACCTGGTGTATTAGTTTTCTGTCGCTGAATAACAAATTATTACAAGCTAAAACAATGCATGTTTATTTTGTCATATTTCTGTGGGTCAGGGGGTCTAGTAACTGGGTCCTCTGTTCAGGGACTCAGAATGATGCAGTCGAGGTGTCAATTGGGCTGTATTCACATCTGGAAGCTTGATTGGGGAAAAATCTGCTTCCAGGCAAATTCAGATTGTTGTCAGAATTCATTTCCTTGTCCCTGTATGAGTGCCCAGCTGTTTTACTGCCTGTTAGCTGGAGGCTGCCCTCATGCGCTAGAGGACACATTTAGTTGCTAGAGGCCATGTTCTCCTAGAGGTAGCCCATGGTTTCCTGACACATAGATTTCTCAACATGGTCTCTGAATTTAGAAAGCCGCTAGAAGAAACTCTAGCTGCAATCTGCTAAGAGTCTTATATAATGTGATGTGAACAGGAACTGAAATTCCATTGTGTTTGTCATTTTCTATTGGTTAGAAACAAGTCACAGGTCTTGCCTGCACTCGGTGGAGGGGTTATACAACAGTGTGGACAGCAGGGAGGGTGAAATCATGGGGCCACCCGAAAGCCCACGGGCCACACCTAAAGTCTATACTTTAGTCAGATACCTCTTAGAAGATCCATTTATCTCTTTAGCCATCCTGTATCTCCTTGTGTCCTTTGTCCCCTTTCACTCAAAGGACTGATCCCAAAGCACACTCTATAAAGGCTCAAAATAACCATCAGGAACATTCCATCTCCCCTTCCCCAAAAATAAAGAGTAATACATATTTCAAGATAGCATCAGCAAGGGAAAAAATCAGAACGTTTCTCTTGGCAATATATCTCCTCTGTCTGGGAGCCATCTCCATTCTGTAGAGCTGTTAGCAAAGCCTCACATTTGGACAGTGGGAACAGAGGCAACCCTCGCACATGGGGTGGGGGAGAGGAGCAAAAAGGAAGTTAGTGAGATTCCAGATCTTTATCTAATGGGACTAATCTGTTCTTGTATCTGGGAGAGGAAGAGCAGATGGAGAGGAGCTGCTGCTTCTCTCTGCTTAGCATTTGTTAAAACGTAAGAGAAATTATATTTCTCCACAAGCTCAGTTCTCAGTGTTTAAGTACCTAAGGAAGAACTGGTAACTCCACAGCTAGGGATTCAATTATCCTGAACCTCATGAAGTGAAAGTAAGCAATCTGAAGTTTACTCTGTAACCCTAAATCAATTTGTGAATAAAAGCCTTAATATTTGATTCAGTTGTATCTTAAAATCATCTTCCCACGACTTAAAAATACTCCCTCTCAAAGGACTCTCAACTTAAAAAGCTGACCACTTCTACAAGTAGTGATATTTGCTCTTGATCTAGGGTTAAGAAATGTCATCCTTGGTGGTCATAATATAGCTGCTATTACTTTTTATTACATCTTTATGTTGGGTTTTAAATTGGTGTCCTTTTATTTTTAGGAAACTCAGCTTATATTGCGCTTTAGGAGCAAACATGTTTCTAACTAAATATAAAGGAAAATCATTAAAAAATATATCTTGGTATAGCATTTTACTTTTATAGAAATATTTTCATATTTCATTTGACCCAGAGAACAATTATATGAAGAGGATAGTGACAGCTGATATGAATCCACTTTATAAGAAACAGTCTCAGAAAGGATACATGATCATCCAGGGATACCCAGGCCAAAAATGACTGAGGTCCCAGTGAATCCGGGCTGCCAGCTCTACAGAGAAAGCTCTTCCATGTACTTCCTGGCTAGAACAGATGAGCTCTGTGCAAAATGGGACAGACACCAAATCTAGAGGAGAACATTAAAGAAGGGCTGTTTTCCTCTTGCTCTTGTGGGAGCACAGTTTTAATTGATCTTTTTTTTTTAAATTTCAGAGGAAAATACATTTGAATTTAATAAACATAAAACTGACTTAATTTCATTTACCTTTTAAAGAGAAATTGCCTAAGTCAGGAAAATATGATTAGTTCTTTTATGTGTCAGTAGATTTGGTAATTATGCATTATTTTATTGAGCAGTCTGATAAGCACATAAATCACTTGAAATGTCAATACACAAATGTGTTGATTTTGGCTGCCTTAATGCTGCCGTTACTTTTCTCCTCAAATATGAGAAAGAACTTACAAAGATACCTTTATGATAAATTTTAGTATAGATTTGAAATGGTAATATCTAAACAAGGAGAGTCATTTTCAGTGGGAAAAAGCAAGTTGCAGGCAAGTGTATCCTGTATAGTCAGAAGAAAATACCACATCTAAGAGAGGTCTGGTGATATTCACCGTGTTCCAGGGTGGGGCCCCAGCCCCAGTTCTATTTTTCTTTCTAGCAAAATAGATATTGGTTATATTATAACAAATGTTATTTGAGATTTTTCTTAATAAACTAAATATATGATACATAGTTAATTACTATATTATATATAATAATATAGTATTTCCAAAGAAATATGAAAAAGAATGTGTTACATTATTCTTTTCAGACTCTTTGTTAAATATGTAATTTTTCCTCCTCAGAGACTATAACAAAAATGTGGAGGTTTGGACACAAGTGATGAGTCTGCATATACTGGACCTATATATGGTTAATGAGGCAAAGTTGCAGTAACCATTTAAAAGATTAAGCTGTAAGAAGAAACACTTTGAGATATAAGCTGCAGATACACAAAGGATCTGCACTTTTCAGAAATGGAAAATTGATTTTTAGCATCTTCCTTTTTTCTAGCACACCTAAACGGTGATGTAGGAAATGTCTCCCTAGATGAAAAATTGGCTATATACTTTGACAAATAGTAAACATTAAAAAATCAGCATACTAATGTCACCAGAAATTAAAGATAGAATACTATTTGGTAGTCTGGCTAAGTCAAAAGATTTAAATTTACATCATACCATATGAATACATGGTACTTTTTTTAAAATGCATATAATGCTACTGAATTGCACACTGGACTCACAAATTATGTATTGGCAATAGACTTTTATGCTATTGAACACTGAAACAAGAAGAAACAAAGCCATTTGCAAATGGGATGGTTTATATAAAAATTGATAGCTGGGGACTCCCCAAATTTAGACATAAACCTAAGAAGATTGAAAACCAGAAACATAGTGTTGAAGGGTGGGCTTAGGCATTTTACAAAGAACCTAAAATCTAGAGATGTTAAAGGATTTGTTCAAGTAGAGTACATGATAAAAACCTAACTATGTTTCCCTTTAAAACAGCACATTTAAGTTAAAATCTAAATTCCTTAGGCCGTAAATTTCTTCATTTACTACCTATGGCTACTGACTAAGAAAAGCCCTTTACAAGTTGTTCAAACCTTCCATTCCAGCCTCATTCTCCAAAGATTCTTCTGCCATATATTCCAGCCACAAGAAAATTCTCCTCCTTCTCTAAACACAGAAAGCTCTTTAAAGATACTGTACATTTGCAAGCACACTTCTCCTGGTCTGGAATGTCCCTCCCTCTTTTTTTCACTGTCCAACTCATACTAATCCTTCAACATTCAGGCTCACCTGGGCTCTGCTGGCTCTTTGTTCCTATGCCTCAAGGGGTCCATTCCCCTGCTGTAATCTACACCCTGCAGGCACTTTGTTCCTATGTCTCAAGGGTCTATACCACTGCTGTAACCTGTGCAGACCGGGGTCTGCTTCTCCCCTGACACCAGAGCTCCACAGGGAATTTTAGTCACCTGAGGGCTTAGCACATAGTAGGCACTCAGTAAGTATTGGATTAATGTTTGGATAAGTAGAGTAGAAGAGGAAATGTAATAGGGTTATTATCGATTAACATTTAGCATAGGGAATCAGAGATTTTCAAATACAAAGGAAACTTGAAAATCCTCTACACCAGGGGTCCCCAACCCCTGGGCCATGGACCGGTACCGGTCTGTGGCCTGTTAGGAACTGGGCCGCACAGCAGGAGGTGAGTGGCGGGTGAGCAAGTGAAGCTTCATCTGCTGCTCCCCACGGCTCCCCATCGCTCCCCATCGCTCCCCATCGCTCCCCATCGCTCCCCATCACTCGCATTACCGCCTGAACCATCTCCCCTCCCCCACCCCCATCGTGGAAAAATTGCCTTTCATGAAACCAGTCCCTGGTGTCAAAAAGGTTGGGGACTGCTGCAAACTATGTGTCTCATTTTACAAGTGTGTTCAAGGAGGTTAGTTCACTTACTTCAGGTTACCAAGCTAGTATACAACAGATTCAAGGTTTAAATCCATGTCGTCTAGTTTTAATTTTATATCATAAACCATCTGATGAAAAAACTTTGTTATATAAACTATATCTTGGTTATTTGGAATTGTACCAGTTCATAAAAATATAAAAATATTTGCAAGTATTAGTGAGCACTTGATGAATGATCTTTCATGCAAATGATTGTTTTCTTTTTTTTTTTTAATTATTGGAGTGGTTTGCTGATTATATCTTTGTTATTTTTTAGATCAAAAGAAGTGGTACTGAGCATTTTATAATATATGTATATTTTTAAACCAGGGCACTTATGAGCCTCTCCATTTTTTTTTCAATAAGCATTAATAATATTTCCAGTTTTTATTTTCATGTTCTGCATTGCAACCCTATACTTTTTAATATGAAGTTTTATGTTTCACTGTAAACCTTAGTTGACCCTAAAAGTTTTTAAATGCATCAATTCTAACATCAGGGTGACCGAAAACAACTCAGATCTTAGTACTTAAGATAATAATACAAAACTAAACACACAGCTATGAAAAGCAGATTTCAAATTGCATGAATTAATTTACTGAATTTTAAAGTAATGAATTTACCTAGCACTAAATTTTACCTAGCACTAAACAGGTAAAGTACATAAAGCAATCATCAGGAGAGTTCAAGCAAACGTAAAATCAAGGCCAGTTTACTCATTTCAAAAAGATAAGGTTTTTTTTTTTTTCTCTTTTAACCAAAACTTGATTTCAGGAACAAGAATGAGCAAGACATTTTAGAGCAGAGAGTGTATGGCCCTTATTTACTACTCTAGTATACAAAAGTTATCCATTTCCCAAAGCTTTCTAGACACAGCACCAACATACAGATGTTACAATTAAATTCAATTAAATCCTGTCACTAAAAGCCCATACTTCATATTTATAACCAAGAGTAAAGAAAAAAATGAGGATTCTTAAGGAATATTTTGTCCAATCAAAAGAATACCTTCCATTTTTACTAGCGGGTATGCCAAACCAAGCCTTGGTAAACTATAGAAATCATTATGCCAGAACAGAAAACTAGTGCAGTGCCCTATATTGATTTTGAGAGATTTTGATTATATTTATTTCTGATTATTTTTCTCTGGAGTAATCAGCATACCAGGGAATATAACATTCAGTTAGCATGAAAAAGAATCTACAGACACCAAGCAGAAAGAGCCTTCCTAACTCTCCTGCATTCTTCCTTTTACTTAGTCTGGGATGGAAGAAGAGAGAATGAAGGAAATATTTGAGGAGCAAATCAATGTAATTTAAAAATTGTAGAAACCATACTCATTCAATGTGTGTGTGTGTGTGTGTCCATGCACATCTTTGCTTAGTACTATGATGTGTTACCCATGTGGGTAAGCCTCCGTTCATCATAATATCCAGTCTGTCATAGGCAGAAGCTGTCTGGTTGTGAATGGGATGCATTTATGCCAGGGAACAGGTGGAGGAACAGATGACATCTGGTGCAGCAATTTTCAGGACCCTCAGCTCTTCATTGATCTGGATGGAGTTCATCAGTCTAATGACCACTCTGGCTCTTTACTTCTGTGTACTTCTATCCCCACAACTGAGGGCACCTCATGCATTCTTGCAGTATCATCCACCAGAGTCCCACACTTTGGAGTTTATCTTGTTCCAAGACAATGGACATATAAAATCCTGTCATATGAACTCTGGGTCATATGCAGCTGTTCCTTTCTGTCACCATAGGCAGCTTTGGACAACAATCCTATTTGATCTCCCAGTTGATCCCCTGCATGATATTCCATCCCTTTCCAAATTTAGCTTCACCAATATTCCCTGAGAACAGAATCCAGCCACTGAGGGGGCACAGTTTTATGCCCATGTCTTTGCTCCATGATATAGAGTGTCTATGTGCTTGGAACTTTACCTGTTGTTTTCTGCCAGACATCTGCAAAACCCCTGACAGTCCCCATTTGGTACCACTTCTTTCACTCTACTTATATAGTGCTTATTGCTGGACTTCTCTGAGATCTACAACTTTCTGCAGCAGCTCCCTTGTCTTTTGTCACTCTTGGGTCCCCAAACGTCCATCAGCCAAACTTAACATGTTGTCTCGCAAGACACTCTGGACCAACTGGCCTGACTTCATCTCTTTTCCTTGCCTCTGTGTCTGTCAGTCCACTGGTCCAGCCTCTTCAGCCCATGTGGATTTCATATTTGCAGAGTCTACCTTTCCAGCCCTAGTAAGAGAATCCAACCCATACTGCTTCCCTTAGCCTCCTGATTCTGAAACTTACTTGGCAAAATGACTTTGGACTTGATATTCTACTAGTTTCTTCTACTTGTCCCCAGATCCTTACCTACCTATTTCTGACCTAGACATGTTAACTCACTCTAAGTCCTGAGGGCTGTCATTGGCTGTCATTTTGGCGCTCTTTACCTTGATATAAGCTGATTAAATTGAGTGAACAGTGCAAAAAAAGCACAAAAAGGAGAGAGAGAGACTGGGTTTTCCATTCTCATTACCACTCTTTGAATCTAGGGACCTTTACTTCATTCTGCATTACTGACAAAGCATTAAAGTCATCCTCACTAATTGTTTCCTGCCATAGTTTGTACTTCACAGTGTTGCCAAGTTCACAGTGCCAAGGAGTATAAACATGAAATTCTTAATACTACACCTTAAAACTTCTCTCTCAGGAAAATCTTTTCCTTCACTCAAACATTTCTTTACATATTTACACATCATTTTTCCTTGCTGCTTTTCTATGAAGAAAAAATTGACCCTGCTATATTTTAAAAACAAACCCCAACCTATGTTCCTGATCCAATTTCTTTCCATCTTATCTGTCCACCTATCTAATAAGCATGTTCCTGGATACCTAATATATGCAGACCTTGCAATAAACTTGGAAGATGCAAAGATGACTAAAACATGATTGGAGCACTTAGGGAGCTCAAAATCTACTGGAGGACAGACATTCATAAACAGATCATTATGAACACAGTGTGATACCTACTATGATGGAGGGATTGGCTAAAGAACATAGATTGAGAGTTGGAAAAAGGCTTAGAGCCCTTTACATTTGTGTTTCACAGAATATCAAATGTTGATATATTAATTTTGATGTGTTAATTGACATACTAATTTTCTGTCCCATTCAGTAATGGGAAAAACAATAAAATTTGTTGAGCATCTAGTTCTGTACTAGGCATCATGCAGTATAAGAAAAGCTGGGTTGGGGTGGAGGGGTGGCCGAACCTGTTATGAAGGCAATAAATATTTTTCAATTACCTCCATTAACTTTTACTCTTATGCATGTTTTTAAAAAAATCTAAGGTCGCTGTGTTACATTTTGTTTTCCATAAAACTTATAATAAGAAGATGATAAAATTTATGGAATATAATTATATTTACTTTCCTTACCTATCTGTCATTATGAAATACCTAGATTTTTAATATAATTTATGAAATATTTCAGATTTCATTGTTATTTCATGTTTACATGATTTTGCTATAGCTGTCTTGTGCCAAAGGTAGCAAAAATGCAGAAACATGAAAACTAATTGTACAATAAATTCAGCTAACAGAAAAAAATCTTTCTTTAAAATAAATAGCTCAATGTTAGTGGTAGGGCTGCAGTAATAAACAGAAGTTATGTGAAATGCCAAAAAATAAAATAAAGAACTTTGATTTTTAAACACTTAAATACATTAGCTTTTGTTAGGCCTAGAGTTGTTGGACAAGCAGAATTTCTTTAAAAACATTCAGAAGTTGCTTAATTATGTTACTTTTCATTTGAAGATTGAATGTGTTTTAAGGGCATATTTCACAACTGAATACATAGTGTCAATATTACTGGAGAAAATCTACCCAGCCCTCACCTCCACATACTTCTTAAGAAGTGAAAACAAATACGAAGACAATATAATACCCAAATTTAACAAAAGTTAACATCATGCCATATTTACTTCATATATATATTACATGTTTATACATATACCTATTTATAGTGAAAGGTACATTACCAAAATGTATTTACTCAAAGAAAACTGGGAACCTATATGGCCAAGAAAAATCACACACAAAAAAGAGAGAGAGGAAGAAAGTAAAAGAATCCCTCAATAGACTTACCATTGTTAAAGACATTGAGTCAGATTTTACAGCCTTCAAAAAACATATACCCTCTGTGTTTCATGAAATATTCCACACAAAAAACACAGAGAGAAAAAGGCTTCCCAAATTCTTTTATGACATCATGGTTTCCTGTTACTAAAACTGAGTGAAAGTAAAAGAAAGAAAATTATTTAGAATCTCACTTGTAAAATGGAAGAGCCTTAAATAGAACATTACTAAATGGAATCCATCAAGGTTTAAATACATTTACTAATAAAGAAGAATTTATCCCAGGAATGTATAAAATGATCAAACTTAAAAAAAGAAAACACTCAAAAAAATCTACTAATGTTATCTCCAAGATAGAAAATTAAATGTGAAGAATGTATATATCTTACTGGTAGGAATGTAAATTGATTAAATCATTTTGGAAATTGTTCAGCTTATTTATAAAATTGCACATTCATGTACTCTACAACCAAAAAATTCTACTTATAGGTACATGATCACAAAATTTCTGAGTACTGTGTATGTATACCAGGAGACAAGTACAAGAAGGTTCATAGCATTGATATTTTTCTAATTTTTTATTTTTATACAACTTTTTTTTTTCTTTTTTAAGAAAGATATTCGCCATGTATTTCTTCTTTAGGTCTTTTTAAAATTTTTATTTATTTATTTTTATATTTATTTTTGGCTGTGTTGGGCCTTCGTTTCTGTGCGAGGACTTTCTCTAGTTGTGGCAAGCGGGGGCCACTCTTCATGGCGGTGTGCGGGCCTCTCACTCTTGTGGCCTCTCTTGTTGTGGAGCACAGGCTCCAGACGTGCAGGCTCAGTAGTTGTGGCTCACGGGCCTAGGTGCTCTGCGGCATGTGGGATCTTCCCAGACCAGGGCTCGAACCCATGTCCCCTGCATTGGCAGGCAGATTCTTAACCACTGCACTACCAGGGAAGCCCTTATACAACTTTTAACAGTTATACTTCATTTACACTTATTACAAAATATAGGCTATATTGCCCATGTTTTACAATACATCCTTGTAGCCTATTTTACACCCAATAGATTGTACCTACCACTTCCCCACCCCTGTATTTACCCTCCCCTCTCTCTCCCCACTGGTAACCGATAACCACTAGTCTATTCTCTATATCTGTAAGTCTCATAACATTGATTTTAAAAGATAAAACTGGAGATAATCAAATACTCATATCAGTAGAATAGGTAAATATATTGTCTTATATGTGCACATGGAATATTACACAGTTGTTAAAATAAATATGCTTTATAAACATATAGATAGATCTTAGTAATATAATATTGAATGAAAAAGGCAAGTCCCAAAAGATTACTATATGTCATTTTTTATGAATTTTATAAACACTGAAAACTAAATATTATTTAGAGATCCTTTCATATCTAATAAAACTGTGCTTGAAAAAGCAAGGAAATAATGGGAAATGTAAGATTGAATAACCTTGGTTCAGAGAAGCAGAAAGACAGTGGAAGACACCCACATAGGTATTGGCAGTGTTATAGTTCTTGGGTTGCTTGGGTCTGTGGCTGCTCATTATGTATTAATTAATTAATTAATTAAAGGAGAAATCTGTATAATCATCTCAATATGAATAGACATATAATTTAATAATATTCAACACCTGTTCATAATTTTTAAATTCAGAAACAAACAATAGAAGGGAAAGTCCTTAATCTAATAAAATATATCTTTAAAAAACAATATCAAAAAGCATTCTCAGTGGAGAAATGTTAGACACATTCTTTTAATGTCTGGATTTTTATTGTTGGGTTACTTTTTTTTTTTTTTACTTTAAATTTTTAAAATTTTATTATGGTAAGAGCACTTAACATGAGGTCTAGCCTTTTAAATTTTGAAGCAATTTTTAAGTCAGCCATACTGTTTTGTTTTGTGTAACATCTTTATTGGAGTATAACTGCTTTACAATGGTGTGTTAGTTTCTGCTGTATAACAAAGTGAATCCATCTTGAAAATACATGATGTTGTTGTGACCTGAAAGTTTTCAAGAGAATATGTTATTTCTGAATGCTTCTTCACATTTTAACTTTCAGTCTCCCCAACAATAGTGACGTGTGTTGCTCCTAAAGCATACTCTCTACCTGATCGTTTTTGTCACTTGCTGTAACTTGTTAAAGAAAGTGTCTCTCTACAAAGGGGTTGGAGACAATGCATTATAAGTCCACAGTTTTTTAGAATACAGGGTATTAAAAAGCATATCTGGTATTTTTGCCATTAGTTTTTCTGTCCTAAACATCTTTGCTATAAGCATTTTTGCCATATTTTCACAGCATAAATAATTAGCCGTGAGACAATTTGCCATGAAAGATAAAATAACTGGTTGACAGTTTTGGGTTTGACAGTTTGGTTTCAACTGGTCGAAATGCGTTAGTGTTTCTTCCAGGCAGCGACGTTGTAGGTGGCTTTATCAAGCTGACAGATGAGGATGGTTTGCCCCAGGAGTTGGTTCCTTATTTTGAAACACTTTGCATTGGAGTAGGAGGAGGCCTAGGCCAAGGGCCTGGAAGGTACAGAGTTGACTGACCACATTTCCTACAGGACTTTGGAACATCTGTCAATGGACATATAACAGTATGTCAAGAACCAACAACAGTATAGAGGCTTTCACAATAGGATACAAATGTCAGATACAAATATGCATCCTAGTATTTGGAAACAAATACCTCTCTCAATGAAGGAAGAAGTTTTAGCAAAAAAGAAACAAGTGTGATGCCCAATAAAGAGACAAATCAACAAGCAAGAAAAAAAAAGATAACTATGAATGAAAAACTTGGAAGATAAGTGCATAGGTACAACCCACAAAAAAATCTGTTACTTGCACAGTATTGCTATGAAACTACACGCATTTTAAACGTGTTCAAATATTTTGTATTTCATAATAAAGTCTTTTTAATTTTGTTACTCATTTTTATGCATAGTGTTTATGTCCTTTTTAATTTTTTTATTTTTTATGTCCTTTTTAATGTCCCTCTTTTTAGTTATTTTTATCTTTTATGGCAAAATTGCCTGACAGCCAATTAGTTATGTGGCAGAAATGTCTGCAGCAAAGATGTCTACAGCAAAGATACTTATGGCAAAAGTGCCTAGAACCATTTAAAAGGTAGTAAATTATATTTGTGGGCTCTGTCCTAAGTGTCCCCTAAAGGGAGACTTGGAGAAGTCATTTGTGTTGGGTTAATAGTGATTCTGTTTACCATATAGAAGTGTCAAAGCTTATTTTCTGATATATAAACTAACAGTTATTTCAGCATTTCTTGAAATGTACCAGATTTTTCCATGATGGGAAAAACATGTCAAAATAACCTGTTTAGGAATGACAAGCCACAAGATAAGAGACAAATCTTGTGAGCTGGTTGAGGATGAACATTTTTTAAATTTTTGTTTTTGTTTTTATACTTCCCTGCTGACTGTTTCTGCTGTAAATTACTTTCTAAGATTATACATTTAGTGTTATTCTATCTAATAATTTCTACATGATACCTCTTTTCTTTAAATCAGTGTTTGAATTTCATTAAAATATCTTTGGATCTCAGGATCCTTAAGCACTTATATCAAATAAAAGGGAGGTATACCTCAATTTTCTGTTTCTTTCACTTCTTTTTTTTTTTCAAATTATGTTTAAAATGTCAGAAGCTTTGCACCTGAAGTCTCAGATGGAATATCAAAGATAGATATTGCAAAGATGTTCAACCACTGGGGGATGTCTCTTGAAATTCTTCACTTAAATCTATAACTGGGCCTTCAGTGAAGTGAGGTATAACTTGGAGAGTTTTAAAATCTTGAATACATATGCAAAAAAAATAAGTACATTTAATAAAATGAGTTTGTTTCAAGTGATTTATTAATTCCATACCTAATTTAACATTGTGGTTTATAAGCTATTTTACAGTAATAGAAAATATAGTGCATGAATAGTTTTAGAGTTAAAGAATGTGATTTTAAAAATATGAGATTGTTTGGAGCTGACTGCACAAAGAAATGAACCCTTGTTCTGAGACAGGAATATATACGAGCGTCCCTTAAATAAAGTGCCACTTCTAGAAAGAAGGAGAGCATGAGCATCTTGTTCACATGCAATCAAGAAGAACATATTTTTTGTGTGATGAATTGGGAGATTGGGATTGACATATATACAT
Source organism: Hyperoodon ampullatus (assembly GCF_949752795.1). Classification (NCBI taxonomy): domain Eukaryota; kingdom Metazoa; phylum Chordata; class Mammalia; order Artiodactyla; family Ziphiidae; genus Hyperoodon; species Hyperoodon ampullatus. Next base: position 108,997,905 of record NC_136917.1, read on the forward strand.
ATATGTAGAAAATGGATAACTAATAAGAACCTGCTGTATAAAAATATAAATAAAATAAAATTCAAAAATTCAAAAAAAACACATATTTTTTGAAAGTTGTATACCCTATACTTGAGCCATATCATTATAACTGTTAGGCATATACCTATTGGGGCCTTCATTAAAGATATATCCAGACCATATTGTACTGTGGGGCTTAATTAAAATATGTTCATCAGATACTATTCAGATTTTATCAGCATTCAGCACCCAGTTTTACATTTTTCCTCTTAATAAGCTCAAAAGACCTTGGATACAGTGTTAAGGAGAATAAACAGAAAATTAATATTGGGACCTAAAGGAAAATCTTGATGAGACTGGGATTTCAAGTGTATAACAGCTGTTCCTTATTTCCACTTGGGAGCAAAACAAATGGAAATTAATGTCAATAATGGTGAAGAATATAGATAAGACATTTTACCATAAATAAATATAAAGAAATAAAACATGTTGGCTCTATGCATATTCAATGAGGGACTCTAACTGTGGCTTCTAATGAGGCTCTCTAAGATGACAATTATAATTTGTGGTGACTGGAGTTTTGATGAGCTAGATAGCCCTGCCTGCCATTTTCACCAGTCGGGCTTGTCCTTCTTATACAAATAAAATGCTGACAGTGTTACTATGTATTTGAATGAAAATAATTTGTATCCTTGTTATCCATACTACATGTACACTCTGGACAAAATATTTTTTTAATAAGTAGCCCTTTAAGGCAGTCCACTTTCTGTGTCAATGGCTCTTAACCCTATAATCTGCAGTCAGTTCTCTTCCTGCTGAGCCATCTCCCACCCTTTCCTTTCCAATCGTTTCAGAGCAATGTGCTAACGGGCTGTTTTTCAACTGTTGACATTGATGGTCCATTTTCCCGAACCATCCTGATTCCTGAGAGGCCATGCCCCTTTCTACTTTCTTTTGCAAGGACAAGGGGAGAAAAATTACATCTAGGTTTCTTTACATTGTTGTTTTAGCCTAAAAATCAATCACGATAAAATGTGCACAGGTCCAGTTAGGACTGAAAAATCTAGAATTAAGGCTCGCATGATCTGATGAAACAAAATGATGTACAGGACTCTACAGATGATTTACAAATTGTGGGAATTGCAAAGCTTTATATCAACATAAAATGCGCAGCTCCTTCAAGCAAGCATAGTACATAAAAATATGTTGTGCGTTCTTGTCAACTTTCCTACCTTTCATGGGCCTCTAAATATTTAAGATATGCAATGTGATTTGCCGTTGCAGTATACTGTATGCTGTGGATGTTTTCTTTTGAGAGTTCTCATGATTTTCATTTATTTGTCACAGAACAAGATTTATGTAAATATGCATATTGACACACATATTTGTGTATAGATGTTTTGTGCTTGTAAATGTCAGTCTATAAGATATATAATGGTTATACAAAACACAAATGCCTTTGATAAACTTATTATTCAGTGAAGTAGTTGTCAACAGCTCTTTCAAGTCAACAACCAATCAAATTCTGGCTACTGAAGTGCATGCCAGTTCAATGAATCTTTAGCTTTACAAAGAGATGCTGACAGTTTCTACGTAGGCTCTCCTCTCACTGTGCTTTCAAAACCACTAAATAAAAAACTATTTCAATTCCTACTTAAAAGTTATATTATTATTTTCTAAATTACATGCATAAATTTACCAGTAATTTTCTTTGTTTTCTACTTCATTTGGGCTTTGTCACTGCTATAATTAAAGTACCTAAATAACATTTATTGGATATAATCATGCTGTTTGATTAAAGACTTGTATTAAGTCTCCATTAACCTATTAATAATTACTCTATCAATTACAGACTAATACAATTAGTCACCACCCTGAATTATTGTTTGTGGAATAAATCAAAGTTCCCAGCCTAATCAAAATCAGGATTGAAAGGTAAATAAAGTAGATATGTTAGTTCTAATTTCTCAGGGTGATCTTATTTTTGATGAACTCAGCAGAAAATCACTTTCAGTAGCCTAATGAGAAATGTATGATTCTTTTCCCTAAAATTTCCTAAGTTTCATATTTTTCTTCACATATGTTTTAGTGTTTCTGATATAGGTTTTGGAGAAATTGGGTAATAGCTTACCTGTTAATTTGATGTCAATTTTAGTTACTTGTAAGTATAATTGTTTGAGAATATTTTTTCAAACAAAATTTGTATAGAATATTACAAAAATCTGCTCATTAAAAAAGCAGAAAATCAAGTTATTTTAATTTCTCTTTATATATCATGATTTAAGTAAATATAAGGGCATTAGATTCAATCCTTATAATAGTATTTTATTAACTCTAAATGTTTATAATTTTGGTTGTTTTTATATTTTTTTAATTTAAGTATAGTTGATTTACAATGTTTCAGGTGTACAGCAAGTTGATTCAGTTTTATATATATATATATACATATATATGTATATATGCTTTTTCAGATTCTTTTCCATTATAAGTTATTACAAGATATTGAATATAATTCCCTGTGCTATACAGTAGGTCCTTGTTGTTTATCTATTTTATATACAGTAGTGTGTGTATGTTAATCTCAAATTCCCAATTTATCCCACTCCCTCCCTTTTCCCATTGGTAACCATAAGTTTGTTTTCTGTCTGTGAGTCTGTTTCTGTTTTGTAAATAAGTTCATTTGTATCATTTTTTTTAGATTCCACATATAAGTGATATCATATGACATTTGTCTCTAACTTCACTTAGTATGATAATCTCTAGGTCCATCCATGTTGCTGCAAATGGCATTATTTCATTCTTTTTTATGGCTGAATAATATTCCATTCTATATATACACCACATCTTCTTTATCCATTCATCTGTCAATGGACATTTAGGTTGCTTGCATGTCTTGACTATTGTAAATAGTGCCACTATGAACATTGGGGTGCATGTATCTTTTGAAATTAGAGTTTTTGTCTTTTTCAGATATATGCCCAGAAGTGGGATTGCTGGATTATATGGTAACTCTATCTTTAGTTTTTTGAGTAACTTCCATACTGTTCACCACCAACTTACACTCCCACCAGTGGTGTGGGAGTGTTCCCTTTTCTCCATACCCTCTCTAGCATTTATTATTTGTAGACTTCTTGATGATGGCCATTCTGACTGTTATGAGGTGGTACTTCATTGTAGTTTTGATTCACATTTCTCTAACAATTAGTGATGTTGAGCATCTTTTCATGTCCCTGTTGGCCATCTGTATGTCTTCTTTGGAAAAATGTCTGTTTAGTTGTTCTGCCCATTTGTTTCTTGGGTTGTCTGGTTTTTGATATTGAGCTGTATGAGCCGTTTGTATAACTTTGAAATTAATCCCTTGTTGGGTGCATCGTTTGCAAGTATTTTTCTCCCATTCCGTACGTTGTCTTTTTGTTTTATTTGTGGTTTCTTTTTCTGTGCAAAAACTTTCAAGTTTAATTAGGTCCCATTTGCTTATTTTTGCTTTTATTTCCTTTACTCTAGGAGAGGGATCCAAAAAACTGTTGCTGTGATTTATGTCAAAGACTGTTCTGCCTATGTTTTAGATACTATGTTAATAGTATCCAGTCTTACATGGAGGTCTTTAGTCCATTTTGAGTTGATTTTTGCATGGGGTTTTAGAGAATGTTCTAATTTCATTCTTTTACAAGTAACTGTCCAGTTTTCCCAGCACCGCTTATTGAAGAGACTGTCCTTTCTCCTTTGTATATTCTTGCCTCCTTTGTCATAGATTAATTGACCACAATTGAGCATAAGTGCATGGGTTTATTTCTGGGCTCTCTATCCTATTCCATTGATCTATGTGTCTGTTTTTGTGCCAGTACCATACTGTTTTGATCACTGTAGCTTTGTAGTATAGTCTGAAATCAGGGTGCATAATTCCTCCAGCTCTGTTCTTCCTTCTTAAGATTGTTTTGCTATTCGGGGTCATTTGTGTTTCCATACAAATTTTAAAATTATTTGTTCTAGTTCTGTGAAAAATGCAATTGGTAATTTGATAGAGATTATATCAAATTTGTAGATTGTCTTGGGTACAATGGTAATTTTGGCAATATTGATTCTTCCAATCCAAGAACATGGTATATCTTTAAACCTGTTTGTGTGGTCTTCAATTTCTTTGTTTTTATCTTTTAAATTTCTTTGAGATTTAGTGAGAAACTCATCATAGTTGGACTTTCATCTAGAACTATTTTTACATAGAGAATTTTAGTGAAGCCTGAATGAATTTTCTCAAACATTTTTGTGAGAACTACATTTGGAAGGTTCCTCTAGAGCTGCAAAAGCAGACCTGATTTTAAATGTTCCTATGTTGAGCTTATCAGGAAATCACTTACATTATTTTATTACATTCAACTTCTCAATTGTGACTGCTGCCGCCTTTGATTCCCTTACCATCGTCCATACAGTATGCATACAAATATAAGCCAGCCGGTGACTTTCCAGGCTCTAGGCAGAGTTTCCTGTAACTACAGTGTGAGGATTCCAACATCTGAATCAGAACAGGGCTGGCCAAGACCCAGAGGCTGCCCTGTGGACCGAGGGACCTAAGGTCAGTTTACTACAGCCAGAGACTGCAAGCTGTGGTCAGCACTCTACTTCCCAATGTCCCATCACACCCATTTACCCCATAATGCAAACCTGTAAAAGTGGAATAGAGTACATGTTGGCTACATGTTAGCTCACTGAATCCTAAAATATGAAGCCATTCATTCATTATATACTTGTTGAAATACCTTGTGTATGCCAGGTGCACAGTGAACAACAGGGACAAAGGTGCCTGCCACTGTGATTTTACTTGTGATAGGAGAATGCTTTGGATTTTGTATTATCAAGAAAATAGGTTATCCTTCCTGTATGTAGAGGATAAACAGCAAGAGTAGGAGTGGTTCATCCTTCAGACCAGCTAAGCTATACTGCCTAAATGTCTGCTGGACCTTGTTAATAAGACCTTTGGCAGTGTTTATATCTGAAGGTCAGTAAGAATTCATAAAACAGCCTGATAGATGGTGAGAGACAATGGGGAATGCTTATGAGCAGTGTGCTGCCAAACACCAGGACTATTCTCTCTCTTTTCAAGTAAGGGAAAATAATACAAGATTATATCAGGCTTATTTTTTAATATGCAGAACAGGAAAAGGATAGAAATTACTCAAAAGCTATTATGAAAACTGTAAGTGTAGAAAATTTTTTACAGAAACAAATGATTAGTAGAATATATATAAACATATTTTTTCCTTGAGTAATAGAATGAGACAAAAGTTGAGATGATGAGGGAGGGATCTTAAATTATGTATTTCAAGGAAATTTAAAAATTTAGCAGTGGAAATTCCATTATGAAAAATAAAATGCGGGGCTTCCCTGGTGGCACAGTGGTTGAGAGTCTGCCTGCCGATGCAGGGGACACGGGTTCGTGCCCTGGTCCGGGAAGATCCCACATGCCACAGAGCGACTGGGCCTGTGAGCCATAGCTGCTGAGCCTGCACGTCCGGAGCCTGTGCTCCGCAATGGGAGAGGCCACAACAGTGAGAGGCCCGTGTACCCAAAAAAAAAAATAAATAAATAAAATGCAGGGCTTCCCTGGTGGTGCAGTGGTTAAGAATCTGCCTGCCAATGTAGGGGACACGGGTTCAAACCCTGGTCCAGGAAGATCCCACATGTCGTGGAGCAACTAAGCCCATGTGCCACAACTAATGAGCCTGCACTCTAGAGCCTGCGAGCCACAACTACTGAGCCCGTGCACCTAGAGCCTGAGCTCAGCAGCAAGAGAAGCCACAGCAATGAGAAGCCAACGCACTGCAACGAAGAGTAGCCCCCGCTCACTGCAACTAGACGAAGCCACACACAGCAATGAAGACCCAATGCAGCCAAAAATAAATAAATAAATTTATTTTTTTAAAATCCATAATATTGAGGATAAAGTGGAGAAACTCTGAAAATACAAGGGAGAATAATATTTTTTAATGATGAGTGAGAAAATATTATAAATAGGAAAAATTAGAAGTAAAGAGCTAGTCTTTGGATAATTGACCTTCTAGTGGGAGATACTAAAAGAAGCAGAAGCAACATTTTAAAATATAAGACCAGAAAACCTTTTGAGCGCACTTCCCTCTCCCAGGAACAAGTCTACAGCTTGAATGAATCCACTTTATTCTATACAAAAGCAATAAAAGAGACTCTCACCAAGGTATATCCTGCTATATGACGATGATGACAATGATAATTTATAGTACTAATTTCAAGAATAAAGAGCAGACCTTATAACTATCACCCAGATAGTGGGGAAAAAACAAAAATTTTAAAAATGGATTATTCAAGAAAAAGTATTGAGAAAATTACATCTTTATAAAAAATAAAGTATGAACTTTATGTCACATCACATGTACACAGAAATCCAAGATGATTTAGATGTTAAAAGGAAAGAAGAAAGGAAGGGAGAAGGGAAGGAAGGGAGGGACGTAAAGAAGAAAACTTAGAAAGAAAACCCAGAGGAAATTATAAGGGAACATGTAAATCATTTTTCACCAATCTAATTAAATAGAAGGTCTTTTTAGGCATATGAAAATATGTAATTGCAAATGGAGTGATTGATAGACTTGAGTACAGGAAAATTAAAAACTTGTGTCAAAAAAATTAAATGACATAGCAAATTAGGAAAAAAATGTAATAAATATAACAGAAGCCAATATTGATGCTATATAATTCTTTAAAAGCAACAAGAAAATCCCTAATCCCAGAAGTAATAAAGGATACTAATGAGACATTAATAATAATATACATTATTAATGAGACTGAATAATTAGAATGCAAATGAAATGCCACTTTTCACCATTTATATACATTAAATATAAAAATGCCATTTTTCAAATTGTAAAAAATATAGAATTATATAAAACATAGGACTAGTGAGTATGTAGAGAAAAAATTATCATATACCACAGTTGGAAGTGTATAATTTTTCCAGAAACAAATGAAACAATGTATACACCACATTTCAAATGACAGGTCCTTCATGACGATAAGGAAACAGTTGCACCAACGAGCAAAGATAAATACACATAGGAGTTCATTTTAGGTTTTTACCAATGAAGAAGAATTAGAAACAAAAATTTTAAAATATCAGTAGTGGACTGGTTAAATAATTTTCATATTTATTTCTGTATCTGTGAGCCTGTTACACAGCCATTACAAAGTATTATTATTATTTAGATATAAAAATATACACATGCAAATTATAAAACCACATTCATACTGTGAGCTTATTTTCATGAAGATAGATATATGGGAATAGGAAATGTCTGCAAATATGAATATTAAGATGTCAACAAGAATTAACTCTAGATAATAGAGTTTTGGTTATTTTATCTGGATTCCTTATATCTCTTCATACCATCTGAAATAATCACAACTGTTTATTACTTTTATGTTTAGGCAATAATCCTATTTTCCATATTCTCTGACCAAATTCTATTAATTTATCCTATGTATTGGGTTAGCCAAAAAGTTCATTTGGATTTTTCCATAAGATGTTATGGAAAAACCCAAACAAAAACTTTTTGGCCAACCCAATAAATGAGATTATGTGGCCAAATGAAAGGACTAGGATTTTATGAATGTTTTAATTTTAATAGAAAATTTAAGGATACAGGGAGGAATAAATGTTTTACAGTAAATAAATGATTGTGATAAACTCTTGAAATGACTTGTTAGGATAAAAAAAGTCTTAAAAATAGTTTATTGACATAGAGAATTACTAGTGAAATATTAAGAAAAAAAAGGAATAAATTGACATGCAAATGTGGACTAAAGTGCAACCAACACCTGGTAACCAATAATATTGTTCAAATGCCAAATACAACAAATTTGTCTAAAATATCCACATTTAAGGGGTATGAAAATCATTGATTGTATCTGATGGTAAGACAGAGCTGTTTTTTAATATTCTCTGTATTTCTTAATTTTTATTCTTAGCATGTATTTTATATTGAGAAAGATTATTAAAATAACAATATTACATATAAAATATTCATAATTATTCTGCCTCCCATCCTCAGTTAAGATAAGCAGTTGAACTACCTGCATGACTCTAAACAAACTCTTTTAAAAAGTTCATAGTTATGAGCTGACAGCAATCATGGGGTGCAGCTCAGGTTGACATATGCAGTTATGTTATAATTGTAGATAATTGTTAAATATGGAATTATCTCAATTTTGAATCCAGGGCAGATCATTCCTGGATATTTGGAATGTCTACAATATGTCTGATATGCTGCAAAACACACTCCTGAGCATAAAAAGTTTGTTCATGGCATCAAACATATATCATGCTTGGTTTTACATGTAAAAGGCACACTAGAAAACATCAATAAAACAGAACATTCCCTCTCTCTTTGAAAGGTTATTTTATAGTATATATTTTTTGTATTAGTGTTCATAATTTTAAAATGCAATATAGGAAAAGCAATTGCTTTATTAAATGTTTTTAAATATTATTGGAAACTAAAACTTTTTTTAGTAAGAGGAGGAATGCAATCATGGGTGCTGGAATGAGTGTATTATGAGGCCTCAATAGTATTTTAAGGATTCTAAATCCATAATCTTAGAGCTACTAACTTGTATGAGATACAGGGACTGGATAATATTTCATCATAAGTTGATCACATTGACTAGTTAGCCTGCAAATATGGAGTAAAAGTGTGACCAGTATCTGATAACCAAAAATGTTGTCCAAATGTCAAGTATAGTTAATTACAGGCGTACCTTGGAGATATTGTGGGATCAATTCCAGACCTGTGCAATAAAGCAAGTCACATGAATTTTTCTGTTTTCCAGTACATATAAAAGTTATGTTTATAACTGTAGTCTATTAAGTGTGTGATGGCATTATGTCTAAAAATATAACATGACATACCTTAGTTAAAAAATATTGCTAAAAAATACTCATCTTCTGAGACTTTAGTGAGTCATAATAGTAACATCAAAGATCACTGATCACAGATCACCATAACAAATATAACAATGAAAAGTTTGAAATATTGCAAGTACCAAAATGTGACACAGAAACACAAAGTGAGCAAATGCTGTTGGAGAAATGGTGCGATAGACTTGCTCGACACAGGGTTACCACAAACCTTCAGTACATAAGAAATGCGATATTTGCAAAGTGCAATAAAACAAAGTATGCCTTTATGTGCTTTAAATGTGGCTACAATTATATAGAATTGTTTCATGTAATGTTAAGGTAAAAACTTCTATATTGAAACCAAAAAGTCTAAATATTTTGCCTATAATTTAATTATTAAATATAGATAATTATATTAGCTTCAAAGTTATTTCTGCTTAATGAGTTAATTTTACAAAGCTCCTTGAAGTTATAAAATCCATAATCCAAAATAACTGATATAACATAAAAGCAAAAACTAGAGCATTGTAGATGTAGCAGAGCACCATATTTCTGTGATAAATCTCTTTGGTCTTTTTGTTCACTTTTTTTAAACACCTATTTATATTGCTTTTCATTTTCTTCACCCCTTTAAGAACATCTCCATGAAAATCAGCAGGCTTTCCTTGGTCTGCCTTGTCTCCTCCCAGGGAGCCATCTGTCAGGGTGTTATGCAGATAATCTGAAATGTAGTTCATCTTGACCTTTTTCAAACAAATGCTCTTAGTTTTTCTACACTGTTTTTCTAAGCTAGACACTCTAAAAATATGTATGCTTTGCTAAAACATTGTAGGATGTTTTACAACAAAAAAAGGTATATTCCTATATAACACTCATGCAATACTTTTTTCTTTACTTATATATCACTTAAGCCTCTTTCTATATAGCTCCTTCTTTTTTCACTCTTATAATTAAAGGAAAACAAATCACCCACTATAATTTGGAGTCTAATTTTCTCTTAATATTTTTTAATTTAATTTTTATTTTATATTGTAGTATAGTTGATTTACGATGTTGTGTTAGTTTCAGGTGTACCACAAAGTGATTCAGTTATAAATATACATATAACCATTCTTTCCCAGATTCGTTGCCTATATAGGTTTTTACAGAATATTGAGTAGAGTTCCCTGTGCTATATAGTAGGTCCTTGCTGATTATCTATTTTATATATAGTAGTGTGTATATGTTAATCCCAAACTCCTAATTTATCCCTCCCCCCACCTTTCCGCTTTGATAACCATAAGTTTGTTTTGAAGTCTGTGAGTCTGTTTTTGTTTTGTAAATAAGTTCCTTTGTATCATTTCTTTTGGATTTCACATATAAGTGATATCATAAGATATTTGTTTTTGACTTACTTCATTTAGTATGATAATCTCCAGGTCCATCCATGTTGCTGCCAATGGCATTATTTCACTCTTTTATGGCTGAGTAATATTCCATTGTATATATGTACCACATCTTTATTCATTCCTCTATCAGTGGACATATATGTTGCTTCCATCTCTTGGCTATTTTAAATAGTGCTGCCCTGAACATTGGGGTGCATGTATCTTTTCAAATTGGAGTTTTCTCCAGATATACCCAGGAGTGGGATTGATGGATCATATGGTAACTCTATTTTCAGTTTTTTAAGGAACACTCAATACTGTTCTCCATAGTGACTGTACCAATTTACATTTCCACCAACAGTGTAGGATTTCCTTTTTCTCCACACCTTCTCCAGCATTTATTATTTGAAGACTTTTTGATGATGGCCATTCTGACCAATGTGAGGTGATACCTCACTGTATTTTTGATTCACATCTCTCTAACAATTAGCGATGTTGAGCATCTTTTCACGTGCTTTTTGGCCATCTGTATGTCTTCTTTGGAGAAATGTCTATTTAGCTCTTCTGCCCATTTTTTTAATTTGGTGTTTGTTGTTTTGATATTGAACTGCATGAGCTGTTTATATATTTTGGAGATTAAGCACTTTTTGGTTGCATCATTTGCAAATATTTTCTCCCATTCTGTGAGTTGTCCTTTCATTTTGTTTATGGCTTCCTTTGGTGTGCAAAAGCTTTTAAGTTTAATTAGGTCCCATTTGTTTATCTTTGTTTTTATTTTCATACTCTAGGAGATGGATCAAAGAAGATATTGCTGCAATTTATGTCAAAGAGTGTTCTGCCTGTGTTTTCCTCTAAGAATTTTATAGTATCCACTCTTACATTTAGGTCTTTAATCCATTTTGAGTTTATTTTTGTGTAAGGTGTTAGAGAATATTCTAATTTCATTCTTTTACATGTAGCTGTCCAGTTTCCCCAGCACCACTTATTGAAGAGACTGTCTCTGCTCCATTGTATATTCTTGCCTCCTTTGTTGTAGATTAATTGACCATAGGTGCCTGGGTTTATTTCTGAGCCTTCTATCCTATTCCATTGATCTATATTTCTCTTTTTCTGCCAGTACCACACTGTTTTGATGACTGTAGCTTTGTAGTATAGTGCAAAGTCAGGGAGCCTGATTACTCCAGCTCCATTTTTCTTTCTTAGGATTGATTTGGCTATATGGGGTCTTTTCTGTTTCCACACAAAATTTTTTGGTCTAAGTCTGTGAAAGATGCCATTGGTAATTTGATAGGGATTGCATTGCATATGTAGATTTTATTGGGGAGTAGAGTCATTTTCACAATATTGATTCTTCCAATCCAAGAACATGGTATATTTTTCCATCTGTTTGTGTCATCTTCGATTTCTTTCATCAGCATCTTATAGTTTTCAGAGTACAGGTCTTTTGCCTCCTTAAGTAGGTTTATTCCTAAGTATTTTATTCTTTTTGATGCGATGGTAAATGGGATTGTTTCCTTAATTTCTCTTTCTGATCTTTGGTTGTTAGTATATAGAAATGCAACAGATTTCTGTGTATTACTTTTGTATCCTGCAACTTTACTGAGTTCATTGATGGGCTCTAGTAGTTTTCTGATAGCATCTTTAGGATTTTCTATGTATACTATCATGTCATCTGCAAAGAGTGAGACCATTTCCCTCCTGTAATAAAATCTTAATATTTAAATAGAGATGCACAACATTCCATAAAGTTAATTATATCCTTAATTACCCATTTCACCCATAAATGTGAATTTTAGTTACTCAATATTTTCTCTACTTTCAGTAAAGATGAAATGACTGACTTTGTGTACATCCTGAGAAGCTGGCCAAAATATGCTATGATCAAGAAGTTGCTTCTAGGACAATCTGGCCACCCGATTTCCCTGTTTCCATATTTATGTTACTAAAAGGTACTCTGAGACCAATATTAGATTCTTCCCCCAGATTTATTCATTGTTTGTTTGTTAACAAAGTTTTAATACTCCTATATATTATTTTACACACTTATATATTAACTCATCTTATCCTCATAAAATCCTTAAAATCCTAATAAAGGGACTATTCTCATTTTTTCAAATGAGGATATTGAGCTGTAGAGAGGTAAAGTAGCTTGCCCAAAGGCATATAGCTAGTAAGGGTAGAGCCAGTTTGTGAACCCAGACCATTCAGCTCTACTAGAATAGGCTGGCTTTCACAATCACATTCCTGCAGATTGGAGAGGATTTTTAACTAGTTGCCTTCCCAATAAAAATTGTTGGTACAACTATGATGATGTTTCCTTAACCAGTAATGCCATGTAGAGAAACAAGAGGAAAGCAACTAGCATTTTCTGCTGTGATACACTGCAGCATCCTTAGCCATGGGTTGGTTTTGTCTGCAGAACATACTTTGGAAGTAGCTCCAGCTTAATCCAGCAAAACCTTTATTGAGGACAGTTACATGTTAGGTACTTTTTTTTTTTTTTTTTTAGCGGTACGCGGGCCTCTCAGTGCTGTGGCCTCTCCCGTTGCGGAGCACAGGCTCTGGATGCGCAGGCTCAGCGGCCATGGCTCACGGGCCCAGCCGCTCCGCGGCATGTGGGATCTTCCCAGACCGGGACACAAACCCGTGTCCCCTACATCGGCAGGCGGACTCTCAACCACTGCACCACCAGGGAAGCCCCATGTTAGGTACTTTTAATGCAGATCCGGACATGAAGTGCAGTGCGTTAAGCCAAATGTCTACCCATGTCCCAGCTTAGTGCCCTAAATAACCTGCTCTATCTGAGCCAAACCTTGGGAGGTGAGGGTCTAAAATAGCAGAATCATATTTGCAGTACAACTTTAACTCAGAAAATCTGCAAGAGGACAGAGTGGTCCTGGGCCAGGGGTAGGCATAGGTCCAGAAGAGTGGGCTTTTCTGGGATCATCCTGTATGATGAACATGAGAGTGATGTGTCCTTCCAGTGTGTCGCAGAGTGAGATCTGTACATCCCTGTTGTAACAACCTCATGTTAAGTGTGGGATGCTGATTATTTTTATACTGAAAGAAGGTTTGCTTAGGTCTGGTATTCTAAGTTTATAATGTAGCAAATTTTAGGACCAAACCCAGCTTGAAACAGATTGCTGACTATTTAAATAGAGGAGTTGACTTAACTGGAACAAAAAAGAAAAACATTTCTGGATCAAAAAAAAAAAAAAAGCTGGAGAAGGGGAGCTGTTAAAGTGGGAGAAAAACAGATCTGTTAGAAAGAGCCAAGACACACAACTTAAGGAGAAAACATCTCCACCCAGCAGGAAACCCTGACTTTAAGAAATGCCACTGAAAAAGAAATGCTCCAAGACTCCTCACTGCATCATCTTAGCTTAGGACTTATAGACATTTAGGCACTGAAGAATCCACTGGAGGTATTCTTGGTGTCAGTTTGAGTTCCTGTATGTTTACAGCCTTGATGACAACACAGTGACTCAGAGTACTGTAAGACTTTTTTTCCATTTATTGTCAGTAACACTAAGAGCACTTTGAAGACCAGTGGCTAGGCCTAGACGTTTCTGCGCAATTAGATTTGGATTTAGTACAGCAAAAGCAATCCATATTTTTAAGCCTAGACAGCTAAAGAACAGAGAGGAAATTCATGTTTAAAGACAGGGCTCTCATGATATTGTAAAGCCCGGATTGCTTTTGTTTGGGGCTTAGAGGGCTGTACGTTTGATGAGTGTGGTGAGAAAGCTTTGAGATTCTTCAGAAATTTCTGAAATAGTCACAGAGAATGGGAAGAAATCATTGAGTGAGAATCCATATGCAGAACTATGAATCAGAAAGACATGGATTTGAATCTGGGATCCTCCCTTTACTGACTGTTGATCTTTGCATCTCATGTCATGTTATGTTACCTCCCTAGCAACTGTTCCCTCTAAAGTGGAGATGATATCCTACCAGAAAAGAGTATTAAGAGGAGTCACTGAAGACATACCACAAAGCATTTATCATTATGTGAGGCAGCAACAGTTTCCTTCCCAGGATATCATAATTTTGCCATCCTGCATTGCCGCTGGACACGCAAGATATTTTAAGTGACATAATACATGTTTGGAAAGTAGTAACAACATTATATTTTATAATTTTTTATAAACTTTCTACAATGTTTTAATAAAGCATTAAGGGTGGTTTTCTGTCTTAATCCATTGTCCAGCTTGAGCCTAGTGTCTTTGATGAATGTTACAAAAAGAGGGCGGGCTTCCCTGGTGGCGCAGTGGTTGGGAGTCCGCCTGCCGGTGCAGGGGATACGGGTTCGTGCCCCGGTCTGGGAGGATCCCGCATGCCGTGGAGCGGCCGGGCCCGTGAGCCGTGGCTGCTGAGCCTGCGCGTCCGGAGCCTGTGCTCCACTACGGGAGGGGCCACGGCAGTGAGAGGCCCGCGTACTGCCAAAAAAAAAAAAAAAAAAAAGAGGGCAAAAAGCCCATGTGAATCTTTTAAGAAATATAATCTTATGCCATAAAACACTGGGAACTTTTTCATATCTTTATTGATGAGCATCTATGTCACTTAATATGGTCTATTCAATGCAGTCTCCCTAGACCCCTCTTCTCATTGATGGCCTTTGTCTGACCCATGACTGTCTATTTGTAGCCACAAACATCTCTCAGGATGGAGAACCTGAAATAGAAACAAAAGGTCATAGTGGTTGAAAGCCACTAAGGTCACACATGAGATCATGACAGTTGAATATGATAAGATCAAGGATGTAGCAGTGCAGTTAGTCATAGGAAGTAGGAAGAAGTAGGTGGCTATTGTGGGAGGAGAGAGGAAGTTATAGATCAAGGAACATTAGTACAGCAAATGGTAAAGGTCTTAATAGGAATTGTCCACATGGAAAACAAAGTTTCCTATAATTTTTCTTTTAATTAGCATCATAAGATATAAGAGAAGATGCATGAATTAGAGAACAAAGAGGGGAAATACTATTCAATGTTATGTTTTCTTCTTTGATGAAAATCATTCCTATCTTTTGCATTTCAGTGTTGCAGTTGATGAATTCAATGCTTACTAAATCACCGTGGGTCTTATGCCCTTTAATATATATTTTGCAACAATGAGCACATTATGAGCACAGATCCCACAGGTCATGGATGCATATTTTAATTCTCTCTCATTTTTGAAGAATACTTGACTTCCTCCTCAACAGTTTTAGGGTTGTAGTTATCTGAAAGATGATTTTCATTGGCCAATGATTACTATTACTCAATTATATATAACTGAACTGATTAAAATTCATGGAAGCAGGGTTGACTTTTTAATGCTTAATTAGGAAACATCAAATTTTTTTGTTCCTGATGTGTACACAGCTATAATTTTTATTACTATAAAATTGACCAATAAAGTCAGAAAATTGATTTATAAGCACAGACTCTGGGAGATGATGATCAGTCTTGAAAAGATCAGCCTTGCCAGTTCTGTACTATCTCAATTACACAAAAACCACATGCTAGATGAGTCAGTTTAATATAAAATTGATTGGTAGACTGAAAAGACCACCACTTTATTTAAAAATGTTCAAAATGGTTGTTCAAATTTTCAGCCAGGTTTACCCAGTGGCATAATCAAAATCACATGCCAATAATAGACTCAGTCTTCTATTTCAAAATACAAATAATCAAGTGGATTTTTGGCTTTAGCATATATATTTCTTAATCTGAGTTCAAAAGAATTGCAAATTTATAATGGACTCTATCATGGCATTTGAATTATGTCTTTTCCTTTTTGTAGGTGGATCTTCTGGTCCCTACCAAAGTGACTGGCATTATTACACAAGGAGCTAAAGATTTTGGTCATGTGCAGTTTGTAGGCTCCTACAAACTAGCTTACAGCAATGATGGAGAACACTGGACAGTATACCAGGATGAAAAGCAAAGAAAAGATAAGGTAAGTCATTCTGGTGGTTTGATGACATACAGAAGCAGAGGATCAAATTGTTTAACATTTTTTATTTCCTTGATTATTTTGATAATTAGGAATTGTAGAATTATAATTATAGAAGTGAACAGATTTGTTGATTATATTAATTCATTGAAATTAAAATAGGGATGTTTCTCTGCTCAGTTTCCTTGATTGTGTTTTAATTCATGGATTAATGAATTTGACCTGCAAAATCTGTGTTTTAATATTATAATGATCATTATATATTGATGCACTTAAACTTCTACCGTATGATCTCTAATTGTTTTGCTAAAAGTTCTTACTATGTTGAACATCTTTGTATCTACTGGTAGCTACTGGTCTGAATGTCTCTGGGATTCTGCAGAATGAAAGGGCTCAAGGGTAATATCAATAACTAATAGGATCAGATGTTAAAATATGGCCTTAGATTAATGAAATTGAATGAATTTGTTGCTTAGATTCTGTGCAAAGAACTGTACCTTTCTGAAGACATCAGTAGAAACGTAATCTCTTATTTCAGTGATATCGGGGAAAATATAATACACTTTCATACATGTTAAGCATTTCTGAGTTAATAATGATTTTTCCATTTCATGTAACCCCTTTATTTCCTTACTGTTGTTGTATTATTAACCAATAGAAAGGTTGGGAATATCTTTCTTTCTTCAAGTATCCAAGGTATTAATTTAATTTTCCCAGAAATACCAAGACTGGAGTGACTATTTCAATGAGACTATAAAGTATGAATTCAGTTCACACAAAATTTATTTTAGGGGAGATGTGTTTTAGGTTAAGATTACAAAACCACAACTCTTTACCTTTTAATGTCTCAGAATATGCCCATTTAGCATCTCAGGACAGACATATTCACTTAACATCTCAGAACACACACACATTTTGCGTTTTAACATCTCAGAAATTGGTGTATCTCAATGTCACAATCTAATAGTCCTTACTATTTTCTAGAAGAATGTAAAATAATGGCATGTTTTATAATCAGTGGCTTCTTAGATTGAATGAATATTGAGTATTTTGTAACAATGTCTTCAAAATTTTGAGGTGTAGACAAGTATCTGCTATGATTTACAGCAAATGACTATTTCAGTTCTTGTTTTCACCTTTTACAGTAGGCATTTTGATGTGTAAAGAATGCAAATATATTCCATAAGATGAAATTTTCTAAACTTCATAAATTATACAGTTCTTGAAATTAATTTTAAGATAAGTATTCTCATCTATAATCCATGTGCAGTATTCACTGAAAAGCACATTTGTAATATTTAAATCCTTATATAACTTGATTTAGGGAAGAGGTGTAAACCATTGTGCTGGTGAAATACTTCTTGTCTCCATTTATATTAAGCATATGATTTAATGATTATTTGTGAATCATTTTTAAAATTTCCCTAATTGATAGACTGGGCATTGTTATTTATGCATTTTATTTCATTATCTCAGTCTGAAATGTACATAAAACCTTGTGTCAAGTTGGCCAAGTGACTAGATAGTGTTGTTCAGGTTTTCTATATCCTCCCTGATTTTCTAGCTTCTTGTACTAAAAATTCCAGAGAGAGCAATGTGGAAATCTCCAACTCTAACCATTGATTTCTCTATTTCTCCTGGCAGTTATTGGTATTTGCTTCATGTATTTTGAAAGTCTGTTGAAAGATATATGAATGATTAGGGTTGTAATGTCCTCTTAATCAAATAACTCTTTTATTATTAGAAGATGACCTTCTTTATTCCTGGTGGTATTTTTGCTCTGAAACCTACTTTGCTGCTATTCATAGAGGTACTCTAGCTTCCTTTTGATTAGTACTACATTGGTATATGTTTTCTCCATCCTTTTACTTCTAACTATTTCTACTTTATATTTAAAATGCATTTTTTCTATGCAGCATATAATTGTTTCCTTTTTTCCAATTCAACTATCTCTGCTTTTTAACTGGAGCATTTAGAGCATTTATATTTATATGAGTATTGAAGTAATTGGGTATAAGTCTATCATCTTGCTATTTATTTGCTATATGTCTCGTCTTTTCTTTCATTTTTTCCTATTTTCAGCCTTCCTTTGAATTAATTGAATTTTTTAGTTATTCCATTGTGCTTCATTTGTTGACTTATTTGCTATAACTTTTTTGTTATTTTAGTCATTGCTTTCGGTTTTGTAATATACATTTTAAACTTATTGAGTCTACCTTCAAATTAATGTAGAGCCCCGGAAACATACCTCCATAAGCACTAGCAAAATAGATTATAGTTATAAATCCGTGTACTTAAGAGCCACACTTACTATAACACATGATCTTGCCATTCCCCAAATAAGCCTTATTGTAAAGAAAGAAAAAGACTCCCATTAGGCAAGTTGGAAAGTCATGAGAGTAAACTGACACGTTCAGTGAAAAGGATGTAAGCCAGAATCCTCATGTGAGACAATAAGTCACGTCATCTATCCAATGTAAAATTTCTGAAAAAATAAACCATTTTAGAATTATAAATATGACAGTTGGCTAAACTCAGTCAATATAACTGTTAGTTTTAAAATTAAATTTAGCCAGGCTGTTTTTAATATTATAATTAGTTTGGTACATTGAAGAAATACCTTAATAAGTTTACTATTTATTACCAAAGGAAACAACTAACACCAATAAACAATACATAGAATGCTGCAGTTGCTATTATAATAAAGAAATACTTTATGTATAAGAAGGAAATGCAGGACATAAACATCTCCATTCCTACAGAGAAGGAAATTTTATAAAATAAATGAGAAAATGCATTGCATGAGTTCTTTCAGCACTTGGAAATACAGGCATTTTACACACACACACACACACGTATATACACATATATATCCCAATCAAAATATATGTTTATATATATATACAAGTGATTATTATGCTTTGTTGTTATTATTACTAGGAATTTAGGTATCATTTCATATATTCTTTATAGAAGTGCTCTTCTTCTTTCCAGAGGTCCTATACAACTCATTAATTAATTTTTCTAAAGTTGAATAAGCCATCTTCTATTCATTCTTAGTATCATTTGTGTCTTGTTTTCCATGGTTGCTTTCCACAAGGGAAAAAAGTCTTCAATATTTAAAAGTGTAATTCAACTACAAGCTTTCCTGGAGATAAATATAATAAATGAATTGAGTGTTTCAGGGCAAAATATATGCCTGTGAGATGTTTCATATATGCAAATTTCAAAAGGAAATATTTACAAGGTTTTCTTTTCTTTTTTTTTTTTTTTTTAAACACCCAATGTTCTCCAAATGCCCTTTGGAGCTTTCTGTTTTTGATCGAGCATCCAATTAAGATTCACATGAGGTATTTATCATATCTCTTTAGTCTCCTTTAGAGTAATTCTCTTGTCATTTTTTTCTTCCAAAACATGGGCATTTTTAAGAGTCTAGGCCAGATGTCTTGCACAGGTCTCACAGTGTGGTTTCATCTGTTTCCTCATGATTTTTTTTTCTTTGAATTTTATTTTATTTATTTTTTATACAGCAGGCTCTTATTAGTTATCTATTTATACATAATTAGTGTATATATGTCCAATGCATCCCACCACAATCACCACCCCCCACCACTTTCCCCCTTGGTGTCCATATATTTGTTCTCTACAACCATGTCTCTATTTCTGCTTTGCAAACTGGTTCATCTGTACTATTTTTCTAGATTCCACATATATGCATTAATATACATTTGTTTTTCTCTTTCTGACTTACTTCACTCTGTATGACAGTCTCTAGGTCCATCCACCTCTCTACAAATGACCCAATTTCGTTCCTTTTTATGGCTGAGTAACATTCCACTGCATATATGTACCACACCTTCTTTATCCATTCGTCTGTCGATGGGCATTTAGGTTGCTTCCATGACATGGCTATTGTAAATAGTGCTACAGTGAACATAGGGGTGCATGTGTCTTTTGGAATTATGTTTTTTTCTGGGTATATGCCCAGTAGTGGGATGCTGGGTCATATGGTAATTCTATTTTTAGTATTTTAAGGAATGTCCATACTGTTCTCCATAGTGGCTGTATCCATTTACATTCCCACCAACAGTGCAAGAGCGTTCCCTTTTCTCCAAACCCTCTCCAGCATTTATTGTTTGTAGATTTTTTGGTGATGCCCATTCCAACTGTTGTGAGGTGATACCTCATTGTAGTTTTGATTTGCATTTCTCTAATAATTAGTGATGTTGAGCAGCTTTTCATGTGCCTCTTGACCATCTGTATGTCTTCCTTAGTGAAATGTCTATTTAGGTCTTCTGCCCATTTTTTGATTCGGTTTTTTGTCTTTTTAATATTGAGCTGCATGAGCTGTTTATATATTTTGGAGATTAATCCTTTGTCCATTGATTTGTTTGCAAATATTTTCTCACATTCTGAGGGCTGTCTTTGTCTTGTTTATAGTTTCCTTTGCTGTGCAAAAGCTTTTAAGTTTCATTAGGTCCCATTTGTTTATTTTAGTTTTTATTTCCATTACTCTAGGAGTTGGGTCAAAAAAGATCTTGCTGTGATTTATGTCATAGAGTGTTCTTCCTTTGTTTTCCTCTAAGAGTTTTATAGTATCTGATCCTACATTTAGGTCTGTAATACATTTTGAGTTTATTTTTGTATATGGTGTTAGGGAGTGTTCTAATTTCATTCTTTTACATGTAGCTGTCCAGTTTTCCCAGCACCACTTATTGAAGAGGCTGTCTTTTCTCCATTGTATGTCCTTGCTTCCTTTGTCATTGATTAGTTGACCATAGGTGTGTGGGTTTATCTCTGGGCTTTCTTTCCTGTTCCATTGATCTATATTTCTGTTTCTGTGCCAGTACCATATTGTCTTGATAACTGTAGCTTTGTAGTATAGTCTGAAGTTGGGGAGTCTGATTCCTCCAGCTCTGTTTTTTTCCCTCAAGATTGCTTTGGCTATTTGGGGTCTTTTGTGTCTCCATACAAACTTTAAGATTTTTTTCTTCTAGTTCTATAAAAACTGCCATTGGTAATTTGATGGGGATTGCATTGAATCTGTAGATTGCTTTGGGTAGTATAGTAATTTTCACAATATTGATTCTTCCAATCCAAGAACATGATATATCCCTCCATCTGTGTCATCTTTGATTTCTTTCATCAGTGTCTTATAGTTTTCTGAGTACAGGTGTTTTACCTCCTTAGGTAGGTTTATTCCTAGGTATTTTATTCTTTTTGTCGCAATGGTGAATGGGATTGTTTCCTTAATTTCTCTTTCTAATCTTTCATTGTTAGTGTATAAGAATACAAGAGATTTCCGTGCATTAATTTTGTATCCTGCAACTTTACCAAATTCATTGATTAGCTCTAGTAGTTTTCTGGTGGCATCTTTAGGATTCTCTATGTATAGTATCATGTCATCTGCAAACACTGACAGTTTTACTTCTTCTTTTCCAGTTTGTAATCCTTTTATTTCTTTTTCTTCTGTGATTGCCATGGCTAAGACTTCCAAAACTATTTTGAAAATAGTGGCAAGAGTGGACATCTTTGTCTTGTTCCTGATCTTCAAGGAAATGCTTACAGTTTTTCACCATTGAGAATGATGTTTGCTGTGGGTTTGTCGTATATGGCCTTTATTATGTTGAGGTAGGTTCCCTCTATGCCCACATTCTGGAGAGTTTTTATCATAAATGGGTGTTGAATTTTGTCAAAAGCTTTTTCTGCATCTATTGAGAAAATCATATATTTTTTCTTCTTCAATGAGTTAATATGGTGTATCACATTGATTGATTTGCATGTATTGAAGAATCCTTGCATCCCTGGGATAAGTCCCACTTGATCATTGTGTATGATCCTTTTAATGTGTTGTTGGATTCTGTTTGCTAGTATTTTGTTGAGGATTTTTGCATCTATATTCATCAGTGTTATTAGCCTGTAATTTTTTTTTGTAGTATCTCTGTCTGGTTTTGCTATCAGGGTGATGGTGGCCTCATAGAATGAGTTTGAGATTGTTCCTTCCTCTTCAATTTTTGGAAGAGTTTGAGAAGGATGGGTGTTAGCTCTTCTCTAAATGTTTGATAGAATTCACCTGTGAAGCCATCTGGTCCTGGACTTTTGTTGGAAGATTTTTAATCACAGTTTCATTTTCGTTACTTGTGATTGGTCTGTTCATATTTTCTATTTCTTCCTGGTTCAGTCTTGTAAGGTTATACGTTTCTAAGAATTTGTCCATTTCTTCCAAGTTGTCCATTTTATTGGCATAGAGTTGCTTGTAGTAGTCTCTTATGATCCTTTGTATTTCTGCAGTGTCCATTGTAACTTCTCCTTTTCATTTCTAATTCTGATTTCTATTGATTTCTTGATGAGTCTGGCTAATGGTTTATCAATTTTATCTTCTCAAAGAAACAGCTTTTAGTTTCATTGATCTTTGCTATTGTTTCCTTCATTTCTTTTTCATTTATTTCTGATCTGAACTTTATGATTTCTTTCCTTCTGCTAAGTTTAGGGGTTTTCTGTTCTTCTTTCTCTAATTGCTTTAGGTGTAAGGTTAGATTGTTTATTTGAAATTTTTCTTGTTTCTTGAGGTATGATTGTACGGCTATAAACTTCCCTCTTAAAACTGCTTTTGCTGCATCCCATAGGTTTTGGATTGTCCTGTTTTCATTGTCATTTTTCTCTAAGTAGTTTTTGATTTCCTCTTTGATTTCTTCAGTGATCTCTTGGTTATTTAGTAATGTATTGTTTAGCCTCCATGTGTTTGTGTTTTTTACATTTTTTCCCCTGTAATTGATTTCTAATCTTATAGCTTTGTGGTCAGAAAATATGCTTGATATGATTTCAATTTTCTTAAATTTTCTGAGGCTTGATTTGTGACCCAAGATGTGATCTGTCCTGGAGAATGTTCCATGTACACTTGAGAAGAAAGTGTAATCTGTTGTTTTCGGACAGAATGTCCTATAAATATCAGTTAAATCTACCTGGTCTATTGTGTCTTTTAAAGCTTGTGTTTCCTTATTAATTTTTTGTCTGGGTGATCTGTCCATTGGTGTAAGTGAGAGGTTAAACTCCCTCACTATTATTGTGTTACTGTCAATTTCCTCTTTCATAGATGTTAGCATTTGCCTTATGTATTGAGGTGCTCCTATGTTGAGTGCATATATATTCATAATTGTTATATCTTCTTCTTGGATTGATCCCTTGAACACTATGTTGTGTCCTTCCTTGTCTCTTGTAACAGTCTTTATTTTAAAGTCTATTTTGTCTGATATGAGTATTGTTACTCCAGCTTTCTTTTGATTTCCATTTGCATGGAATATCTTTTTCCATTCCCTCACTTTCAGTCTGTATGTTTCCCTGGATCTGAAGTGGGTCTCTTGTAGACAGCATATAGATGGGTCTTGTTTTTGTAGCCATTCAGCAAGCCTGTTTCTTTTGGTTGGAGCATTTAATCCATTCAAATTTATGGTAATTATAGATATGTATGTTCCTATTACCGTTTTCTTAATTGTTTTGAGTTTGTTTCTGTATGTCCTTTTCTTCTCTTGTGTTTCCTAGAGAAGCTCATTTAGCATTTGTTATAGAGCTTGTGCTGAATTCTCTTAGTTTTTGCTTGTCTGTAAAGCTTTTGGTTTCTCTGTCAAATCTGAATGAGTTCCTTGCCGGGTAGAGTAATCTTGGTTGTACGTTCTTCCCTTTCATCACTTTAAATATATCGTGCCACTCCCTTCTGGCTTCTAGAGTTTCTGCTGAGAAATCAGCTGTTAACCTTATGGGAGTTCCCTTGTATGTTGTCATTTTTGCCTTGTTGCTTTTAATAATTTTTCTTTGTCTTTAATTTCTGTCAATTTGATTACTATGTGTCTTGGCATGTTTCTCCTTGGGTTTATCCTGCCCGGGACTCTCTGAGCTTCCTGGACTTGGGTGGCTATTTTGCTTTCCATGTTAGGGAAATTTTCGACTATAATCTCTTCAAATATTTTCTTGGGTCGTTTCTCTCTCTCTTTTCCTTCTAGGACCCCTATAATGTGAATATCATTGCATTTAATGTTGTCCCAGAGGTCTCTTAGGCTGTATTCATTTCTTTTCATTCTTTTTTCTTTATTCTGTTCCATGGCAGTGAATTCCACCATTCTGTCTTCCAGTTCTCTTATCCGTTCTTCTGCCTGTTATTCTGCTATTGATTCCTTCTAGTGTATTTTTCATTTCAGTTATTGTATTGTTCATCTCTGTTTGTTTGTTCTTTAATTCTTCTAGGTGTTTGTTCTTTAATTCTTCTAGCTCTTTGTTAAACATTTCTTGCATCTTCTTGATCTTTGTCTCCATTCTTTTTCTGAGGTCCTGGATCATCTTCATTATTCTGAATTCTTTTTCTGGAAGGTTGCCTATCTCCACTTCATTTAGTTGTTTTTCTGGGGTTTTATCTTGTTCCTTCATTTGGTACATAGTTCTCTGCCTTTTCATTTTGTCTCACTTTCTGTGAATGTGGTTTTCATTCCACAGGCTGCAAAATTGTAGTTCTTCCTGCTTCTGCTGTCTGCCCTCTCACAGAGTTTTCTAACTCCTTTTTTATGCCTGTTTTTAGCGACTGCTTTAATTGTTTTAATTGATTTTGGGAGTATGGATGTGGAAGTCTAATGTATCAATTGATCCAGAAACAAGGTTAATGTCAAGAAAACAATGACAGGGAAAAATTATATACATACATAGGAGTTTAAAGCTAATCATATGTATGAATGTGCATGTATATATGTGTGTGTATGTGTACATGTACATACATAGCAGAAGTCACTTGCAGAAAAAAAGGTGCCTTGTTCTCTTCATTGAGATGTCACTTTCTCATTACTCTCTCCAAGTTTTCATAAGAATTGTAATTTACTTTAGTGTTCTATTTTTGGACAAAATTCCACATTAAATCTTTTGTTATTGAACATGTGATGATACTGTCTCAATACAATCCCTGCATTCTTACTTTTCTCTTTCTAGTCTACAATATTTTCTAACATTTAACTAACTTTTGTACTTCTCTACAACATGGATTCAGATACACTTTTATTTAAAAGCCAAATGTTCCTTTGCTCTCATGAAAGTGACATTTGTTTTTATACTCTTGGAGCTGTTTCACTGCAGTTAGCAGGAAAATTGCAAAATTTGACAGACATTTTCTGCATTTACTTTTTAAGGTTAGAAGTCAAAGTAAAACAATAATAAATTTCAGGAAAAGTATTTATATGGAAAACTTAGAAATGAAAATGGGTTTTCTTAACCAATATATTAGTCATAATGTCATGGTGTTTAAGTAAACCTGAGTTTACACCATGGGAGCTTTCTTCTTTGGGAGAAGAGAAAAAATGCAGGTAATAGTCTATTTTGTCTCTCCCCCTGAAATTACCCAGGTTTTTTAAAAGCATAAGTCAAAAAATTACAACTTTACTCTGGGTTTTCTGTAAAAGAAAATCCCAAACCCTGTTTTTTATTGATTCTTAAAAAGATGAATTCCACATATTCATCAAGAACTATTCTGCAACATCTTGGAATTCTCTAATTCAGTGGTTACCAAAATTGTCTGATCATAACAGACTCATGGTGGAGCTAGTTAAGAAGTACAGGGACTTTCCTGATGGTCCAGTGGTTGAGAATCTGCCTTCCAATGCAGGGAGCACAGGTTTGATCCCTGGTTGGGGAACTAAGATCCCACATGCTGCAGGGCAACTAAGCCCACGTGCTGCAGTGAAAGATCCTGCATGCTTCAACTAAGACCAAATGCAGCCAAATAAATAAATAAATATTTAAAGAAAAAAGAAAGAAAGAAATATAGATTTCTGGGCCCTGCTTCAGACTCTCTGGGGAGGAACTGGGAATTTAAATGTTTACAGAAATCCCAGCTAATTTAAATAATAAGTAAGTGTGGGAAAGATGATTCGAATTGATACCAAAACTCAAATTAAGATTTTGAAACTAAATGTAGTTTTGTATTTTTCTAGTGCGAGTGGAATTTATTATATTATAATTCTTCAAGACTTTGGTTGGCCTCTAATTTGTCAGTGGAAGTCAATATGAATCAGTGTTTCCAAAACTAAGTTTAAATTTTAATATGTTTGCCAATTCTCTTATGAACATCAGAAAGTAAACAGGTACTAGCTTTAAACAAATTTTAAATTTAAATAGATTTAAGTAGTTAGGAACACAGATTATGTGGGAAAGCATCTAGGAGAATGTGACATGTGTGTTTAGCAGTTATTGTCTACTCTATGCTAGATGTATGGGGCAGGGGCAGGGGGGAGTCTGAATATGATATAGTGGCTCAAAGAACTCCCAGTCTAATAAGGAGCTCAGGAAAGGTGGAAAAACTGATTCAGTCAGCTTGTTTTGAAGAATCAAAATATCATCTACCCAATGTATCATTTGATAAAACAACTCTAGGAAAGAAGTAGCACATAGATGTCCATTTCAAAAAGTTCGTGACTCTCCAATAGTAAAAAAAGAATTCCTGGTCCTTCTCTACTTTTTTTTCTCAACATCAGTGTGAAAAAGAGAAACAGCAGCATAACCCTCATTAATAAAGCCTCCAAATCTGTATTGGAGGATATATTCAAATCCAAGAGTAATTAGAGATGCCACAGGACATGCTGTCCTTCCTGCTGATGCTAGCACTATCAGGTAGCTGAAATTAAATTTGAATATTTAAAGCCTCAAAAGTCCAGCTCATCAGTGAAGCAGACTGAATAAGACATCAGTCCAGTAATCAATACCCATGCTGTTCTTTTGAAATTTGATCTGGATCAGAAATTTAGAACCTGAAGAATGCTCTAGGAAGTAAATAAATGGGATCCTCAGTGGCAATTGGTGAGAAGGATGCTAGGAGGGGAAAATGAAAGGGGGTGAATTGTCTTTCAAGGAGGACCAGCCACATGTTTCTGAATAGCAAGATCAAGGACAGATCTCTCAATCTTTCATGGAAACCCTTAGTCTCATCCACTCAGAGTCCTTTTGCTGTTTTCCAGTAAGGCAGGGAGGGAAAGAAAAGAAGCTGCTTTTCTGAAAGCAATTTCCAAGAACTAATTGACTTTACACAAAACACTCAAATTCAAAAATAGCAAGTGAGTTGTGCCTCTATTTGCTAGAGATTTGTAATGTAGTCACGGTAGTGTACTTACTTAGGGATCTGGTGAGTGACTTAATTGGAAGTTAAAGAAACAAGGATATAGTTTCAGCGTTGTCTAAAAATAAGGACAGTGTTATTTTAAAAAACGCCATCTGGTATCAACTGTTATTTAAAATTTTATCTGCTTTCTTCCTTGTCGTAATTATGGGACCTGACTAGGATACAGTTGGTGTAAAGAATACAAAATTGCCTATGTTCACATAAATGTGGGTGTTACTGGACTTTGGTACTTAGGACAACACCTGAGAATATTTCCACTTTGGCAGAATATAAAGTTCAATGATGAGCTCATCCTTTTAAATTTTAAATTGTATGAAATAGCTCTGCCCAGGAGTAGATAAACGGAGGTAAATAGTTAATGTCACAATTCTATTTTTAATGCAATAAAAGCTGCATGGAATTCAGGGATTAAAAGAAAATAAGTTCAGTTATTTCAATACATACACCAACTGCAAAATTCAAGGAAATCCTGTAATTCCTTATATAGCTTTTATAATGCATGATCTTGCCAAAAATAGAATGGGATCCCTGCAAATTTTGCTAAGGCCTCTGACCAAGATGGCTGCATCTCAAGAAATATTCCAGCAGAGAAGAATTGATCCATCAAATGTTGTTTGCAGACCTAGATCTGCCTGCTGGATCGGGAAAGGGCAGACACATTGAACAAATTTAAATTCGGAAAGCAGCATATTATCACCAGTGAGTAGTGTGAAAGCAGTTGGTAAGGTGCACAAAGAACATAATGGGAACTCAGAGTCAGTTGTGAAGTGGGGGCTTTGGGTCAGAAACAAGGCAGAAGACTGGTTGCAAGTCTAGAGGCAAACAGGGTTGGATCAGCTATAAGGTGACCTGTATTTCCATTTCCATGTTTAACATGACCTCCAAATGGCCTGCCTACCCAAAGATGTTTGTTCCTGAACCTAGGGTGAAGAAGGGTTTAAGAGCAGGAAAGGAAGAGGAACAGGAAATGGAGCTTATGGGATGAAGTTGAGCAGGGAGAGGGTTAGTATTTAACTTAAAGAACTACAAGTGTAGAATCAAGTAACTATCTGCATGCTAGAAATAAAAGACAAGCTAGAGTGACAGACTAGCCACAGGAACCATCAGAAGCCAATGTATCTGAAGGAGCTCATTAATTTTAAAAAGACATTAGGTTTATTTGGAGACAGAATTAGAAATCTAGTTGCCTTTCTTCAAGGATCAATTTTGAAGTCAGTTCACATTCTATAATATTAAAACTAGCAATGTAAAATATATGGTTAATTCTGGCCAATGAAGTGTTTAAATTTCTTAGAAGGAATTTGGATTTTTTAATCTTTATTTAAAACAAAAAGCAAAAGCAGAGTGCTTGTCTAAGGACATATCATCAGGTAGTAAAAAGAAAAATCAAACATGAGGCACAAAATCCATAAAACTCATCAATTTGGGGGTGGGTTGGAGGAAGAAAAACATCCCTGCCACTATGACTCATATTTAGTGACAGATAACATCCAGCACAGATGCTATGAAACATCATTCTCAATAAGATCAAAGTTTATGCAGAAAAGAGAAAACAATACAGAGAAGTGCAGTAATGAGGAACAAATATATGTTTTTTCTTTGTGTTAATTATATATGTCTTGAAAACTCAACTTCTTTATTTTCAAAAAATTTGATAAACTACCTTAAATTTTGAAACAATATAGTCTTTCTAGTTAACAGATGTTTCGGCATGAATGAAAAAATATATGTGAAAAACACAAGGAATATATTAGTTATTCAAGTGAAATGTTCATAAATAAAAAAAATTTTTTTTATTATTGCCTGCTTTATGGCCTTACTTTTTCCAATACTCAAATACCAGAAACCTTAAAGTTTCCTAATTTTTGTCTTTCTAAACCACCATCACTCATCAAAAATTAATAAAAATTTCCTTACTGAAAATTCTGGATATCTAATGTTTATGTTTGACTTCCATATTTTGAGACACAGTTGCATAATGAGAATATTCCTCAGTGGAAAAGAATTACTTTTTCTTTAGTTCATGCTTGTATTACTACCATGAGGACTATCAAGTGTCAAACCAACTATGACCCTATGCATCGATTAAAAATATTAAAACATAAAAAAATATATATTTTTTAGTTTTAGGTGTACAACATAGTGATTTGATATTTTTATAGATTATAGTCCATTTAAAGTAATTAAAAATATTGGCTATATTCCATGTGCTGTACAATATATCTTTGTATCTTATTTAAAAAAATTTTTTTACATATATATACACACACACACACACACACACACACACACACACACACACACACACACATACACACATTCTTTTTTATATTCTTTTCCATTATGGTCTATCACAGGATATTGAATATAGTTCCCCATGCTATGCAGTAGGACCTTGTTGTTTATCCATTCTACATATTGATATGATGTTTGCATCTGTTAATACCAAACTCCCAATCCACCCCTCCTTCAGCCCCCTCCCTCTTGACAACCACAAGTCTGTTCTCTATGCCTATGAGTCTGTTTCTGTCTTATAGATAGGTTCATTTGTGTCATATTTTAGATTCTACATATACGTGATATCATATGGTATTTGTCTTTCTCTTTCTGACTTACTTCACTTAGTATGATAATCTCTAGGTCCATCCACGTTACTGAAAATGGCATTACTTCATTCTTTTTTATGGCTGAGTAGTATTCTATTGTGTGTGTGTATATATATATATATATATATATATATATATCTTCTTTATCCATCTTTATCCATTCATCTGTCGATGGATACTTAGGTTGTTTCCATGTCTTGGCTATTGTGAATAGTGTTTCTATGAACATAGGGGTGCATGTAACTTTTTGAATTATAGTTTTGTCCAGATATATGCCCAGGAGCGGGATTGTTGGATATCGCAACTCTATTTTTAGTTTTTTGAGGAATCTCCATAATGTCCTCCATAGTGGCTGCACCAACTTACATTCCCATCAACAGCATAAGAGGGTTCCCTTTTCTCCACACCCTCTCTAGCATTTGTTATTTGTAGACATTTTAATGATGGCCATTCTGACCAGTGTGAGGTAGTACCTCATTATAGTTTTGATTTACATCTCTCTAATAATTAGTGATGTTGAACATCTTTTCATGTGCCTGCTGGCCATATGTATATCTTCTTCAGAAAAATGTCTATTTAGGTCTTCTACCCATTTTTTGATTGGGTTGTTTGGTTTTTTGTTACTGAGTTATATGGGTTATTTGTGTATTTTGGAAATTAATCCCTTTTTGGTCACATCATTTGTAAATATTTTGTCCCAGTCTATAGGTTGTCTTTTCATTTTGTTTATGGTTTCCTTTCTGTGCAAAAGC
Organism: Hyperoodon ampullatus; assembly: GCF_949752795.1. Lineage (NCBI taxonomy): Eukaryota > Metazoa > Chordata > Mammalia > Artiodactyla > Ziphiidae > Hyperoodon > Hyperoodon ampullatus. The sequence goes on from NC_136917.1 coordinate 109,028,633, forward strand.
TTTTAAGTTTGATTAGGTCCCATTTGTTTATTTTTGTTTTTATCTCTATTGCCTTGGAAGACTGACCTAAGAAAAACACTGGTATGATTTATGTCAGAGAATGTTTTGCCTATATTCTCTGCTAGGAGTTTTCTGGTATCATATCTTATATTTAAGTCTTTAAGTCATTTCGAGTTTATTTTTGTGTACGGTGTGAGGGTCTGTTCTAACTTCATTGATTTACATGCGGCTATCCAACTTTCCCAAAACCACTTGCTGAAGACACTGTCTTTTCTCCACTGTGTATTCTTGCCTCCTTTGTTGAAGAGGGTGTGTGGGTTTATTTCTGGGCTCTCTATTCTATTCCATTGACCCATATGTTAGTTTTTGTGTCAACACCATGCTGTTTTGATTACTGTAGCATTGCAGTATTGTCTGAAGTCTGGGAGGGTTATGCCTCCTGCTTTGTTCTGTTTCCTCAGGATTGCTTTGGCAATTCTGGGTCTTTTATTGGTTCCACATATATTTTAGGATTATTTGTTCTAGTTCTGTGAAAAATGTCATGGGTAATTTTATAGGGATCACATTAAATTTGTAGATAGTTTTGGATAGTACAGCCATTTTAACAAAATTAATTCTTCCAATCCAAGAGCATAGGATATCTTTCCATTTCTCTTAATCATCTTCAGTTTCCTTTATTAATGTTTTATATTTCTCAGCATATAAGTCTTTCACCTCCTTGGTCAGGTTTATTCCTAAGGATTTTATTTTTTTGCATATGATTTTTAAAAGGGATTGTTTTTCTACATCCCCTTTCTCATTAGTGTAAAGAAATGCAACTGATTGCTGTATGTTAATCTTGTATCCTGCTCCCTTGCTGAATTCATTTATCAATTCTAGTAGTTTTTGTGTGGAGTCTTTAGGGTTTTCTATATGTAGTATCATGTCATCTGCATATAATGACACTTTTACCTCTTCCCTTCCAATTTAGATCCCTTTATTTCTTTTTCTTGCCTGATTGCTGTGGCTAGGACTTCCAATACTATGTTGAATAGAAGTGGTGAGAGTGAGCATCCTTGTCCTGTTCAATATTTTAGCAGGAAGGCTTTCTGATTTTCACTGTTGAGTATTATATTGGCTGTGGGTTTGTCATAAATAGCTTTTATTGAGATATGTTCCCACTATACCCGCTCTGGTATGAGTTTTTATAATGAATGGATGTTGAATTTTATCAAATGCTTTTTCTATGTCTATTGGGATGATCATGTGGTTTTCGTTTTTTCTTTTGTTGATGTGGTATATCACATTAATTGATTTGTATATGTTGAAACATCCTTGTGAACCTGGGATCAATCCAACTTGGTCATGGTGTATGATCTTTTCATGTGTTGTTGGATTCAGTTTGCTAATACTTTGTTGAGAATTTTTGTATCTATATTCATCAAAGAAAGGTATTGGCATGTAATTTTCTTTTTTGGTAGTGTCTTTGGTTTTGGTATCAGGGTGATGGTGGCTTCATAGAATGTCTTTGGGAGTGTTCCCTCCTCTTCAGTCTTTTGGAAGACTTTTGAGAAGGATCAGTATAAGTTCTTCTTTGTATGTTTGGTAGAATTTGCCTGTGAAGCCATCTGGTCCTGGACTTCTTTTTGTAGGAAGATGTTTAATTACAGATTCTATTTTACTTCTAATTATCAGTCTGTCCAAATTATCTATTTCTTCTTGATTCAATTTTGATGGGCTGTATGTTTCTAGAAACTTGTCCATTTCTTCTAGGTTGTCGAATTTGTTGGCATATAAATTGTTCATTGTATTCTTTTGGGTTTGTTTTTTTTTTTTGCATTTCTGTGGTATCAGTTGTTATTTCTTCTTTTTCATTTCTTATTTTGTTTATCTGAGTCCTCTCATTTCCTCTTGGTGAGCCTAGCCAGAAGTTTGTCAATTTTGTTTACCCTTTCAAAGAACCGGCTCTTGGTTTTATTGATTTTTTTCTATTGTTTTTTAAATCTTTATTTTATTTATTTCCTCTCTGATCTTTATTATTTCCTTCTTTCTGCTGACTTTAGATTTTGTTTGTTCTTTTTCTAATTCTTTTAGGTGGTATATTAGGTTGTTTATTTGAGATTTTTCTTGTTTTTTGAGGAAGGCCTGTATTTCTATGAACTTCCCTCTAAGAAACTGCTTTTGCTGCATCCCGCAGATTTTGTATGGCTGTGTTTTCACTGTTATTTATAAGATATAAAAAGTATTGTTTGGAGGAGAGGCAAAAGGCCAACTTTTGAGTGCTGTGAATTTACAAAAGTTTCAACAAAAGTAAATATATGTGTATACTGAATGGTGATAGGCCCCCAGTAGAATGGTCAAGGCTATCGAACTTTAATAAATTATTGAAAATTCAAGTATGTTATTATTCATTAAAAGGCAGTGATGAAGCTGATTAAAGCAGAACTTAGCTGAGAAAAATTTTTATTATTTTTACTAGAAGAATTACATAGTATTATTTAATGTGAATCACATTTAATTCACATTCACATGTGAATTTAATGTAAATCTAATCATTCACACTAATTATTTAATGTGAATGTTATCATTCCTACTATGAAAATTAGTGCTTAATCAGTTTAAGACATAAACCATGTCATTATTTTGGTTGTTGGAACTATGCACTGACTTTTGGCTAGAATACAGCAAAAAATATGAATCCATTTCATTTCTAAATAATTACCAAGCAATGAATATTTTGACTGTTTAATATATTTTGAAGATAAAAAAACTCCTCAAGGACATCATCCATGGTACACGTGCCAATTTTCCTATCCACCCTCACACCATCAGCTGCAATACATGAGCAATTAAGTCTTTACTTTAATACTTTTAAAATGAAAGAGTAAAATACCAAAGTTTTAAAACAAGGAAAGATATTTGCCCTCATTAACTTCAACCAAAGTGATATCTTTTAAAGTATATTCTCTATTGAGAATTTTATATACACATATGCATGTTTTTTTCCTTTAAGGAGATAATAAAGACTCACTTTAATTAAAAAAAAGAATTAATATTCATGTCTACTCTTTCATAGTTTAAACCTGAAAAAGAATAAAAGATACCTGTCACAGTTCCATGTTTACTGGAAACCATAAAAGGATTTCTGAATCTGTCCCACCCTATAAAATGACCCATTTGGCAGTGATTCTCATGTACTTCCTTTTGTTAGAACTCAAAGAAAAAACATATTAATATGTATGGTGCACTCTTGAGACACACATCTGTACAAAACCCCTTGGGTCCCTTATTAAAGAGGCAATGCATTTCTCATCATTATAAAGCTTCTGGTGTAATTTGAAACACAAAGCTGATTAAAAGATAACTTTAAAAAATAAAAGATGAATCCAGAAATCATACCTGCATGAAAGGGCATTCCTCCCAGTTTTTCTGCAGCTGTGAATAGATTACCAAACCCCAGAAGACCGAACATAGAAATTAATGTCCTACTTTCCAATAAAACTAGAAACAAAATTAATTTTGTACAGATAAATGAAACGTTAATAATAAAGGGAGGCATTCCTCCTGAGTGAGTGAAAATGTTACCTTTACATACAATATTGTACTTTTCTTCTTCTTTTTGGTAGTTCATCAATATCTATAAGTAACAGCAAAGTTGACTTTTCCCTCCTGATATAAAGTGTATTTTAATAATCAGTATACCCTTAGCTCATTGAGACAACAAGACTCAGGATTCAGCTCAGACCAAAGCAGAGTTTGCACAGGCTCAGCTCAGGGCCAGGATTCCCTGTGCTCTTCACGTAGGGTTGCCAGACTTAGCAAATAAAATACAGGATACCTTTTAATTAGAATTTCAGATGAACAGTGAATTTTTTTAGTATATGTATATCCCATATGTTATATCTTACAGCCCTATCTCCATTAAAGATCTCCCCAATTTCCCAGCTGGATCAGCTGGTCTCCTGAGAATGCACAGAGGAGAAGAGAAAGGAAAATGCCTTATTTCTGTGCCTAGACACACACACACACACACACACACACACACACACACACACACACACACACACACACACTCTGCTTCGGCTCTGAGTTTCCCCTCTGCCACCTCCTCATGCATCTCCAGGATTATCTTCTCCCGCTCCCTAACACTCCTTTCTCCTCAGTACCATTTTATCTTAGAAGACACGTGGCTGGATGCTTAAATCACTGCTGTGCTCATACATATAGCTCTGTACTAAGTCATTTCTGACCAAGATAGGGTGAAGCTTTTCAAAGAGACATACAGTGATGAAGAGGTTCCTAATGTGGGGTGGAAATTATCAGATACCAATTTCTCTACTGCCAGATCATTTAGATGGCTACTATAAAGGGGTAAAGTCACACCACATATTGTTCTGATAAAATGCAAAATGCCTGGTATGATTTAGGAAATTCTGAAAGATGAGCACTGAGCTTCAATAGAGAAGGAGGATGTGCTGTACTTTTATAGAAAAGGGGAAAGACATTTCCACATTTCTGATGTTAGAATAAAAAGAAAAATTAGATGGCCTTACTCTCTGACTACTCTTGGTAATACCTCCTGGAGATATCTTTGAAAAGCAGAGATTTTTTTCCAGTTCTGTTTTTTCGGTGGGAGTATTTATTATGGCAGTCAAAATCTGAGTGGCTAGAAAGCAGATAGTTTAAATATATAGCCACAGTTTAGAATGGCATATTTTAGGTTTCATAAATCTTTATAGGCAATCATGCTATGTGATATATTTCCTAGGATATTCTTGTTACTTAAGGAGACTTTCATCATAAAAGAATTTAAATATGGTAGTGTGTCCTACCTACTGACTTTTAGAGCAAGCATACAAAATACCAGCAAGTTGAGTTGCAGGGAAGGAAGATACCAGTCGACAGAGTTAGAAACTTTTGCTTTGATTTTTCTCTGGAGCTTTTTCCAGGGTCAAGACCTATTAACAAAAGTCATATGAATTTCTCAGAGGAGTTCTTCTGGCTCTTTTCAAGCTGCCAGGTCTCCAGCTACTTGGTGCAAAGGTTATGCTAGAAAACCACAGAAGGAATGGAGGTGGAACTCGGTCCCCAGTCCCCTTCCCCCTCTCCTCTGGTTGGGTTGAATCTTAGCAGTTCTTTTTTCTTTTCCATTACAGTTAATTACAAGATATTGAGTATGGCTCCCTGTGGTATACATTAGGATCTTGTTGATTGTCTATTTTGTATATAGTAGTGTGTGGCTGCTAATCCCAAACTCCTAATTTATCCCTCCCCCACCTCCCTACTTTGGTAACTGTAAATTTGTTTTCTATGTCTGTGAGTCTGTTTCTGTTTTGTAACTAAGTTCATTTGTATCACTTTTTTAGATTCCACATATAAGTGATAGCATATGATATTTGCCTTTCTCTGTGTGACTTACTTCACTTAGTATGATAATCTCTAGGTCCATCCATGTTGCTGCGAATGGTTTTATTTCATTCTTTTTAATGGCTAGCATTCCATTGTATATATACATCACATCTTTTTTATCCATTCTTCTGTCGATGGACATTTAGGTTGCTTCCATGTCTTGGCTATTGTAAATAGTGCTGCTATGAACATTGAGGTGCATGTATCTTTTTGAATTAGAGTTTCATCTGGATATATGCCCAGGAGTGGGATTGATGGATCATATGGCAGCTGTATTTTTAGTTTTTTAAGGAGCCTCCATACTGTCCTCCATAGTGACTGCACTAATTTACATTCCCACCAACATCATAGGAGTGTTGCCTTTTCTCCATACTCTCTCAACCATTGTAGACTTTTGGTGATGGCCATTCTGACCAATGTGAGGTGGTACCTCATTGTAGTTTTGATTTGTTTTCTCTAATAAGTAGCAATGTTGAGCATCTTTTCATGTGCCTGTTGGCCATCTGTATGTCTTCTTTGGAGGAATGTCTATTTAGGTCTTCTGCCCATTTTTGATTGGGTTGTTTGGGGTTTTTTTGATATTGAGCTGTATAAGCTGTTTGTATATTTTGGAAATTAATCCCTTGTTGGTGGCATCACTTGCAAATATTTGCTCCCATTCCATAGGTTGTCTTTTCATTTTGTTTATGGTTTCCTTTGCTGTGTAAAAGCTTTTGAATTTGGTTAGGTCCCATTTGTTTATTTTCTTAGCAATTCTTTAGCTCAACTTGTCATACTCATAGTGGACTAGGGAATCACAGGATAACCTATGCTTGCTTGTCAGTTATAGAGAGGTTGATGGTACAGTGGAGTGTTATATCCATTAATCTCATGCCAATTTGGGTCATTTGAGTGCATCTATGACAGACCAGCAGTTAAATGTTCTCAAAAATACTCCCAAAGTTGTGCCATTTCCTCTTCTTTCCCAACACTTGCAACCCCCAGATTACGCAGGAAACAAGGAATTTTAGAAAGATATCACAGCTCTCTTTCCCAACCAAGAATTCAATATCAGCCAACCAGCATTCACATCAATTACAGAAAAATGAAGGAGAATGTATAACAATTTGAAAAGCAATAAAAGGCCCTTTACTGCCAGGGTAGGGGAAAAAAAAGACAACATACTTGTATTTTGAGGCAATTATTATTAGAATCTCACATTGGTGCATTTTGAAAAAAATGCCTAACAGAAAGAACAATAGATGGCAAATAATGCAGCAAGAATTCTAAGTGAACATCAAATTCTAAGTGGTTTAGTAAAAAATTTCTTGGGATATAATCAGAGAGCTACATATACCAGGAGCATGAAGCAAAGCAGGATTGGTTCAGTGGAATGTAGCATTCCTTGAAGCCAAAGACCTACTAGAACATAATTACAAAAGAGAGCAAGCTTCAGAGCCACAGGAAATCTCCTGAGAGCAACCATGGGGTGGAAATAATTTTCTCAGAGAATGCATATATTCATTTTAATGGTTTAAAATGATTCATGCACTGGTGGAAGAAAGACATGGAACTTGTCCCCACGTTTTACTTTTCACTTCCCCCGTCAAACAAAAGTGTTCTATAATTGGACCTTTAAAGTCAAATCTTTAGTTAGGCAGTTTGAAAGCCTTATATAATTTCATTGAGGGCTTTTGGAAGCAAAGAAATCTCAAACCAGATTTTTAAAAGGGCTTATGGAAGAAAACAGTATTTTGAAAGAGATAAAAATTGGTAGCCAGTATGAAATATGGTACAGAATTATTTATATATGTCACCATGCTCTGTAACTTTCAGAAAACTGTACTGTAGTTTCTCAGGCTATTTTGAATTAATCCCCATAGAAGGCCAAAGTAATGTTCTCCAAAGAACGTATAAACCTTTGCAGAAACAATATTAAAGAAATACAGTTGTTTGTTTGTTGTATTTATAATATTATGTCCATAAGAATTAAATATCACCTAGAAATTAAGAAAAGTGAGTAAAATAGAGAGTAGAAACTAAGAGTGGAGGATTTAGAAAGTGTACACAGGACCACGATAAATACATTTAAATAGCTTGTTATGTCAGGATTTATTCAAAGAATCAGAAAAAAATTTTCACAATTAATTTTGAAGCCTGAGTATCTGTCGCAGGCCTGGCATATGATGTAGAGGAAGTGTTGGACACAATTCTTTCAGACAAATGATTGTTGCAAATATCAAAAAGCCCTGTGGAACCTATAACATTTCAACATCAACTACTCAGTGCAAAGTTGGGCGTTCCCAATCCACCCTCGCTCCTGACATCAGTTGAGAGTTGCGAGATCTCCAAGACCACCTCCGATTTGATAATTCACTAGACAGACTCACCGAATTCACTTAAAGCTATTATATTCGTAGTTACAGTTTATGGCAGTGAAAGGATACAGATAAAAGTCAGCCAAGAGAAGAGGCATTTGGGGCAAAATCCGGGAGCATTCAAAACATGAGCTTTCAGTTGCTCTCTCCGTGGAGGCTTGGACGGTGGTAATTCCTCTCAGCAATCATGTATCGCCAACCAGAGAAGCTCACCTCAGCCTTGATGGTCAGAGTTTTTATTGACGCTTAATCATATAGACATGGTTGAACACCTGCATGGCTGAGTTTAGTCTCCAGCCCTCCAGTGGGTCAAGGTGGCTTACAGCCCCCACCATACATCACATTGTTATCATGGGCTATCTTGTGTGACCCAAGACCCCCATGTACACAAAGACACTCTTATAATGCAGGATTTTCCAAGGGTTTATAGAGATTATCATCCCAGGAGCTGAGGGCAAAGAGTAAACCCCCACCCCCCACCCCACCACTTTGGATAAAGTTAATCTTTCACTGCACACTTATATTACACAAAGTTGTATGAACTGGACAACCCTTACTGGAATGACGTGTATGTGCAAACACTATCACTATACTAGATTCAACAATCCTGAACTATACAGAAATGTTCGCCTGCTGACAAATTGTTTCTGTTGGCTATGGCCTTACCTCATCTGCACTTTTGGAGGGCAATTGTTTTATTCAAGATGCTTTGGGTTAGAAGACATTTTGACAGCTTCCTATTCCTTTCTGCTAATGAGGATTTTTGCTGCAGCACTGTTGGCATGTACTATAGTGAGGACTCATTCCCCAGCTTATTCTTCTGCAGACTGATAATCAATGTAGACTCTTATTAACAATACTCTTTCCAACCAAAGCCTTATCCCCCGCTTTGGTGTACTTCTTAGAATGTGATTCTCAATATGCACTATTTTCCAAGGAATGTTTCCTAGAATATTGGAATTTACCTGGATACTTGTTTCTTGTTTCCTTATTACATCTGAAAGAATGTACGTATATCTAGGCTAATTTTGTTACAGATTTTCATTGGTTTAGTGGAATTGATCGCAGAGAAAACCATCAGGAATGATATACCAGCCATTCAATCATGAAATGGTTTCAGGGTACTGGTGAATTTTCCTAGAAATTGAATTCACTGAATAATAGCTAGAGTCTATGTCAGATAAAAGACGCAAACTTTAGGTTCAAACTTTTTATATCCAGTCACTAACAGAAGTTTCACAAAGTGCAAACTTCCAATAAGATTTTTTAAAACGTGACGTAGATTTACACCACTTACTGAAACTTTTAAAAAACAATTTTCTATACATTTTAAAACAATTTTTATTTTGCTTTTTTAATGAAAAGTTTTGATTTTTGGAATGCTCCAACATAAGGCAAAGCAGGATATAACTTAAAATGCAGCTTAGCCTAAAGCATATTAATAATCTAGTCATAGCATCAGAAACAAATGAAGCCTCTTATAAACACTATTCATATGGATAAATATTATGTTTAACATCATTTGTCATACTAATTCTGTGAAATTTTTCATAAGACTTTAAATCAGCACATTGATTCAAGTTGTAACTCTGAAATTTTTAACAGTCCAAAAACTTCAAGTAATGTTGGAGTATATAAAAATGAGTTTTATCATGCTGAACCATAAACTAGTAAGTATAAGTCCTTTATGTCACCCACAAACATCAGATTTCATGCTCACATAATATATAAATGGTTACTTTATGAAATAGATACTTAAATCCTAATATCTACCAAATTTCCACTATTTTTAAAATAGATCATAATTTTAACTAGGAATTGCTAATTTTAAAATGCCATGAATTCAATGAAATGAAATTGGGATAAATGTAAATTTCTACATGCACTATAAATCCATTTTACAAGCAAGAAATTGGGGAAGTTCTGGCTTTGGAAAAATTTTATGAAAAAATTCAGAGTTTATTTGACCATAAATCAATCCACCATGACCCAAAATGTAATATAATAGTTTTAAATTTTAGACTGTTTTGATAGAAGCATTGTATCTACTACAAAGGTATGCTTTATTTTTTGAGCCATTGGTATAATAACTAGGTACTGTGTCCAAGCAAATACCACACTTTAATAGAACCACAGTTAAACCAGAGGGTATCCAATGGAATGAAATCAAGATAAGTCTGAAAATCACCTAACTTGTGGACTTTTTAAAGGAGCCATGAATGATTAGCCTAAAGCATTGAATTTGAGTTTGAAAGGTTTGTGTTATTGTTAAATATGTCAGTGGTGTTTTTCTTTTGATAGCTAGACTTCTATGCTTGTTGAGAATAAAGCTCTAGATTGATAGATGGACGTTAGAAAGAGGCATATTTCAGCCTAATAAGAAGACAGAATTTCAAAGTGTCTAAATACATACCTGCTTTGTTATACTGAGGCTTGCCACAGATAAGCTGAAAGTTCCACGTCAGAAATGTTAGAGAGGGAAGTTGGCACTACCAGATCTATGCCTTCTCTTCCAAGTCTCAGATTTTTCCATTGTATGGACTGAATTCCATAAAAACAGTGTTTCAGGGATGAGAGCTAGAAAAGACTTTTTTTTCAAACTTCTTTATAGGCATTCTGGATGAAAGGACAAATAATTGAAATTATATACACTAAGTGAAGAATTCTTAGCTTTTGCACCCCCTCCCAGTACACACACACACACACGTTGCCCTAGGGAAATGGGTTTTTATCTCTGGCCTTTCTCCGTTTAGGACCTCAGGTCTGTGTACAGGTATACTCAATAAAGCCAATGCTATGTTTGACACCATTAACAATGCAAATGCAAGTAATAGAGGAAACTTGAGATAGCTTGATTCAACCCTTTTATTTCCACAATATCTGGAATCCCAAATATGGTTCTAGTCTCTACATATCAGAAGAGAAATAATGAAATCTAGAAGGGGATGACCAGAAGGCCACAGGGATAAAGCGATGTCACCTGAGACCTTGCTAAAATAATGACCCGTTAGCCTTGAAGAGCTCAGGGAGACTGTAGAAAAATGCTTAAAACCACTTGGCTATTTGGATGATGTGAACATAAATTCCAAAAGGTTAGAACAATGTGAATCTCTTTAAAATTTTTAATGAGGGGCTTTCCTGGTGGCGTGGTGGTTAAGAATCCGCCTGCCAATTCAGGGGACACGGGTTCGAGCCCTAGTCCAGGAAGATTCCACATTGCCACGGAGAAACCAAGCCTGTATGCCACAACTACTGAGCCTGTACTCTAGAGCCCGCAAGCCACAACTACTGAGCCCACGTGCCTAGAGCCTGTGCTCCACAACAGGAGAAACCACCGCAAGTGAGAAACCCACACACCACAACGAATAGTAGCCCCTTCTTGCCACAACTAAAGAAAGCCCGCATGCAGCAAAAAAGACCCAATGCAGCCAAAAATAAATAAAGAAATTAATTAAATTTTTAAAAAATTTTAATGAGTTAAGTTTAAGACAAATATTAGAAAGAAGTACATCTTTACAAACCTGATGACTTAGTAAATAAGTAGTATGTGCAAGAAATCCCTGAAGGATTTCTCAGTACTTGTGAAAGGCAGAGTCATAGCACATGACTGCTAAAAGAACCGGGGATGTGCCCAGCCCTCTGACTGAGTCATGGAAGATAACCTTGCCTTCCTCCGTGATGCTTGGGAGCTTGCTACTGACGATGGCTACTCTGGCCTGAACAGACCATTGTCCCTACCAAAGAATGACAAACTTCATCTTACAAAAAATATTGCTTCTAGCAATGTTTAATTGTTTTATTTTATCTGATAGTCTCTCTGTGTTGAGATCTGAATCCTCACTACAATCTGATTTGAATTTTATCTAGTATCACAGGAGAGTTGACATAAGAAAACCAAATCCAAGATCTCAATCACATTGAAGCAGTTTCATTATCCTCTCTCTTTTCTCCTGGTTTGTAACTATAGAAGCCTCTCCAAAGTACCTTGAGTGCCTTTTTGTCCAGGTCCCATGTGTTGGGAAAAACCTGAGAGACTCCTAAGCATATCATGTTTGAGTATCTCAGCAAACTTGTTACCAGCTAATTAGCTAAGCCTCCTCCTAAAACTGAAACTTACACATACTCTTTTTTTTTTAATTGAAATATAGTTGAGTTATAATGTTGTGTTAGTTTCTGGTGTACTGCAAAGTGATTCAGTCATACATATATATAAAACTTTTTTTCAGATTCTTTTCCCTTATAGATTATTACAAGATACTGAGTACAGTTTCTTCTGCTATATGGTAGGTCCTTGTTGGTTATCTACTTTATATATAGTAGTAGGTATATGTTAATCCAAAATGCCTAATTTATCCCTCTTCCCCCCTCCTTTCTCCTTTGGTAACCATAAGTTTGTTTCCTATGTCTGTGAGTCTGTTTCTGTTTGTAAATAAGTTCATTTATATCTTTTTTTTTTAGATTCTGCATATAAGAGATATCATATGCTACTTGTCTTTCTCTGACTTACTTCTCTTAGTATGATAATCACCAGGTCCATCCATGTTGATACAAATGGCATTACTTCATTCTTTTTTATGGCTGAGTACTATTCCATTGTATATATGTACCACATCTTTTTTATCCATTCCTCTGTCAATGGACATTTAGGTTGCTTCCATGTCTTGGCTATTGTAAACAGGGGCATACTCTTTCTAAAAACTGCCCAACTCTTTCTCAGGTTTACTGTTTTCCCTTCTATATGGAGATTTAATGTTCTCCATCAGTCTTTTCAGACTTTGAATTCAATCTAGGTGCTTAAATCTCTAAAATGTGTATGTGAAAGCACTTTTCCAGAATTTTTACAGATTTTATATAAAGTTAACTAAAAATACTGAGTTTGCATTCCTTTGCCAGGTAAAGCATTGAAATAGCATGCTTTAGCAGGATCTTCCTAGTGTTGGAGATAAGAAACAGCACATGTGCCACATGTTTGCACAGCAAGCACAAGATGTCATGCTAGAATTTGCAAATGTGTGCCTTGTGTTCGCTGCTGTATCATCACTGAGAGACCTCCAAAAATGAAAGTATAGTTTTAGTACTTTTAGATCCTAGTTTGGTTGATTGCAATACAGATTTAGGCTATTCTTCTGTGGGTATTTTTGGTTTTTTAATTATCCTGTTTTATGAAACTTCATTTAATTTTTTTAATGAGCACTCAAATATCTATAACTTTCACACATTAAGTCAGAAATGTCATAGCTGTATGTAGTTTCAGAGCTGTTATTCTTTCCCTCTGTGTATTCTCCATATGTGTAAAGAGATAGGTATAACTAATAATTCAACTACTGCTTTGGGGATTGATAGTTCTGTATTGAAACTTGGGCTGAAGACCAGTGATTTAAAAGAAAATTATTTCTTCCTGTATTTCCTTCCCCAAAAGTGGTAAAACACTATATTTTGAACTGTTGCAGATTTGCAATGAAAGTTAATGAATTTAAACTCTATTATGCCAAACATATACATTAAGTTCTCTAGCCGGGCTATGAAATTGGATTTTAGATTCTCTATTAACACCACAGTCTCAGTGAAGCATTTGAACCCATACATCAGAGAGATTGTCTGGAAACCATAGAATATACTCTCTTATTTTCTGCTGTTGCAATGACAACATCTTTCAAGATTTTTGGTGAGTGTTTGCATGGTATATCCTATACATGTGAGCTTTTGCTAACAGAGACATTGTTATTTACTAACACATTTCAGTCCAAAACTAATTCCTTTTTGGCCAGTGCAAGCCAGAACATTGCTGACAGTAAAATTCGTATTAAAAGAACATAGATTCAGTTATGCCAGGATGATGAATTCTAGACTTGGCACAGTTCAGTATTCCCTTCTTCAAATATTTATTCAGAAACAGCCTTTGAGATATATTTTGTGTCAAGTTGAAAAATTATTCCCCCACAAGATGGGGATGGCCCTTTGCATTCACCCTCAATGGCTCATAATCTTTCCATGGAACCAGCAGAAAGATTACCGCATCTTGTCTGTTGTGTCTATTAATGTGTCATACTCTCTTACTCTCTAGAGCTTTAGAGAAGAATATCTTTATTATGGTCTTTCCAGGGGACTTATTGTGATCATGTGAGACTGAACCAACTGAAGAAGGCCATTTTTAAAACATTCCCCTTAATTTCAGAATGTTCAATGATATGGGTTAAATATTCTGTCATGAGATAATGGAGTTTCTTTTTCCCCTTTGGGGAATTTTATTTTCAGGTTTCTCTTTGACTATGTAGGCATGTTTCTATCTAAAACAAGCTAAAAATTATCTTCCAATTGTAAGATGCCTCATAAAGCTAAAAGACAAAACGTTGAAGAGATTTTCACTATACTAGTTGAACACGGAAAAAATATAAATATAAAACAGAATGAATAATAAATGTTCAGAATCTATAGGTTAAAAATGGTAAAATGTTCAAGTTTAAATATTATAAATACATTAATTTCTCTCAAAGTAATTTAAAATTTAATGCCATTCCTATCAGCATCCCAGTGTTTTGCTTTTCTTTTTTTTCTTCATTTTTAACATACCTTATATGCTTACATTTACTAGCTTCAGTTTTTAAATTTAATTTTATATTGGAATATACAATGTTGTGTTAGTTTCAGGTGTACAGCAAGGAGACTTAGTTATACATATACATATATTTATTCTTCTTCAAGTTCTTTTCACATTTAGGTTATTACAGAATAATGAGCAAAGTTTCCAGTGCTATACAGTAGGTCCTTGTTGATTATCTATTTGAAATATAGCCGTGTGTATATGTCAATCCCAAACTCCCAATGTATCCCTCCCTACCACCCTTTCCCCCTGGAAACCATAAGTAAGTTCATTCTCTAAGTCTGTGAGTCTGTGTGTTGTAAATAAGTTCATTTGTAACATTTTTTTTTCAGATTCCATATAAAAGTAATATCATATGATATTTGTCTTTCTCTGTCTGACTGACTTCACTTAGTATGATAATCTCCAGGTCCATCTATGTTGCTGCAAATGGCATTATTTCATTCTTTTTCATAGCTAAGTAATATTCCATTGTATGTATATACCACTTCTTCTTTATCCATTCCTTGTCAATGGACATTTAGGTTGCTTCCATGTTGTGGTGATTGTAAAGAGTGCTGCAGTGAACATTGGGGTGCATGTATCCTTTCAAACCATGGTTTTCTCTGGATATAAGCCCAGGAGTGAGATTGATGGAACACATGGTAGCTCTATTTTTAGTTTTTCTAAGGAACCTCCATACTGTACTCTGTGGTGGCTGTGACAGTTTACATTCCCACCAGCAGTGTAGGAGGGTTCCCTTTTCTCCACACCCTCTCCAGCATTTATTGTTTGCACACATTTTGATGATGGCCATTCTGACTGGTGTGAGATGATATCTCATTGTAGATTT
Source organism: Hyperoodon ampullatus (assembly GCF_949752795.1). Classification (NCBI taxonomy): domain Eukaryota; kingdom Metazoa; phylum Chordata; class Mammalia; order Artiodactyla; family Ziphiidae; genus Hyperoodon; species Hyperoodon ampullatus. The sequence continues at coordinate 109,043,811 of NC_136917.1, forward strand.
CATTGGCATTTCTCTAATAATTAGTGATGTTGAGCATCTTTTCATGTGCCTCTTGGTCACCTGTATGCCTTCTTTGGAGAAATGTCTGTTTAAGTCTTCTGCCCAGTTTTTGAATAGGTTGTTTGTTGGGGGTTTTTTGTTTGTTTGTTTGTTTTTACATCTTTATTGGAGTATAATTGCTTTACAATGGTGTGTTAGTTTCTACTTTATAACAAAGTGAATCAGTTATACATATACATATGTTCCCATACCTCTTCCCTCTTGCATCTCCCTCCCTCCCACCCTCCCTATCCCACCCTTCTAGGTGGTCACAAAGCACCGAGCTGATCTCCCTGTGCTATGCAGCTGCTTCCCACTAGCTATCTATTTTACGTTTGGTAGTATATATACGTCCATGCCACTCTCTCACTTTGTCACAGCTTACCCTTCCCCCTCCCCATATCCTCAAGTCCATACTCTAGTAGGTCTGTGTCTTTATTCCTGTCTTACCCCTAGGTTCTTCATGACATTTATTTTCTTAGATTCCATATATATGTGTTAGCGTACGGTATTTGGCTTTCTCTTTCTGACTTATTCACCCTGTATGACAGACTCTAGGTCCATCCACCTCACTACAAATAACTCAACTTCATTTCTTTTTATGGCTGAGTAATATTCCATTGTATATATGTGCTACATCTTCTTTATCCATTCATCCGATGATGGGCACTTAGGTTGTTTCCATCTCCTGGCTATTGTAAATAGAGCTGCAATGAACATTTTGGTAATTACTCTTTTTGACTTATGGTTTTCTCAGGGTATATACCCAGTAGTGGGATTGCAGGGTCATATGATAGTTCTATTTGTAGTTTTTTAAGGAACCTCCATACTGTTCTCCATAGTGGCTGTACCAATTCACATTCCCACCAGCAGTGCAAGAGTGTCCCCTTTTCTCAACACCCTCTCCAGCATTTATTGTTTCTAGATTTTTTGATGGCCATTCTGACTGGTGTGAGATGATACCTCACTGTAGTTTTGATTTGCATTTCTCTAATGATTAATGATGTTGAGCATTCTTTGATGTGTTTGTTGGCAATCTGTATATCTTCTTTGGAGAAATGTCTATTTAGGTCTTCTGCCCATATTTGGATTGGGTTGTTTGATTTTTTGGTATTGAGCTGCATGAGCTGCTTGGAAACTTTGGAGATTAATCCTTTGTCAGTTGCTTCATTTGCAAATATTTTCTCCCATTCTGAGGGTTGTCCTTTCATCTTGTTTATGGTTTCCTTTGCTGTGCAAAAGCTTTGAAGTTTCACTAGGTCCCATTTATTTATTGATTGATTGATTTTTCCATTTCTCTAGGAGGTGGGTCAAAAAGGATCTTGCTGTGATTTATGTCATAGACTGTTCTGCCTATATTTTCCTCTAAGAGTTTGATAGTTTGTGGCCTTACACTTATGTCTTTAATCCATTTTGAGCCTATTTTTGTGTATGGTATTAGGGAGTGTTCTAATCTCACACTTTTACATGTAGCTGTCCACTTTTCCCAGCACCACTTATTGAAGAGGCTGTCCTTTCTCCACTGTACATTCCTGCCTCCTTTTTCAAAGATAAGGTGACCATATGTGCGTGGGTGAATCTCTGGGCTTTCTATCCTGTTCCACTGATCTATATTTCTGTTTTTGTGCCAGTACCATACTGTCTTGATGACTATAGGTTTGTAGTATAGTCTGAAGTCAGGAAGCCTGGTTCCTCCAGCTCCATTTTTCGTTCTCAAGATTGCTTTGGCAATTCAGGATCTTTTGTGTTTCCATACAAATTGTGAAGTTTTTTGCTGTAGTTCTGTGAAAAATGCCAGTGGTAGTAAGACAGGGATTGGATTGAATCTGTAGATTACTTTGGGTAGTAGAGTCATTTTCACAATGTTGATTCTTCCAATCCAAGAACATGGTATATCTCTCCATCTATTTGTATCATCTTTAATTTCTTTCATCAGTGTCTTATAATTTTCTGCATACAGGTCTTTTGTCTCCTTAGGTAGGTTTATTCCTAGCTATTTTTTTCTTTTTGTTGCAATGGTAAATGGTAGTGTTTTCTTGATTTCACTTTCAGATTTTTCATCATTAGTGTATAGGAATGCCAGAGATTTCTGTGCATTAATTTTGTATCCTGCTACTTTACCAAATTCATTGATTAGCTCTAGTAATTTTCTGGTAGCATCTTTAGGATTCTCTATGTAGACTATCATGTCATCTGCAAACAGTGACAGCTTTACTTCTTCTTTTCCGATTTGGATTCCTTTTATTTCCTTTTCTTCTCTGACCACTGTAGCTAAAACATCCAAAACTATGTTGAATAAGAGTGGTGAGACTGGGCAACCTTGTCTTGTTCCTGATCTTAGTGGAAAAGCATTCAGTTTTTCACCATTGAGGACGATGTTGGCTGTTGGTTTGTCATATATTGCCTATATTATGTTGAGGAAAGTTCCCTCTATGCCTACTTTCTGGAGGGTTTTTATCATAAATGGGTGTTGAATTTTGTCAAAAGCTTTCTCTGCAACTATTGAGATGACCATATGGTTTTTCTCCTTCAATTTTTTAATATGGTGTGTCACATTGATTGATTCATGTATATTGAAGAATCCTTGCATTCCTGGAATAAACTCCACTTGATCATGGTGTATGATCCATTAATGTGTTGTTGGATTGTGTTTGCTAGTATTTTGTTGAGGATTTTTGCATCTATGTTCATCAGTGATATTGGCCTGTAGTTTTCTTTCTTTGTGACATCCTTGTCTGGTTTTGGTATCAGGGTGATGGTAGCCTTGTAGAATGAGTTTGGGAGTGTTCCTCCCTCTGCTATATTTTGGAAGAGTTTGAGAAGGATAGGTGTTAGCTCTTCTCTAAATGTTTGATAGAATTCGCCTGTGATGCCATCTGGCCCTGGGCTTTTGTTTGTTGGAAGATTTTTAATCACAGTTTCAATTTCAGTGCTTGTGATTGGCCTGTTCATATTTTCTATCTCTTCTTGATTCAGTCTTGGCAGGTTGTGCATTTCTAAGAATTTGTTCATTTCTTTCAGGTTGTCCATTTTATTGGCATAGAGTTGCTTGTAGTAATCTCTCATGATCTTTTGTATTTCTTCAGTGTCAGTTGTTACTTCTCCTTTTTCATTTCTGATTCTACTGACTGGAGTTTTCTCCCTTTTTTTCTTGATCGGTCTGGCTGATGGTTTATCAATTTTGTTTATCTTCTCAAAGAAGCAGCATTTAGTTTTATTGATCTTTGCTATCATTTCCTTCATTTCTCTTACATTTATTTCTGACCTGATATTTATGATTTCTTTTCTTCTGTTAAATTTGGGGGTTTTTGTTCTTCTTTCTCTAATTGCTTTAGTTGCAAAGTTAGGTTGTTTATTCAAGATGTTTCCTGTTTCTTAAGGTAGGATTTAGAACTGCTTTTGCTGCATCCCATAGGATTTGGGTCGTTGTGTCTCCATTGTCATTTGTTTCTAGGTATTTTTTGATTTCCTCTTTGATTTCTTCAGTGATCACTTCGTTATTAAGGAGTGTATTGTTTAGTCTCCATGTGTTTGTATTTTTTACAGATCTTTTCCTGTAATTGATATCTAGTCTCATAGCATTGTGATCAGAAAAGATACTTGATACAATTTCAATGTTCTTAAATTTACCAAGGCTTGATTTGTGACCCAACATATGATGTATCCTGGAGAATGTTCCATGAGCACTTGAGAAAAATGTGTATTCTGTTGTTTTTGGGTGGAATGTCCTATAAATGTCAATTAAGTCCATCTTGTTTAATGTATCATTTAAAGCTTGTGTTTCCTTATTTATTTTCATTTTGGATGATCTGTCCATTGGTGAAAGTGGGGTGTTAAAGTCCCCTACTATGATTGTGTTACTGTCGATTTCTCCTTTTATGGCTGTTAGTATTTGCCTTATATATTGAGGTGCTCTTATGTTGGGTGCATAAATATTTACAATTGTTATATCTTCTTCTTGGATCGATCACTTTATCATTATGTAGTGTCCTTCTTTGTCTCTTCTAATAGTCTTTATTTTAAAGTCCATTTTTTCTGATATGAGAATTGCTACTCCAGCTTTCTTTTGGTTTCCATTTGCATGGAATATCTTTTTCCATCCCCTTACTTTCAGTCTGTATGTGTCTCTAGGTCTGAAGTGGGTCTCTTGTAGACAGCATATATATGGGTCTCGTTTTTGTATCCATTCAGCCAATCTGTGGCTTTTGGTGGGAGCATTTAATCCATTTACATTCAAGGTAATTATCGATATGTATATTCCTATTCCCATTTTCTTAATTGTTTTGGGTTTGTTATTGTAGGTGTTTTCCTTCTCTTGTGTTTCTTTCCTAGAGAAGATCCTTTAGCATTTGTTGTAAAGCTGGTTTGGTGATGCTGAACTCTCTCAGCTTTTCCTTGTCTGTAAAGGTTTTAATTTCTCCATCAAATCTGAATGAGATCCTTGCTGGGTAGAGTAATCTTGGTTGTAGGTTTTTCTCCTTCATCACTTTAAATATGTCCTGCCTGTCCCTTCTGGCTTGCAGAGTTTCTGCTGAAAGATCAGCTGTTAGCCTTATGGGGATTCCCTTGTGTGCTATTTGTTGTTTTTCCCTTGATGCTTTTAATATGTTTTCTTTGTATTTAATTTTTGACAGTTTGATTAATATGTGTCTTGGCATATTTCTCCTTGGATTTGTCCTATAGGGGACTCTCTGTGCTTCCTGGACTTGATTAACTATTTCCTTTCCCATATTAGGGAAGTTTTCAACTATAATCTCTTCAAATATTTTCTCAGTCCCTTTCTTTTTCTCTTCCTCTTCTGGAACCCCTATAATTCAAATGTTGGTGCATTTAATGTTGTCCCAGAAGTCTCTGAGACTGTCCTCAGTTCTTTTCATTCTCTTTCCTTTATTCTGCTCTGCAGTAGTTATTTCCAATATTTTATCTTCCAGGTAACTTATCCGTTCTTTTGCCTCAGTTATTCTACTATTGATCCCTTCTAGAGTATTTTTAATTTCATTTATTGTGTTGTTGCTTGTTTCATCTTTAGTTCTTCTAGCTCTTTGTTAAATGTTTCTTGCATTTTTCTCGATTTTCAAGATTTTGGATCATCTTTACTATCATTATTCTGAATTCTTTTTCACGTAGACTGCCTATTTCCTCTTCATTTGCTAGGTCTGGTGGGTTTTTATCTTGCTCCTTCATCTGCTGTGTGGTTTTCTGTCTTCTCATTTTCCTTATCTTACTGTGTTTGGGGTCTCCTTTTTGCAGGCTGCAGGTTCATAGTTCCCATTGTTTTTGGTGTCTGTCCCCAGTGGCTAAAGTTGTTTCACTGGGTTGTGTAGGCTTCCTGGTGGAGGGGACTAGTACCTGTGTTCTGGTGGATGAGGCTGGATCTTGTCTTTCTGGTGGGCAGGTCCATGTCTGGTGGTGTGTTTTGGGGTTTCTGTGGACTTATGATTTTAGGCAGCCTCTCTGCTAATGGGTGGGGTTGTGTTCTTGTCTTGCTAGTTGTTTGGCTTAGGGTGTCCAGCACTGTAGCTTTCTGGTCCTTGAGTGCAGCTGGGTGTTGGTGTTGAGATGGAGATCTCTGGGAGATTTTTGCCTTTTGATATTATGTGGAGCTGGGAGGTCTTTTGTTGACCAGTGTCATGTCCTGAAGTTGGCTCTTATAAACAGGAGAAGAAAGAAAGAAAGAAAAAGAGAGAGAGAGGGAGGGAGGGACGAAGGAAGGAAGGAAAGAAAGAAAGAAGGAAAGAGAGACTGGGGGAGAGAGAGAGAAAGAAAGAAAGAAGATAAAATAAAATAAAGATAAAGTTATTAAAATAAAAAATAATTAAGAAAAAAAAATTTTAAGTAAAAAACAAACAAAACAAAACGGACAGATAGAACTCTAGGACAAATGGTGAAAGCAAAGCTATACAGACAAAATCTCACACAGAATCATACACATACACACTCACAAAAAGAGGAAAAGGGGAAAAAGTAATAAATCGTGCTCTCAAAGTCCACCTCCTCAATTTGGGATGATTTGTTGTGTACTCAGATATTCCACAGATGCAGGGTACATCAAGTTGATTGTGGAGATTTAATCCGCTGCTCCTGAGGCTGCTGGGAGAGATTTCCCTTTCTCTTCTTTGTTCGCACAGCTCCCCAGGCTCAGCTTTGGATTTGGCCACGCCTCTGCATGTAGCTCGCTGGAAGGCATCTGTTCTTCGCTCAGACAGGACGGGGTTAAAGGAGCAGCTGAATCAGGGGCTCTGGCTCACCCAGGCTGGGGAGAGGGAGGGGCACGATGGGCGGCGAGCCTGCAGCGGCAGAGGCCGGCGGGACATTGCATCAGCCTGAGGCATGCCATGCGTTCTCCCAGGGAAATTGTCCCTGGATCCCGGGACCCTGGCAGTGGCGGACTGCATAGGCTCCCCAGAAGGGAGGTGTGGATAGTGACCTGTGCTCACACACAGGTTTCTTGGTGGCGGCAGCAGCATCCTTAGCGTCTCATGCCCATCTCTGAGGTCCGCACTGTTAGCTGCGGCTTGCGCCCGTCTCTGGAGCTCCTTTAAGCAGTGCTTTTAATCCCCTTTCCTCGCGCACCAGGAAACAAAGAGGGAAGACAAAGTCTCTTGCCTCTTCGGCAGGTCCAGACTTTTCCCCGGACTAGCCGTGGTGCACTAACCCCTTCAGGCTGTGTTCACGCCGCCAACGCCAGTCCCCTCCCTGCGCTCTGACAGAAGCCCAAGCCTCAGCTCCGAGACCCGCCTGCCCCGGCGGGTGAGCAGACAAGCCTCTTGGGCTGGTGATTGCCGGTCATCACCAATCCTCTGTGCGGGAATCTCTCCACTTTGCCCTCTGCACCCCTGTTGCTACGCTCTCCTCCACGGCCCTGAAGCTTCCCCCCTCCGCCACCCACAGTCTCCGCCCGCAAAGGGGCTTCCTAGTGTGTGGAAACCTTTCCTCCTTCACAGCTCCCTTCCACTGGTGCAGGTCCTGTCCCTATTGTTTTGTCTCTGTTTATTCTTTTTTCTTTTGCCCTATCTAGGTACCTGGGGAGTTTTTTGCCTTTTGGGAGGTCTGAGGTCTTCTGCCAGCGTTCAGTAGGTGTTCTGTAGGAGTTGTTCCACGTGTATTTCTGATGTATCTGTGGGGAGGAAGGTGATCTCCGCGTCTTACTCTTCCGCCATCTTCCAGTTTTTTGTTTTTTTGACATTGAGCTACATGAGCTCTTTGTAAATTTTGGAGATTAATCCCTTTTCTGTCACAGCATTTGCAAATATTTTCTCCCATTCCGTGGGTTGTATTTTCATTCTGTTTATGGTTTCCTTTGCTGTGCAAAAGCTTTTAAGATTAATTAGGTCCCAGTTGTTTATTTTTGTTTTCATTATGCTAGGAGATGGATTAAAAAAGATACTGCTGGAATTTATGTCAAAGAATGTTCTGCCTAGTTTCTCCCCTAAGAGTATTATAGTATCCAGACTTACATTTAGGTCCTTAATCCATTTTGAGTTTATTTTTATGCATGGTGTTAAAGAATGTTCTAATTTCATTTTTTTACTTGTAGCTGTCCATTTATCCCAACACCATTTATTGAAGAGACTGTCTTTTCTCCACTGCACTGTATATTCTTGCCTCCTTTGTCGTAGATTAATTGACCATAGGTGCATGGGTTTATTTCTGGGCTGTCTATTCTATTCCATTGATCTATATTTCTGTTTTTTATGCCAGCACTGTACTGCTTTGATGACTGTACCTTTGTAGTATAGTCTGAAGTCAGGGAGCCTCATTCCTCCAGCTCTGTTTTTCTATCGCAAAATTGCTTTGCCCATTCAGGGTCTTTTATGTTTCCATACATATTTTAAAATTTATTGTTCTAGTTCTGTGAAAAATACCATTAGTAATTTGATAGGGATTGCAGTGAATCTATAGATCGCCTTGGGTAGTATAGTCATTTTCACAATATTGATTCTTCCAATCCTAGAATATGGTATATCTTTCCATCTGTTTCTGTCATCTTCTATTTCTTTCATCAGCATCTTACAGTTTTTGGAATACAGGTCTCTTGCCTCCTTAGGTAGGTTTATTCCTAGGTATTTTATTCTTTTTGAAGCAATAGTAAATGGTATTATTTCCTTAATTCCTCTTTCTGATCTTTCATTGTTAGTGTGTAGAAATACAACAGATTTCTCTGTATTAATTTTGTATCCTGTAACTTTACCAAATTTAACCTCCAGGTGTTCGTGTTTTTTACAGGTTTCTTTTTCCTGTAATTGATTTCTAATCTCATAGCTTTGTAGTTGGAAAAGATGCTTGATATGATTTCAATTTTCTTAAATTTACCAACACTTTATTTGTGTCTCAGTATGTGATCTATCCTGGAGAATGTTCCATGTACATTTGAGAAGAAAGTGTATTCTGCTGTTTTCAGATGGAATGTCCTATAATTGAGCCTATCTGGTCTAATGTGTCACTTAAGCCTTCTGTCTCCTTATTGATTTTCAATCTGGATGATCTGTCCATTGATGAAAGTGGGGTATTAAAGTTCCCCACTATTATTGTGTTACTGTTGATTTCTCCTTTTATAGATTTTAGCATTTGCCTTATATATTGAGGTGCTCCTATGTTTGCGGCACATGTATTTACAATTATTATATCTTCTTCTTGGATTCCTTGATCATTATGTAGTGTCCTTCTTTGTCTCTTGTAACAGTCTTTATTTTAAAGTCTATTTTGTCTGATATGAGTATTGCTGCTCCAGCTTTCGTTTGATTCACATTTGCATGGAATACCTTTTTCCATCTCCTCACTGTCAGTCTATATGTGTCCCTAGATCTGAAGTGGGTCTCTCTTAGACAGCATATATATGGGTCTTGTTTTTGTATCCATTCAGCCAGTCTATGTCTTTTAGTTGGAGCATTTGATCTGTTTATGCTTAAGGTAATTATTGATATGTATGTTCTAACTGCCATTTGGTTAATTGTTTTGGTTTTCTTTTTGTAGGTCTTTTTTCTTCCCTTCCTCGCTTGTTCTCTTCTTTTGTTATCTGATGACTGACTTTAGTGCTGTGTTTAGACTCATTTTTCTTTTGTGTGTGTGTACCTATTGTGGATTTTCAGTTTGCAGTGACCATGAGGTTTTGATAAAGGCAGTCTGTATATAAACAAGATTGTTTAAGTTGCTGGTCTTTTAATTTCAAGTACATTTCCAGTATCCTGCATTTGTACTCTCCTTTTCTCACGATTGCTGGCTTTGATATCATATTTGTGTGTGGATGATTTCCTACTTCTACTGTATGTTTGCCTTTACCTCTGAGCTTTCCCATTTATAATTTTCTCATTTGTAGTTGTGGCCTTTTCTTTTCCACCTAGAGAAGTTCCTTTAGCATTTGTTGCAAAGCTGGTCTGGTGGTGCTAAATAATCTTAGCTTTGCTTGTCTGTAAAGCTTTTGACTTCTCTGTTGAATCTGAATGAGAGCCCTGCTGGATAGAGTATTCTTGGTTGTAGGTTCTTCCCTTTCCTCACTTTATATGTATAGTGCCACTCCCTTCTAGCTTGTAGAGTTTTTGCTGAGAGATCAGCTGATTACCTTATGAGAATTCCCTTGTGTGTTATCTGTTGCTTTTCCCTCGTTGCTTTTATTATTTTTTTCTTTTATTATTTTTTTGTCATCTTGATTACTATGTGTCTTGGTGTGTTCCTCCTTAGGTGTAGCCTGCCTGGGACTCTCTGTGCTTCCTGGACTTGGGTGACTATTTCCTTTCCCACGTCAGGGAATTTTTCAGCTATTATCTCTTCAAATATTTTCTCAGGTCCTTTCTATCTCTCTTCTCCTTCTGGGACCCTTGTAATGTGAATGTTGGTGTGTTTATGTTGTCCCAGAGGTCTCTCAGGCTGTTTCATCTCTTTTCATTCTTTTTTCTTTATTCTGTTCTGCAGCAGTGATTTCCACCATTCTGTCTATCAGATCACTTATCCATTCTTCTGCTTCAGTTATTCTGCTATTGATTCCTTCTAGTATATTTTTCATTTCATTTATTCTATTATTCATCTCTGTTTGTTTCTAGGTCTTTGTTAAACATTTCTTGCATCTTTTTGATCTGTACCTCCATTCTTTTTCCAAGATCTTGGATCATCTTTACTATCATTACTCTGAATTCTTTTTTGGGTAGATTGCCTATCTGCACTTCACTTAGTTGTTCTTCTGGGGTTTTATCTTGTTCCTTCATCTAGGACATACCCTTCTGCCATCTCATTTTGTCTAATTTTCTTTGATTGATCGTTCTTTGATTGATCATTCTGCAGGCTGCTAGGTTGTAATTCTTCTTGCTTCTGCTCTCTGCCCCCTGGTGGATGAGGCTGTCTAAGAGGCTTGTGCAGGCTTCCTGGTGTGAGGGACTGGATCCTGACCACTGGTGGGTGGGCAGGGCTGTGCTCAGGAAGGCTTTAAGCAAACTGTCTGCTGATGGGTGGAGCTGTGTTTCCACCCTGTTGGTTGTTTGGCCTGAGGAGACTCAGCACTGGAGCCTACAGGCTGTTGGGTAAGACTAGGTGTGAGGAGGAAATGGCAGCCTCCAGGAGGGCTCACAGAATGAGTACTCATCAGAGCTGCCACTGCCAGTGTCTTTGTCCTGGCAATGAGCCACAGTTGCCCTCTGCCTCCACAGGAGACCCTCCAATACTAGCAGGTAGGTCTGGCCCAGTCTCTTTGGAGGTCACTCCTTTTTTCCTTGAGTCCTTGTGTGCACGAGACCTTGTGTGCATCCTCCAAGAGTGGAGTTTCTGTTTCCCCCCGTCCTATGGAATTCCTGCAGTCAAATCCTGCTGACCTTCAAAACCAGATTCCCACGGGCTCCTCCTCACAGAGGAGGAGAAAAATGGACATAAACACCTCAAAAAAGCTTTGAAACAAAAGAAGTATGAAGAAGTCATGGGATGCCAACATGTCAGAATATTATAGGTCACAAGAGTATTGTATGGATCCAGGAATTAATAGACAAGGCAAGAAAAAAGTAGTTACTAGCATTGATTGTGGTTGTCTCTTTTGATAATGGGTTAATTTTGTTCTCTATGTGAGAAGTAAGCCAAAGACATTGTGATAGAGACCGTTATGCTCACCAGATATCCACATGCTCCTCTCCATTTCCCAGCCTCCTTTGCAGTTGGGCTGAGGTCATATAATTAGTTAAGGTCAATGAGATGTATCCAGAAATGATTTAAGCTGCTTTCATACCTGTTTTTTTAAAACATCCTGTGTAATCCAACAGGTTTCTCTTTCATTGCCCCTTATGAATGTGGATGCCGCGTTTTTCAGATAAGGGTGGTAACTTGCAACAGCCTGGATCTCTGCATCACTCCTTAGAAGAAAAAACCTTCAGCAAGCTGCCTAACCAACAGCAGCCTGTGACAGAAGCAAAAAATAAATATCTGTTGCATTAAAAAAAAAAAACAAAACCTGACCTTTTAAAAAAAATGATAAATCTATGTATTCCTGCCTCAGACAGTTGAAATACATTTTCAACTTATTTAAGTCTTTAAACATTCATTGGCTAGTCAATTTAAAGATGATCATTAAAAAGAAGCTGAATTATGTCTTGAAAAATATAACAAGATTAGTTTCAAATCTCACATATGAGAAAAATGATCCAAACAAGAAAATAATAAAAATAATTCCCAAGAAAAAGAAGGCCATATGATTGATAGTCTGTTCATCTTTACTAGGTTTTCCAGGGCAATTTTGACAATGATACCCACAGAAAAAACGTCATCGACCCTCCCATCTATGCACGGCACATAAGGATCCTTCCTTGGTCTTGGTATGGGAGGATCACCCTGCGGTCGGAGCTGCTGGGCTGCACAGAGGAGGAGTGAGGAGATCCCACAGCCCTCCTCTCTATTTCCCTAAAAGTATCTCCACGGAATGAACTCTGCAAAATCTATCGGAAACTGAATGGAATTTTTCATGAAAAAGTGATCAAATTACGGTAGGTCATTAACTGTCTTCTTAAGGAGGTCTAAGCCTGCCTTTTCAAAGGTTTAATTTGATTTGTATCATTTAAATTTCTTAAGCAACATCACATTAGCTGTGAATTACTTTTCGCATTGTTTTCTGACTTCTTCATACTGGTTGAAATATATTAGGCAAAGAAAGTAGCACTCTTGATAGATAGCGAGGGTAAAAAAAAATCTCATAGTTATCAAATAAAAGCAAGAGTTGTTAGAGCTTTCATAATCAATACTCAACTTATTCTTATAAAAAGAATACTGCAATGTTAGCAATTAGTTTTTTTCCCTTCTGTAATGAGTCTATATTATCCTAATTATTTCCCTGTGCCTGACAAACACTAACCAAAATTTGAAGAAGAATCTGTAACATGCAGTACTAACTGAAATTATGATTCTCATCTTACTTTTATTTCTAATCAGAGATTATGTGATCTTTCTCTTAGTGCTATTCTATATTCTATATATTATATATTGCCTGAATAAGTCCATACTTTTCCCAATTGACTTTTGTCCTATTACTTGCCTAAAAGAAGTATCATGTGTGTGTGTGTGTGTGTATATATATACACACGCACATACATATACACATATATATACATATATATATGAAACATGATTATCAGTAGATTGAGCATATTTAGTATCAGTAGATTGAATCTGCAATTCTCTTGTTTTTGAAGGAAGCTATAGCTATGTAATCTCCAAATATTTCCTTTATAAAGGAAATACTACCATTTTGCAAAATTAACAACAAAATCACATTATGTTTCTTTACGAAAAAATTTAAATCTTTGTTTTGATGGTATTTCCATAGCCTTATCTTTACTTTAAAATAAGAGAAAAATTGTCTATTTTTTTTTTTAGCAAATATTGACATAGTGCTGCATAACTTGGCCAAGCATATTCATCATTTCTTTCTTCATCTCTGCACATCCTGTGAAACTAGAATTTTATTGAGGTTTGAAATTAGTGATGGTTTCTCAGGAAAGCACAGTGCATAGACATTTGTGAGAAGTGTTTACTAATGACAAAAACCATTTTCAGGGTGAAAATTGATTTCTATCTATTTTGCTTCAAAGGTCCTGAAAAAATAATAAGAAATTATCATAATGATTTGTTATTGATAATGAGATTTCATTGCCATTCTCTCAAATTAAGGCTCACACTGCCTCCATGAAAGTCCTCAACATCTAATTTATAAGCTTTACAAGTATTTCTTTTATAAGGCTTAGACACAGAATTACTGGGGTTTTAAATTGTGTTCTGAAAAAGAAAGTATGGTATGTGTACAAAACATTGACATCCTGTGCAACACTGCTAAGTTCTTTTTTTCCTTATTGTTTGTGCTGCATAACAGAAGCCACTAGAATGTTACTGTCTTGTCTGTCCATGTGTTAACAGCATTTCTTGATGATGTATATATGGAGTGGGTCTTCAATCATAGTGAAGAATTTAAAGAGAAAGTCAATCATAATGGCATTTTTAATAAGAGCAAAATTAGGACTGGCTGGCCACATATTTGTCCTATGCCCACATGCTTTCTACTTCAGGCTCTTATTATAAAATTGTTGATTTGAAGCATCTGAAATGGTGATCAGTTTTTAGCATCTTTCTTTCAAAAACAAAATTGCCATGTCATCAATATCATCTTTTTAAGATCATTTTAAATTAGGAATTTAAGTATTTTTAATTTGCTAAATTTTAAGGTCATGTTACAAATAATTGCTTAGCTCCCAAGCCATACACACACTCACTATGTAGCCAATGGCCCTTATTTCTTTAAAGATTTACTGTCCCACCAAATTTCTAGCCATTTTCTCTTGCAGGTTATGCACAATTCTTGATTCTTTTCAGAGTTTTTGTAATGATTTACTTTCTCAAAATTATTCATGGCTTCTTATGATGTTTGTTTTAAATTTTATTTTATTGGTAGTTTTTCAAAAAAATATTTTCAAAGGGAGTTTGTTAAAATTCTGTTACCTTTTAGAAATACATACAAATGGCTTTCTGTTGCTTGCACATTTTCTCTCTGCTCTGTTTTTCACCAACATGACATATCATGGGATATCTCTTTATCCCATGATGCCCCAAATTAATGACAACAAAGGGATTCCTACATGTGGAAATGTTAATAATTATTGTGAAATAGTATGTAGCTTTTGTGTCATTTGTATCAATGACAAAGTGAAGCAAATTTATTTAAATTCACAGTAAAACAAGGAAAATCTCATAAGAACAAGGCACAGAAGAATCACCTAGCCTTCACCATATTGAGTAACTATAATATGCTAATTTTATAATCTATGAAATTACAATTTTAAACATATCCAGTTTATCTATGTCTTATTAAAAGCATTTATCATAATCACTAATTCTAATTTTAGGGTTGACTTTCTCTTTCTGAATGGCTTCGTAAGGGTTTATGTGAATTTTGAAGACTTAGGGTACTAATGATTGTATCTTTACTAGTCAACAAATTATGAAATATATTCACTGCTGGCATCTGATGTGTCAGTAAGTACAGAAATAACAAAGACACAAATAACCTTTGCAAACTTTCAAGCTGTGTTATATTCTAATGTTGGGTTTTTTTCTTTGTATATATACTTAAATCATGTAGGATGTTGTAAAATCAGTATGACCTTGTCTTCAGAGTTAAAATAAACTTTTGAAAACCTGGGATACTTTACTTTTGAAGCAGTTGTAATCAAACAAACACATTTGTAAGAACACACAAATTGTCTGAATGTCAATACCCACTACTCCTCTTAACTACATGCTGGTTTACTTTTTCTTTATACAGAAAAATGAAACAAGCACAGGAAAAAAAAAAGGAACTCACAATAGCCTTCAAATGTACATTGATATCAGCCAAATTGGCCTTTCCAAACTTATTAAAATGTGTGCATTTCTCCTGCTTTTAGCTGTGGACATTTTATTGGAATACTAATAACCCAGTCAGTCAGTCATCTTTTTGTCTCATGCCTATTTAAAGTCTTGTGCTCCAGGATTGATCTGCCTATTGGTAAACAGATGCTATTGCTGTTACTTCTGTTGTTTAAGTACATGATTCTCAGGAGTATAATGAAGAGATCTAGTCAATAGTAAGCAATAACACAAACACTTATATTATCCAAGTAACTTTAGCTGCTGCTTAAAGAAAATCATAACACTTGGCTTCTTCATAAACCCTGTTTCAGCCTCTCTGAAAGTCACTGGTAAAATATTGAGTCTGAGTACTTCCCACTTCTAAGATATTTTCTTAAGATTCAAAAAATTTAGGAAAAAAATGTTGACTCAGTTGTGCTTCAGTGAATCTCTGATAGTTCTCATAATAAATTACATATGTTTATGTATTCATACATGTTCCTATTTAACTGCATTTTAATGTGAATGGTTCAACAGGATTCCATTGTTTGCCTAATTTTCACACACAAGCACACACAAATGTGTTTATATTAAATACAAGCAATTATATATATATATATATATATATATCTTTTTTCAATAAGGCCAATAAAGAATTATGACAACATCTATACAGGATAAAAAGTCATTGTCATATATTCAACAGAAAATTTTCAACTATGAGACTTTTAAAATTACTGGTTCAAGAACATTTCCAAGGAGGAAAGTCTGATCCTGTGGAAGTTTGACTTTAAAAATCTACTAAAGGTAACTTCATGAATGGAAAATATTCTCTCTATATAACCTAAAATTTTAAAACATACAGCACTTCAGCTTTGAGTACATGATTTTAAGTGGAGATTTTGATAAATAAACATTAACTTTTACTGTTAGAAATGCCTTGCTCTCTCTCTTCCCAAAGACTAGTTTAAAACAATATTAACAATAGAGTTAGTGTGTTACTTATTTGTGAAAAATATTGCCACAAATGTTTCTTTGAGATGCAAAAGGACCCTCTCACCTGAGCAGTTAAACCTGAGGATTAAACCACTTTGCTGGTTGAGAAATACCTGAACTACCCTGAAAGAGAATGCATTGTCATTGTCCTTACAAAGAAAGAATACCTAGGGTAAGTAGCAAGTTTTCCATTGGTTTTGAAGGGGGAAACAGGATTCCTTGATTCTACTGCAGTAAGTAGCTATGATCCATATTGGATATTTCAACATTGCCACCAAATAAAGTATTTTCCACAGTAGGCAAGTGGCACTTACTCAAAGACTTATTTCTGTTAGATGAATTTGGTAGCAGAAATAGGAAAAAATTTTTGGGAAAAGCTCATTTAGTTGTTTTTGCATATCTTGGCAGGAGTTGACTGAGCCATTTTGAAGACACTAATGCTGTGGAAATATGGCATAAGAGCATCAGCAAATGGTCACCACATGACATGATTAAGCATTGCATAGGTGACTGCCTCTAATTTAATTTTAACATCCTCAAGGGCATGAACCACACTCTTCCATATTTTCCATATTTATGTAAAGTCCCCATTAGTACCATTCATATGCCCACATAAAAATATGTTAATAATGATGATGAATGGTGACATAAGCTCAACCTGCTGCCACCTGAGAAAGAAGTAGTGGTAGTGAGACTGATGGTGCATTCAAACAATACATCCCCCACGACCAGTGTGGAAACAGCTTTGAGAGAACTTCCCTAGGCATCAGGCCAAAACACTGTAGAGGATTAACAGGAAGACTACTGGGAGTAGGCTTCATGCATGTGACACAGAAGGAATATTTTCAGTGATAAATGACTTAAATGACAAATTAAACATAGATTTACACATATTTTATAATATTCCCACTTTTTAGAAATGTAAAGAAAAAAATAATAAAAAGGACTTGCCTTTCAGGAAGAGAACCATAGCAGGCCAGCAGCTCTGGAAGAGATAATTAATACAGCACTTCTCAAGGCCAATGGCATTTTCCACCTGGACCTGGGAAAGAATTGAACAGTATATCACAAAGGAAGCACTAAATAATCAACTCCAAGAGTTTAACTTCCTCAGTTCTCAAGTTTTAGGTAATGATAGGATTTTTTTTTTAACAATAGAAGCATCCTGCTATGATCTGAAGTTATGTCCTCCCACAAATTCATATGTTGAAATCCTAACCCCCAAATGTGATGGTATAGTAGGTTGGGACTATGGTGTAGGGGATTAGTTCATGAGAGTGGAACCCTCATGAATGGGATTAGTGCTCTCATAACAGAGCCCCCTTAGATCTCCACAGCCCCTTCTACCCAGTGAAACACTAACTATGAACCTGCAAGCTGACCCTCACCAGAAAGCAACCATGCTGGTATCTTGAACTTCGACTTCACAGCTTCGAGAACTGTGAGCCATGAATTTCTGTTGTTTATAAGTTAGCCAGCCTATAGTATTTTGTTATAGCAGCCCTAATAGACTAAGACACATCCCAGAAAGGAATCTGTTTTTAGTGATATAAATACCTTCATAAGTTGTTCGGGATGTGGACTTTTAAACAATAGTAAAATGTTTTTCAAATTTCCAGTGGAGAGAAATTGGTGGGTAAGGACTAATATTTCTTTGTTTAATTAAATACATTAGGCAAGGAGAAGAGCAGAGGGGAAGGGAAGGGAGGAATAAGTCCACTGTAAAAATTCTTTCACAAAACATTTTTATTTCACTTATATTCCTGTGTATATATGTATTCTTGATCACCATGCTAATTATTTTTCTTACTCTGAATCAGCCATTAAAAGTTTGAAAGCCACTGCAACATGGTCCCTGAACAGTTTTCTAAACACATGGTACCTCTTGGCTGACAGGTATGCTGGTGGCCCAATGTGAGTTTAGAGCCAGAATTGGAGGGATCCTGTTAATAGGAGGCTTTTAGAGGCTGGATGGGGACAGAGGAGGCATGGGGTGTTGGAGGTCTAAGAGACTTTAAGAAAACAAATAAAGATACTACACAGAGAATTGTGTGAAGTTTTTCTTTGTGGTAGGCAAAGCCCTTTGTCCTTTTCCCCTTAAAATATTCTAATAAAATAAGTTTTTTCCTCTTCCATTTCATTGTTAGGGAAGATGCACCCAGGTGTTGAGTACAGCCCGAAGGTGGGTTTGTACCATGAGCAGAGGCTGCCTGTGGGGACCTGGCACTTGGGGGATTAAATAAACTGCAGATTTATAGATTGGTTTGTTTTTTTGAATAGACATTGATGCTTTTTTTTAAATGGATTTTTCTACAGTCACTTCTACTTTAAAAGTCCATAATCTGATTGCCCCCACACCATGAATCTAAACTTTTAAGCCTTTCAGAAACTCATACTACTAATTCCATGCTTGAGAGTTTTCCTACCTAAACCTAATATCACAAATACTTATAACTCCAAACAATAGCATTAGGCTGTATTTCATGACCTGTAAAATACTGAAATGTTTTCCCTTTCACTGGAGATATAAAAGCTAAATTCTTTCATAAATAACACTGTAGAAACTACTAAATTAATATTAAGAGAAGATTAAGACTAACCAACCTCTTTTTAAAATCCTTCTTTGAATACAATCATACCTCAAGAAACAAGAAAAATCTCAAATAAACAACCTAACCTACACCTAAAGCAATTAGAGAAAGAAGAATAAACAAAACCCAAAGTTAGTAGAAGGAAAGAAACCATAAAGATCAGATCAGAAATCAATGAAATAGAGACAAAGAAAACAATAGAAAAGATCAATAAAACTAAGAGTTGGTTCTTTGAGAAGATAAGCAAAATTGATAAACCTTTAGCCAGACTCATCAAGAAAAAATGGGAGAGGACTCAAATCAATAAAATTAGAAATGAAAAAGGAGACATTATAACTGACATCACAGAAATACAAAGAATCATAAGAGACTACTACAAGCAACAATATGCCAATAAAATGGACAACCTGGAAAAAATGGACAAATTCTCAGAAAGGTACAGTCCCTCAAGACTGAACCAGGAAGAAAGAAAATATGAACAGACCAATCACAAATAATGAAATTGAAACTGATTAAAATCTTCCAACAAACGAAAGTCCAGGACCAGATGGCTTCACAGGCGAATTCAAACATTTAGAGAAGATCTAACACCTATCCTTCTTAAACTCTTCCAAAAAATAACAGAGGAAGGACCACTCCCAAACTCATTCTACAAGGCCACCATCACCCTGATACCAAAACCAGACAAAGATATCACCAAAAAAAGAAAATTACAGGCAAACATCAGTGATGAACATAGATGCAAAAGTCCTCAACAAAATACTAGCAAACAGAATCCAACAACACATTAAAAGGATTATACACCATGATCAAGTGGCATTTATCCCAGGGATTCAAGGATTCTTCAATATACTCAAAAGTGATACACCACATTAACAAAATGAAGAATAAAAACCATATGATCATATAAATAGACACAGAAAAAGCTTTTGACAAAATTGAATATGCATTTATGATAAAAACTCTCCAGAAAGTGGGCATAGAGGGAACCTACCTCAATATAATAAAGGTCATATATGAAAAATCCACAGCTAACGTCATACTCGGGGGGAAAAACTGAAAGCATTTCCTTGAAGACCAAGAAGAAGAAAAGGATGTGCACTCTCACCACTTTTATTCAACATAGTTTTGGAAGTCCTAACCATGGCAATCAGAGAAGAAAAAGAAATAAAAGGAATACAACTTGGAAAAGAAGAAGTAAAACTGTCACTGTTTGCAGATGACATGATACTATACGTAGAAAATCCTAAAGATGCCACCAGAAAACCACTACAGCTAATGAATGAATTTAGTAAAGTAGGAGGATACAAAATTAATATACAGAAACTTGTTGCATTCCTATACACCAACAATGAAAATCAGAAAGAGAAATTAAGGAAACAATCCAATTTACCATTGCATCAAAAAGAATAAAATACCTAGGAATAAACCTACATAAGGAGGCAAAAGACCTGTACTCAGAAAACCATAAGACACTGATGAAAGAAATCAATGGTGATGCAGACAGATGGAGAGATATACCATGTTCTTGGATTGGAAGAATCAATATTGTCAAAATGACTATACTATCCAAAGCAATCTATGGATTCAGTGCAATCCCTATCAAATTACCAACAGCGTTTTTCACAGAATTAGAACAAAAAAATTTTTAAATTTGTATGAAACACAAAAGACCCCGAATAGCCAAATCAATCTTGAGAAAGAAAAACGAAGCTGAAGGAATCAGGCTCCCTGACTACAAACTATACTACAAAGCTACAGTAATCAAGACACTATGGTACTGACACAAAAACAGAAATATACATCAATGGAACAGGATTGAAAATCCAGAGATAAACCCACACAACTATGGTCACCTAATCTATGACAAAGGAGGCAAGAATATACAAGGGAGAAAAGACAGCCTCTTCAATAAGTGGTGCTGGGAAAACTGGACAGCTACATGTAAAAAAAAATGAAATTAAAACACTCCCTAACATCATACACAAAAATAAGCTCAAAATGGGTTAAAGACCTAAATGTAAGGCCAGACACTGTAAAACTCTTAGAGAAAAACATAGGCAGAACACTCTGACATAAATCACAGCAATATCTTTTTTCATCTACCTCCGAGGGTAATGAAAATAAAAACAAAAATAAACAAATGGGATCTAACTAAACTTAAAAGCTTTGGCACAGAAAAGGAAACCATAAACAAAGCAATAAGACACCCCCCAGAATGGGAGAAAATATTTGCAAACAATGCAACTGACAAGGGATTAATCTCCAAAATATACAAACGGCTCATAAAGCTCAATATCAAAAAATAAACAACCCAATCAAAAAATGAGTGGAAGATCTAAATAGACATTTTTCCAAAGAAGTTATACAGATGTCTAAAAAGCACATGAAAAGATGCTCAACATCACTAATTATCAGAGAAATGCAAATCAAAACTATAATGAGGCATCACCTCACACCGGTGAGAATGGCCATCATCAAAAACTCTACAAGCAATAAGTGCTGGAGAGGGGGTGGAGAAAAGGGAACCCTCCTACACTGTTGATGGGAATGTAAAGTGGTACAGCCATTATGGAGAACAGAATGGAGGTTCCTTAATAAACTAAAAATAGAACTACCATATGACCCAACAATCCCACTCGTAGACATATACCCGGAGAAAACCATAATTCAAAGAGATACATGCACCCCAGTGCACTATTTACAATAGTCAGGATGTGGAAGCAACCTTAATGTCCATCAACAGATGAATGGATAAAGAAGATGTGGTACATATATACAATGGAATATTACTCAGCCATAAAAAAAGAATGAAATAATGGATAGACCTAGAGATGGTCATACTGAGTGAAGTAAGTCAGACACAGAAAGAAAAATATCATCTGATATTGCTTATATGTGGAATCTAAAAAAAAGTGTATAAATGAACTTAGTTACAAAACAGAAATAGAGTCACAGACGTAGAAAACAAACTTATGGTTACCAGGGAATAAGGGGAGGCAGGGATAAATTGGGAGATTGGAATTGAAATATACACACTACTATATATAAAATAGATTACTAATAAGAACCTACTGTATAGCACAGGGAACTCTACTCAATCTGTAATGGCTTATATGGGAAAAGAATCTAAAAAAAGAGTGGATATATGTATCTGTATAACTGATTAACTTTCGTGTACACCTGAAACTAACACAACATTGTAAATCAACTATACCCCAATAAAAATTTTAAAATAAATAAATAGTGTAAAATGGGAAAAAATCAATTAATTCATAATACATTGTTTCTGCCTTTTATTCAGCAGCACTATTTTTGGAGGTAATAATTAAAACCCATCAATAAGAATAGCAATAAAACATTACTTAAGGGAAATTTCCTGCACATCCTAAAATATATATATATTCATTCCCTGGAAGCTGAAGTCATTTGTGTTTTATTTACTTGTTTGATGTTTTATCTGTTCTGAATTGCAGACATTGAAATTTCGATATAAATTGTGTTTACCATACCTAAATACTTCTAAACTATCTATTTGAATAAAGTCTTGTAACAGCAAGTCCCATGGGGGAAAAAAATCCTTCTTTGAGGAAAATTTAAGAACTATGCAAGGTTCTGGAAATACAAAGATGCAAAGACTCTGACCTTCAGGAGCTCACAGTCTGGAGGGTGGGAGTGGGGGTGGGGGGAGACAAGGAAGCCAACAATCATATTGGGTGCTGTGACAAAAATATGCTCGAAGTGCAAAGAGAACACAGAACACAAGCACTCACACCAGTAAATGAAGTAGGTCAGGCAAAGCACCCTGGGGGAGGGGACATCTGAAATGACATCAAAACTGTCTAAATTAATACTCGTGACCCCTGAAACCTCCAATTTACTATTCATGACAACTCTAGGAAGAACTGATTAACATTTCCTCTTTGGAAGAGGAGAAAGAAAAGCTAAAAGAGGTTAGGAGATTTGCCCAAGATATAGGGTGCTGATCTGTACCTAGATCTGATGATATCCTCCTCCTACTGCAATACCTTTTTCCTTTTTTTAAGTCAAAGGCTGCTGAAAATGTGTTTCGTTACATACTGGTACTTAACAGGAATGATTTGCCTCCAGACGAGCAGTTATTGTTTATTTTGCAACTTTGCATATTATCCTAAATAATTGAATACACCAGTATTACCTAACATTTTTTTTTTTTCGGTACGCAGGCCTCTCACTGTTGTGGCCTCTCCCATTGCGGAGCACAGGCTCCGGATGCGCAGGCTCAGTGGCCATGGCTCACGGGCCCAGCCGCTCCGTGGCACGTGGGATCCTCCCGGACCGGGGCACAAACCCGTGTCCCCTGCATCAGCAGGCGGACTCTCAACCACTGTGCCACCAGGCAAGCCCTAACATAGTTTTTGAAATAACTAATTACTGGGTGAGGTGTTGCTCATCACACGAATATATGAGGAAAGATCCTCAAATGATGAACAGCTAATGACTACTGTGAGATATTTCATAGCATCGATTTATTAAAAGGAGAATAATAAGCCCCAAATGTCAAAGTATCTACTATCCCAAGACACAGTAAATAGCCTATCCCCATGTGTACAGCATGAGATGGTTAATGTAATAATCAAAACATTTATACTTAAGAAAATTTTGAGAATAGCATTCAATAGATAAGAGAAACCACAGGTATCTTCAATTTTTTAAAAAGAATTCCAAATAACACACACAAAAAACAAAAACATAAAACCACCTCTTCTTGAGTTCTAGTACCCCATATTTATGAGTCAACGTACTCTTGACTAGAAGAGTAGCTGAGTAGTGCACAATATCTTAGGAAATCAAGCATGTGTACTAACACAATTTAAGGAATCAACTTCTTAACAATAAATAGTTGGCATTATCTTTTTCATTCCCTGGTGACTTTTCAATTAGTAGAATTAGGAGCTTAACCAGTGACTAATAACCCTGTGCAACCTCATGAAATCAGTAAATGAAATTTCTATAGCTTGATTTAAATAGTCAATTCTCTGTCGATGATTCATCAGTGAACCAGAATAAGCTGAAAGAATCTTAGACAACTAGAATTAAGGGACCATCAACTCTAGGATGCATTTGTTTAAATGTTTAATTCCCTAGGTTGTATTCATCCGATATCTAAATGTGTTCAAGAAAAGGTACTATAACCTAAGTAAGTCTTTAGTATTTCTAATGACCAATGAATCTTACCCCTAATATTTGAATTATATCCTTGCTAAAGCTGAAATCATATATTTCACTAAAATCAGAAAACTGGTAGTTATGGTCTTTTTGTGATTACTCTGTTTTTGCCCTCTCAGTTCTCTTTAATGTTTTTTAAATCTACTCAATATTTTAAATAATCTTCGGAAAATATAAGGCCTCAAACTGGATAAGGCACATTGAATACAGTGAAAAGATCATTTATGATCCTTATCTTGTTTATCTTTTTAGTAGGCTTATTTTACAGTAGCACCTATAAGCTTGAAAGATGTTCAGTCTGTAGTCTAATATGAGTATCTGATTATCTCTAATGCATTTCTGCACATTAAGTTATTCTGGGTCTTGGTTTGGGCCAGTATTCTTTTCCTTATTAAGCACATTGTCATATATGTATTCCTATTTCTTTTTTAAAAACCATTTTCACAGTAAATAATGATTTGAAACCTGTGCTGCAGGCACTCTCTCATCTAAGAGATAATTAGTGTCTACTAAAGGCAAAACAAAAAGACTCATGAAAATATCAAGGGTGAAATTTATGTCCATGGCATCTGTGTACAGTCAAATAGATTGTGCCATGCACAAAGGAGACAGGCCAAGGGATGCGAGTGAAGGCTGAAGTCTAGCCTCTTTTCCATCGGCAAGCTCAAACCCTGAGGAAGATCTGTCCACAGAAAGTGACTTTGTGTGTATCATATTCCCACAAGAGGCACTTTTGCTAATTTTAATTAGCATCTTATATTCTGGGGATAGAGGCTTGATTAGTTTCAATGCCCAACTACCAATTTTATTAAGCCAATCTTCTAGTATAGGAGACTATTATTATTTTACATTTTTGTAATATATTTAGCATATTCTAAATATTTCCTACCCTAGTATAACCTTAAGCATAAAAATGAAAATTCAAGGTTTTGCTTCAATCTCCCCTCCACTGATGGTACTACAGATTACAAGTTGCACCTAAAATGGGTATGGAGATCCTCTTTTTCCACCCCTTACTCCTGCCTTTAAAAATGGCTAGAATAGGGGAGTGACCACAATGGCAGAGTAGAAAGACCCTGAGTTCACCTCCTTTCATGAGCAAATGAAAATTGCAACTATCTGCAGAATAAACATTGATGAAAAAGACTAGAAACTACCAGAAAAGATTTTTCTACAACTAAAGACATAAAGAAGGAACTACAAGGAGGTGGGTAGGAGGGGCAAACTTGTGATATAATCAAATACCATACCCACCAGGTGCGTGACCCACAAACTGGAGAATAATTATATTGCAGAGGTTCTCCCACAGGAATGAGAGTTCTGAGCCCCATATCAGGATCCCCAGCCCAGGTGTCCAGCACAGGGAAGACAAGCCCCCAGAACATTCAGCTTTGAAGGCTAGTGGGGCTTAACTGAAGGAGCCTCACTGGACTGGGGAAAAGAGAGACTTCACTCTTAAAGGGCACATGCAAAATCCACATGCACCAGATCTCAGCAAAAAAGCAGCAATTTGATAGGAGCCTGGGCCAGACCTACCTGCTGGCCTAGAAGAGTCTCCTGGTGAGATGGGGGTTGGGGGGTTGAGGCAGCTGTGGCTCGCCCTAGGTACTTATACAGTGGCAGACATATTGGGGAACATTCAAACACATGAACACGGCTATTGGCAGCTGCCATCTTGGCTCATCAGACCAAGATGTGACCCCACCCACAACCTGTGCTGGGACGCCTCAGGCCAAACAGGAAGCAGACAGGCTTCCTAAAGACTTCCTGAGTCTACAACTGCCTCTAGACATGCCCCTAGACACGGTCCTGCCCAACAGACAGGGCCAAGGCCCAGCTCCACTCTCCATTGAGCAGGCACCAGCCCTTCCCAACAGGAAGCCTGCACAGGCCAATAGACCAACACCATCCACCAGGGGGCAGACACCAGAAGGAGAAAAATTATGATCCCACAGCCTGTCAGACCCTATCCTGTGACCAACTGGGCCCTGGCCCTGCCCATCAGCAGGCCAACAAAAGCTTCAGGACACCCCAGAACTCAAAGCCAACTGTGTGAAGAACCTCCCCCTCAACCAACAATCTGAAATGAGCTCTGAGATCCGTGGGCCCTGCAGCCAGACTCCAGGTACCAGCTCTGCCTGCCAGAAGTCTGGCAAAATCCCCAGGATCTACCTTCATCTGCCAGTGGGTGAGCAATAGTCCCAGAGTCTTAGGAACCCTGACCACCCACCAGTGAGCCAACACTAGCCCCGGAGCCCTGTAGGGTTCTGCAACCAGTCATCTCATGACCAGGACACACTAAACAGCAGGCAGCAGCATCCACACAAGGTAGGGCCTGGCAACCAACTGGACTAGGGACCAACCAAACCTACTAGACCACCCACATGGTCAGCCCATCACATCAGAAGGACCCATGCAACCCTCTTAGGGGGAACTCCTAGAGCATACTGCTTGGGGAGTGAGGGGAGTGAACTGTTGGGGTGCATAGGACATCTCCTACACAAGGCCACTTCTCCGAAGTTGAGAAATATAACTAAACTACCACATAAAAATACAAATAGCAACTTAGATAAAATGAGGCAGAAGAGGAAAATATTTCAGATGACGGAACAAGATAAAACCCTGGAACAATTAACTGAAGTGGAGATAGGCAATGTACCCAAGAAAGAGTTCAAAGTAATGATCATAAAGATGATCAAAGAACTCCGGAGGAGAATGGATGCACAGAGCAAGAAGTTAGAAGTTTTTAACAAAGTATTAGAAAATATAAATAACCACCAGAGATGAAGAATACAATAATCAAAATGAAAAATACACCAGAGGAACCAATAGTAGACTAAGTGATTCAGAAGAACGCATCAGTGAGCTGGAAGACAGAGTAGTGGAAATCACTGCCACTGAACAGAAAAAAAGAATGAAATGAAAACAATTTAAGAGACCTCTGTGATAACATCAAGCACACTATAGTATTCACATTATAGGGATCCCAGAAGGAGACAACAGAGAGAAAGAGCCTGAGAAGATATTTAAAGAGATAATAGTTGAAAACCTCCCCAATATGGAAAAGGAAACAGTCACCCAAGTCCAGGAAGCACAGAGAGACCCATGCAGGATTAACCCAAAGGGGAACAGACCAAGACACACTGTAATCAAAATGACAAAATTAAAGAAAGAATATTAAAAGCAGCAAAGGAAAAGCAACAAATAACAAACAAGGGAACTCCCATAAGCCTATCAGCTGATTTTCCAACAGAAACTCTGTAGGCCAGAAGGGAGTGGCACCATATATTTAAAGTGATGAAAGGGAAAAACCTACAATGAAGAATGCTGTACCCACCAAGGCTCTCATTCAGATTTGATGGAGAAATCAAAAGCTTTACAGACAAGCAAAAGCTAAAAGAATTCAGCACCACCAAACCAGCTTTACAATTGTCAAAGGAAATTCTCTAGGAAAAAGAAAAGACTGAAACTAGAAACAGGAAAATTACAAAATGAAAAAACTCACTGGTAAAGGCAAACATACATCAAAGGTAAGAAATCATCCACAGACAAAGCTAGTAGGGAGGTTTAAAGACAAAAGTAGTAAAATCTTCTGTAACCAAAATAAGCACTTAAGGGATACACAAAACAGTCAGATGTAAATTATGATATCAAAAACAGTAGTCATGGGACTTCCCTGTCTGTCCAGTGGTTAAGACTGTGCTCCCAAAGCAAGGGGCATGGGTTCGATCCCTGGTTGGGGAACTAGGATCCTGCATGCCACTCATCATGGTCAAAACAAACAAACAAACAAACAAACAAAAACAACCAAAAAACCCCACAGTAATTGTGAGGGGAAGAAAATACAAATGCAGGGTTTTAAAATGCAATTTAAATTAAGAGATCAGCAACTTTAAAAAATCACATATACGTATAGAGAGCTATAAAAAACCTCATGATAACTGCAAACCAAAAATCTATAATAGCTATACACACAAAAATAGAAAAAGGAATGCAAACATAACACTGATAGTCATCAAATCACAAGAGAAGAGAACAAAAGAAGAAAGGGGGAAGAAAAGATCTACAAAAACCAATCCACAATGATTAACAAAACGGCAATAAGAACATATATATCAATAATTACCTAAATGGAAATGGACTAAATGCTCCAACCAAAAGACACACAGAGGCTGACTGGTTATGAAAACAAGACCTGTATATAAACTTCCCACAAGAGACTCAGTTCAGATCTAGAGACACATACAGACTGAAAGTGAGGAGAAAGAAAAAGGTATCTCATACAAATGGAAATCAAAAGAAAGCTGGAGTAGCAATACTTATATCAGACAAATAGACTTTAAAATAAAGAAGGTCACAATAGACAAAAAAGGACACTACATAATGATCAAGGGATCAATCCCACAAAAAGATGTGGCAATTGTAAATATATATGCACCCAACATAGGAGCACCTCAATATATAAGGCAAATATGAACAGCCATAAAAGGAGAAATCAACAGTAACACAAAAACAGTGGGGGACTTTAACACCCCACTTACATCAATGGACAGATCATCCAGAGAGAAAATCAATAAGGAAACACAGGCCTTAAATGACACATTAGACCAGATGGACTTAATTGATATTTAAAGAGCATGCCATTCAAAAGCTGCAGAATACACATTCTTCTCAAATGCACATGGAACATTCTCCAGGATAAATCACATGCTAGGTCACAAAACACGCCTTAGTAAGTTTAAGAAATGTGAAATCATATCAAGCATCTTTTCCGACCACAATGCTATGAGATTAGAAATCAACTACAAGAAAAAATTGCAAAAAAACACAAACACGTGGAGGCTAAACAATATGCTACTAAACAACCAATTGATCACTGAAGAAATTGAAGAGGAAATCAAAAAATAACTAGAGACAAATGAACACGAAAACCCAATGATCCAAAACGTATGGGAGGCAACAAAAGCAGTTCTGAGAGGGAAATATATGGCAATACAAGCTTACCTCATGAAACAAGAAAAACACAAACAACCTAAACTTACACCTAAAGCAACTGGAGAAAGAAGAACAAACACAACCCAAAGTTAGTAGAAGGAAAGAAATCATAAAGATCAGAGCAGAAATAAGTGAAATAGAGCCTAAAGAAAAAAATAAAAACACTAGAAAAGACCAATAAAACTAAAAGCTGGTTCTTTGAAAAGATAAACAAAATTGATAAACATTTAGCCAAACTCATCAAGAAAAAAAGGGAGAAGACCCAAACTAATAAAATCAGAAATTAAAAAGGAGAAGTTACAACCAACACCACAGAAATAAAAGGATCATAAGAAAGTACTATTAACAACTATACACCAATAAAATGGACAACCTAGAAGAAATTATTAGAAAGGTACAGTCTCCCAAGACTGAACCAGGAAGAAATAGAAAATATGAAAAGACCAATTATCAGTACTGACATTGAATCAGTAATTTAAAAACTCCCAACGAGCAGAAGTCCAGTACCAGATGGCTTCACAGATGAATCCTACCAAACATTTAGAGAAGAGTTAACACCTATCCTTCTCAAACTATTCCAACAAATTACAGAGAAAAGAACACTTCCAAACTCATTTTATGAAGCCACCATCACCCTTATACTAAAACCAGAGGAAGCATAACACACAAAAAGAAAATTACAGGTCAATATGACTGATAAACATAGATGTAAAAATTCTCAACGAAGTACTAGCAAACTGAATCTAACAATACATTAAAAGGATCATACACCATGATCAAGTGAGATTTATCCCAGGAATGCAAGGATTTTCAATATCCACAAATCAATCAGTGTGATACATCACACTAACAAATTGAAGAATAAAAACCATATGATCATCTCAATAGATGCAGAAAAAGCTTTTGATAAAATGCACCATCCATTTATGATAAAAACTCTCCAGAAAGTGGGCACAGAGAGAACATAATAAAGGTCATATATGACAAACCCACAGCTAACATCATACTCAATGGTGAAAAGCTGATGCCCACTCTTGCCACTTTTATTCAACATAGTTTTGGAAGTCCTAACCATGGCAATCAGAGAAGAAAAAGAAATAAAAGAAATCCAAACTGGAAAGGAAGAAGTAAAAGTATCAATGTTTGCAGATGACATACTATACATAGAAAATCTAAAAGATGCCACGAGAAAACTACTAGAGCTCATTAAGGAATTCAGTAAAGTTGTAGGATACAAAATTAATATACAGAAACCTGTTGCATTTCTATACACTAACAATGAAATAGCAAACAGAAAAATTTAAAAAAATCCCACTTACTATCACATCAAAAAGAATAAAACATCTAGGAATAAACCTACCTAAGGAGGTAAAAGACCTGTACTCTGAAAAGTATAGACACTGAAGAAAGAAATCAAAGAAGACACAAACAGATGGAAATATATCATGTTCTTGGATTGGAAGAATCAATATTGTCAAAATGACTATACTACTCAAGGCAATCTATACATTCAGTGCAATCCCTATGAAATTACTGATGGCATTTTTCACAGAGCTAGAACATAAAATTTTAAAATTTTTATGAAAACACAAAAGACCCTGAATAGCTAAAGCAACACCGAGAAAGAAAAACGGAGCTAGAGGAATCAGACTCACTGAGTTCAGGCTATACTATAAAGCTATAGTGATCAAAACAATATGATACTGGTAAAAACAAATAAACAACAAAAACAGACACATAGATCAATGGAACAGGACAGAAAGCACAGAAATAAACCACACACTTGTGGTCAATTATGGTCAATTAATCTACAACAAAGGAGGGAATAATATACAATGGAGAAAGGACAGTCTCTTCAATAAGTGGTGCTGGGGAAAGCAGGCAGCTACATGTAAATGAATTAAATTAGAACATTCTCTAACACCATCTATAGAAATGAACTCAAAATGGATTAAAGACCTAAATGTAAGATCTGATACTATAAAACTCCTAGAGAAAAACATGGGCAGAACACTCTTTGACATAAATTACAGCAATAATTTTTTGGAGCCCTTTCCTAGAGTAATGGAAATAAAAGGAAAAATAAACAACTGAGACCTAATTAAACTTAAAAGCTTTTGCACAGCAAAGGAACCCATAAACAAAATGGAAATACAACCTATGGAATGGGAGAAAATATTTGCAAATGATACAACCAAGAAGGGGTTAATTTCCAAAATATACAAACAGCTCTTACAGCTCAGTATCAAAAAAACAAACCACACCCCCCTTAAAAAAATGGGCAGACGACCTAAATAGACATTTCTCCAAAGAAGACATAAAGATGGCCAATAGGCACATGAAAAGATGTTCCACATCGCTAATTATTAGAGAAATGCAAATCAAAACTACAATGAGGCACCACCTCACACTGGTTAGAATGACCATCATCAGAAACTCTACAAATAATAAATGCTGGAGAGGGTGTGGAGATTTGCATTCCCACCTCTACACTGTTGGTGGGAATGCAAATTGGTGCAGCCACTATGGAGAACAGTATGAAGGTTCCTTAAAAAACTAAAAATCATTACCATATGATCCAGCAATCCCTGGGCATATATCCTGGGCATGTATCAAAAAGATACATGCACCCCAGGGTTCATAGCAGCTATTTACAATAGCTAAGACATGGAAGCAACCTAAATGTCCATTGACTGATGAATGGACAAAGAAGATGTGATATATATATATCTCACATATATAATGCAACATTACTCAGCCATAAAAAAGAATGAAATAATGCCATTTGAGGCAACATGGATGGACCTAGAGCTTATCACGACTAAGTAAGTGAAGTAAGTCAGACAGAGAAAGACATATATGGTATCACTTATATATGGAATCTAAAAAAATGATACAAATGAACTTATTTACAAAACAGAAATAGACTCACAGACATAGAAAACAAAATTATGGTTACCAAAGGGAAAAAGCGTGAGGGATAAATTAGGAGTTTGGGATTAACATATACTCACTACTGTATATAAAATAGATAACCAGGGCTTCCCTGGTGGCGCAGTGGTTGAAAGTCCGCCTGCCAATGCAGGGGACACGGGTTCGTGCCCTGGTCCGGGAAGATCCCACATGCCGCGGAGCGGCTGGGCCCATGGGCCATGGCCGCTGAGCCTGCGCGTCCGGAGCCTGTGCTCCGCAGCGGGAGAGGCCACAACAGTGAGAGGCCCGCGTACCGCAAAAAAAAAAAAAAAAAAAAAGATAACCAACAAGGACCTACTGTATATGTATATGAATAACTTTTCTATACACTTGAAACTAACACAACATTGTAAATCAACTGCACTTCAATAAAATAAATATACTAAAAATAAAGGCTAGAATAGTTACAATAAGGATGGATGTATCAGGTGAGTCATATTGGACAGAAAAATGAAAACAAAAATTCTAGAATCTTCTTTATTGATTCAATAAAGTTACTGTTAAGTGTCTACTCAGTGTGTCTTGGACTTGAAGACCCACATAACCAAGTTAACATTCTACCTGAACTGAGAGAGCTTGCTAATAATGATGGTATAATTTGGGGCACCAAAGGCAGAATAAGAAACTGATGTTACTTGCACCCCCCCATATGAAAAAGCTCTTTTATTGCATTGACACCTTTGATTAAGTGCCTGAGACCTTTATTACTGACCCTTCATGGAGAATACATTTGTAGCTGGTAAAATGTTGAATCTTCCAAGATTTACCTTGTCATCCTACATACAAAATATTTCAGTTACTTTTTCCTTCAAAGCATGTTTATTGGAATATCTTAATCAAAAATTTATTTGAGAATGCAAATGAAACTGAATATTTATACATTTGTATTATAGTTTATGGTCCACATTGCATATTACAGAGAAACATGGAATGAAAGGCCAAGTGTTGTGTTTTTGCAAACTCGAGTTGCTAGGTGATTCCATGAAAACTTTCCTTAGAAAACTTCCATAATTAATAGGGGATGACAGTCACTGATTTATATTCTAAAGGGATTCTTAAAATACTAAAAACACATGTCTCCTAAGTTAGCTTCTGGTTTAAGTAAATTTACTCCTCACAATAACAGGAAAATAAAAGCAATGCTTTCCCTATACAAGTCATATTTCTTTCTATTGGCAAACCCTTTGGTGTTTTCAGAATTTATGTAACACTGCCTAAATAAAAAAGTAATTGACCCCTATCACAAAATCAAGCCCTGAAATAATAAATCTGGTTCAGCAGAAATTTACTTTAGAGGACATTTATCAGAATAGATTCATTCCAAAGAAATGGTTTTAGTTTTATGAGTTAACTTTTAATAAAAATACTAATCCACTTGAGAGTTGTATTCTTACCTCTGCTACCTATTTCATTTCCAAAAAAAGAGTTATTCATAGGCTCAAACATTGACATTATTCAAAGAATACAAATATACAAACTTTAACATCATTAGCACACTGTAAGTTTGGTGTTTTAAATTGTAAATTCTATTTACAAACCTAAATCTTCCAATCTATCCCTAGGGAGTGCACCAGACATCCTACAAGATTCTGCAGCATCTGTTGACGAGTGCTAAATTCTTCCATTTGGTGGCTATACCTTCTTTAGATTGATAAACCCAAGGTACCTATGTATGCAAATAATTAGTATCATTAGTATTGTCAGTTAATGAACCTAAGTTTTCCTCTACCAAAAAACAGAAATCTCAAGTTTGGGAATCAGACAGCCCTGAGTTCAAATATCAAATCCTCTCTGGGCAGCTTTCTAGGAGTTTTTCCTCTGCAAAGTTTTTTCCTCTGGAAATATATATATATATATATATATATATATATATATACACACACACATATATATATATATATATATATATATATATATATAGTTGCTCAGTTAATTTCAGGTTTTTGATGTGACTTTTGTTTTTGTCACTGTGGCAGGCTTACGTTTCACACACCACAAAACTCAGGTGTACAAAAATGTTATTCTTTGCATTTCATCTAATTCCTCCCCCTCCAAAAAAAAAAACCCCAAAAAAGTAAGTTAGTCATTTCCAAGAAAACTCAGTTACTTCAGTGATTTCTAAGTTATTTTATGAATTTACTAATTTCTCCACAAATTCACTAATTTTCTCGTGCTAGTCTTTCAGCCTGAAGTGAAGCCTAAGCTTAAGGGTTTAGAAGGCCATGTGAATGAGTGGGAAAGGAGATACCCAGGTCTCCTTTTTATCTGGCATCTGGTGGGATATACAGAATCATCCTCTCTTGTTGATGGCATCTCTGTTGCCATCCATGGGGGTGGCCATTCTCCACTGGTCCACTTGCTGCTCCATCTTGCTATCAGAAGCTACTGCTCTTTACCATGACCTCTCAAACCACTGTTCTCTGCCTGAGCTGACACGGCCCTTCTTAGGGTGACTGAGATGATTCACTAGAATACAGGCTCCATGAGGGCTTTTTTGTGCTGCTGAATCTCAGTCTTACACAGACTTCTATTCTCTGTAGAAATTTGTTGAATGAATGAATGAATAATACTTCTCCTGAGGTTCTCTTTAGAGAGGAAGACATGGAGCTGCCCTCAAAGCAGCCCCACACCCTGACTCAGCTGCCTCTACTCTAGGCACTTAAGACAGTGTGGCATAAGCACATCTGTGAGGCCACCAACTCCCAGAATTCCAGACTGACAGGGAGTCACAGGTCCCTTCTGCTCCTGATCACACTACCTCAGGGGGAGCCAGATCCTGCAAGCCCTGCTCCAGTGCAGAAGGGCCATTCTTCCATCCGCTCCCTTCCTCCCAAGCTTGAAGGGGCTTGGCAAGTCTCAGGTGTAGGGGAAGTAATGCAGTCAGCAGGGGCTGTCCCCAAAATGTTTGTGTGTGACACTTGGACTCTGGCTTTTCAGCTTTTACTTGAACTTAAAGAATTGGGAGAAGACAATGATTGAAGGTATGAAGGCCTCTGAGGAAGGGACACATCAGTTAATACTTTCTATATCACTCAGCCACGTGCATAAACAAAAATATAATAAACCTCTCTGACTTCAGTCTCCCTATCAGTAAAATGAAGAAGCTGAGTAACTTTCAGACAGATAAAGCCCTCACACGCAGGAAGCTTTATTAAATTAAAGCACAATGAATTATGACAATATGTATTCCCCTTCCATTATTTGAAGACTTTAAATGAAATTGGCAGGAATCCTATATTTAGTAGCTATATGTAAGATTAAGCAGTTCAAAATATATATGAAAATTCTTAGTAATTATTTCCTGCAAGCAAAAGCTGTGAGAAGCTTTTCATA
Source organism: Hyperoodon ampullatus (assembly GCF_949752795.1). Lineage (NCBI taxonomy): Eukaryota > Metazoa > Chordata > Mammalia > Artiodactyla > Ziphiidae > Hyperoodon > Hyperoodon ampullatus. Next base: position 109,078,790 of record NC_136917.1, read on the forward strand.
TTTACCAAAACAAATGATTGTCATTTTTAGAGGCCACCACCTTAGCCTCATGGAAAGGTTCTCGAGAAACCATTTTTCATGGGAGACTGTAGACAGCGTTACTATAGTGCGGTGACAGGTAAATGTGATGGCATTTGTGGTGGAATTCTCTTCCAGGAATCTGAGAGGAAAAAAAAGCTACACCTTGTATTTTTCTCCTGCTCTTTCTCACTCTTGTTTTACTAAAGAAAACATGGTTTATGTTGGGGGGTGGCGGGGAATCATAATTTGGACACAATTTGGAAATGGTGTGTGTGCAAGCAAAATATTTAATACACTTTCTCAAGTCATCCTAGATGATAGGATTTTAATCCAGCATCAGAACAGTAAATCTGACTCACTCACTGTGAGCAAAATCTCTGAAGCCTCTGGTCTCTTCAGATCTCTCCTTTCTGGCTTACGGAGGTCTATGGAAGGGTTCATATATGCTTTTTTTTTTTCCTTTTCCATTATCTTGTGGCATCTGCCACTTCCTCCATCAATTCTGAAAACCAGTTAACCTGGTCTTCTACATTAGTATCATTGCAGCTGCTTTTTGACTCTGCCCCAACGAACCCTGTACTGTAGTCAACACAAAGATCCTTTGCTTCTTAATCACCTCCCTTACCTACTCCATCAGTAGGCCGTCACTGGGTGCTGACTCCACCCCTGAGGCTACTGTCTTTGCTGGGGCCTCTCTCATCCATGTTCGTAGGTCTAGATTCCTAAAAACTATGCCTGGAGATAACAGGAATGCCAACTATTCCATACTCAAAGATCTCCTCCCCATCTAACCATCAAGCATTGCCCCTATACTCATCTCCTTTTAAACGCTGACCCGTTCCTTACTTCTGTTGGGCCACTTCTTTTCCTATCTGGCAAACTTGGAGGGAAGGTGGTCTCTGTGGTCCCTGCATGCAGAAAGTATTTGACCTGCAACTCTACTACCTTGTACACGTCTTACCTTATCTTCCTCCCAGACCTCACAGAAGCTCACTCAAAGAGCTCCCCCTGACGACCTTGCTCAGTAAGACAGATCTGACTTGGCAGTGGGTAAACAAAGTACAAGCTCTTGTTCAGGAATTCTTGCTCCACTATGGCTTGTTGCTTGGAGGCATGGAAAAAACATAGAGGTTGAAATAGCATCTCAAAGAAACCAGCAAGAGAGAGAAGGTCTATTTGCTTTTTAAAAATTAAAAGTAGTATTTCCCTTTAAGACCCCCATATGATAACACATATTTTGTCAAGTCTCTTTTAGGCACGGTTAGTCATTTCACTAGTTATTCCAGTGCTTTAGTTTGGGGGATTCTGTCAAGAAGCTTGTAAGTCTTAAAATTTTTTTTAGAAAAAGGTTCAGAGAATACATGTGGGTGAAAAAGGGTGGTAACCCCATCCGTGGGGTATGAGGCACTGTTCTCCACACAGTATGAAAGGAGCCAGGTCACCAAGACAATATAATTTCGTATTATGCAGGTAGGGGAAACTAATCTGGGGGGGCTGGGGGGAAGAAACTGAGGAAAATAAGGCCCCATAGAATCCTCACTGTGCAGACACTATTGGGGTGGGGCGGAGGGAGCTGTGAAGGGGAGGGAAACACCCCAACGTAGGAGGGAAAGGGTGTCCCTGAGAAGTACATGGTTATCCAACTCTGAGGAGAGCTTACAATGTTTGAGACACACCAACTACGGTATTGAGTTAGTGAGGTTTTCCACAGCTCTTACGTGTAGGTGTTTTATTCCTGGAACTCCCTGACTTCTAACTCTACTACCTGCACCACCAGCACCAGCGCCTGCAGTAGAAGTTCCTGCTTCAAGTAATAAAATCCTCTGTCCTGTCTATTCTAGTCCTTTGCAGTGATTTCTCCTCTTAAAGTGTTCCACTGGGGAAGAAGCCAGCCGCCTACAGCTAGTAAAAAAAAGTACTCTGTGCGTGTGCATGTGCGTCTGCCTGGCGGTGGGGTGTGTGTGTCCTACATTCGTTCCGCTTAGTGAAGGATACTTCTTAAATCCCCTCAAAAAAAAAAAGCAGAACAGACCGTCATTTTGTTCAGAGGAAGGCTGCGGGGGTGGAACGCTCAAAACTCCTGTTGGTAATCTTTTGGTTTGTAATGCATTTTGACCAAGCGGGCTTTTTATCTCTGCCTGTGTAACCCTAACCTTATCACTCAGCAGAGCCAGCTGCCTTCCTTCGGGTGCCATTCTGACAGACACAAAGACAGCCCCTCTCCCTTCCTATCACGCACTTATCTCGACTTCCTTGGAGTGAGGACGCTCTCTTGGGCTATTTACTCTGCGAGGCAGAGGAAGAGTCTTTGCTTCAAAGATTGAGCTGCTATTTCCTGCAGCCAGACCCACACAGGCTGGAAGAACACACTGAAGCCTGGGAATCAGAAATTCCTTTAGGCGCCACGTTAAATAGTGACAGACACGGAGTCGTTCAAAAGGTGCACAAGCCAGTATATTTCATTGCAATATCTATACATTACAGTAGCTGAAAGTGGATTTAAAAGGGAGGGATCGATTTAAAGCACAACCCCCTGACTCTGCATGAATTTGACTAGTTTAGACCAGTTCGTTCTAGTTGTACAGAGCCACAGCAATAAACAGGCCATTCATAACGCATAGAGTGTGTGTTCTTTGTGGCAGCACATTTTGCTTAAAATCTTTTAAATTATGCGGTGAAGAATTTGGGCATAAATCCACTTCAAACCCTCGCACTGTCTCAGGGGTGGCCAACAGAAAGATCTGTGCCAAAAATGCTGTGTGGGTTAATTTTAAGAGCCCTTCTCCTCCACTATATTTGACATTTATCCACTACCACCTCCAAAAATCTACCTACAAAATTCCATCGTAGGCAGTCCTATCCACACTTTCAAAAGAACCAGCATCATAGAACCTCTCTTTTTCTAAATCCAACCTGGAGCCATTACTGAGACATCAGCTTACATTCTACCAACTCATGTGTTAGCATGCTACAAAAGAAGATATTGAATTCTTTTTTAAATAAATTTAGTTATTTATTTTTGGCTACATTGGGTCTTTGTTGCTGAGCACAGGCTTTCTCTAGTTGTGGCGAGCGGGGGCTACTCTGCGTTGCAGTGCACGGGCTTCTTACCGCGGTGGCTTCTCTTGTTGCGGAGCACGGGCTCTAGGCGTGTGGACTTCAGTAGTTGAGGCACGTGGGCTCAGTAGTTGCGGCTCGTGGGCTTAGTTATTCCACGGCATGTGGGATCTTCCCAGACCAGGCTTGAACCCGTGTCCCCTGCATTGGCAGGGGGATTCTTAACCACTGCGCCACCAGGAAGTCCCAAAGATATTGAATTCTTGACATTGTCTTTTTATAAGGTCCCCAGTGCTGGCAATAGGACATGATTTTTGAAACAGTCCAGTGTCTCAGGCTGTTAGGAGGTCAAGGAAAAGGAGTGTTAATTGACAAATGAATGTTACATAAAATAGTCATGGATAGTTCTAATATTTATTGTACTTGTTATGTGCCAGCACTAAAGGAAGATCTTATATATTTATCTCATTTAATTCTTAAAGGAGGCCTATGAGGTAACAGTAACGTCATCTCCAGGTTAAATATGAGGAAGCTAAAGTACAGCAGGTTGAAGTAGGCTCTGCTATTGTAGAATGAAACCAGGCCATCCATCCATTCATTCTGACCTCAGAACTCATGTTCTCAACCATTATGGTTAAGTGACAATCTTCCATTCATTCTTTCAATATTCTGCTTCTTCTACTCTACTAAGCTTATTCAGACATTGGGGGGGAAAAAGACAGGAACAAAAATTATATCGTTGGTTTTCATTTCAAAGTTTATTTTCAAAATCAGTTTGTAACTTTAGATGCGTGCATTATTTTCCCCAATATCTCCTGCTTTCATATAACTAGGTTTCATTGAAGTCTAGTCCACAGACCCTTCTCACAGGGCTTAGATACCTGGGGTACACCTGAGAGCAGAGTGTTTTCCATGGAAATTAAAGATGCCAGGAGGTATAGATTCTTCATTCACAAATGTTGAAGACTGAGGAGATGAAACAGTTCTTTGTTTAAGGCTGAGCATGGGATAAAGCAGATTAAACCAAATGCATTGGCTGTGATTTCTTGCACTCCACACCAAGTGGGACTGTCATAGTCAGACATGTCAGAACAGCAGTGTCAAAGGGCAGCTGTTGATGTCAGATGCAAAGGAAGACATCTCAGCATCCAGTGAAATAAGACAAGCCTGTTTTCAGGGACCACAATGGCCCAATTCCCTTCCTATCCCTTATGGGGCTACTCTGCAGATTTCCTCCTTATCTTTCAAAGTTCCAGAAATACACAGTAATGACCGTAGCTCATCAGGGACTGTTTTTCCAGCTTGAATCCAGTAATCAAAGGCATCTGACCCATGCTGTTTGATTTCCCAGTCTCCTTACAGTCATCAAAGGCATACCAGTAGAAAAGAAAACAAAGTACCTCCAAACCTCCATTCCATTTCTCTTTGCAAACAGAATGTCAATTTCATTCATGGTTCCACTCCTCATGAAAGACAGATTCCTCAGTTTTGTGTCCATCCTGATTACTCACTGTTTACTTTGCCTGTGACAAGACTAAAAGTGGAGGGCTGGAGTGTAGTCTGCTTCTGGCCAATAACACTGTAATGGAATAATCCCTAATGAGGGAGATAAATACAAATAATGCAAGAAACTATAGGAAATGAGTGTGTGTGTCTCTCTTTTTCTTACACACACAAACACACATATACCACCCAGTACTCTAGAAGGCCAGCACTCTAAGTCTGCCAGGGAACATTGTTGCAAATCCAGGAAAGCAGAACAGAGGTGGTGACATTAGAGCCAGACCTTCAGACCTTGAAGGGTGAATGGGAAGCTTTTTTCTAAATGGGGAGAAGAGGGAACAGCATATGTAAAATCACCAAGTGAAGGTATGTTTGGTAGAAAGGGAGGACTAATTTGGCTACAGGATTGTGACATAGGGCAAGTGACAGGGAATTAAGTTGCAAAGGTGGACTGAACCTAGATTTGAAAGAATCCTAAATGCCCTCCTTACAGATCTGGACTTATCTTCAAGCCATGGAGAGCCAATGAAAACTTTTAAACAAAGTGTCTGAGAATATAGGTTTTACTGCCACAATTAAGGCCAAAATAATAGTGTCTTAAATAATAATACGGAAGTTTGTTTCTCTCTTACACAGAGTTCCGGGCATAACAACCCAGTGCTGATAGGGCAACGTCATGCTTTGGGAGTTCCAGGCCTCTTGTATCTTGTTGCTCTGACATCCTGAACAGGTATCCTAAAATGCTTCATCCAGCCCCCATGGTCACATCTGCATCCCAGCAGGGAAAGGAGAAAGGGGCAGAAAAGGACATAGTCCTTTCCTTTTTAAGTCCATAAACTGGAACTTTCACCCATCAATTCATGTCCCCTTGGACAGAATCTAGTCACATGGCTGGACCTAACTACCAGGGAAGCAGGGAAATGGATTCTTCAGCTAAACAGCAACCTCACCTTAAAAAGAATGAAATGATTGAAACTGTGTTTGAGAAACATCCTTTTAGAAAGTGAGTAGAGTGTCTGGAGGGCAGGAGGAGATCCATTAGGAGAACACCACACAGTGTAGATGTGGGCTGATGAATTTAATTAAAGCAGTGACGGTAGAAACAGCGACGAGGAAGACAACGATGCAGGCCAGACATCAGAGAGACTGAGCAGCTGGCACATCCAGGATCAAGGCCAGTGTTGCCAAAAGCACGGCTTCTGTATACTTTACTGAATTGCTCCACTGAGCAGCAGCCTGAGAACAGCCACTTCAGGCAAATCCTCTTTTGTGATCCCATGTTAATTGACATTCTCTTTGGTCACCGGGAGCCCACTGGCTGTCCTCTGTGCTCAGTATCACGGTGCCCTCCTGAGCCTAAAGCAGCATGTGGGGCTCGGGCTTGCTTGATGAGCATGCTGAACCGAGGCAGTAATTAGTGGTAGAATTTCCATGCGCATTGCCTTCGGGGCTCTTCACTCTACAGAGTGATTCGAGCCGAACTGTTATTTTTCAAACTGACGGTACAACACACTGTGAATTATGAACTGATAAAGCCCATTGTTCACGTTCTTGGGTGGATAGAGAGAAAAGCACAACCTTCGTCCAGCTGTCTGATGGTTCCTAAGATCTCAATTAAGCACGTTCATTCATGTTTCACTGTTAATGTTATTTGACCAGAAGTCAGGATTTCTTTTGCCCTCTATGTGTGCATGAACATCAGAATTTAGAACACAGTTATATTAAAGGGGTGATATACTTTCACATAACTTTTCACACACTTAGTGTGCATTTTTATAACCAATGTGTTTACATTCACAATTGAGTTTTTTGACATCGCAAACAGAAATTGATCTTATTCAAACATCAAATATTACTAAATATATTGAGAAGCTGACACTCAGAGAGAACTTCTGCCTCGTGTACAGCTTAACCCCTCTCATCCCTGTGTGAACAGTTCCTGTTGCCACCATTTCTAAGGCAATAGCTGGGCTAGTTTGGCTCGAAAGGCTTTCGTATCTCTGATTTTCTATTGAATCTGTCCCCTATGACTAGTATATCCTTCCTCACTTTTTTTTTTTTTTTTAATCAGGAAGCATCCTACTCATCCTTAAAGGCTTACCCTAATGTCACAGTCTTAGTCAGCTAAGGCTACTATAACAAATATACCATACACTGGGTACCTTAAACAATAAACATTTCTCACAGTTCTGGAGGCCAGAAAGTCCAAGAAGAAGATGCTGGCACTTGTAGTGTCTGGTGAGGAAGAGGTTCCTCAACATGCATTGCAGATATCTCTCGTGTCCTCATACAACCGAGAGCAGAGACAGAGGGAACACATTCCCTTGGGTCTCTTCTTACGAGGGCACGCATCCCATTCATGAGGGCTCCATTCTCATGACCTAATTAACTACTTCTCAAAGGCCCCACCTGCTAATACCATCATATTAGTGGTTAGGATGTCAACGTATGAATTTTGAGGTGACACAAATATTTAGTCCATAGCAGTCACCTTATCTTTATGTCAGGCAGATTGAAGGTCCAGGAGGATGGAGCAAATATAATTTCTAACCTCACTGTTCTTTGAATTCCTCTTGTCTACTATTTCCTTCACGTCATTAAAGATAGCTCCTCAATTTTCAAGACCTGTCAGCAACAAGATACATTATTCCCTTGATATTTTAAGCTTTAAAATCTCACTCTCTCACCACAATCTCCCACTTGTCAGGATCTCTTACCGCCTCACTCTCCTATAATTGCTATCTATTCTCTTTCAAACCTTCCTTCCCTATACCGAGGGGGTTCATCCTCACTAATCTAGACCTTACCTGCCCAGCATTCTTGACTCCCAAAACAAATAGTTATTGAGTGCCTGGCACGTAGTAGATAGAAATAAGATTGAAAACTTATTCTTTCCTCCTGTTTTACCACATGCTTCCAGCATACTGATCCTGCAAGTATCTAACCTTCAACCAAGCCCAAACATTTCCTCTTCAGAGCCTGTATATGGATTGATGTCACCCCAGGGGGATGTGACAGTGCTATACAGTTTGCTGCTATGACAAATTCTCCATCTCCAATTCCCTGTAGACTCATAATGCGGTGTTGTTCAGTAATCTCTTTGCCTCTCATTGGCCAGCTCCCTTTCCTGTGCCCCACAGTAGTGATCTAAATCTAAACCATTATCACTTCCCTCTGTCCTTCAGCCCCATCAAGGGCCCCTCACTCAGAACAGAGATCAAGGTTATGACAGCTCCCTCACCCAGCTCCATCTGAGCCCAGCACACGGCAGCCTCCCTCCCTTTCACTCTCAGAAGCAGCACTGCTATTGGCCAAAACCAGCCCTTCCTTCTCTGTTCTAAATCTATAGACATCAAACTCACCCACATTCCTCTTTGTCCCTCTATCACTCCTTTTCTTTATTTTTCCTCTCTCCTGATCTTAAAATTCTTGGCACTGTAAAGTGAAAAGACATTTGTGTGTGTGTGTGAGAGAGACAGATACAGAGAGATACAGAGAAAGAACTTTTATTACCAAATTCTTTGAAAGATATACACGTATATCTATTTCTCAACTGAGTCCTACATCAACATTAAACTGGACTCTGTCTCTACCACTCCTCTATTTGTGACCAGCCCTCTATCAATGACTGTCAATCATCATCAAATCAAAACTTTAAATATTTAGCAGGTTTGACTAATCCTTTCATAAACTTTGTACATAGATTTTCCTTTACCAAATGATTATTCCTCTGAAAGCTTATAATTCACTAATTAAACAAGTATCTATTGACTGCCTGGGCAATATTTTGGATGGTGGACAGAGCAGTGATCAAGAGACCCCTGCCTTGGGATGCAAGGATTTTTCAAAATCCACAAATCAATCAATGTGAACACCACATTAACAAACTGAAGAATAAAAACCCTATGATCACCTAAATAGATGCAGAAAAAGCCTTTGATAAAGTTCAACATCCATTTATGATAAAAACTTCCCAGTATGTGGGCATAGAAGGAACATTTCTCAACATAATAAAGGCAATATATGAAAAACCCACAGATAACATCATACTCAATGGTGAAAAACTGAAAGCATTTCCTCTAAGGTCAGGAACAAGAAAAGGATGTCCACTCTTGCCACTTTTATTCAACATAGTTTTGCAAGACTTTGCCACCGCAGTCAGAGAAGAAGAAATAGAAGAAATCCAAATTGGAAAGGAAGAAGTAAAACTGTCACTGTTTGCAGAAGACATGATACTCTACATAGAAAATCCTAAAAATGCCACAAGAAAACTACTAGAGCTCATCAATGAATTCAGTAAATTTTCAGGATACAAAAATAATATACAGAAATCTGTTCCATTTCTATACACTAACAATGAAATATCAGAAAGAGCAAGTAAGGAAACATTCTCATTTACCATGGCATCAAAAAGAATAAAATACCTAGGAGTAAACCTACCTAAGGAGACAAAAACCTGTACTCTGAAAGTCATAAGACATTGATGAAAGAAACGGAAAATGACACAAACAGATGGAAAGACATACCACATTCTTGGATTGGAAGAATCAATATTGTTAAAATGACCATACTACCTAAGGCAATCTACAGATTCAGTGTTATCTCTATCAAAATACCGATGGCATTTTTCATAGAAGTAAAACAAAACATTTTAAAATTTGTATGAAAACACAAAAGACCCTGAATACAAAAACAATCTTGAGAAGGAAGAACAGAGCTGGAGGAATCACACTCCCTGGTTTCAGACTATATTACAAAGGTACAGTAATCAAAACAGTATAGTACTGGCACAAAAACAGACACATAAATCAATGGAACAGGATAGAGATCCAGAAATAAACCCACACACTTATGGTCAATTAATCTACAACAAAGGAGGCAAGAATATAAAATGGAGAAAAGACAGTCTTTTCAATAAGTGGTGCTGGGAAAACTGGACAGTTACTTGTAAAAGAATGAAACTAGAATATTCTCTAACACTACATACAAACAGAAACTCAAAATGGATTAAAGACCTGAATATAAGGCTGGATACTATAAAACTGCTAGAGGAAAACATAGGCAGAACACTCTTTGACATAAATTGTAGCAATAATTTTTTGGGTCCATCTCCTACAGTAATTGAAAGAAAAGCAAAAATAAACAAATGGGACCTAATTAAACTGACAAGCTTTTGCACAGCAAAGGAAACCACTGACAAAATGAAAAGACAACCTACTGAATGAGAGATGATATTTTCAAATAATATGACTGATAAGTGGTTAATATCCAACATATATAAATAGCTAATACAACTCATCATCACAAAAACAAACAGCTAGATTAAAAAATGGGCAGAAGAACTGAATAGACATTTTTCCAAAAAGGAAATGCAGACAGCCAACAGGTACATGACAAGATGCTCAACATCACTAATCATCAGGGAAATGCAAATCAAAACCACAATTATATATCACCTCACACCTGTCAGAATGGCTATCATCAAAAAGAACACAAATAACAAATGTTGGCGACGATGTAGAGAAAAGGGAACCCTCCTACATTGTTGGTAGGAATGTAAATTGGTGCAGCCACTGTGGAAGACAGTATGGAGGTTTCTCAAAAAACTAAAAATTAAAAAAAAATAGAACTACGATATGACCCAGCAATTCCAATCCTGAGTATATATCCAACAAAAACAGAAACACTAATTCGAAAAGATACATGCACCCCAATGTTCATAGCAGCATTTTTAAAGTTCCCAAGGTAAGGAAGCAGCGAAAGTGACCATCAATAGATGAATGGATAAAGAAGAGGTGGTATATATATACACAATGGAATACTACCCAGATATAAAAAAAGAATGAAATTTTGCCATTTGCAGCAACATGGATGGACTTGGAGGGCATTATGCTAGGTGAAATAAGAGAAAGACAAACACTATATAACATCACTTATATGTGGAAACTAAAAAATACAACAGGCTAGTGAATAAAACAAAAAAGAAGCAGACTCACAGATACAGAGAACAAACTAGTTGTTACCAGTAGGAAGAGGGAAGTGGGGAGAGCCAATATAGTAGTAGGGGATTTTTAAAAAAGGGTTATTATGAGATTATATGAAATCATGTGTGAGAAACTTTTGAAAACTGTAAAGCACTATAGAATTTAAAGAATCTTTCATTCAAAATAAAGTTTAAAAAAATAATAAAAAGAGACCCCCTGCCTTCACTGGGCTTAATTCTAGTGGAATTCCATGATATTACTGAGAGCAAGTTGTTACTATTGGTTTTTAAGTTGTTTTGGAGACTTGTCTATATTAGTCAGCGTTCTCCAAAGAAACAGAACTAACAGGAAGTGTGTATATAGAGAAATTTATTTTAAGGAATTGGCTCGCGTAATTGTGGGGACTTGGCAAGTCCCAAATCTGCAGATTAGGCTGGCAGGCTGTAGGGCCAGGGAAGAGTCAATGTTGCAGTTCAGGTTCATTCTTCTGGATGAATTCTCTCTTCTTGCAGGGAAGCCAGTCTTTCCCCCCCACCTTTATTTCTTTCATTATGTCTTTGATTTCTCCTTTTTAAAAAATTTTAATAGCTCTTTATTGGAGTATAATTGCCTCACAATACTGTGTTAGTTTCTGTTGCACAGCAAAATGACTCAGCCATATGCATACACGTGTCCCCATATCCCCTCCCTCTTAGGCCTCCCTCCCATCCTCCCTATCCCACCCCTCTAGGTCATTGCAAATCACTGAGCTGATCTTCCTGTGCTATGCTGCTGCTTCCCACCATCCAACTATTTGACATTTGGTAGTGTATATATGTTGATGCTACTCTCACTTTGCCTCACCTTCCTGCTCCCACCCCATGTCCTCAAGTCCATTCTCTATGTCTACTTCTTTATTCCTGCCCTGCAACTAGGTTCATCAGTACCATTGTTTTTTCTTTTTTAGATTCCATATATATGTGTTACTATATGGTATTTGTTTTTCCCTTCCTGACTTACTTCACTCTGTATGACAGACTCTAGGTCCATCCACCTCACTACAAATAACTCAAATTTTGTTTCTTTTTATGGCTGAGTAATATTCCATTGTATATATTTACCGTATCTTCTTTATCCATTCATCTGTTGATGGACACTTAGGTTGCTTCCATATCCTAACTATTGTAAATAATGCTGCAATGAACACTGTGGTACATGTCTCTTTTTGAATTATGGTTTTCTCAGGGTATATGCCCAGTAGTAGGATTGCTGGGTCATATGGTAGTTCTATTTTTAGTTTTTTAAGGAATCTCCATATTGTCCCCCATAGTGGCTGTATCAATTTACATTCCCACCAACAGTGCAAGAGGGTTCTCTTTTCACCACACCCTTTCCAGCATTATTGTTTGTAGATATTTTGATAATGGCCATTCTAACTGGTGTGAGGTGATACCTCATTGTAGTTTTGATTTGCATTTCTCTAATGATTAGTGATGCTGAGCACCTTTTCATATGCCTCTTGACCATCTGTATGTCTTCCTTAGTGAAATGTCTATTTAGGTCTTCCACCCATTTTTTAACTGGATTGTTTGTTTTTTTGATATTGAGCTCCATGAGCTGTTTGTATATTTTGGAGATTAATCCTTTGTCTGTTGTTTCATTTGTAGATATCTTCTCCCATTCTGAGGGTTGTCTTTTTGTCTTGTTTATGGTTTCCTTTGCTGTGCAAAAGCTTTTAAGTTTAATTAAGTCCCATTTGTTTATTTTTGTTTTTATTTCCATTATTCTAGGAGGTGGGTCCAAAAAGATCTTGTTGTGATTTATGTCAGAGTGTTTTTCCTATGTTTTCCTCTAAGAGTTTTATAATGTCTGGTCTTACATTTAACTCCTTAATCCATTTGGAGTTTATTTTTGTGTATGGTGTTAGGTAGTGTTCTAATTTCATTCTTTTACATGTAGCTGTCCACTTTTCCCAGCACCATTTATTGAAGAGGCTGTCTTTTCTCCATTGTATGTTCTTGCCTCCTTTGTCATAAATTAGGTGCCCATATGTGCGTGGATTTATCTCTGGGCATTCTATCCTGCACCATTGATCTATATTTCTGTTTTTGTGCCAGTACCATACTGTCTTGATTACTGTAGCTTTGTGGTATAGTTTGAAGTTGGGGAGACTGATTCCTCCAACTCCATTTTTCTTTCTCAAGCTTGCTTTGGTGGACTTCCCTGGTTGCTCAGTGGTTAAGAATCTGCCTGCCAATGCAGGAGACAGAGGTTCGAGCCCTAGTCCCTGGTCAGAGAAGATCCCACATGCTGTGGAGCAACTAAGCCCTTGCTGAACAACTACTGAGCCTGCGCTCTAGAGCCTGCGAGCCACAACTACTGAGCCCTCGTGCCACAACTACTGAAGCCCAAGTGCCTAGAGCCCATGCTCCACAATGAGAGAAGCCACCGCAATGAGAAGTCCGCACACCTCAGTGAAGAGTAGCCCCCGCTCGCCACAACTAGAGAAAGCCTGTGCGCAGCAACAAAGATCCAATGCAGCCAAAAAAAAAAAAAAAAAAAAAAAAAAGATTGCTTTGGCTATTTGGGGTCTTTTGTGTTTCCATAGGAATTGTAAAAGTTTTTGTTCTAATTCAGTGAAGAATGCCATTGGTAGTTTGATAGGGAGGGCACTGAATATGTAGATTCATTTGCGCAGTATACTCATTTTCACAATATTGATTTTTCCAATCCAAGAACATGGTATATTTCTCCATCTGTTTATGTCATCTTTGATTTCTTTCATCAGTGTTTTATAATTTTCTGAGTACAAGTCTTTTGCCTCCTTAGGCAGGTTTATTCCTAGGTATTTTATTCTTTCTGTTGCAGTGGTGAATGGGAGTGTTTCCTTAATTTCTTTTTCTGATTTTTCGTTGTCAGTGTATGGGAATGCCAGAGATTTCTGTGCATTAATTTTGTATCCTGCAACCTTACCAAATTCATTGATTAGTTCTAGTAGTGTTCTGGTGGCATCTTTAGGATTCTCTATGTATAGTATCATGTCATTTGCAAATAGTGACAGTTTTACTTCTTCTTTTCCAATTTGTATTAATTTTATTTCTCTTTCTTCTCTGATTGCTGTGGCTAGGACTTCCAAAACTATGTGCTGTTGGATTCTGCTTGCTAGTATTTTGTTCAGGATTTTTACATCTATGTTCATCAGTGATATTGGTCTATACTTTTCTTTTTTTGTGGTATCTTTTTCTGGTTTTGGTATCAGGGTGATGGTGACTTCCTAGAATGAATTTGGGTGTGTTTCTCCCTCTGCAATTTTTTGGAAGACTTTGAAGAGGATGGATGTTAGCTCTTCTCTAATGTTTGATAGAATTCACCTGTGAAGCCATCTGGTCTTGGACATTTGTTTGTCAGAAGATTTTTAATTATGGTTTCAATTTCATTACTTGTGATTGGTCTGTTTATATTTTCTAATTCTTCCTGATTCAGTCTTGGAAAATTGTACCTTTCCAAGAATTTGTCCATTTCTTCATGGTTGTCCATTTTATTGGTATACAGTTGTTTGTAGTAGTCTCTTATAATCCTTTGTATTTCTGCAGTGTCTGTTGTGATTTCTCATTTTTCATTTCTAATTTTATTGATTTGTGTCCTCTCCATTTTGTTCTTGATGAGTCTAGCCAAGGGTTTGTCAATTTTGTTTATCTTCTCAAAGAACCAGCTTTTAGTTTTACTGATCTTTGCTATAGTTTTCTTCATTTCTATTTCATTTATTTCTGTTCTGATCTTTATGATTTCTTTCCTTCTACTGACTTTGGGTTTTCTTGTTCTTCTTTCTCTAGCTGTTTTAAATGTAGGGTTAGATTGTTTATTTGAGATTTTTCTTGTTTCTTGAGGTGAGATTGAATTGCTATAAACTTCCCTCTTAGAACTGCTTTTGCTGTGTCCCATAGGTTTTGAGTCATCATGTTTTCGTTGTCATTTGTTTCTTTGTGTTTTTTTATTTCTTCTTTGATTTCTTCAGTGATCTCTTGGTTGTTTAGTAGTGCACTGTTTAGCCTCCATGTATTTGTGTTTTTTACAGTTTTTTTCCTGTAATTGATTTCCAATCTCATAGTGTTGTGGTCAGAAAAGATGCTTGATATGATTTTAATTTTCTTAAATTCTCTGAGGCTTGATTTGTGACCCAAGATGTGATCTATCCTGGAGAATGTTCTGTGTGCACTTGAGAGAAAGTGTACTCTGACACTTTTGGGTGGAATGCTCTGTAAATATCAATTAAATCTATCTGGTCTCTTGTGTCATTTAAAGCTTGTGTTTCCTTATTTATTTTCTGTTTGGATGATCTGTCCATTGATGTAAGTGGGGTGTTAAAGTTCCCTACTATTATTGTGTTACTGTCGATTTCTCCTTTCATGGTTGTTAGCATTTGCCTTATGTATTGAGGTGCTCCTGTGTTGCGTGCATAAACATTTATAATTGTTATATCTTCTTCATGGATTGATCCTTTCACCATTATGTAGTGTCCCTCCTTATCTCTTGCAACAGTCTTTATTTTAATGTCTATTTTGTCTGATATGAGTATTGCTACTCCAGCTTTCTTTTGATTTCCACTTGCATGGAATATCTTTTTCCATCCCTTCACTTTCTGTCTGTATGTGTTCTTAGGTCTGAAGTGGGTCTCTTGTAGACAGCATATATATGGGTGTTGTTTTTATATCCATTCAGTCAGTCTGTGCCTTTTGGTTGGGGCATTTAATTCATTTACATTCAAGGTTATTATTGATATGTATGTTCCTATTATCATTTTCTTAATTGTTTTGGGTTTGGTTTTGTGGGTCTTTTTCTTCTCTTGTGTTTCCCACCTAGAGAAGTTCCTTTAGCATTTGTTGTAAAGCTGTTTTGGTGGTGGGTGCTGAATTCTCTTAGCTTTTGCTTGTCAGAAAAGCTTTTGACTTCTCCATCAAATCTGAATGAGATCCTTGCTGGGTAGAGTAATCTTGGTTGTAGGTTTTTTTCTTTCATCACTTTTAGTATATCCTGTCACCCCCTTCTGGTCTGCAGAGTTTCCACTGAAAAATCAGCTCATAACCGAATGGGGATTCCTTTGTATGTTATTTTTTGTTTTTCCCTTAATGCTTTTAATATTTTTTCTTTGAATTTAATTTTTGTTAGTCTGATTAACATGGGTCTTGGTGTGTTTTTCCTAGAGTTTATCCTATATGGGACTGTCTGTGCTTCCTGGACTTGGGTGACTATTTCCTTTCCCATGTTAGGGAAATTTTCAACTATAATCTCTTCAAATATTTTCTCAGACCCTTTCTTTTTCTCTTCTTCTCCTGGGACCCCTATAATTCAACTGTTGGTGTGTTTAGTGTTGTCCCAGAAGTCTCTGAGATTGTCTTCAATTCTTTTTGTTCTTTTTTCTTTATTCTGCTCCTCAACAGTTATTTCCACCATTTTTTCTTCCAGCTCACTTATTCATTCTTCTGTCTCAGTTATTCTGTTATTGATTCCTTCTAGTGTATTTTTCATTTCAGTTATTGTGTTGTTCATCTCTGTTTGTTTGTTCTTTAGTTCTATATCTTTGTTAAACATTTCTGGTATTTTCTCAATCCATGCCTCCATTCTATTTCTGAGATTCTGTATCATCTTTACTATCATTACTCTGAATTCTTTTTCAGGTAGATTGCCTATTTCCTCTTCATTTATTTGGTCTTGTAGGTTTTTACCTTGCTCCTTCATCTGTGACATATGTTTTGCTGTCTCATTTTTTTTTTATTTTTATCTTTATGAGTGGGATGTGTTCCTGTTTTACTGTTTGTTTGGCCAGAGGCTTCCAACACTGGAGTTTGTAGGCTATTGGGTAGAGCTGAGTCTTGGTGCTGAGATGAGGAACTCCATGAGACCTCACTCCTTTGAATATTCCCTGGGGTCTGAGGTTCTCTGTTAGTCCAGTGATTCGGACTCAGAGCTCCCACTGCAGGAGCTTCAGCCTGACCCCCAGCTCATGAACCAAGATGCCACAAGCTGTGTGAGGCGGCAAAAAAAAAAAAAAAAGAGAGAGAACAATAACAAAGTAAAAAATAAAATTAGGCTAGGAAACTAACAGATATGTTAGAAAAAATCTAAAAATAAAAATGTAGATGAATCAACAACTGGAAGGTACATCAGTGCCACAATAGTAAAAAAGAGGAGGAGGGAAAAGAGAAAAAGTAAAGGGGGGAAAGGCCTTGGGTGTGTAGGTTAGGGCCTAAGCAAAGGTGTGGTTTGGGTGGTGGGTGTGGCCTACATTTAGGACCCACAGGGCTGGAGAAGGCCCTGGGGGCTGTGGGGGTGGGGCTTAGGCTCAGGGAACAGAAGGGGTCCAGGTATGCCCCCCACCCCTGGTCTCAGAGGACAGGGGACCTCACCTGGGAGCCCAGCAGGCTTCCTAGGCTCAAGTGGGCAGTGCAAACGCCCTCCTCTCCTCTCCTGCTCCTCTGATCTGGGAGGTCCCCTCCCACCTGCTTCTCCTGATCTCTCTGGCCTCCCTCCTATGTCCCCAAGGACCCATGTGACCTGGTGGGGGTTTTGGAGGGCAGGGGATCAGCCTGGGAGCTCAGCAGGCTCCCTGGGCCTGAGTGGGCAGGGCAAACACCCTCCTCTCCTCTCCTGCCTGCCTCTCCTGATCTCCCCAGCCTCAGGGGCACCAATCCTGTCTGGCCTCAACTTCTCCTCCCTCCTCAGTCCCCCTATGTCCTACCGGTTCACTTTGGGGTTCATCCTGTCTCCTTGGGTGTCAGAGTCCCCCACCAGCGGCTGGCAGGCACCCTGGCTGTGGGGAGATGCTAACTCCACAACTTCCCATGCCATCATCTTGACTCTGCCTCCAGTCTTTTTCTATTAAGACCTTCAAGTGTTTGGATGAGGTCCACACACATTATGAAGGTTTATTCAAAATCTATTGACTTAAATGTTAATCTCATCTAAAAAAATCTTCACAGAAATATACAGAATAATGTTTGAACAAATATATGGGTACTGTGGCTTAGCCAGGTTGATCCATAAATTTAACCATCACAAGTTCACCTCTTGTCAACTTGGCATCTAACACATCTCCTTAAACCACACTTAATCTTCAAATAAAGACAAGGTCATCATACTTCCACCTAACATGATACAAGTATCCCTCAAACAACTGAAAACACACTGAACTTTTCCTCAGAAGAGGAGGTAAAGCATTTGGGTAATGTTTACTATCTCCTTGACATCTCATAACTTAAATACTATGATGTAAAACTAATAATACTTAAATACTATGATATAAAGCTAATACATCTTGTTACATGGTAAAGAAATTTAAAAACGAAGAAGACAAATGTATTTGCTTAGTCTCTCTGTGTGTGTATATACAAACATATTCACAACAAAATAAGGAATAAATTCTCATGAAAATTACAGTCCTGATTTCTGTAACTGGTCATGTGGTCATAAATGGTATTTATAACAACCTTCCACTACTCAATCTGTATTCCCTTTGCCCTCAGCAAGTACATCAGATAGTGTAATTCTCTCCTGGTGTGATGACCCAAACTTTCATTCTTGAAGGGTCTAGGACATTAGTAATCATGCCTGAATTGAGTTGTAATTTTTCATTGATTTTACTCACAAGCCATGGTACGACCAAGAGATACTCTAAAGGATCTCCTGTATTCCACACTTACTCTTTCTTACTTCCACTGTAGAATAGTACTCCAGTTTCCCTTTGGTTGTCATGATCAATCACTCTAGCCAACAGAGTAACTCCTTTCTTTGACTGTCGATTCAAAGGACTGAGAAGCCCAAAGTGGCCAGGAGACAGTCATAAATTCCAATTCAATGGAATCATTGTTGTGTCTCCTGGTGGAAGCATTCCTCCTTTTGGAACTAAGATCTGTAGGCCAGCAGAGCATAAACTTAGAGAAACAGGAAGCAGTAATGTTGGTAGTGTATCACTAAGGGCAATAGTGAATGGTACCACTTCCATTTCCACCCCTTGATTCCTGGACCTATGAATCCTGGCTATGGGAGAAACAGCACCAGGTATTGGATGCTGATTCAGAGCATATACAACCTTCTAGAGAACCTGGCCCTGGTTCTTCAAGGTATTTCCACCTAGCTGGTGTTTTAACTGAGTCTTCAAAACGTCATTCCACCATTCTACCAAACCAGCTGCTTCAGGATGTCAAGGACATGATAAGACCAGGGACTTCCATAAGCACTGGCCCAATGTCACATCCTACCTTTTGATAATAGATTCTATTTTTTCACAGTAGTTTTGGTCTTACTCCAACCTTTTTTTTTCAACTTGAAAGTTATGTAGTTGGATAAATGCACTTACTATCTCAACACTACACTAAATTTTGTGAATCTCAAGGAAACGGAATAAGGTGATTTATACCACAACAAGAAGAAACCAAGTATTTGGAATAATAGAGTTCATTGAGCTCTTTTGAATAGAAACAGCTTAAGTTAGTCAGGAGATCTGACTTTAAATCCCATAACCAGGCAGCTTAAAGACCCTCCATATTTACCTTCTGTAAAATATGAATTCTGAGGAGTTCCTCCAAGTCACCATATCATTTTGAATGCAAATTGGGTTTAATAAATAAAATAAATAAAAATCATGGGGTATCCAGGTTCTTTCACATACTGTTTTATCACAAACAGAAATAAAATGTGTGCTGTTTAAAATCATTAAATCACTTGCATTAAATAGTCTAATTTTTTCATAAAAGACAATCATTGTGTAACTACAGGAAAAGAATCTGTTGACACACTACCTTTTGCTCAGAGAAAATTTTAATTCTAAAGGTCACATTCTTTAAATATTTTCTGTGAACTAAATGCAGACTTTTATGAACCAAAGCAAATTAATGGAACCTCTGACGTGAGCAAAAATAATATGTAAACTGAGATTTTAACCAAAGGGTGTGTGCAGTATATACCTATAAATACAGAGTAAGGAATATGAACTGCAAAATAAAATAAACTCACTGTGACAGAAAGAAACTTGCATGAAGACTTACACAAAGACATTTTAGATGTTAACCACTGAGGTACTTTTGCCTAGAGGGTTAGCCACAAATATTTTCCACTTAGCCACAAGATGTGTGTGTGTGTGTGTGTGTGTGTATGTGTGTGTGTACACATCTTGAGATAGAGAAAGAATCAGAAGAAAAAGACAAGAAGTTATCTAATAAAAGTAGTGGATCTGTTTGCCTTTCAATATAATAGTAAAAACAAAAATTAAAAAATATCTAAAAGGCACCTTATTACTGTCTCTATTTCATAAGTGGCAATGAAGCACGACAGGGGAAAGTCTTGATGAAGATCATAGAGCCTTTTACTGTTGGGAAGGGAACTGAATTCAGGTCACCTAACTGCAGGCCCCAGACTTTATCCTTCCACTGACACTTGCATATTATGAAAGATGGAACAAGAGAAAGCCCCAAAGCTCACTGAACTAAAGTCAACAGCTGTTATCCAATCATTAGTTTAATGAGAAAATGTTACATTTCATGGGAAGTCTGTTTTCAAATTTCATATAACATTTCCAAAAATCTGGCCTTCAGGTTTCTTCCTTTCTTGCTCTGCAGGGTGAGATAGCTTATCCCTGAGCCCGGCAGGAAGTGAGCCCTGCCCTGGTGCCTGCCTGGCCTCTACTTCTGCCTTAGCAGGCATCAGCTTTCCCTGTGAATTAGCAAGATTACCACTCAAGCAGCCAATCTATTACTTTTGAGCCAAATTTTGTGTGAGTTCCGGAAATTAAATGTAGATATTACAGACAGGATTTGACATTAAACATCCTACGGACTTCCAAGCAAAATATTCAGAGGATATAAATTGCAGATGTATGACTATGGAAAAGCATGCTTGACATGCAGGTTAGGTTGGACATGTAGTCCAAGGGATTAGATTTACTGAAGGAACTAGTCTCTTGTTAGTTTCTTAACAAGGAGAAGTTTGAGGATTCTATTAAAAAACAAACAAAAAAACTTCTCAGTGAAACAGTGAAATTCAACGAAGTTTCATTTATTGTATTTCATATAATAATGTGTCTATAGAAGGCAAAAATGAACATTTCAGTGTTTCTGTTCACATCATTTTCACACATTACCAATGGTTTTGATTTTTCTCCTGGCTGATTTGTGTGGTTGCTTTATCAGGTTATCAGTTTTTATCACACCTATAATAATTCAACAATTCCTTCAGCCATAAAAAAGAATGAAATAGGGAGGAACTTCAAAATGGCAGAAGAGTAAGACGTGGAGATCACCTTCCTCCCCACAAATACATCAGAAATACATCTACATGTGGAACAACTCCTACAGAGCACCTACTGAACGCTGGCAGAAGACCTCAGACCTCCCAAAAGGCAAGAAACTCCCCACGTACCTGGGTAGGGGAAAAGAAAAAAGAAAAAACAGAGACAAAAGAATAGGGGCGGGACCTGCACGGGACTTTTTCTTGCCGCTTTGTTTCTTGGTGCGCGAGGAGACAGGATTAAGAGCACCTTTAAAGGAGCTCCATAAATGGGCGTGAGCCACGGCTATCAGGGCGGACACCAGAGACGGGAATGGGATGCTAGGGCTGCTGCTGCTGCCACCAAGAAGCCTGTGTGCGAGCACAGGTCACGCTCTACACCTCCCTTCCAGGGAGCCTGTGCAGTCCGCCACTGCCAGGGTCCCGTGATCCAGGGACAACTTTCCTGGGAGAAGGCACATTGCGCCTCAGACTGGTGCAACGTCACGCCGGCCTCTGTCGCCGCAGGCTCGCCCTGCATCTGTACCCGTCCCTCCCCACGGCCTGAGAGAGCCAGAGCCCCCAAAGCAGCTGCTTCCTTTAACCCCATCCTGTCTGAGCAAAGAACAGACACCCTCAGGAGACCTACACGCAGAGGCAGATCCAAATCCAAAGCTGAACCCCTGGGAGCTGTGTGAACAAAGAAGAGAAAGCGAAATCTCTCCCAGCAGCCTCAGGAGCAGCAGATTAAATCTCCACAATCAACTTGATGTACCCTGCATCTGTGGAATACCTGAATAGACAACGAATCATCCCAAATTGAGGAGGTGGACTTTGGGAGCAAGGATATATAAATATTTTTTCCCTTTTTCTCTTTTTTCCGTGTGGAGGACAGGATCTTGGTGCTCCAGCCAGGCATCAGGGCTGTGCCACTGAGGTGGGAGAGCCAAATTCAGGACACTGGTCCACAAGAGACCTCCCAGCTCCACATAATATCAAACGGTGAAAATCTCCCAGAGATCTCCATCTCAACAAAAAGATACAACACCACTCAATGACCAGCAAGCTACAGTGCTGTGCACCCTATGCCAAACAATGCGCAAGACAGGAACACAACACCATCCATTAGCACAGAGGCTGCCTAAAATCATAATAAGGCCACAGAAACCCCAAAACACACCACCAGACGTGGACGTGCCCACCAGAAAGACAAGATCAAGCCACATCTGCCAGAACAGAGGCACTAGTCCCCTCCACCAGGAAGCCTAAATAACCCACTGAACCAAACTTAGCCACTGGGGACAGACACCAAAAACAACAGAAACTACGAAACTGCAGCCTGCAAAAAGGAGACCCCAAATACAGTAAGTTAAGCAAAATGAGAAGGCAGAGAAACACACAGCAGATGAAGGAGCAAGGCAAAAACCCACCAGACCTAACAAATGAAGAGGAAATAGGCAGTCTACCTGAAAAAGAATTCACAGTAATGATAGTAAAGATGATCCAAAATCTTGGAAGTACAATGGAGAAAATACAAGAAACGTTTCACAAGGATCTAGAAGAACTAAAGGGCAAACAAACAGAGAAGAACAACAACAAAATAAATGAAATGAAAAATTCTCTAGAAGGGATCAATAGCACAATAACTTAGGTAGAAGAACGGATAAGTGACCTGGAACATAAAATACTGGAAATAACTACTGCAGAGAAGAATAAAGAAAAAAGAATGAAAAGAACTGAGGACAGTCTCAGAGACCTCTGGGACAACATTGAACACACCAACATTCGAATTATAGGGGTCCCAGAAGAAGAAGAGAAAAAGAAAGGGACTGAGAAAATATTTGAAGGGATTATAATTGAAACCTTCACTAATATGGGAAAGGAAATAGTTAATCAAGTCTAGGAAGCACACAGAGTCCCATACAGGATAAATCCAAGGAGAAACACGCAAACACATATATTAATCAAACTATCAAAAATTAAATACAAACAAAACATATTAAAAGCAGCAAGGGAAAAACAACAAATAACACACAAGGGAATCCCCATAAGGTTAACAGGTGAGCTTTCAGCAAAAACTCTGCAAGCCAGAAGGGACTGGTAGGACATATTTAAAGTGATGAAAGAGAAAAACTTACAACCAAGATTACTCTACCCAGCAAGGATCTCATTCAGATTTGATGGAGAAATTAAAACCTTTACAGACAAGGAAAAGCTGGGAGAGTCCAGCACCACCTAACCAGCTTTACAACAAATGCTAAAGGAACTTCTCTAGGAAAGAAACACAAGAGAAGGAAAACACCTACAATAACAAACCCAAAACAATTAAGAAAATGGGAATAGGAACATACATATTGATAATTATCTTAAATGTAAATGGATTAAATGCTCCCACCAAAAGACACAGATTGGCTGAATGGATACAAAAACGAGACCCATATATATGCTGTCTACAAGAGACCCACTTCAGACCTAGAGACACATACAGACTGAAAGTGAGGGGATGGAAAAAGATATTCCATGCAAATGGAAACCAAAAGAAAGCTGGAGTAGCAATTCTCATATCAGACAAAATAGACTTTAAAATAAAGACTACTAGAAGAGACAAAGAAGGACACTACATAATGATCAAAGGATTGATAAAAGAAGAAGATATAACTATTGTAAATATTTATGCACCCAACATAGGAGCACCTCAATACATAAGGCAAATACTAACAGCCATAAAAGGGGAAATTGACAGTAACACATTCATAGTAGGGGACTTTAACACCCCACTTTCACCAATGGACAGATCATCCAAAATGAAAATAAATAAGGAAACACAAGCTTTAAATGATACATTAAACAAGATGGACTTAATTGATATTTATAGGACATTCCATCCCAAAAAAACAGAATACACATTTTTCTCAAGTGCTCATGGATCATTCTCCAGGATAGATCATATCTTGGGTCACAAATCAAGCCTTGGTAAATTTAAGCAAATTGAAATTGCATCAAGTATCTTTTCAGACCACAACACTATGAGACTAGATATCAATTACAGGAAAAGATCTGCAAAAAATACAAAGACATGGAGGCTAAACAATACACTCCTTAATAACGAAGTAACCACTGAAGAAATCAAAGAGGAAATCAAAAAATAACTAGAAACAAATGACAATGGAGACACGACGACCCAAAACCTATGGGAAGCAGCAAAAGCAGTTCTAAGATGGAAGTTTATAGCAATACTATCCTACCGTAAGAAACAGGAAAGATCTTGAATAAACAACCTAACTTTGCACCTAAAGGAGTTAGAGAAAGAAGAACAAAAACACTCTAGAGTTAGCAGAACGAAACAAATCATAAAGATCAGATCAGAGGGCTTCCCTGGTGGCGCAGTGGTTGAGAGTCCGCCTGCCGATGCAGGGGACACGGGTTCGTGCCCTGATCCAGGAGGATCCCACATGCCGCGGAGTGGCTGGGCCTGTGAGCCATGGCCACTGAGCCTGTGCGTCCGCAGCCTGTGCTCCGCAAGGGGAGAGGCCACAACAGTGAGAGGCCCGCGTAACAAAAAAAAAAAAAAAAAAAAAAAAATCAGATCAGAAATAAATGAAAAAGAAATGAAGGAAACTACAGCAAAGATGAATAAAATTTAAAGCTGATTCTTTAGAAGATAAACAAAATTGATAAACCATTAGCCAGACTCATCAAGAAAAAAAGGGAGAAGACTCAAATCAATAGAAGTAGAAATGAAAAAGGAGAAGTAATAACTGACACTGCACAAATACAAAAGATCATGAGAGATTATTGCAAGCAACTCTATGCCAATAAAATGGACAACCTGGAAGAAATTCTTAGAAATGCACAACCTGCCAAGACTGAATCAGGAAGAAATAGAAAATATGAACAGACCAATCACAAGCACGGAAATTGAAACTGTGATTAAAAATCTCCCAACAAACAAAAGCCCAGGACCAGATGGCTTTGCAGGCGAACTCTATCAAACATTAGAGAAGAGCTAACACCTAAACTTCTCAAACTCTTTCAAAATATAGCAGAGGTAGGAATACTCCCAACCTCATTCTACGAGGCCACCATCACCCTGATACCAAAACCAGACTAAGATGTCACAAGGAAAGAAAACTACAGGCCAATATCACTGATGAACTTAGATGCAAATATCCTCAACAAAGTACTAGCAAACAGAATCCAACAGCACATTAAAAGGATCATACACCATGATCAAGTGGGGTTTATTCCAGGAATGCAAGGATTCTTCAATGTACACAAATCAATCTATGTGATACACCATATTAACAAGTTGAAGGAGAAAAAACATATGATCATCCCAATAGATTCAGAGAAAGCTTTCAACAAAATTCAACACCCATTTATGATAAAAACCCTCCAGAAAGTAGGCATAGAGGGAACTTTCCTCAATATAATAAAGACCATATATGAAAAACCCACAGCCAACATCATCCTCAATGGTGAAAAACTGAGAGCATTTCCACTAAGATCAGGAACAAGACAAGGTTGCCCACTCTCACCACTCTTATTCAACATAGTTTTGGAAGTTTTAGCCATAGCAATCAGAGAAGAAAAGGAAATAAAAGGAATCCAAATCGGAAAAGAAGAAGTAAAGCTGTCACTGTTTGCAGATGACATGATACTATACGTAGAGAATCTTAAAGATGCTACCAGAAAACTACCTGAGCTAATCAATGAATTTGGTAAAGTAGCAGGATACAAAATTAATGCACAGAAATCTCTGGCATTCCTATACACTAATGATAAAAAATCTGAAAGTGAAATTAAGAAAACACTCCCATTTACAATTGCAACAAAATGAATAAAATATCTACAAATAACCCTACCTAAGGAGACAAAAGACCTGTATGCAGAAAATTATAAGACACTGATGAAAGAAATTAAAGTTGATACAAATAGATGGAGAGATATACCATGTTCTTGGATTCGAAGAATCAACATTGTGAAAATGACTCTACTACCCAAAGCAATCTACAGATTCAATGCAATCCCTATCAAACAACCACTGGCATTTTTCACAGAACTAGAACAAAAAATTTAAAAATTTGTATGGAAACATAAAAGACCCCGAATAGCCAAAGCAATCTTGAGAAAGAAAAACTGAGCTGTAGGAATCAGGCTCCCTGACTTCAGACTATACTACAAAGCTACAGTAATCAAGACAGTATGGTACTGGCCCAAAAACAGAAATATAGATCAATGGAACAGGATAGAAAGCCCAGAGATAAACCTACGCTCATATGGTCACCTTATCTTTGATAAGGGAGGCAGGAATGTACAGTGGAAAAAAGACAGCCTCTTCAATAAGTGGTGCTGGGAAAACTGGACAGGTATGTGTAAAAGTATGAGATTAGAATACTCCTTAACACCATATACAAAAATAAGCTCAACATGGATTAAAGACCTAAATGTAAGGCCAGGAACTATCAAACTCTTAGAGGAAAATATAGGCAGAACACTCTATGACATAAATCACAGCAAGATCCTTTTGGACCCACCTCTTAGAGAAATGGAAATAAAAACAAAAATAAACAAATGGGACCTAATGAAACATCAAAGCTTTTGCACAGCAAAGGAAACCATAAAAAAGACCGAAAGACAACCCCCAGAATGGCAGAAAATATTTGCAAATGAAGCAACTGACAAAGGATTAATCTCCAAAACATACAAGCAACTCATGCAACTCAATATCAAAAAATCACGCAACCCAATCCACAAATGGGCAGCAGATCTAAATAGACATTTCTCCAAAGAAGATATACATATTGTCAACAAACACATCAAAGAATGCTCAACATCATTAATCAGTAGAGAAATGCAAATCAAAACTACAATGAGATATCATCTCACACCGGTCAGAATGGCCATCATCAAAAAATCTACAAACAATAAATGCTGGAGAGGGTGTGGAGAAAAGGGAACCCTCTTGCACTGTTGGTGGGATTGTAAATTGATACAGCCACTATGGAGAAGAGTATGGACGTTTCTTAAAAAACTAAAAGTAGAACTACCATACACCCCAGCAATCCCACTACTGGGCATATACCCTGAGAAAAACCTAATTCAAAAAGAGTCCTGGGGCTTCCCTGGTGGTGCAGTGGTTGAGAGTCCACCTGCCGATGCAGGGGACACGGGTTCGTGCCCCGGTCCGGAAGGATCCCACATGCCGCAGAGCGGCTGGGCCCGTGGGCCATGGCCGCTGGGCCTGCGCGTCCGGAGCCTGTGCTCCACAACGGGAGAGGCCCGCGTACCGAAAAAAAAAAAAAAAAAAGAGTCCTGTACTAAAATGTCCATTGCAGCTCTATTTACAATAGCCAGGACATGGAAGCAACCTAAGTGTCCATCAACAGATGAATGGATAAAGATGTGGAAAACCATAAACAAGACCAAAAGACAACCCTCTGAATGGGAGAAAATATTTGCAAATGAAGCAACTGACAAAGGGTTAATCTCCAAAATTTATAAGCAGCTCATGAAGCTCAATACCAAAAAATCAAACAACCCAATCCAAAAATGGGCAGAAGACCTAAATAGACATTTCTCCAAAGAAGATATACAGACTGCCAACAAACACATGAAAGAATGCTCAACATTAATCATTAGAGAAATGCAAATCAAAACTACAGTGAGGTATCATCTCACACCAGTCAGAATGGTCATCATCAAAAAATCTAGAAACAATAAATGCTGGAAAGGGTGTGGAAAAAAGGGAACACTCTTGCACTGCTGGTGGGAATGTGAATTGGTACAGCCACTATGGAGAACAGTATGGAGGTTCCCTAAAAAACTACAAATAGAACTACCATATGACCCAGCAATCCCACTACTAGGCATATACCCTGAGAAAACCATAATTCAAAAAGAGACATGTACCAAAATGTTCATTGCGGCTCTATTCACAATAGCCCGGAGATGGAAACAACCTAAGTGTCCATCATCGGATGAATGGATAAAGAAGATGTGGCACATATATATACAATGGAATATTACTCAGCCATAAAAAGAAACGAAATTGAGCTATTTGTAATGAGGTGGATAGACCTAGAGTCTGTCATACAGAGTGAAGTAAGTCAGAAAGAGAAAGACAAATACTGTATGCTAACACATATATATGGAATTTAAGAAAAATAAATGTCTTGAAGAACCTAGGGGGTAAAACAGGAATAAAGACACAGACCTACTTGAGAATGGACTTGAGGATATGGGGAGGGGGAAGGGTAAGCTGTGACAAAGCGAGAGAGAGGCATGGACATATATACACTACCAAACGTAAGGTAGATAGATAGTTGGAAGCAGCCGCGTAGCACAGGGAGATCAGCTCGGTGCTTTGTGACCACCTGGAAGGGTGGGATAGGGAGGGTGGGAGGGAGGGAGATGCAAGAGGGAAGAGATATGGGGACATATGTATAACTTATTCACTTTGTTATAAAGCAGAAACTGACACACCATTGTAAAGCAATTATACTCTAATAAAGATGTTAAAAAAAACTAAAAAAAAAAAAAGAATGAGATAATGCCATTTGTAGCACCATGCCAAGTGAAGTAAGTCAAAAAGAGAAGGACAAAATACCATATGATATCACTTCCATGTGGAATCTTAAATATGACACAAATGAAGTTATATACGAAACAGAAACAGGCTCACAGACATAGAGAACAGACTTGTGGTTGCCAAAGGGGAGAGATGGATTAGGAGTTTGCAATTAGTAGATGCAAACTATTATATATAGAATGCATAAACAACAAGGTCCTATTACTGTAGAGCACAGGGAACTATATTCAATATCCTGTAATAAACCATAATGGAAAAGAATCTGAGAAAAATAATTCAACAATTCCTTTCACAAACATATTTTTAGCAAATGTATTATATACAAAAATTGTACAGACGTTAGCCCTGCCACTAGGAGTTACAGTCTACCAAAGAAATGGATGTATATATGAATCCTAACTATTTAAAACAGAATGCAGTATTTGGGGTGGGGGGGAACTGTCAACTAACTTGTTTGTAAAGTCACTATTTTTCAGTACATTTTACATGTCTCTATATGAGAGCTCTTTCACATTTAAACCAAAAATTAGCTTATAATTTTTCCTTAACTTTTAAAAGTTCAGAGCACTGCCTCTTTCAATCCACTTTACAACAGGAACGATGCATCCAATCTAATTCTTAAAATCTCAGATTTTTCAGAGCCAAATAAATGGTTTCATTTTAAACAAAGTACACATCTAGGTAGAAATCATCAGTATAATGCTTACTGTTGAACACTTACCCTGTAATATTTCTCAGCATGGAACTTGAATAGATAAAAATGACAAAGGGAGAATCTGACCCACAGTTTGGTAACCTGGCTTTTGAATAGAAAACTACCTGCACAGTCAGAAAATGTACGTTTTCAATATTACAATAATGGTTGCTAATGTAATGCCTTTTTTGTCCCTACAGTGTTTACAATTATGTATATATAGCCTCCGTCTTTAAAATATAATGCAGTCGAATTTCCTTCAATTATATGATTTCAGGGCAGGCTAAATTAATTCAGTAGATATCAAAGATTTTTAGTTTGTTCATTCTCTAAACATAAAACAGTATTATTACCCACATTAGGAAGTCAATACACTATTACAACAATATTACATATGATTAAGTATTTCCTTTCATTCAATTATGCAACTCTCCACATAAAAGTGAGACGTGTTTTATTAATATGTATATGGCATAAATAAAACTGCTTGGATAATACCTCAGTATTTGAGGAAGTACCTTAAACAGCAGTAAGGATTTCTCTTTTCGTCATGCATGCTCACCACTTCTACCTCCAAACATCAAAATACAATAATCAAAAGCTCCAATTTTATTAGACTCTGCACTTAAATGGCTGGTGGACCTTTTGTTGGTTTTTCAAGGTACAGACCTAAGACCACTTTCTTGCTCATTATTTTATTCTTCAATATTCATTTACCTAATGAAGGAAAATAACATAACACAATAATGAACTGATTAAAGTTTCCCACTGAACAGTATAAGTTCAGTCTGAGTCTCTGATAAAAATCTTTTCCTTTTTTTTTGTTTTAAATTTTAACGAAACATTAAGGAATGGTTTAGGCTTTGCTAATTGATTATTGGAAACCTACATTTGCCAACTGGTGTTTTTAATACCTTCAGGCTTAAGTGAAAATGAGACAAGAAATCTCATTTTCTTGTCTCATTCTATCCAAAAATAAATGGATTTTTCCTGACGTTATTACTGTATTTTTAGTGTAAATTATTATTACTGACATTATGCACAAAGCCTAAAACATTAACTTTTAGTGTTATAAAAATTGTCTTTAATGTTAGTTACCTGATCAGATAATGTAACATGTTTATTTACCTGAAAAGTCTCCTTTTCTATGTCTAACATCAAACCACTTCATTCCACAATAAAAGCCATTACCATTGTGAAACTTCTACGTTCATAGAGATTGGACACACCCCTACACTCTGTCTTCCTGGGTGGGATCAGCAAGGATCAGTGGGGAATCTTTTTCGCACAATGAGAAAATAACTAAGAAGCAATCATTACAGTTTGAGCAATGGACTATTATACAGAAAGGAAAGAGGCAGTCAGTGTTCTCCAGGGATCAACAGCTGGATGCAGAACTGGTTCCCTACTTTACAGGCCCAGCACCAAATAAAATTCAGGGCCCAGTGTTCAAAAATTATGAAGAATTTCAAGAGACAACAGCAGAGCATTAAACAAAGTGTGAGGTCCTTCTGAACACGGAGCCCCATCTAACCACACAGGTCACACACCCTCAAAGTCAACTCTGGCTCAATGACTACGTAGTTCCAAGGAGGAAACTTCATGAGGAGATCTCATCTAATAGGTGTTGAAAGGAGACCTTTACAATCTCTTCAAAACAGAAGATACTATGGAATTGGAGATTCTAAGAAGTGTGTGTAAGAAAAAGAAAACAACATGCATGATAAGATGAATATCAAAGCAAGAGATTTGTAACAAGACAGAAGCTATTTTAAGAAACCTGAAAGCCAACCTTGCACAGACAGGTCTCTTGGTGTTGTGTTAAGTGCCAAATGAATAGTTTGGCGGGTTGCAGAGAGTAGAAATTGCCTAGTCTTTCTTTTCTTTCTTTTCTTTCTTTCTCTTTCTTTCTTTCTTTCTTTCTTCCTTCCTTCCTTTCTTCCTTCCTTCCCTTTCTTTCTTTCTTTCTTCCTTCCTTCCTCTCTCTCTCTCTCCCCCTCCTTCCCTCCCTCTCTCTCCCACTCTCTCCCTCCCTCCCTCCCTCTCTCTCTCTCGTTCTTTATGGCTGCGTTGGGTCTTCATTGCTGCCCACGGTCTTTCTCTAGTTGCAGCGAGCAGAGGCTACTCTTCCTTGCGGTGCATGGGCTTCTCATTGCGGTCGCTTCTCTTGTTGTGGAGCATGGGCTTTAGGTGCATGGGCTTCAGTAGTTGTGGCATGCAGGCTCAGTAGTTGTGGCGCACGGGCTTAGTTGCTCTGCGGCATGTGGGATCTTCCCAGACCAGGGATTGAGCCTTGTGTCCCCTGCATTGGCAGGCAGATTCTTAACCACTGCTCCACCAGGGAAGTCCAGAAATGGCCTAGTCTTTGACTGAGAAGTTTGATTTAGCTACGTTCACCCTGATTTCACATGTAACATGGCTTTTATAATCGGCAGGTATTTTTTTTCTGTCTTAAATAGAAACTTTTTCTAAAACCCTTAAAATATTTGATTATGTCATAAAGTCTCCAAGATAGAAATTTAGAAATACTAAACTCTAATGAAGTAAACATGAAACAAATTTCCATCATGGATTGCAGTGAAACTTCTATTTGGGTAAGCACTTCATAAAAAAATGAATGCATTATAACACATTAGTACCTAGAGGTTTAGGTTGAGCCTAGGTTGGGCTTCTACAGAATTTTTTAGATCAAATTTA
This sequence comes from Hyperoodon ampullatus, assembly GCF_949752795.1. Lineage (NCBI taxonomy): Eukaryota > Metazoa > Chordata > Mammalia > Artiodactyla > Ziphiidae > Hyperoodon > Hyperoodon ampullatus. Next base: position 109,110,573 of record NC_136917.1, read on the forward strand.
CCTACTTCTCTTTAGATATGTGAACTGTAAAATACAGACATCATTTCCTTTTGTTCCACCAAATTCACCATCACTTAAAACTTAACAGGAAGAAATAGCATTGCATTCTGTCTTTCAAACTTTGGGCACTAATCTCCTATATTTGAATATTTTTAAAGTAAAATCTTACCAAAACTGAAAGTCTGCAAAATATTGGAAAATAAATCTTAAGTGAAGGTTTGACTTTTCCAGGCAGAAATGTTAATACCCTGTGTAAGTAGCTTTGGATGCTTAAGCAGTGGTGTGCTGCTAAATGTTTAAAAATGGGCTGTAGGATCCAAAAAATGGTCAGAAGACCTAAATAGACATTTCTCCAAAGAAGACATATAGATGGCCAAAAAGCACATGAAAAGATGCTCAACATCACTAATTATTAGAGAAAACAAATGGAAACTACAATGAAGTACCACCTCACACCGGTCAGAATGACCATCATCAAAAAGTCCACAAACAATAAATGCTGGAAAGGGTGTGGAAAACACTGGCCAGCTCAATCTCCTGCCCTGTGAGGAAACTGCCCTTACCACATACTTAACCTGTAATAAGCCATTTCTTCTATATTGGCCTCAAAACTTCCACCAATGAGGATGGTCAACAGTACAGGATTGTGGGCAGACATGGTTCAAATCCTTTCTCTGCTACTCACCAGACATGTATGTAACTTTGAGAAATTCACTTAGCCTGAGTTTAGTGTTCTCATCTGTAAAATGGAGATACTACATATTTGCAACTTCAGAGAGTTGTTTTGCTGAGCAAACAAGATGCCATGTGTAATGCATTTAGCACAGGGTCGGAACAAAATAAGCACTCAGTATATGCCAGCTAACACAATTTAGACAATGATTTTCAACCTTGGCTGCAGGTACGTATCACCTGGGAGGTTTTAAAAATCCCAAGGCTCAGGATACACACTGGCCCATGTAAATTAGAATTTCTAATGATGGAATCCAGGCATCAATATTTCTAAACTCCCCATGTTGGGCTTCCCTGGTGGTGCAGTGGTTGAGAGTCCGCCTGCCTATGCAGGGGGACACGGGTTCGTGCCCCGGTCCGGGAAGATCCCACATGCTGCGGAGCGGCTGGGCCCGTGAGCCATGGCCGCTGAGCCTGAGCATCCAGAGCCTGTGTTCTGCAATGGGAGAGGCCACAACAGTGAGAGGCCCAGGTACCAAACCAAACCAAACCAAACCAAACCGAACCAAAACAAAACAAACCTCCCCATGTTATTCTATGTGCAGCCAACGTTAAGGAACACTGAATAACCAGCTAAGAAAATTTGCAAGGCCACGCAATTCAGCAGCTAGATGACTACAATTACTACATTGTATTTCCTTTTAAAGAGGCAGAGCTACAACAATCATTAGTAGTATCAAGATGCAAAGTTTAAGCACCCAGTGTGTGCAAGATAATAAAAGCTCCTTCTCTGGGAGATCTTTGAAGCATCAGGAAAGTTATTTACATAGATAACCTCTTTGCTTAAGCTGCTTGGGTATACATTTCATTTTGTTTATAGTTTCAAATTCTTAGATAACTTCTTGTCACATCTGCGTTGTCTATTGTGAGTTGCCAGCTGAGCTTCATCTCTGGAGAAATCACTGAACACAGCTTTGTTCCAATGCAGGTAGCTAAGAGAAGGACGGAAACATTCTGAATAATAATTAGAAGGGAAAAGGGGAAAGTGAGATTCCATTAGGAAAGTGCTCCTGTCAAAGCCAATGGAAGTAGATGCTTCAGCAAAACAGGGCTCAAGAGGATCAAGCATGAACCTTCTTCCTGTGTGACAAGAGATGGTCCAAGAGGATCGATTCCATGTACAACCATTAACACACAGTTTTTGATCAAAGGCATTATTCTAATTTTACCTGTCCCTAAATCTTGAGATACTCATGACATGGTCTATGATTAATCAGCATGACAATCACAATTATGGGAAAATGGAAATTAAGATGTATTATTTCTATCAGTTTTACTCAAAGCTTGCCCCTGCTTCTGCCCATGTGACTGTCAATTCAACCTTCTGCGAACACACTGGATTAAAATCTTGTTTCGTTTTTCAAATCCCTTTACACCATCAGACTCCGAATTAAAGGCAACCTGCCATTACGTTTAAGTTAGAGTGATAGCAATTAGAGTGACCTAGAATCCTCTACAAACTATTTCACTTTAAGAAACATGGGATTACACTCTTGCTGTCTGCCTAGCTGCCAATCTGTTTGGAGAAGACAAAGGATAAATGAGCTTGGTGTCTCCTTCAAAATGGTATTGATTCAAAGATATATTGGTTGACAACCCACCCTCAGAGTACAAAGGACCTGCTGCCATTCATGGGGTAAATAAATACTTTACAGGTCAGTAACACTAATATTTCCAGAGGCCTCTAAGAACCTGGCTTTTTATGAAGCTGTTACCATGTTTGACGTCCTGGTATTATGAAGTGATTATTTTCATGTATTTCGTTTCATGACTTTTACCTGTTTTTGCTATAAGCAATAGATTTTCTTCTGCTCTGGAAGAAAATATTGTATAGTATGAGAAAAACACTCATATAAAGTAAAATAGCTTTTGCTTTGGGCCATGTTTCCAAGGGCAAATCAAAGCATAACCTTAGGAATTTTGAGATGCAAAAATAACTTAAATAACTAACAAAAAATGGGAGATGGAATGGTAGAAAGAAGGTGGGAGAAAGGTTTAGTGCCCTGATTGGCCCACATTTTATAGCAAGAGATCAATAAGGACTACTTAAACTGATGAATCAAGTAACTACAGCTCAAGTGCATTATTTAAAGACATAATGCACGCTTTGATTTCTTTAATTTTTTAAAAATAGTTTCCACGCCCATAAAGCTTAATGACTCCACTAGCTTTCTTCCTGGAAATAAATAAATAAATATATACATACATTTATTTTACATAGAGACAGTCATACAGAGTCAGAAAGAGAAAAACAAATATCGTATATTAACGCATATATGTGGAATCTAGAAAAATGGTACAGATGAACCGGTTTGCAAGGCAGATATAGAGACACAGATGTAGAGAACAAACGTATGGACACCAAGGGGGGGAAAGCAGGGTGGGGAGGTGGCGGTGGGATGAATTGGGAGACTGGGATTGACATATATACACTAATATGTATAAAATAGATAAGTAATAAGAACCTGCTGGATAAAAAAATAAAATAAAATTCAAAAAAAGATATTTTATTGTTATATGTGTTTTATATATATACATATACAATATATAAAATATGTATAACATACTGATATTAATGTATATTATTTACCATATAAAATAGATAATTTATGTGTTATGTTATATAAATAATATATTTATGCATAATATATATTATTTGTACATATAAAATTATGTATAATCACACATATACATACATATTCCTATATACATACATCTGTATACACACATGCTCAAATCGTCTAAGCTAATAATATTTTGATGCCCCATTCCAAAAGTTAACCTTATCTCCTAGCCAGTAGAACCTCCACAAGTCTTATTCTTTCACTTCCCTCGTATTTATTCTATAATCATATTTTATTTGTCATTACTAACCTTATTTCCAAATGAAAATAATAGGTTTATCCAAGTCAAATTTTAGAGAGTATAAATTCTACTTGTATATGTAGTGATATATTTATGCAGTTGTTGAGTCAAATAATACTGAGAAAACATAACAAGATTATTATTAAAAACAAAATATTGAATAGAACCAAGTGCCTTTCTAACACACCAGCATCACATTTCTTCTTCTGCTCTGGTTGTTTTCTGATTTGGACTAAAATTTTTAATAAACTGGTATATTGCTATCCTTAAAATAACAATGTGTAAAGAAAAATACCCCAAGGAAACATGAAAAGGTCAAAATAAAGGTTTAATTAACTACAAAATAAAGTAGTATCTGTCCTATAATTATAACATTAGAAAGATATTTACTCAGCAATATCAAGAATGACTTTTTTTTACAAGAGGAAAGTTTTTTTTTTAAGTAACTGCTACGTTTCAAGGAGAAAAATACCTCTTGAAATCAATGACACAGGTTGAATAAATAAATGAGAAATACTTAGAAGACAAAGGAGAGCTTTTAAAATTAGAGTAATAATGCTGATCTAATTCTACGTGTAGATAGTTACTAATTAGAACAACTAAAGTACAAAAAAATGCCTCAAAGATTATTTTGAAATGATATTGCCAGCTCCAGTAGGTCAAATCTTTGGGATAAAAGTCATGCCATTTGTTCCCTAACTTTCTGCACTTCAAATTGATCTTGGGAGTTTGGGGTCAGCCTCCAGATGATATTTAGAAATATTTGTCAATTTATTGCACCAAGGTGCTCACCTGTATGTTACGTGTTTTTCCTACTCTTTCTGCCAATATTTTAGGGCTGGCTCTACCATTACTTTATCCCTGATCTTCTCTTCTCAGGACTCACTTCAATTGTGATATATAGTTTCAGTTATTTACCCATATGCTTAAGTTATCGCTGACCATCCAGTGTAGGAATGGTTTCAGGAACACATTTACCCCTAGTTCTTCCAACTCATCCAGCTCCATGACACGCAGGCCCAGGAACTGAGACTGGATCAGAATATCAACTTCTAGTCTAGTGCCTGGAAGGTATGAGCAGTCGAAGAGAAAGGTGGTTTGAAATGGACTGGACCACAGAAAATTCTTCCAAACTGTATAATTCATGTATCAAAGACACTCGATAGAAGTTTCCCCAATTTGATAGGAGTCCTAAAAATGTATATGACAACCTCAGTAGAGAGCTATGAAGTTGAAAGAAACATTTCTAAATTAACAAAAAGCAGTTTTCGGGCTTCCCTGGTGGCGCAGTGGTTGAGAGTCTGCCTGCCGATGCAGGGGACACGGGTTCGTGCCCCCGTCCGGGAGGATCCCACATGCCGTGGAGCAGCTGGGCCCTTGAGCCATGGCCGCTGGGCCTGCATGTCCGGAGCCTGTGCTCCACAACTGGAGAGGCCACAGCAGTGAGAGGCCCGCGTACCGCCAAAAAAAAAAAAAAGCAGTTTTCAATTAGCTATGTTTGACAAAAGGTTGAATTCTACTGTCTCTATAGAAGGTGATATTAAAAAATTATTGCCGGGCTTCCCTGGTGGCGCAGTGGTTGAGAGTCCGCCTGTCGATGCAGGGGACACGGGTTCATGCCCTGGTCCGGGAAGATCCCCCATGCCGCGGAGCAGCTGGGTCCGTGAGCCGTGGCCGCTGAGCCTGCGCGTCCGGAGCCTGTGCTCCGCAACGGGAGAGGCCACAACAGTGAGAGGCCCACGTACCAAAAAAAAAAAAAAAAAAAAAATTGTTGCCATATGGAGAGGTGATCAAGGAGTAGGCTGCCAAAATTATAGGAAAAAAATCCTAACTTTTAGAGAAAATTAATTAATAAAGCATTATTTTTGAATTTTGTGATGTTTGTGGTATCTGATGCCTTTTTAAATATTTGTCATTTGATTTATTATTTTATTCTAAATCTATGTTACATTTGAACCTAATTTTGTATTTTTGATACTGGATTTGCTTTCTTAAAGAGATCCCCACGTTTGCATATGCTTCAGGCACTACAAAAGCTGAATCCGGCTATGACTAGCAAAACTAGTGATTTGCCTTGTTGGAAATTAGTTATTGGTGAGACAGTAAAGGCTTTGCTTGAATCACGTGACAGTTAGGATTAGACAGATACTATTATTGTAGTTATTTTTGATAGATTCTCTGAAAAGTAGAGATTTTCTTTGAGAGCAGATACTGTCCAAACTGGTCTAACATTGACAAGTTGCTCTTTAAGGTATTTTTAAGACTAAGACTAGAGCACTGAATATTTTATCTCAAAGATAAAATAGATAACTACTTCATCTTTACATTTTTAGTAGTAACTACATGTATTTGATTAACATCTTTTATACATCCAAAGTGCTTTTTCATACTCTAGATTACAGCTTCTTAATGGCAATAATGAGTCTTGTTTCAGAATAATAGCTTAGTGCCTGGCACTAAGCAGGTACCCAATAAGTTGTTATTGAGTAAATCAGTGACTGTATTTAATTCCCCAATAAATTTTTAATTTCAGAATAATTATCCTCATATTACCTATGACAAAACAGATGCAGAATGTTTGCCCAAATTTCCCCAAATAATAGGATTCAGAATTTCAAAATCTGTAGGCTTTTTACTACACTGATGGCATCCTACTACAGTAAATAAAACCTCCAGCCTTCCTCTACGAAGGCTATTTATTTCAAAGAAATTCAGTTAACACTAATAAACACAAAAAAATTATTGTTGCATAACATTTTAATTAATGCATATTTGTTATAAATGCCATTAAAGTTGATAATAGTCAAGTGTTAGACAAACATTTTCAGCATTACATTCATGTGAAAATCTATTTATTGAATTTAAATTTTATTAACTTGAGGACTATGATTCTGAAAAAGGAAACATTTCTAACCATCTGAATTTTCCTTTCACTTGGAAGAGCATTTGTCCAATTGACATACAATTGACACTTCCACAGTTAAAGCCAACATTTAATATTGCCTGTTCCTATTAGAAGATAACTATTGTCCTTTACTAGACTCAAATGACCATTTACTTTCTACCAGAAAGCAGACATTAATAGGATTGGCTCACCCAGCCAACTGTACTGATTGTTTAAAAGGACAAGGTCATCCATGTGGGCGAGGTAACAGCCTATTCTGTAGACCTTTGATAATGCCTGGTATCTTATAAAAAAAAAAATCACAGAGGATTCAGAATTTTTGAAGTAACAATTGGCATAGCTTTCCTATTAGTTTGTCTATTTTATAAGGGAAACAAAAATGCTCAGAAGCCCTCTACTAAGGGCTACTAGATAATTCTTTGAAAATACTTGTTCCAAACACTCCAATGAAGCCTAAAAATACGTCTCCCAATACTTGCAGTGTTGGGAGGGGGACGAGGGTGGCTTTTCCAATCTTGATCATGATATCTCAGTTTCTCATACTTAAAGATAATTAGAATCAAGAGAGCATCAAAAGGAAGCTCTAAAAGAACTCAGTGCCTTCAAAATGCTTCCCTGCCTGCAGAGAGCCAGTCTTAGGGAGCCACAGACAATGGACCAAATGTGCAACATGACTAAGAGACAGGCTGCAAAACAGCTCAGAAAGGGGGTACTCATACCCCAATTTGCCACTCAAACACACAACTTGCTGATGGGCTCAGCTGTGCACTAGGCTTTGGGTCTGAGTTTTAGGGAGAAACTAAAAATTCAAGGGTGGGAACAGATGCTCCTCATCTTGAAGACCCGGTCCAGATGCTGCCACTAGAGCAGAGGAAAGAAGCAGCTAATTCAGCAGGGCTGGGGAACTAAGAGCTTGGTGCAGGGCAATAAGATGTTTGCTAAAATCTCACATTCCGGTCCCTGTAGTTGAACCAATGCAAAATTCCACCAGTTTTTGAGCATTCCCCAAGCAGACATTCCTGGTAGTAGCACGAATCTCTGCAAAGAAAGCTCCAAATGCATGAAGTGCACACCTCTGGTAAGGAACCAGTTTAACCCTCTTCTTGTGTAGTGGTGATGGAAATGTATTTAATGGTGCAATTGATGTTAGTTATATAGAAAATGAAAGGGCCACAGAGACAACTATTCCTCACTCACAGACAAAAGCTTTCTGTCTTGTCCAAGGAGATAAGTGGCTTCTGTCCTCTGCTAAGAGGTTGAATGAGCAAGATAAAGCGGTAAAGCAAGAAGATGTTTTATGTAAGCGACTGCTCATGAAGAAAGTAGGGCAGAAATAGGGATATAAGGAAACTGAAGAATCTAAAGATCTCACCAACATGAATCTGTCTGATCTTAGGATCATGGCTTCTGTTAATCCCTTCCTGTTCCTTCCCATCTCTCTCCCTTGCCTCTATGCATCTCAGCCAAATCATCAGATATTTACTACCCACACATCAGGAATTTAATCTGAATTATCTGCTCCTAAGGATGCCACACATCAGATTCTTAAATTATTAAAATATGTGCACCTCCAGTCCAACGTGGCAGACACTGTAGCTAGCTCACTCAGCAGTCATTCCAACCCGCTTCTACCTGCCTTCCCATCTGCAGTGGCTTGAAGGCCAAAGGCTAGATTTCCCAGACTCCTTTGCAGCTAACATTCCAAACAGTTTAGGTCCTGTCAATCAGATGTAATCCCAAGAGACTCTGAATCTAAGCTGAGTTTCATAGGAGGAGAGGAGTAGGGTATACGGCATACCGTTCTCTGGTACAGATAGTGGCAGAAGTACAGGGGGCTGGAGTTGACAGTTGTGGCAATAGCTTCCTGGGTTCTTGAAGAGTTGTCTGCTCCCTTTGCAGTCCAGCTCTGCTATACAGTTTGGGAATCTATTCCTGAAAACTCCTAGTGTCTCTTTCAACAGGTCTACCAATGATTATATGAGTCATAATAATCCCTTGATTTTAAACCATCTAGAATGGATTTTATTTTCTGCAGCTAAGACCCTGACTGATAAACTTACTCTAGTTGTGGAAAGAAACCAGACTACTTAAGTATACTTTCCTCTTTCAGACATTCCATTTATGCTAATGAGAAATTTACTAGAGGATAAATCTGTACAACTATGGATGTCACCGTTTTAATTCCCAACCTAGATTGCACTAAATTCATAAAAATCTGTCATTCAAGCTACTGGATCACATGGATTCAGAGAATTTTTTATCCTAAAAAATTATATTTTCATGTATCACTGACAAAAACATTTAATGGGCTTTTACCCAAGTGGCCCACTCAAGACTCTAGTTGATAGAAGTGCTGTCGGGTCCACTAATTTGCCTATGCTCTAAAAAATATTCTTGAATTCTAAATCAGTTGTAGGCTTTTGTTTAGGTCCTAGGAGCTCAGACCCTAGAGTATGGTAGAAGCTGTTCTGTTTGAAGACCTATAAATAAAATAATTTTCTTCAAAATAATTCTACAGGGTTTCCCTGGTGGCACAGTGGTTAAGAATCTGCCTGCCACTGCAGGGGACAAGGGTTCGAGTCCTGGTCTGGGAAGATCTCACATGCCACGGAGCAACTAAGCCCGTGTGCCACAACTACTGAGCCTGTGCTCTAGAGTCCGGGAGCCACATCTACTGAGTCCGCTCGCCTAGAGCCCATGCTCCACAACAAGAGAAGCCACCGTGATGAGAAGCCCGTGCGTGCCACCACTAAGAGTAACCCCTGCTCGCCACAACTAGAGAAAGCCTGAACGCAGCAATGAAGACCCAAACGCAACCAAAAATAAATAAAATAAATACATTTATAAAAAAATAAAAATAAAAATATAATTCTTCATTATTGGAGTTTTGGTGGGATATGAAAGACATCAGTTACACACACAAAATTTTATTATGTAGAACAAAAGAAAAGTAATTGGAAAATCTTGCCTTAGGATTACCTTATATACACAGATTCTCATTAATCACCCAGTAAGGAGAATAAAGGAGAGTCCCAGGTTACTCTACTTATTAAATTCTCACTGCCTAGGTTATCCCATTCTCCTCAGTATGTGGTCCATTCTCACTTAAAATCATGCTTCTGGTACATGCTAACACAAAGTGATGAGAGTTTGTTAACACATACTCAGAGAATTCCAAACCCCCGAATATGTAATTACCAAAAATGAGGATAAACCTTAAATACAAAAAATATATATATGAAATTGTTCTATCAATGCAAAAGGAGTTTTAACTTTACCTTGTGAAGATAACATAACTGAAAACACAGTAGAGATCTATTTTTCTACCTGTTCTAACATATATTTCAAAAGCATAAAATGGTATTTATTAGGCCAAAAAATAATTATTGGGATCTCTGAAAATAAAACTTGCAAGTAGCATCATTAGAGACTGTATAAGAACAAGTTGGAAATAAAAATAAATGAAATAGACACTGTTTCTCAGAGCATGTTTTATTAGCAGGCAGGCTATCTATTAAATAGCCTGGCCATGCAGAAGGAAATCAAGGATGGAAATAAAATCCTAAAAGAGTCTTTTGAGAACAATATGAGAAAATGAGAGCCTAAAAAAATTGCCTAAATAAAGGTTACAAAATTGGAGAAGGACCAGAATGAGAATTTAAAAATAAAATCTTTGAAGAAGAGAATAAAGTCAACTCTTCTAATCCCAATTTTTAATTAATTGATTGATTGACTGATTGATTGATTTTATTTATTTATGGCTGTTCTGGGTCTTCGTTGCTGTGCAGGGGCTTTAGTTGTGGAGAGCAGGAGCTACTCTTTGTTGCAGTGCACGGGCTTCTCATTGCAGTGGCTTCTCTTGCTGTGGAGCATGGGCTCTAGGTGCACGGGCTTCAGTAGTTGAAGAACATGGGCTCAGTAGTTGTGGCTCACAGGCTCTAGAGCGCAGGCTCAGTAGTTGTGGCACATGGGCTTAGTGGCTCCACGGCATGTTGGATCTTCCCAGACCTGGGATCAAAACTGTGTCCCCTGCACTGGCAGGCAGATTCTTATCCACTGCACCACCAGGGAAGCCCCTGATCCCAAATTAAAACAATCTTTCAACTTGTCATTTAGCTTGCAATGACTAAGCAACTGTTAACATAATATTAACCACCATAGCATACGTCTGTTTACCATGTGCTGCACTCTGTTACATGGTATAGGCATATAATCTCACTTAATCTTCACAAGGATCCCACCAGGCAAGGATAAATATTATCTTTACTGTGTATCTGAAAGAGCTAGAAAGAAGTGAGTTTCAGGAAATTACTGAAGATCCTAGAAGTAGAAAGGGGATTTGAGTTCCTGGTTTTCTACTCCAAACTTGGTATTATTAACCTCTGTACTATCCTAATTTTTTGTGGCCATATCATTAGAACTAAAACTAGTTCCACCAAATTATACCAAACAGACACACTCACCTATGTGACTGTCCTTATGTCAGGGTTCAAGAAACACATTCAAACACCAAACAAGTAAGAACTGAACTGGAAATCCACCAGTGTATCAGTGAGGACATTTGCATTGCAAAAACAAACAAACCCAATCTTTAGTCCAAGCATGTATAAAAAGAAGGGGGGGGGGGGGAAGGAGCTCAATGGCTCAGGAAACTGGGAAGTCCAGGAGGCATTGTTGTGCTCCAGGCACTGCCTGGTACAGAGGTTCCAACAATGACACCAGGCTCTGAGTCCTCCCTCCTCCTGAGCTCCAAGCCCTCAACCTTGGCTCCAGTCACAGGTAGGCTCTACCTGGGGACAACAAGATGGCTGAAGCAGCTTTAGTCTTTCATCTTTCAAGTTTGAGTCAACTAGAAATAAAGAACACTTCCTCATGGGACCAGGAAAAGACTTGGAGTAGCAAGTGTCACTTGAGTCACACAGTGTGAGTCACAGTGAGACCTCAGTGTGTCCAGGGAGATGGCTTATTCTGATTGGGTTAGGCTGACATCTCATACTCCACCCATGGAATCTGTGAACAGGGCTCACTATTCCACAAGAGCTGGGGATATAAGGAAGGCAGATCCCTAAGCAAACTCAGGGTTTGCTACCAAAAGAAAAAAGTAGCTGTTGAACAGTCATAAAACCATAGCAATTAAATACTCACAGTTCTAGCAACTGACCATAGGCAAGTCACCAAATATTTCTCTAGACCTTATTTTCTTCATATTTAAGATGCAGGGTTGAAACAATCCCATTTACCATCCCATCATAAAGAATAATATACCTAGGAATAACCTACCTAAGGAGGATAAAGACCTGTACTTAGAAAACTATAAGACAATGATGAAAGAAAATGAAGATGACACAAACAGATGGAAAGATATACTGTGTTCTTGGATTGGAAGAATTAATACTGTCAAAATGACCATACCATCCAAGGCAATCTACAGATGCAGTGTAATCCCTACCAAATTACCAATGGCATTTTTCATAGAACTAGAACAAATAATTTTAAAATTTGTATGGAAACACAAAAGACCCCAAATAGCCAAACTAACAGAGCTGGAGGAATCATATTCCCTGTCTTCAGACTATACTACAAAGCTACAGTACAGGCACAAAAACAGACACATAGTTCAATGGAGCAGGATAGAAAGCCCAGAAATAAACCCACACGCTTGGTTAATTAATCTATGACAAAGAAGGCAAGAATGGAGAAAAGACAGTCTCTTTAATAAGTGGTGCTGGGGGGCTTCCCTGGTGGCACAGTGATTGAGAATCCACCTGCCGATGCAGGGGACACAGGTTCGTGCCCTGGTCTGGGAAGATCCCACATGCCGTGGAGCGGCTGGCCCATGAGCCATGGCCGCTGAGCCTGCGTGTCCGGAGCCTGTGCTCCGCAACGGGAGAGGCCACAACAGTGAGAGGCCTGCATACGACAAAAAAAAAAAAAAAAAAAAAAAAAGCGGTGCTGGGAAAACTGGACAGCTACTTGTAAAAGAATGAAATAAAACATTTTCTAACATCATATACAAAAATAAACTCAAAATGGATTAAAGACCTAAATGGAAGACCAGATACTATAAAACTGCTAGAGAAAAACATACGCAGAACACTCCTTGACATAAATTGCAGCAATAGGTTTTTGGATCCATCTCCTAGAGTAATGGAAACAAAAGCAAGAATAAACAAATGGAACCAAATTAAACTTGCAAGCTTTTACACAGCAAAGGAAACCATCGACAAAATGAAAAGACAACTTACTGAATGAGAGAAGATACTTTCAAATGATTATGACTGATAAAGGGTTAATATCCAAGATATATAAACAGATAATACAACTCAAAAAAAATTGATTAAAAAATGGACAGAACCAGTAGAGAAAGACTATTAATTGTGCTTTCACATTTTTTATGCTTTACTAATTTCTTGTCTGCATAGTATCTTAAATATGAAGAGAAGTATGTTTACATCTCTCCTATTTGAATGTATTTATCCTTCTTGTAATTTTCTCCATGTTTGCCTTTTTAATGATAATATAATTAGATACATACAGGTTAAGAATGTTTATACTTTCTTAATGGATTGTTCATATCATCATAATGTAGTGACCATATTGTGCCTAATAGTGTTTACCTTAAGGTGTACTTTGCCTGATACTAATATTGTGGCACCAGTTTTGGGGGGGCTGTATTTCCTGGGTATATATATTTTTCTGTCTTTTTACTTTCAACCTTTCTGTGTCTTTATATTTTAGGTGTATCTCAATATACAGCATATACTTGGATTTTTAAAAATACAATTTGCCAAGATAAAAATAAATTCGCCATGCAGTATGATAAAAAAAAATGGACAGAAGAACTGAATAGACATTTTTCCCAAGAGGAAATGCAGATGGCCAACAGGCACATGAAAAGATGCTCAACATTGTTAATCATCAGGGAAATGCAAATCAAAACCACAATGAGATACCACCTCACATCTGTCAGAATGTCTATCACCAAAAAGAACACAAATAACAAATGTTGGCGAGGATGTGGAGAAAAGGGAATCCTCCTACACTGTTGGTGGGAATGTAAATTGGTGCAGCCACTATGGAAAACATTATGGCGGTTTCTCAAAAAACTAAAAAGAGAACTACCATATAACCCACCAACTCCAGTACTGGATATATATCTGACAAAAACAGAAACCTTAATTCAAAAAGATACGTGCACCTCAATGTTCATAGTAGCATTATTTACAATTGCCAAGGTAAGGAAGCAACGAAAGTGGCCATCAACAGATGACTGGATAAAGAAGAGGTGGTGTGGTGTGTGTACACACACACACACACAATGAAATACTACTCAGCCATAAAAAAGAACGAAATTTTGCCATTTGCAGCAACATGGATTACTTGGAGGGCATTATGCCAAGTTGAATTAAGAAGTCAGACAGAGAAAGACAAATCCTGTATGATATCACTTATATGTGGAGTCTAAAGAAATACAACAAATTAGTGAATAAAACAAAACAGCAGACTCACGGATACAGAGAACAAACTAGTGGTTAACAGTGTGGAAAGGGAAGGGGGAAAGGCAATATAGGAGTAGGGGATAAAAAAGGGTTATTACGGGATTATATGAAATCATGTGTGTGAAACTTTTGAAAATTGTATAACACTATAGAATGTAAAGAATCTTTCATTCAATAAAAAAAATAAATTTAAAAATAGAGGGACTTCCCTGGTGGCACAGTGGTTAAGAATCCACCTGCCAATGCAGGGGACACAGGTTTGATCCCTGGTCCAGGAAGATCCCACATGCTGCAGAGCAACAAAGCCTGTGAGCCACAACTACTGAAGCCCATGCACCCTAGAGCCCGTGTGCTGCAACTACTGAAGCTCACACGCTCAAGGGCCTGCGTGCCGGCAACTACTAAGCCTACGTGCTGCAACTACTGAAGCCCGCATGCCTAGAGACCGTGATCCACAACAAGAAAAGCCACCACAATGAGAAGCCCACGCACCACAATGAAGAGTAGCCCCCACTCGCCACAATGAGAGAAAGCCCACACGCAGCAATGAAGACCCAATACAGCCAAAAAAAAAAAAAAAAAATAGATGCAGGGTTGATCTAGATGATTTCTAATATCTGAATTTACTGTACAGTCCTGTGGAAAGTCCTAAATCAAAATATTATTCTTTGGCAAACCTCACTTCTTTATCTGACTTCCCCTTCCCTTTAATGCCTGCCTACCAGGTGCTCTGGCCTCATGTTTTCTGCTGCTTAACCCAGGTCCTCCTCCTTGGTAAGACAGAGACTCCTAACAAAACACTATGCTCCACCTAGACTTCTCTCAGCCCTTAGCCTCTGCCTTCCACAAACCTGATCTTCTCCTGTGCCTCTTCTAAGTGAGTATAGAAATAGATACACCTGGTGCAGAGTAGATTCAATAAAAAAATTTTAAGGAAAATGTGTTATTATTAAGTGCCATTGCATTAGTAAATTACCACCCCTTGCTAACATGTTTGCATTCAACAACAGCTGATACAAACAATGGCTTAACTCGTAAAAGTAATTCTCTTATAGGATTTGTGGTAACTATCTTTCATGACATTCAAATTCAGCCTCTTACTCTGTAGGTAAAGGAACCTCTTCTAGTTATGCAGTCTTAAAACCCATCCCCAGAAAATCAGATTAACAGAATGTCCTATGAGTTGGTAAGTTCTGTGTGGGCAGGAATTCTATCTTATTCATCTTCACTTATCCTAATGCCTAGCACATAGTGTGGGATAACTGCTGAAATCCACTGCCCTGGAATTGTCAACCTGTAAGGGAATATATATAAGCAGCTTCAAAGTTCTTATAATCTCATCATTCTTCATTTATCCGACAATAATGTGTCAGCCGGTGTTCTAGTACTAAAGATACAAAGGTAAATAAAATAGACAAAATCCTATTTCCATAAAGCTTACATTCCACTGGAAAATGATAGAGAGAGAGTATTAATAATTAAATAGTATGTTAGGGAGTGATGTGTGCTAGAAGGAACATAAGCAGGGAAAGAACATAGAGAAGGATGGGAAAGGTGTTGGTTTAGAAAATGTGTCCAAAGGTTGCCTAAATGAGGGGATTTGGAGCAGATGCTCTCTCTGGTCCTTACTGTACAAGGCAGGAAAGTGTGCTTGTCCTATTTCATACAGCAAGCTCTCCAAAAGCAAGAGTTACACTTGAGTTAGACAATATCTGAATTGCTCCAAATTCCAGTCTACTGATTCTTTTGTAATTACTGACAAAAAGTGTCAAAACTAGATGTATTATACTTATAGAATGAATAAAACTCATTCTCAGAGAAATTTAGAATGAAAGAAGCAATGAAAGTGGTGTCAAAAAGGTAATGATCCCTGCAGCAACACACTGATTGCAGCTTTGCTGTGCTTGGGGGCACAGTCTGGGATGTCACTCAGGCAGTGGTACCTGGACACTGTGGATTCTCAAGGCCTTGCTGCTCGGGGGGCATTCACTGTAGATGCAAATATATGTTCTTTCCTCATTATTATTCATAACAGCCCCCAACAGACTCTTATAAAGCAAAACATCATTCACTAAGCTCAGTATCCATGAACTTAAAATATGGTTCTTCACTCATGTGTCACTAATTACCACTGAATCAACTAAAATGTATTTATAAACCATTATCCCATAGAGGTTACTTGAGGCCATTTTAGAAGATTCTTTCCCAAGGAGTGATGCTGTTATAAAATTGTAAAGAGGAACTTAAAACTAAGTAATAGATAATTTTTCCTTTCTCATTAAAATGTCACAGAAAATTCTGAAAGTTAAAAAAATTCTAGCACTTTAGTATCAAGCATTTTGTTCTAATTTTTTATATTTTTATATAAAAATATATATATATACACAAAGTTCCTTTTAAAATATATAAAATGAAGAATCTGGATTTAACGACCCGTAGGGTTCACTGCAACTCTAGAGTTCAGTGACTCTGTTTGGGTCTTTGTTATAATTTTTAAACTATGGGGATAATGATAAAGTTAAGCCCAAATGCTCAATGTAAGTAATTAAGAAATACGTGATACTGAGGGACATGGATCCGTTTTTCAGGTTCTTGCTTTTAAAATGAGAGAGAACTACCCAGTATCATAATGAACCCTCAAAATATATTCTGTTGCATTGATATAATTGAAAAGATGATATAGAAAAACTATTTATGATTAGGTTTTATTGCATAAATAAATTGACTCCACAGATGCACATATACACAAATGCACACAGGGAAATGGAAAACTAGAGCTATTAGCCACATAATTGAACCCAAATAAAAATACAGTTAATTATCTAGCTCTTTTAAATGAAAGGAACTACTCAACTGAATTATATACAATATATTTTCTCTCTTATATAATATACACAGTAATATAATTCCTGTAGAATTTATGTGATTGTATATATACACACATATATATGAAAATGTATATAATGTATGTTTATGTATAAACAAGTATTTATAACCCCAGATAGATATATATCGATACAGATAGTAAATTTTGTTCCAATTATGTTTCTTAAACGTGTGTGTTTTAATGAATAAACTTTCAGTGTGTAATGGATACAAACAGAATATGTCATTACAGAGATTAAACAAGTAGCCTTTTGACCTTTGTTCACCCCCTCTATTCCAGAAAAAATTCAAGGTATAATAATTTAAGGAGCACTAGAACTAGCAATGAGCATTCATTCCACTCTTACAAGGATAACCAGGAATATCCCTAGGACAAAATAGCTTTCACTCTTTTGAAAACAACCCACACCTCAAGTTTACAAAACCTCATCATGATTCCATATCTGTGCACAATACACTGGGCATTTATAAAGAAAAAAAATGAGCCATAACATGAGACAACAAAAGGTTATGCTCACCTTGGAACAAAATGACTACAAATACCTGAATAATGATTAAGAATATTCAGGAAACATTTTATATAAACTATCTGGGCTCTAATATCCTCCTGTGGGAAAAGTTATTGAGGATTTTAGCAAAATGTGGAGACAGAGGCAAATACTAAAGTAATATTACAGCAATATAAAAATTATATTATGTATATTTTGTACTCTAAGGGTTTTATGGGGGGAAATGAGTATGGAGTCAATGAAAAAGAAGCAGCAAAAGTGTAGAGATGTAAATTGGGGTGGGGAATAATACAAATGAGTGAAAAGTTTCATGAACTAGGCACAGGAAGCCTAAGGAAATCTTATGGGCATGGAAGGATAAATGACCCACATATACCTCAAACAGAAATAAAATTGATTCTATATACTGTATTAGCATCTGATAATTGAAAGATTATAAATCTGTCAAAAGTATGTATAATTCCAGAGGATTTGACAATGAAGGGAGGTATTAGGCTTAAAGTCAGAATTCAAGCACAGAAAAGTACATGCCATCAAAGATAATCAATGTAACAATAAACAAACCAATTGTAGGTCTAGAATTTCAACCACCAAGACAAGTAAAAACTCATTAACTCCAGTATTCATTTTGAATTCTAATCATTCAAATGTCTTTTATTGAATATCAAAGCAATAATGATATTTAAGAAAAGTAATCAACTATTAATCTATCAGATTCCAGATAATTTTCTATATCCCTATAGGTAGGAACAATACACTTCAGTGGTTCAGCTTTTTGTGTGTGTGTAAGTCAGACTACCAAGATTCCAATCCTGTTTCTGCAATTTGTTAGGTATGTGACCTTGAATATTACGTAACTTCTCTTAACTTCCAGTGTTTCATCAATAAATTTAACAACCTAGCTACCTACCTTAAAGGTTTGTCATAAGGATGAAAAGGAACAGTATGAAACTTAACACCCTGCAGGGAGAGTGAGCACAATAAAATGATCACTAAATGATCACTTTTATTATCAGCAATTTCCTCAAAAATGTATAAGGTAGTACTTGTTACCTCCCTTTCACAGTTCAGCTAGTAAGAGGTAAATCTGCAAATTGGAAACAAATCTGGCCAAAAAAAAAAAAATCCCAAGTTAAAAAAAAAATACATGATATTACATAGAGGGATTTTATGCTTATGACACTATTGTCAACTGCATTTGGTCATTAACTTACAAAGTTTTAATTCATTTTTATCTTTTGACTACACAGAATAAAGTAACAAATGGTAAATAAACAATTCTGAAAATACTTTAAGAAGAACAGCACTCTAAGAAAATGTTTATTAACCTTATTAATAGAAGTACATTTTAATATAAGCAAATCAGCACTAAAAGGTGAATTTATGTACAAAAAGTAAGGGC
Source organism: Hyperoodon ampullatus (assembly GCF_949752795.1). Classification (NCBI taxonomy): domain Eukaryota; kingdom Metazoa; phylum Chordata; class Mammalia; order Artiodactyla; family Ziphiidae; genus Hyperoodon; species Hyperoodon ampullatus. The sequence goes on from NC_136917.1 coordinate 109,129,371, forward strand.
ATTTAAAGGCAGATTTGCTACTGGAGTATGCAAAAGAGTTAAATTATTTGTCATTTTTGCAATACATGGAGCATATAATCATCTTTTTAAATTTTTTTCTCAGTTTTTCTGTGTCAGTAAAGATACACCTTTATGGAATATATCTTTACAGAATTAAACAAGTATGTTGTCATAGAAAAAGCTGTAAAATAATCTTTAAAAATACAAATTGTTGACTTCACTATGGCAATCATTTTAGGATGGAGGTCCCAAATTCTTTCAGACTTAAATTCAGACTATATATTTTTCCCAGAAGTTTAATCTATTGTACTACATTGAGTGATCCCAAGTGTGAGATTTTCCGATAAATATGATTTTGCTCTTTGATCAGCTCTGGGAGAACATGATAGAAAAACACGGAGCAATATGTGAATCAAATTCTCTCTTTTTATTTATTTATTTTTAGTCAAGTAGGCATTTTCCTCAAGCACAAATTAATGTAAATCAAGCATTGCTAGAACTCTGACCTTTGAAATTGTACTTGCATAGTCAGATTTCCCTAACAAAGTGCATGTTTACAGTATCTTTTATTTAAATCAATATCGTTTATGCATGAGCAGCAAGAGGAAAAGAGAAAGGCCAACAGCAAGTAAAGAGAATCCAAATGATTTAGCTCAGCAGGTTGGAATAATGAGACAAGCTTTCCCCAGCATCCAAGTCACTCTGTGATATTTAGCAAGGTACTTACAGAAGGGTATTAGCTCTTTCGGGTTATTAAGATGCCATTTTGTGCACTTCCATAGTCAACACACTCTCAAAGGCATCCAAGTTGCTACTGGTGGATGACTGCAGCAGGGGGGGTGAATAAACTGCATGATTAATTTATGGTTTGATCGCAATGTTAGTTAATAGGTAGACTTAATTTTCAGGGAAGAAGCAGTTATCGGATGTGTGTTGGATAGAAGTGAACTGAAGCATTGAGTTGATAGTATGAAATGAAAAAAAATCTTTGTTAGTATTCCTCAAACATATAATCGCATAGATAGAAAGAAAGATCCCTGAACTGTATCAAAGTATACAGCAATTCTTTTGGTACTACTAATGAAGATGCTATTGAAGTATTAAATCCTTGTCAATTTTAACTACAAATCAAAATAACTACACATGCGCCACCTATAGTTTAAAAAAGAATCTTGTAACCATCACATTTTGCCTATTTTTAGGTATGAAACTTTATAGTTTGAGTCAATTAAATCACAAATTCAGCTCTGTTTGGGACCTCTACCTTGTACTAACCTATCAAATAAAAGTCCATGTTCTTCTCCCAAGCAAATACTCTGATCCATCAACCTGACTGGCCTGGTAGGAATGATGGAGCTTCCAGTGTCCAGTTTGCTCCCCCAATGTTTTCTACTAAAACACTCTGGTGAGCTGAATTATCTAGCCAACAAACTGTTGCTATTCACCAGCATTTTTTCCTCTCTACCATGTATCTAGTTATAAGCCATTAAGTCTGGACCAAGAAAAAAAATTTTGAATTTTTTTTGTTTTGTTTTGTTTTGTTTTTTTTGCGGTACGCGGGCTTCTCACTGCTGTGGCCTCTCCCGTTGCGGAGCACAGGCTCCGGACGCGCAGGCTCAGTGGCCATGGCTCACGGGCCCAGCCGCTCTGCGGCATGTGGGATGTTCCCAGACCGGGGCACGAACCCGCGTCCCCTGCATCGGCAGGCGGACTCGCAACCGCTGCGCCACCAGGGAAGCCCTGAATTTTTATAATACTCATCCAGAATAAGCAATTTCTGCTTACAAAGTGATATCAGTGAGAGTATGAGACTTTTAAGGGAAGTCCTTAGCGCTATGGATTTTACATAACTGTAAATATATTGTACTTATTTATAAATAACTATAAATATTTGTACTTGCTTATAGTGTATTGGAGATGAATGCATCTTAATGATAGCATACTAAGTGTTAGAGACAAACTTTCTTTTCAATTCTACAATAATTGAGCTTATTTCTCAACAAGAAAATAAATTATAATAGTAAATACTTTCATCACCTTGACTGTATATCAGGCATGTTCTAAGCACTCTGGCTATATTAATTTACCTTCTCAGTCCAATAGGCTAGGTTCCATTATTATCTCCATTTTGCAGATAAGAAAAGTAAAGCATAGAGAAGCTAAGTAATTTGTCTAATGCCACACAACTAGTAAAGAACAGACTAAGGATTCAAACTCACACCCAGCACATCAAGTCCAGGCTCCCAGCCACTATACTATGACACTCTCAGCTTCTTTGTAGTTCTCTTGCACGTATGATTCATGGATTTTTATACCAACATGCTACAATTCAATCCTTCTTGAATTTTTTCACATGATGGCACAGAAAAAAAAAAATGATCACATTTGACCAGCAGATTGGAATATAAGTCTGGGATTGCTTGTGGCCAGAGGTACCAGCCCAGGGCTTTCTTTCTGGCTATGCTGGGGATTGAAGAAATCAGCACCTCAGCATAACACGATGGAACTGTAAACAGACAAGTGTTTCTTAGCACAATAGTTGAGAAGCGATGACATAATTCTCTATAACTAGCTACTATAGATAGAGTTTTCCAAGGCAGAGGCAGATTCTGAAACATTCCATTTAAATTGCAACCAATTTTAGAAAGAGGAGCTAGCATACAAAGAAGGACGGGCGAAACAGTGAAGAGGATGAGTTCATGAGCAGATAAATCAATTAGGCCATGGGTTAACTGTGTTATTTTGACTCAGAATATCCTCTTAATCAGCCCACAGACATGTTAGTGAATACCTCAAAAGTGGACGCTCATTTACAGATACACATTAAATGCATATTAAGTTCATTTCCATTAATACTTAACTGGAGACCTGAAGAGTTTTTCTGTGAAATCAAGGACATTCCTCATTGTAAGGACGATTTTGATAAGCGCAGTATGGTTGAGAGTGATCAGTGCATTCAGTATAAATACTTTGCAGCACTGCCGGTGGATCACAGATGGCAGGGAAAGACCATACGTGTACACGTGCTATGAATTCTTAATTTATGCAGCACTTTTACGTAGCATTATAGAAGATGCTGCAGGAGTAGTACTCTTAGTGTGGTTTTTCTATCTCCCCTTTGGAGCTTCCACATTAGCCTTTTAGGCTCTGGTAAGTGTTAAGAATGAAGCAAAATAGTTATGTCAGTGTCCTCAGTCTTTTTCATGTCCAATCCAGAAAAACTTACACAAATGATTTATATTCTTCTTTAAAAGGAACTATTTACAAGTATTGTCAAGTACCCAAGTACCCTTGAACAATATCTGTAACTCTAATTTTCCATTGTTCTAGAAAGCCCATCTCCCAAAGGAAGCTGCACAGCACTCAAAGTTTCTTTATTTCTGAATAAAACAAATGCAGTTATATGTCCACCTATCTTAGACAAGTTAATTTAACTCTATGTTATGGAGTTAAATCTAACATTATAGGATTGTTTTCTTCACTCCTTCATTCATTTAACATATATGAGCTTCTACTAAAGACCAAGCACTATTTAAGGTACTGGAGATGCAAAGCTGAATAAGACGCAGTTTAGTCTTCAAGGAACATGCAGTCTGGTAGGGACAGACATGAAAAAGACAAACACTGTAAACAATGTGGTAGGCACTGGTGGAAACAAACTGCTGGGCTTGGTGAAGGTGATGGAGGGGCATAGGCACAGAGATCATAGCAACTTCTACTGTTTACTTACAATTGGTAAGAAAATTTAACAGAAGAGGGGACATGTGAACTGGGCTCTGATACATGAGGAGGGGTTTTTCAGGCAGGCAAGAATAGGAAAAGCATTCCAAAAGAGGGATTAGCATATACAAAGGAGAAGTGCTATGAAAAGAAACGTGTGTTCAGGAAATGATCCACAGTTCATTGGAGATAGATCATAGGGTATACATATGAGGTGGTGGCCTCATATGAGAGGAATGAGAGACTTACTCTCAGAAGGTAAACCAGAGAGACCCCACAAGGAACCAAAATTTCAAATGTCTTCTTTTCCCCCTCCCAAACAAATACTTTGCTTTTGCACCCTAGGCTATTATTCTCATTTAAAAATTTGTCACGATGAAATAGCCTTCCTTCTCCATTCTTTATGGACTTACCTCCTAATCATCATAGATATTAATTTTCAATTAAATGAACTATTGAACTTGGCAAATAATACTATCTCAGTAACAGGATTTTACCTATTAATCCCAGATCCCCATTTTAGTACTGAATTGTTTAAATCCCGCCGATGTTTTCCAGGAGTTTTATATCCTTTCTGTACTTGCAGCCAATATTATAAACTTGCTAGTACTCCCTCAGAAGCCAGGGATTCAGTCACATTCTATAGAATCAGTTTTATCAAAGGTACATTACATTGGATAAATCTAAGAGGAGAAAAACATCAGCTGTGAAATATATGATCGAAATAAAGAGTTTTAAAGTCTTAGGTATGCCACAATTCCCTAAATTGATTCTGAACTTTCAGCTTCAAAACAATAATTCTTAAGCCTCTCTACTACCTCTACACGCTGCTGTGGTTGTTCTCTTTGGGAACATAAAGGCTATATTTCCTGAACTGGTCAAAGTGATTTTCTGGGTCTCCTCTTTTATGAATGCAAGCATGTATAAACTTTAAAAATTCTGTCAAGAAATTGTTATAACAGTACATTTATTCAGATTCTTACATTAACTCCTTTAAAAGAAAGAAAAATAAAACTGCATGAATTCATTAAACTATTTGGTACACTGTAATTACAGGATTACTCAAGAGCTTCCTTCTAACAGCTGCAAGTCTTTAAAATTAATCCACACACACGTATATGCACACCATTGAACACACTTGTGTGCACACACACACATCTTGCTTATTAACACTTCTTCTAGATATGCATTTAATGTGAGTAAGAGCTAGGGGAATTTAAATCAATAAAAAGCAGAGAACTGAGGGAAAGATAATGACATGAGCATTGTTGGCTCCGCGCCATCTTCATTGATGTGTATGGAAATAAAAAATAAAATAAAATAGAGGAAAACTTCTACCCAGTTGGAAACTAGAAAGGGTGCCATCAAAAATTGAAAGCTTTGATGAATTTCTTAAAGAGGGAGTGCAGATAGGACTGTACTAAAAGAGGAGTAGAGACCTGCAAAAATTCAGTTTATCTGGGAAATAAGGGTATGAGACTTTAAAAAGATCCCACATACAGACTTCCCTGGTAGCACAGTGGTTAAGAATCCACCTGCCAACGCAGGGGACATGGGTTCGATCTCTGGTCCAGGAAGATCCCACATGCCACGGAGCAACAAAGCCCGTGCACCACAACTACTGAGCCTGCGCTCTAGAGCCTGCGAGCCACAACTACTGAGCCCACATGCCAAAACTACTGAAGCCCACGCACCTAGAGCCCATGCTCCACAAAAAGAGAAGCCACCGCAGTGAGAAGCCCATGCACCGCAACGAAGAGTAGCCCTTGCTAGCCACAACTAGACAAAGCCTGCGCACAGCAACAAAGACCCAATGCAGCCAAAAAATTAATTAATTAATTAATTTAAACATAAATAAATAAAAATAAAACATCCCACATAGTTCCATTTACACAGGATCAGGGTGCAGACAGAGAAAGGAGGTCAGGCAGGGTAGACCAGATGGCCACACCAAGCAGGATGTCAATGTTAATAGGGTTTTATCCCAGAGTAAACAGCCAGAAGGAAAAAATATCAGCAAATGGGGACTTCTTTGAAGAACAGACCTCTGTCCCAAAGAGAAAACCTAATTGATCAAACTTCCTCATGGTGTGAGCTGCTGCAAAAAGCTAACTATCATCATGGTTGGCAGTGACATGACTAGAATATTTGACGACCAAAACAGATTTATATCTCCTTCCTCTATATGACAAAAACCACAATCATGTAGTAATGAGTAATAATCATTATTTTACTGATTTTTAAAAAATTATCATTTAAAAGAATAGATTTTATTTTTTAATATTATCTAAATGCAATACAATGTCTTATGTATAAGCTAAAATTTTCACTTACCAATCAAAAATATCACACCTGTAGTTCACACTGTTTCACTGCTTTAAATTCTAGACACAAATAACAACTCCATTGGCCATGTAGAAAGCAAGATTTGACATAAATAAAAGCATATTTGTTAATTTTTATACTCACTGTTTTAGCGCAGAAATATGTAGTCCTACTAGGATTGGAGACATAATCTGTATCCTAAGCCAGCATTATTATAGTTCCTACCATGTGGTGATAAGAGAAAGCAAAGTGACTTTTAGTTGTTTTTATTATTGTTTTTAAAGTCTACAGAAAACATACTGCCTATTTACCTGCATTCTGAGCCTTGATAATGAGAGTGAACAGTAGATGGGGTTTTGCATATTTATTTTAATGTAGTAGAAGATGAACCCAAGAAATCAACACTGAATTCAGAAAATAAAGACAAAAAGATGAAAATAACACCATGAAGTATGTTAGTTATGGAGGAAAGAGTCAGAGAATCTAACCTATAAGAGACATCCCAGGAAAAAGGAAAACCATTTTTAAGAAATCACAAAATCAGTAATAGATGAAATTTAAAAAAAAAATGTTTAAGCTGAAGAAAGACTGAGTCTTTATCTAAAAGACTGAACAAATATAAGATAAAAATAATGAAAAGATATATTATTGTATTATATCCTAGTTATGACATATTTCATAGAATAGAGGGGTGGGAGACATTCAACTATGATATAGGAAAGCAGATAATCTATAAAAGAACAAAATTCGAATTGAACTTAGAGATCGCCTTCCCAGCACTAATGCCAATCAAGCAATGTTTGTGGAGTTTTGAAAAGTAAACAACAAAAAATTTAACCCAAGATTTATTTATCCATCCTTGATTCTGTTCATGTGAAAAAGCTATAAAAAGACATTTTCGGTCAGTCAAGTGGTTAAAACATATGTATCCACTCATGTACCCATTCTGAAAACTACTTGATATTTTAGATTAAAAAAAACTAGGCGCAATATGTATGAATGGAAAGGTAGGATGGAAAAACAAATAAGGATTAAAATGGCATAGAATGATGTGATGGTAATAAGTACAAATATATCAGATATGATGATTAATATAAGTAGATTATGCTTCCTATTAAAACGCAAAGATGGCCAGGCTAGGTTAAACAAAAATTTTAAACATATGTAATCTAGGTGTCAGGTGAGGTCATATTCTCTGATGTGATTAAAACAAACACTCATTGTATTATCTCACATTTTACAGGAAGATCAATGCTCTGAGGTGGGTTTCCCTCACCCAAACTCCCTAGAGAAGCAATGGTGTGGGTTGCAGACATCACTGAAGCTTTGGGACAATGCCAAGGTCACAACACACCTATTTATTGCATGTTCTTTTGTTCTGAAGATGCCCTGCATATCTCCAGGCCCCTCGGATTTCCAAGAACCCCTCAATATTGTGCTTATAGAAATTTCAGCTATCCTCCCTTTATTAAACAGGGCAGTTTATCTAGTTTTGAACCACAAATAGTCTTTTATCCTGCCTTTCTTTTTCCAAAGTCTTATTAATATCACTACTCAAACAGCCCTTTTACTCTAGGTCTCGCCTTTTAGCAATCCAGAAGAATGGGATTTGAAATTTCACTACTCATTTTCCCTGTTCCCATGTAAGTGCATGGGAGTTAGAGATTTTACTTTCCCCCCGAATATAAATTAGTCCATCACCCATTCCCATATCCTCCCTTAGTTCCTCAAGACAGATGCTGTTTTAGTCTATTTGGGTTTTAAATTAACTATATTCCTCTGTTATAAAAACACTTTTTACATGAGAAGTATCTAAAATTAAGTAAAAGATTCAAAATAAAAGAGTGAGCACAGACTTATCAGGAAAATGCAAATAACCAGAAAGCAGTGATATAAATAGCCTACAAAAGAAACAAATTCAAGGACAAATATTAAATGAGATAGAAATTCACTATTTTATATTGCTAATAGTTCTCAAGAAATATACAACAATCATTGACATTTAGATGTCACTTAATAAAATAGCAACATAAATGGAATTAAACTGTCAGAAATACAAGAAATTTATCAATAATAAAAACCAATATATCTTATATACTTCTCTATGGCTTTTTTAAAAAATAGAAAACTTATTGATAATGTGTTCCAACTCACAAAGGGATGAATAGGAATCAAAATAACAAACATAAAACTGACTGTTAATAATAAACTAAGAAGTGGTAAGGGACAGCAGAGGGAAAATACAGAAATTTGGAAAACAGAATTAACAATAATAATTCTACCAAAAAACCCCCCATATTCTTCTAAGTATTCATGAAGTATTTATAGGGGAAACCTCATTAAGTTAAAAAAATACACATCTTTCAATGTCATAAAATTATCATGCAATTAAATTAGAAACTAGTATAATTCCAATACAAAGCCTAATAAAAATTCTTTTTTGAATTTCTTGATATGATTTTCCAGTACATCTTAAAGAATAAATGATAGACAAACTCAAGAAAATATTTTAGAAGAATATTAATGAGGGGAACATACTGCACTTAACACAGAAACATATGCAAGAGCAACAATTAGGAAAGAGTGACACCATCATAAGTATAGAATATATAGACTATAAAACAAACCCCTTAAATCCAACTGTGTATATACATTACACATACAGTGTATATAGTGTGTCTTTATATATCTGAGGGGAGAGGATGGAATGATTATTCCATAAAGCATCTTAACTGATTCAACATACCATACTCCAAAATACATTCCCAATGGGGTATAACATTAAATTTAAAGTAGAAAAATGCTAGAAGAAATACTGAGGGTATATGATCCCACTGCTGATTTCGGAAAATATTAAAGAGAGAATAGAATAGTATTAAATTTTTAAAAATTTGGTTAACCCAAAGTTTCAGAAGCAAAATCAGTAGGCAAATGATAAATTTTGTAGAAATATCTGCAACATATACAATGAACAGAAGGTAACATTCTTAACATACACAGATTTTATGAATGTGTGAACGTATATACACATGCAGAGATCATTAAAAGACATTAATAGGTGGACTATAAGAGCAGAATTAAAAATAACAAACACACCAAAATGATCAGCCCCACAACTAGTCAAAGTAATGTAAATTACAACAATCAAACACAATCACCAGTCTATCAAATTGACCAATTTTTATTTAGGTTTTTATGTTGTTTTGTTATAAGAAATTCTAGTGTTGGCACAACTGTTGGGAAATGCCTGTTCTCTTACACTGCTGGTGGGATTGTCAATAGTAATAACTGTCTACAGTGAAATTTTCTCAGTATTAAAAGTCTTAAATTTTTCCCATACAGTTTGACTCAATAATAGTTCCACTTTTAAAATACAACTAATTAGGGCTTCCCTGGTGGCACAGTGGTTGAGAGTCCGCCTGCCGATGCAGGGGACATGGGTTTGTGCCCCGGTCTGGGAAGATCCCACATGCCACGGAGCAGCTAGGCCCATGAGCCATGGCCACTGAGCCTGTACATCCAGAGTCTGTGCTCCGCAATGGGAGAGGCCACAACAGTGAGAGGCCCGCGTACCGCAAAAAACAAACAAACAAACAAAAAAACAACTAATTAAATATAAAAGAAAAATTAGAAGCAGTCTAAATTAACCAAAAACAGGGGATGTGTAAATAAATGATGACATGATAGGCAAATACAAAATGTATAATATAGAAGCATACGGATTAGTGATAAAAGAAAATGTTCAAGATTCATTGAACATTGAAAAAATATTTATAGAATGATCCAATTTCATCAAAGGAAAAACAGTAGTGTAGCAAGGGCAAGACAGTGGTAGTGGGCCTCTTTGGAGAGGAGGAATATTCTATTACTGACATTCTTTGGAATTGTAGGCAAATGGTGTTAATAAAAAGCAGATACACTAAAGGTTTTAATATTGCTCTTAAATTCTCCACAGACAATGGATCCCTGATAGCCTGAAACCTGGGTGGCCTCTCCCATCAGTCTCCACCTGGGCATGGTTCTGAAAATGTATTCATACAACAAATAGGCAGGAAGACTTTAAAATGTAGCAGTGTTTTATGATGATCATGTGTTTATTTTTAAACAAAAGAAATATCTACTTTAATTTTTTAATACAGTCAAAGGTTATTACTACTAAATTATTACAGGGAGGCATTAAAAATGAGAATTTATAAAGACAATCTTTTCTCTCCAAATCCAGTTTGGTGCAAGACCCGCTTGCTGAGTTGAGTGGTAACTTCTGAGTCAGCCCTGGCCCCTCCTGCTCACTTCTCTCCCTTCCTCATAGTATATTCCAGCTCTACTCTAGCCCACCCCAGAACTTATGTGCTTCCTGACATAACTACCTACCATGCTTATTCTTAGCCCCAACCTTTACCACCAGCAATGCCATCCTAAAGTCTCAAAAATCCTATCTTTGCAAAGCAAACATGGCTGACAGTAAAGGAGAGGGAAATCTGAAGAGGTGGAGTGGAATGGAGCTAAATTACCAAGGACAATCCTTTAGCCCCTTCACCCCAGTAGTGATCTATTGAGCTCTATTGATGAGAATAGCCTTGAAATGGTTTTTGTGTGCTTTATGGTTCATGCTGTCTTTCTTTTGAGGCACTAGTAAACTTGGGTTCAATATATAGTAATTTCTCAAATTATAAAGATTACATTCTTGAAGAAAAATTATGGCTGCTAAGAAGGTAAAAGTTATAGAACCTTCCAAAACAAACCTCATATATGAACATTAAAACTCTACTCCATGGTGTCAAAAATCTATTGAGGAAAACCTACCTGTCACATTAGAATTTACAAAGGCAGAATCTCTCCTGTCTTTTCTGTTATATACAGTGTCTCTTTTAAAAGTGTGTTAACATCTGTATGTTCATTATTGTCTTGATGTTTAAGTTTTGGGGCTGCCTTTCTCCCAGGAAAGGTCTTTGTAAGTCTCAGCAAAACACATATGCCTGAGTGGACGCTTACGCAGTTTGTCCAAAGCTTGGAGACTCAACCCTACCTCACTCTCTTGCCCATATGGCTTAGAGGATGTAAGAACATCTTTGTAAAAACCTGTATGGGAAAAGAATCTTAAAAAGAGTAGATATATGTATATGTATAACTGAATCACTTTGTTGTACACCTGAAACTAACACAACATTGTAAATCAACTATACCCCAATATAAATTAAAAATTAAAAAAAAAACCTTTGTGATGTTTAGAGAGCTGAAGGGAAACACATGCATGCAAAAAGGTAAGAGAATTTTAATAATAAAGTCTTTCCTTTTCTCAATCCCCAACCAAACCTACCTTCCTACATCTTGCCTAACCACGCCATAAAATTCAGAGTATTAATTAAGGTATTCTAAATTTCTTTCAAAAGTGTTTCTAAAATGTTACTTCCCCATTATACCTACAGGATAGGTATACATTTGCCTTAATCATTCCCTCTTCCCTTTTTAAAATACACACTGCAAATAATAATTAATACTTGACTATTCCTAATGAAGACAAAGCAAGCAAGTGTTCTGGGGAAAATCCTTTACCTTTCACTTCAGAATGTATTTTGTTTCTCACGTTTGAATACGAATGATTTGGAAATTCACTTCACTTCGAACTGAAGCGCTGTAGTTGAGAACTACAGCCCTTGGGAACTAGTCTTGGATCCACTACTGAGTAACCTCTGTAAGTGATTTTGCCCCTCTCCGGCCTCCTTTCCTCTTAGTTAAAACAAAGAGCGAGATCAGAGACTGAATCTAGGGCCCCTTACAGCATAGCAAATCAAAGCATCTCTGAGCTTGTCTTTAAATAATAAATTCTTGCTGTGAAGAATTGCTTCCTGGGTCTCACAGCACAGCTTCATGTTATAACTCACTCCAAACTGGAAATAGCTCTTCTCTCAGGCTCATACGGAACTCAGCTGCAAGCGGACTTGCACTGTCTCATTGACATGCATTAAACGTGGCGTCTTCAACCTCTCTCATGTAGGAATGAAAGCTACATGGGATGTAAAACAAACAAAAACCAGAGAGGAACCAAACTAAGTGATTAAGACTCTTCTGAAAGAGATAGGACGTTCCACCACTTCATTCCCAGCCCCATCTCTCCAGCCACTTGAAACCTGGTTGCCACTTTCTGGCAAATGCAGTAAGAGCAGCTGAGTGTGTCAAGATCTGAGGCTCCAGCTGTAGACAGGATTTGGGGAGCTAGTTCTTGCTATTCGGACTGGACTCACAATGAGAGAGGCCCAGGGCCAACTCTAAGAATTGCAGGCACGTTTCCAGGCAATTAGTGATTGCGCTTAAAGACCAAAACATCCGAGCAACTCGATCGGGGCCTTTTTCTGTGTGTGTGATCCTCTTGGTTGATTAATAAATGAATATGCCCTCATTTATCCTCTTTGAGGACACAGCTGTGGAGAGCTAGCACACAGGCACATCCTGTCTCAGCAAACTGCTTTGCTTTCCTTTCAGCTGCTTCCCCGTTCCAGTCCTAAAATGGCACCTCCGGTGGACAGCCTGATGCCTAACTTCCAAAATCATGAGACAAGGTTGAAGGACTCCATTTTAACTCTTATTTTGCTTAGTGTTACCCCAATGTTGGAAACATTCCAAAAGTACACTTCTCAAAAGGGCAACTTTGTTTCTAAATAACATGCCTATTTAACAAGATGCAGTTTTCTTTGGCTGCTATTTCAAACTCCCTTCCCAGGCCTCATGCCTGTGGTCATTTGTCTTTGGATGTCTTACAAATGGCCTCCTGATTGAGGTGTTTGAGAGAGGATCTCCTGAGTATTAACTTGGGGTTAAATTTAATAAATTAGATGTTTCAAATTAAAATGCGTGTTTTTAAAAAATGTGTATACCCAACAAGGTGAAGTGTTTCCAATACAAGGTCAAATTTAGTTACAGGTGTGATGGAAACTGTACATCCCCGAACTGGGAAAGTCTATAATGTTAAGTGAGTAAGTTTATTTTTGGACTTGAAAGGGCTTTGTAGTTTCTATTGATAACCACTTCTTAAAAGATTGCAAAATAGCAAATTACTTGTAAGAAGAGACAGTCTCTAGATATTGCCTATGATTAGCTGAATAGATCCTCTGTCACCTATCAATTGCTCATTTCAAACGGCCCAACGTTTATTGAACTTCATCAACTGGAGGGTTTTTTTTTTTAATTTTCAAAAAATGAGAACATTGTGACTTATCTTGAGATTGCCATATTCAACCTGAGAAGTACTCATCCAATGCTGAATTTTTTTAAAAAGTACTCTTAGAACTGAGATGTTGCCATTCCTCTTACTAATGTTCTTATATGCCACAAAAACTTAGAAAATAGCAATGAAAAATAGAATTGCTGCTCACATATTGGGTCTAATATGTACTATATCACATTAGATTCTAAACCTGATTTGCTAGGCAATGTGGATTCCCAAATTTTAGTAAAGCAAAAGAAAGATTAATAAAACATGCTTTAACCTTTTTAGAAAGAAATATGCAGAGTGAATCATTTTTATTACTTATATTTTGTGCTGCTCCTCAGGGCTAGAAATGGTGGCCATGTAACCCACAAGACAGATATAAGAGGAAATCTCTGTAAGATTTTTAAAGCAGCTATAAAATGGAAAGAAAATGTAATGCGATTTTTAAAGCGCAATATTAGAAGTGTAAAGAATGCCATTTTGTCAAATTTTCTGTTGTCTTTTGTGATCTTCTGTTCTTGCTTCTCTTTCAGTGCTTCCTAGGACCTAGCCTTCACTAGTTTCTAATCTGAAACCTGAAATCAAGAGCTCTAGATATAAATAAGTAAAGACAAACACACAGATTGGGGGGGGAATACAAAGGGAATTATAAGACACCTAAACAAACGCGCCACTTCATTTTGGTTCTCAAAGTGTGGTCCATGTATCAATAGTATCAGCACCACCTGGGAACTTGTTAGGAAGGGAAATTCTTGGGCGTTACCCTAGGCAAATGTATCAGAAACTTTGGGGATAGGGCTCAACGATCGGTGTTTTAACAAGTATTCCACATGCTCTTGATGTATACTGAAGTTTGAGAACCACTTATCTATAAGAAATACCTGAAGTTCTTCCAGTGAGTAATGAAGTATGCCTTGGATTCTAGATGTGTTCACTAAAATGTGATGGTATTACCAGAGATAAAGGTAAAGAACTGGATTTGGGTAGAGTAGCAGAGACATAATTTTTTTTTTTCTTTTGTGGTACGCGGGCCTCTCACTGTTGTGGACTCTCCCGTTGCGGGGCACAGGCTCTGGACACGCAGGCTCAGCGGCCATGGCTCACAGGCCCAGCTGCTCCGCGGCATGCGGGATCCTCCCGGACCGGGGCACAAACCCGTGCCCCCTGCATCGGCAGGCAGACTCTCAACCACTGCGCCACCAGGGAAGCGCTGGAGACATAATTTTATCTCCAAAAACTTGTTCATTTGCAGCGTTTGGCCAATGGCAGTGTTATTACCCGTGACGTTATATTTAGAGCAAGTTCATTAAACAGAAAATTACAGCCACTCCAACACTAAAGTGGATAATGTTCACTGCACACACTGTGAGCCAGGCATAATTCTAAGTGTTTTCCACTTATGAAATCATTTAATCTTCACAATCATCTTACTATTTCCCATTTTACAAATGAGAAAACTGAGACCCAGAGAGAGTAGTTTGTACACGGTTTCACAACTGGTAAAGTGGATGGCCATTTTCCCTGGAATATGTTTTCCTGTCTCCAACAGATGATAAAATTATGTTGAGAAAATAAAATATACATGTAAGGTTCATGCTTGCTAGTCTCTGGTTTTCTAATATGAAACAAAGTCCTGTATACAATTGCTCAAGTGCAATTAGGTAACAGTAATGACAATAACCATAGAACGAACCAGCTAAACAAAACTAAAGCTGGCATACACCAGACATATTCAATCCTTCTTGACATGCCTGACTAGTTGGAGCCCACAGACCTAACCTCAGCCCTGATGAGAAAGTCAGCCTTCATATATCACCCTTAAACTTCACTTTCAGGCTGAGCAGACAGAGCTTGGCTGGCGAGCTGCTTTTCAGAAAGTAATGAGCCATTTCTGCTGCCAAAGGATCAGTAGAAAGGAAAGAGCACCAAAGAAGAGAGTCTTGCAAGTGAGTTCAGAGCATCCACGTTTGAAAATTTCCCAAACCAACTGAGGCTCATTTCTGTACTTCTTGCTTTTTCCTTCAAGATTATAGTCATTTAAATTTTGCAATTTCTTGCCCGTGTACTTATAACTTATTTTTAGTGACTCATTTTACATTTGGTGTTAAATTACTGAATCGGTAAAAGAACTATTTTTTTCTTCTTCAGTGATAAAACAAAAATTCATAATGATAACAAAACACAATAGAAAATTCATCTGGTTTCTTCCCAAGTTCTCTTACCACTAATCTCTGTAGCCACTTTAGGAATTAGGTATTAGAGACTTATAATATGTATTTTTAGAGTAACTGTTGTCTAAGGACCACTAACATTCTCCTTATTCACTTCCCCTGCTATCAGAGTCTCATATTCTAACCTTACGTATTCATCTTTTCTAGCTATGTATTTGTATTTTTGGAGTTCTGTACAGTGTATATGCACATCACCTGTATTCTGAGCAAAAGACTTCCAGTAATAGAATTAAGATACAAATTGATGTTTTTAAGACTGAAAGATGTGTTCTGAATGGATACAATTGAGAGTGAATATTTTTAAAATAGTATTACATAATTTATACTGTATTTTAAAATACTGAGCAAATGAGAAAGAATGAAACAGCAACCTGGCTATAGATTTAATTCTTGAATGGTAATAACAATGGAGTGATGGGGAAGCCAACTCCTGTAAAGGCTGGCTGCAACCTGATGCTGCATTAGAATTAATTACTTGTTTGAAGCCCATGTAAATATGACACTGCTTCTTGGAGTGAAAACTGGTCATGGGTGATTTAAACATTTTGATGAAAAATTCTTATGATTCAGAAGCCCAGATAAAAATTTCACAACTGCGAAGGTAAGTTCTACCTTCTTTCAAGCCTCCAGACTCAAACAAAACAACTGAATGTCAAATAAATAATACCTTCTACAGTTTTGAGCTGTAGAGTGTTATGGGTGTGGGGAGGGGGAAGCATTAAATAATAAGTACCTTCATGGGGGTTTCTGAAAATGATCCTGGTACGAGCAGTGAAAAACCATAGTTCCATAGAGTAGAAAGACTTGTTCACACAGGAAAGCATCTTTCAAAGTCATTTTTAAAGATAAAAACTGATTAGGTAACCTTTTAATTCAGTTCACTCACTGCAAGGTATTTGCATAAATTAAACTGGTATTTGCTGAATATCTCCTGTAAATGAAACTATGAAGGGATTCAGGGGAAGGAGTAAAACCATTCCTTTTTTCTTTCAATGACAATTACTGAGCACATACTAGATGCAGGCACTGTTCTAGGTGCTCAGGATTCGGGTGGTGAATGAAAGACACAAATGTCTACATCATAAGGTCTACTCTAGTACGGGAATAGACAATAAACAAGATGCACAGCCATAATAAGTGCTATAAAGAAAACTAAAGGGAATTCCCTGGCAGTCCAGTGGTTAGGACTCGGCGCTTTCACTTCTGGGGCCTGAGTTCAATCTCTGGCCCGGGAACTAGGATCCTGCAAGCCACTCATGGTGCAGCCAAAAAAAAAAAAAAGAAAGAAAGAAAAAGAAAGCTATAAAGAAAAAGAAAGCAAGGAAATGGGCTAAATGGGCTAAGGAGTAACATCAGGAGGAGTAGAACAATGGTAGATGACTGGGGCTGGTGGTTCTTCATTGAAAGGATAGTTCAAGAAAAGATGGTGGAGGAGATAAAGGAGGAATCCAGGAGGGAAGGTCATTCCAGGGAAAGCGCAGGAGTCAAAGGCTCAAAGGCAGAAACCACTGAAGTGTAAAACAACACAGAAGCCTGTGTGGCTGGAGGAGAGTGAGGGAGAAAAAGAGTGGTAGGAGGTGCGGACAGAGATATAAAAGAAGATAGATTACCTACAGCCCTATTATAGGTCATTGGAATGACTTTCACTTTTACTCTGAGTAAGAGGGGAGCCATGGTAGAAGTTAGAGCAGATTGAGAAGTGCTGTAACTTCTGCTTTTAAGTGTTCACGCACAGATTCACAAGGCTCCATCAATGAATGAAAGCAATCACTGACATATTAGCTAATAAACTCTGAGCGCTTACTATGCACCAGGTTATTTCAGAAATGTGCGCAGTCCACCTATCCTATAATATAGTTGAGGAACTTGAAGCTTGGAGAGTTTACCCAACTAGTCCAATATCACACAGTAAGACAGAGCAGAGCTGGCCTTCAAACCCAAGCATTCTGGATTCTGACTCCTCGGAAGGGAAGCGTGCACTTTCTGGCTTCCTCAATGCTCAGGGAACACAACAGAGGGGCTAGTTTGCTCTGTCTGGAAAGGTGAAGAAAGAAGAGCCTGAGGGCAAAGTTATTCCAAGCAAAGGAAGGCATGAAATGGTCAGGAAGAGGTTTTGTGTGCAGGCAACTTGGTACTCATAGCAGAAGCCGAGGATGAGACCAGACAGGTGGCTTCAGCAGGTCCTGACCCAAAAGGAAGATTTTCCTCTTTGCTGAGATAATTTTTTCCTATAACCAAGCAAGGGTAAGAACTTCACTAAAATGTTTGCTTGTAAATAATAACTATGTGTCTAATTATATATTGACTATTTGACTTCTCCCAAAGACAGCAAGCCTTCTGAGGGCAGGAACCTACTGTCCTGTTCACTGTTGCTTCCTGGCTTCTAACACTGTGCCTGCAATAAGTCCCTGGGAAATAAGTGCTGGGAAAATGTGGCATTCACATAGCTAGCATCTGCTACATCTAGTGATCAGTCAAACTCTCTCAGCCTAGATGTCAGTGATTCACCATGCTCCTGGTTACCACTCTTGGAGAATAGTTCCCACAGATTCCAAGGCCTTGTTATCTGAGAGGGAAGAATCAACTCAACTAGGAAATGAACAGACTTTGCTGGGTTATCAATCCCTGGCAGGGGACACCCCCTTATCACTCTGTCTTCCTAATCAGCAGTAGCACCAATTATGTCACACAGGAGACAATATAGGGATGAAACAAGTTCCTGTTCCCATAGGCTTAGCATCTGAAAGAAAACACACTTTTGGAAAAGGAAGTTAGTTATGCCTGATTAATCTAGAGTGATATGAGGGTCTCAAGTGAGCATGAACTATTGAAATTCCATCAGTTTCAAAGAGGACCTAGGCCTTAAGAAGGACATGATCAATGTTCTCCATCAAAATTTTAAAAGTAAAGCTCCGCTGAATGGGAGACTAAATTTTCAAAGAGTGGAAAGTGATGAACAAATAGGAATCAATGGATGAGACAAAAATTGGAGTTTTCTACAGGAAAAAGTGTAAATGATGTTGTTCTATAGAAACCATCTTAGGAAGTCTTCCTTGGAATGTTTATAAGTGACCTAGATTCCAGAACAATAATTGTTTATATAATTAGACTTCTCTGGGTCCTCGAATCACCTTACATTTATATTCAAATATGTATATCTATTGAAAAATAAATTAGCATAGTGGTTAAGAGTAGCTAGGGTTTAGATCAGAAATTCCAGCTTTCTAGTCTCGATTCTGCAAATTACAAGTTACATGATCTTGGAAAACTACTTAACCTTTTAAGACTATCAATATCCTCATATATTCCTCATTTACAATAATACATCTCTCACTGTTTTCCAGTACAGATTATATAAGATAATGTGTCTAAGATATTTAGTATATACTTGCCACATTAGATGCCCTAAACAGATGGCAGCTCTTACTATCACAGTAATTTTTTAAATCAATTTCTCAATATTACAGTGTTATTTGTTTTTACTCTCAAAACAAAGGTAAAAATCATTGATATAGAATAGTAAGTAGTTCTCAAAGTGTGTTCTGTGGAGTCCTTAGTCCCCCAGACTATTCCAGCGTATCTGAGAGGTAAAAGCTATTTCTATAATACTACAATGTTATTTTTATTTTCATTGTGTTGATATTTGCACTGATGTTGCAAAAGCAATTGTAGATAAACTTACAGATGTGTTGGCATAAATCAGGGCAGCAGCACCAAACTTTACTAATGGTCAGTGTATTATTTATCTGTATGTAATCCCAGTTTAAAAAAATTAAAAAGTCAGTTTTACTTAAGGTCCTTGATAAATAAAATGAATTTCGTTTATTAAGGTTCTGTTCCTGAGTGAACATCTTTTTAACATTCTGTGCAACTCAATATGAAATACACATAAAGCATTTTTACTGCACATAGAAGTATAATATGACTGTTCTCCAGGAAAAGCACTTACGCAATTTCTTTTTTTTTCTTTCCTTTTTTGCAGAATACCATTTTTACTTGAAAGAATGACTGAAGAAAAATTATGGTTATACAAACTTAAGTATTTGGCATATGTTTTTTCAAAAGTGAATTAAGTGAATCTGTCAGTTGAGGAAAACAACTTCCAATATTTGTTGCAAGTGATAAAATATGACTTCCAAGTGGAAATTTGTTTTGAAAAACTGTATCCACTGTGGTGAACTTGAAAGTGTCCCTAAACTTATAGACATTTCTGAAAGGATCGGTAGGGATATTAATGAATGTGATTTTTTAACATTGTAAAGTGCAAAATTTGAAAAAATTTTGAAAATCTATATAACTCAATAAACCAATATTTTACAGGTAACCAATGTATGATGTTACAAAATCATTCATACATGTGTAACAGATCTATTCAAAATGCTAGACAAACCTATGGATTTTAATATTACAGACTATAAGAAAGCTCATTGATATGATTGCAAATTCTACACTGCAACTGACCTTAAAGAAACCACCAAGTATTGGTCAAGTATTGGTATAGTATCAAAGAATAATATTCGCAATAGGAAAGGCTAGTAAAATGCTCCTCCTTTTTCCAATGACATATCTGTGTGAAGGCAGATTCCTTTTATATACTACAACCAAAGCAACATATGGCAACAGGAATGCAGAAGCAGTATGAGTATCCAGCTGTCTTCTTGGGTCTGCTCTTGGCCTGCTGTGTGTGATAATTTATACAAATTGATGATTGATTATTTATATAAATTGAGCCCCTAAAAGAACGTAGAGCTTAAAGAAGAGATGGTATGAAAGTATGTGCCTATTGCTAATGAATGTTGGTTAAGGTTTAATGCATACACACAGAGAATTTGGTAGGATGGCATTCTTATCCACCTAAAAGAACTTAAAGGTACATGATCAAACTGAAAAAGGTTAACTCACTAGAGGGTCCTGAATTGATATCACTTAAATTTTTCTCAGTCACATTTAACTGAATTGTATATGGTAGGTGTTTTATGTTTTGAGACTTTTTTTTCCTCTGAGCAAGATATCATATTCAACTGCGTGATTCATTTCAGCTGAGATAGAATTAAATCTTAATGTAATTTAATATGAAAAGAAAACATGACCAGGAGCTAAGTTAGTGTTTGCTATCTCCTATAGCGAACCATTAAAATTTTTGGAAAACCTAGTAATTAATCATTAATTGCTATTTAACAGACATTTAAGGGCAAGTTATAACATTATTATGGGCCCTATTAATGAGGAGAGAAAGTGACTTTCCAAGAGTCAAACACCTATGTGATTTTAAATATAACTCAGAAACTAAATTTGGTACTTTCCTCACACTTCCTTAGTCTCTGGGTAACAGTAATATTTGTAATGTAACCTTACCTTTCACTTCTAGGTTATAGAAGGACAGGGGAAAAAATTCATATGTGTGAATTATCTTTGTATGTGTGAATTATCTTTCATAATTTATCTTTCATAAATCCTTGAGGAAATTTACTTTTAGTCATGACTCTAAGTCAGACCATGTTTAACAACTGCTTTTTTTTTTTTTTTAATCCTGCATGTTATTCTTGGAAAAATTACAGTGATCACTTTCGTGGTATAACAACTGTTTTTGAATCCAACTTTCTATATCATGCTATTCAGAATTCTACAAAAAAAAAAGTATTTAAATCATACCAATAAGTTCATGTAGGTTCTTTAATTGCCCCTCAGATAATTCTATGCTGGTCCAAAAACTAAATTAATAAATATTGTAGAACTTCCATATACTTTTTTTAAAATAAAAGAATAAAATTTCAGGTGATAAATAAATATCACCACCATGGTGAGATGTCAACTTTGATTTTCCTTAATATATTGCCTAGTATACCAAACCTTATTGAAAGTTAGGCAAGCCTGAGGTGGGCAATTTATTTGCTTGTGTTTGTGAATCTTAAGGGTCTTCAAGGCAAATTGGGGCCCCTGTGATGTCAGTTTCTTGAGTACTTTCTTGTACCCAACCAGAAGACTTGAATGCCAGTTGTGTATGTGTCTTGCCACATTCTTTTTTGTAATTTTTCTTCCTTATTCTGATACTCTACATGGAAAATACAGATTAGTAATTCAGTCACATTGCTTTTATCACTGAGTTCATTTATTAACATAGCAGATACAGCTTGTAATGCAACCCCATATGTGTGCTTTCAGAAATTTGATCCATTTAAAAAAAATTTTATGAGGTATTATAGCCAATGACAGACTTACGACTTTAAAGTGTTTACATGAAAGTGATTTTTTAAATGTGCTTAGACTTGACATATTTTCATACTATTGAAGAAATAGATTCTTAAATACTTTGAAATCACTGCTATTACAAATAAATATGATATAATTTTGTTTCCAGATATTAAGACAAGTAATAGTGTTTGATGATACTGCCCTGAAAGTGAATTTTATTCTTCCATCTCATGATGGTAATTCATAACAAAACTATTTATCCTTCAATTGTTGCAGCTGTAAAGCTGAATGTTAAGTTCATAGTTTGCATATTTGTGCAGATTTGTTTAGAAAATGGGGTCTGTTGAGAACTTGTTTTGAAATTGCCAAATGGGTGTGTAATGAAAACACATCTGCTAAACAAAAGAGAGAGACCAAGTTTGAGAAAGGAATTAGCAAGCAAACATTAGTTTAAAAACTTCTTTTATAATTAAACTGTGTTGCAAATGGAGTGGATCTTTTCCCAAACATGCTACTCATAGCATCCATAATCATCAAATAGCAGGCACTCCAGACAGAGCCAGAAGTAGATCAGCCATAAGGAATTAAGAATAAAGCAGAAGAGGGGGTGGCAGTTGAAGGTGAGGTTGCAGTGGTATAATCTCTCAATATCAAACACCAAAAAACCATTTCAGCATGATGTTTAAAAAAAAATAACAATTAAGGTGACTCTGTGTGTCTTTCACCAATTGGTGGAGAGAAAATTCTGAAAGTGCTTTCTCTGATTCTCTTTGATTTAAGGTGCCAGCATTTTGACCTGCTCAAGTGCCACCTCGTCAGTGAGATTTTTCTCTCAATATACATATGTACATATACAAGTATATGTAGATATACATATGTGTATGTGTATGTGTATGTATGTGCTTACTGAGAGAAAACCTTACTGGTAATGTATACACATATACAAACACCCTTCAATCACAGTCATGAAATCCTATCCCCCTTTGTTTATACCATCTAACATACTATATATTTACTTGACTATTTAATATCTACCCTACCCAAAATATAATCCTCATAAGAACAGAAACTATCTCTAGTTCTCTACTATATCTCTAGAACCAGTACTTGACACAGGGTTGACATCCATAAAAATATGTTTAATAAGTGAATGAATCAGTCAATCAAATATGAGCCTCTTTTCACACTAAGAGAAATCTTATAAACATCTGTCCAGTGTGTTTCAGTGTACTTCTCTCTGGGTAAAGAGATTTCATATTTCTATAAAACAGCCACATTTCTTAGAAGAACATTCCAAAGATGATTAAAATACTTTTGTAAATAAGGAAGTATATCACATCTCCCTGTACAACATTATATTCACATGAGAAAGAAATTTGCTCCTAGCTTATAAATCTGTATTTGGCCACTGATTATTTAATCAGTCTTTCTTCTCTTTCTGTATGGGAATTCAAAATTTTCTATACATCTTTATAAGTGAAGCTTAGTGATGCCTTTTCTAAGTAGATTTTTTCTATTTGAATAAGCCAGCTTTGATAGTAGTAATTAAAGAAAAAGGAAGAAACAAAGAAAGAGAGAAAGGAAGGAAGAAAGGAAGGAAGGAGGAAAGGAAGAAAGAAAGAAAAGGAGAGAGAGGGAGGGAGAGAGGGAGGGAAGAAGGAAGGAAGAAAGAAAAAGAAAGAGAGAAAGAGGGGAGGAAAGGAGGGAGGGAAGGAGGGAGGGAAGGAGGGAGGGAAGGAGGGAGGGGAGAAAGAGCAGAGATAAATTCCCTGATAGCATTATAGAACATATTCTTCATGTTTCTCTCCCACCAAATCTTAACAATAATTGGACACTAGAGAACAAAATTGATAATTGAGTTCCCTTTCACCAAGTTCAAAGTCTGCCAGGAGCAAAAAGGAATCTTTTCAAAAATGCAAAGCCAATCAATCACGTTACCCCCAAGCTTAAAACCCTGCAGTAGCTTCCCATCACTGTTACACTAAACAACTACATCCATAGCACTGATTCAGGGTCCACTGGGCCTGCCCCTTGCTTACCTCCCTAGTCTCAGTAATCATCACTCTCTCACTCAGTCTATGAGCTCAGGCCAAACTGTCTTCTCTCAATTTCTAAATTCTCCACTTTCTTTGCAAATGCCAGGCCTTTGATCTTACCATTCTGTCTATAAAGCTCTTCTTCATCCCACTGCCTCATATGAACACTGAATGCTTTCCCTAACCTCCTCACATTCTCATTCTAGGCCAGGTTCCTTTGTTACATAGGAAGTTCCTCCCTCCTTCCCTTCCTCTCTCCCTTCCTCTCTCCCTCCTCTCCCTTCCTTCCCTTCCTTCTTTTCCTTCCCTTGCTTCCAAGCACATATCTTCATTTGTAATCATACATTCTTTTGCATTCTCATTTGGCTAATACCTATTTCCCCAACTAGTCCGTAGGAGAGCAGGGCTGCATCTTTTACTCATCAATGTTTCCTTAGCTCTAAAACAGTGCCTGGCATGTGTAATATTGGAGGCTATCAATACTTGCTACATAAGTGAAAACAGTTTTCAAACTGCATGACCTGCATTGCTAATGGAAGTCATCTATTATTTTAAAATACTCTTTGCTTAATACAGCAATAATTAAACTACGAACTTATGTTTATGGCTTGTCCTTGTTAGGATGGACATAGGTAATTAAAGAGCAGTAAAGGCAGAATGACTGTCAAACATTGAGAAGTTTCAATAACAAAGGCTTCTTATCTGTTCTGAGTACCTATAAGTCCATCTAACAAAAGGACACTCATTCCATAGGGAATAGAGAAGGCAGTAGCATTGATGAAAAACATTGAATTAGTTTTACGTGTGATTTTCAAGAAAAGAACTTTATGACAAAATGTTGACAGTAATAATGAAATCAACAAAAAGGGAAAAGTTGGAAAATACTAAAACAAAACAACCCAGATGCTGCTGAACATGTCCAAGGAAATAAATATTT
The DNA here is from genome assembly GCF_949752795.1 of Hyperoodon ampullatus. Lineage (NCBI taxonomy): Eukaryota > Metazoa > Chordata > Mammalia > Artiodactyla > Ziphiidae > Hyperoodon > Hyperoodon ampullatus. The sequence goes on from NC_136917.1 coordinate 109,154,019, forward strand.
AGTTACTCCATAGTGAGAATGCCATGTTTTTTGATGTGAAATGTTTCATGCCTCATAGCACAGAAGTTATGAAAGATCAGTCAGCAGTCAAAGAGTAACACCATCCATTAACCAAAGCAAGAATGACACAAAGATGATAAATGAAGTGTCTCTTTAGAAAAGGAAAAAAAAAAAAATGAATGAAGACTTCAGACATTACAATCACTCTGGGAGGACCTTCAAGATGGCAGAGGAGTAAGACGTGGAGATCACCTTCCTCCCCACAAATACATCAGAAATACATCTACACGTGGAACAACTCCTACAGAACACCCACTGAACGCTGGCAGAAGACCTCAGACTTCCCAAAAGGCAAGAAAATCCCCACGTACATGGGTAGGGCAAAAGAAAAAAGAAAAAACAGAGACAAAAGGATAGGGACGGGACCTGCACCAGTGGGAAGGAGCTGTGAAGGAGGAAAAGTTTGCACACACTAGGAAGCCCCTTCACTGGCGGAGACAGGGGGATGGCGGGGGGGGGGGGGAGCTTCAGAGCCACGGAGGACAACGCAGCAACAGGGGTGCAGAGGGCAAAGCAGAGAGATTCCCGCACAGAGGATCAGTGCTGACCAGCACTCACCAACCCAAGAGGCTTTTCTGCTCACCCACTGGGGTCTGGGAGCTGAGGCTCAGGCTTCTGAGGTCAGGTTCCAGGGAGAGGACTGGGGTTGGCTGCGTGAACACAGCCTGAAGGGGTCTATCTAGCGCGGCACAGTTACCCGGGAGGGAGACCGAGAAAAAGTCTGGACTTGCCAAAGAGGCAAGAGACCGCTGTTTCGGGGTGCATGAGGAGAGGGGATTCAGAAGACTGCCTAAACAGGCTCCAGAGATGGGCGCAAGCTGCGGCTATCAGCACGGACACCAGAGATGGGCATGAAATGCTAAGGCTGCTACTGCAGCCACCAAAAAACTTGTGTGCAAGTACAGGTCACAATCCACACCACCCCTCCTGGGAGCCTGTGCAGCCCACCACTGCCAAGGTTCCAGGATCCAGGGACAACTTCCCTGGGAGAACACACGGAGTGCCTCAAGCTGTTGCAACGTCACGCCGGTCTCTGCTGCTGCAGGCTCACCCTGTGTTCCGTACCTCTCCTCTCCCCAGCCTGAGTGAGCCACAGCCCCCTAAATGAGCTGCTCCTTTAACCCCATCCTGTCTGGGCGGGGAACAGACGTCTTCAGGAGACCTACATGCAGAGGCGGGGCCAAATCTAAAGCTGAACCCCAGAAGCTGTGCGAACAAAGAAGAGAAAGGGAAATCTCTCCCAGCGGTCTCAGGATCAGCGGATTAAATCTTCACAATCAACTTGATGTACCCTGCATCTGCGGAATACCTGAATAGACAGCAAATCATCCCAAAATTGAGGCAGTGGACTTTAGGAGCAACTGTAGACTTGGGGTTTGCTGTATGCAACTGATTAGTTTCTGATTTTTATATTTATCTTAGTATAGTTTTTAGTGCTTGTTATCATTAGTGGATTTCTTTATTGGTTTGGTTGCTCTCTTCTTTTTTTAATTACTTTTTTATTTTAATGATTTATTTTTTATTTTAATAACTTTTTAATTTAATTTTATTTTATTTTATTTTTCTTTCTTCTTTTTTTTTCTCCCTTTTCTTTTGAGCTGTATGGCTGACAAGGTCTTAGTGCTCTGGCCTGGTGTGAGGCCTGAGCCTTTGAGGTGGAGGAACTGAGTTCAGGACACTGGACCACCAGAGACCTCCCAGCTCCATATAATATCAATCAGCGAGACTGCTCCTACATATCTCAATCTGAATGCTAAGACCCAGCTCCACTCAACGACCAGCAAGCTCCAGTGCTGGACACCCCATGCCAAACAACTAGCCAGACAGGAACACAACCCCACCCATTAGCAGAGAGGCTGACTAAAATCACACTAAGTTCACAGACACCCGAAAACACACCACCGGACGCAATCCTGCCCACCAGAAAGACAAGATCGAGCCTCATCCACCAGAACACAGGCACCAGTCCACTCCACCAGGAAGCCTACACAACCCACTGAACCACCTTACCCACTGGGGGCAGACATCAAAAACAATGGGAACTATGAACCTGCAGCCTGTGAAATGGAGACCCCAAACACAGTAAATTAAGCAAAATGAGAAGACAAAGAAATACACAACAGATGAAGGAGCAAAGTAAAAACCCACCAGACCAAATAAATGAAGAGGAAATAGGAAGTCTACCTGAAAAAGAATTCAGGGTAATTACAGTAAAGATATCCAAATCTTGGAAATAGAATGGAGAAAACACAAGAAACGTTTAACAAGACCTAGAAGAACTAAAGAGCAAAAAAAAACAATGATGAACAACAAAATAAATGAAATTTAAAATTCTCTAGAAGGAATCGCTAGCAGAATAACTTAGGTAGGAGAATGGATAAGTGACCTGGAAGATAAGATAGTGGAAATAACTACTGCAGAGCAGAATAAAGAAAACAAAAAAAGGAAGAATTGAAAACAGTCACAGAGACCTCTGGGACAACATTAAACATACAAACAATTGAATTATAGGAGTCCCAGAAGAAGAAGAGAAAAAAAAAGTGAATAAGAAAATATTTGATGAGATTATAGTTGAAAACTTCCCCAATATGGGAAAAGAAATAGTCAATCAAGTCCAGGAAATGCAGAGAATCCTTTACAGGATAAATCCAAGGAAAAACACGGCAAGACACATTATTCAAACTATCAAAAATTAAATACAAAGAAAAAATATTGAAAGCAACAAGGGAAAAGCAACATATAACATACAAGGGAAGCCCCATAAGGTTAACAGCTGATCTTTCAGTGACACTCTGCAAGCCAGAAGAGTGTGGCAGGGCATATTTAAAGGGATGAAAGGGAAAAACGTACAACCAAGATTACTCTACCCAGCAAGGATATCATTCAGATTCGACGGAGAAATTAAAACTTTTACAGACAAGCAAAAGCTAAGAGAATTCAGCACAACCAAATCAGCTTTACAACAAATGCTAAAGGAAATTCTCTAGGCAGGAGACACAAGAGAAGGAAAATACCTGCAAAAACAAACCCAGAACAATTAAGAATGGTAATATGAACATACATATTGACAATTACCTGAAATGTAAATGGATTAAATGCTCCAACCAAAAGACATAGACTGGCTGAATGGATGCAAAAACCAGACCCATATATATGCTGTCTACAAGAGACCCACTTCAGACCTAGGGACACATACAGACTGAAAGTGGGGGGATGGAAAAAGATATTCCATGCAAATGGAAACCAAAAGAAAGCTGGAGTAGCAATACTCATATAAGATAAAATAAACTTTAAAATAAAGAATGTTACAAGAGACAAAGAAGGACACTACATAATGATCAAGTATCAATCCAAGTAGAAGATATAACAATTATAAATATATATGCACCCAACGTAGGAGCACCTCAATACATAAGGCAACTGCTAACAGCTCTAAAAGAGGAAATTGACAGTAACACAATAATAGTGGGGGATTTTAACACCTCACTTACACCAATGGACAGATCATCCAAACAGAAAATCAATAAGGAAACACAAGCTTTAAGTGACACAATACACCAGATAGATTTAACTGATATTTATAGGACATTACATCCAAAAACAGCAGATTAAACTTTCTTCTCAAGTGTGCACAGAACATTCTCCAGGATAGATCACATCTTGGGTCACAAATCAAGCTTCAGTAAATTTAAGAAAATTGAAATCATATCAAGCATATTTTTTGACCACAATGCTATGAGATTAGAAGTCAACTACAGGGGAAAAAATGTAAAAAACACAAACACATGGAGGCTAAACAATATGTTACTAAATAACCAAGAGATCACTGAAGATATCAAAAAGGAAATCAAACAATACATAGAGACAATGAAAACATGATGACCCAAAACCTATGGGATGCAGCAAAAGCAGTCAAAAGAGGGAAGTTTATAGCAATACAATCCTACCTCAAGAAACAACAAACACCTCAAAAAAAAAATCTAACTTTACACCTAAAGGAACTAGAGAAAGAAGAACAAACAAAACCTAAAGTTAGTAGAAGGAAAGAAATCATAAAGATCAGAGCAGAAATAAATGAAATAGAAAGAAAGAAAACAATTGCAAAGATCAATAAAACTAAAAGCTGGTTCTTTGAGAAGATAAACAAAATTGATAAACCATTAGCCAGACTCATCAAGAAAAAGAGGGAGAGGACTCAAATTGATAAAATTAGACATGAAAAAGAAGTAGTTACAATAGACACCACAGAAATACAAAGCATCCTAAGAGACTACTACAAGCAACTCTATGCCAATAAAATGGACAACCTGGAAGAAATGGACACATTCTTAGAAAGGTATAACCTTCCAAGACTGAACCAGGAAGAAACAGAAAATATGAACAGACCAATTACAAGTAATGAAATTGAAACTGTGCTTAAAAATCTTCCAACAAACAAAAGTCCAGAACCAGATGGCTTCACAGGTGAATTGTATCAAACATTTAGAGAAGACATAACACCTATCCTCCTCAAAGTCTTCCAAAAAACTGGAGGGGGAGGAAAACTCCCAAACTCATTCTATGAGGTCACCATCACCCTGATACCAAAACCAGAAAAAGATACTACAAAGAAAGAAAATTACAGACCAATATCTCTCATGAATGTAGATGCAATAATCCTCAACAAAATACTAGCAAACAGAATCCAACAACACATTAAAAGGATCATACACCATGATCAAGTGGGATTTATCCCAGGGATGCAAGGATTCTTCAACACATGCAAATCAATCAATGTGATACACTATATTAACAAATTGAAGAAGAAAAACCATATGATCATCTCAATAGATGCAGAAAAAGCTTTTGACAAAATTCAACACCCATTTATGATAAAAAACTTCCCAGAAAGTGGGCATAGAGGGAACCTACCTCAACATAATAAAGGCCATATATGACCAACCTGCCGCAAACATCATTCTCAATGGTGAAAAACTGAAAGCATTTCCTCTAAGATCAGGAACAAGACAAGGATGTCCAGTCTCACCACTCTTATTCAACATAGCATTGGAAGTCCTAGCCATGGCAATCAGAGAAGAAAAAGAAATAAAAGGAACACAAATTGGAAAAGAAGAAGTAAAACTGTCACTGTTTGCAGGTGACATGATACATAGAGAATCCTAAAGATGCCACCAGAAAACTACCAGAGCTAATCAATGAATTTGGTAAAGTTGCAGGATACAAAATTAATGCACAGAAATCTCTTTCATTCCTATACACTAATGATAAAAAATATGAAAGAGAAATTAAGGAAACACTCCCATTTACCACTGCAACAAAAAGAATAAAATACCTAGGAATAAACCTACCTAGGGAGACAAAAGTCCTGTATGCAGAAAACTATAAGACACCAATGAAAGAAATTAAAGATGATACAAACAGATGGAGAGATATACCATGTTCTTGGATTGGAAGAATTAATATTGTGAAAATGACTATACTACCCAAAGCAATCTACAGATTCAATGTAATCCCTATCAAACAACCAATGGCATTTTTTACAGAACTAGAAGAAAAAATCTTAAAATTTGTATGGAGACACAAAAGACCCTGAATAGCCAAAGCAGTCTTGAGGGGAAAAAACGGAGCTGGAGGAATCAGAGTCCCTGACTTCAGAGTATACTACAAAGCTACAGTAATCAAGACAATATGGTACTGGCACAAAAACAGAAATACAGATCAATGGAACAGGATAGAAAGCCCAGAGATAAGCCCACACACCTATGGTCAACTAATCTATGACAAAGGAGGCAAGGATATACAATGGAGAAAAGACAGTCTCTTCAATAAGTGGTTCTGAGAAAACTGGACAGCTACATTTAAAACAATGAAATTAGAACACTCCCTAACACCACACACAAAAACAAACTCATATTGGATTAGAGACCTAAATGTAAGACTGGACACTATATAACCCTTAGAGGAAAACATAGGAAGAACACTCTTTGACATAAATCACAGCAAGATCTTTTTTGATCCACCTCCTAGAGTAATGGAAATAAAAACAAAAATAAGCAAATGGGACCTAATGAAACTTAAAAATTTTTGCACAGCAAAGGAAACTATAAACAAGACGAAAAGACAACCCTCAGAATGGGAGAAAATATTTGCAATTGAATCAACGGACAAAGGAATCATCTCCGAAATATATAAACAGCTCATGCAGCTCAATATTAAAAAGACAAAAAACCCAATCAAAAAATGGGCAGAAGACCTAAATAGGCATTTCTCCAAAGAGGACATACAGATGGCCAAGAGGCACATGAAAAGCTGCTCAACATCATTAATTATTAGAGAAATGCAAATCAAAACTACAATGAGGTATCACCTCACACCAGTTAGAATGGGCATCATCAGAAAATCTACAAACAACAAATGCTGAAGAGGGTGTGGAGAAAAGGGAGCCCTCTTGCACTGTTGGTGGGTATGTAAATTGATACAGCCACTATGGAGAACAATATGGAAGTTCCTTAAAAAACTAAAAATAGAATTACCATATGACCTAGCAATCCCACTACTGGGCATATACCCGGAGAAAAACATAATTCAATAAGACACATGCACCCCAGTGTTCACTGCATCACTATTTACAATAGCCAGGTCACAGAAGCAACCTAAATGCCCATCAGCAGATGAATGGATAAAGAAGGTGTGGTACATATATACAGTGGAATATTACTCAGCCATAAAAAGGAATGAAATTGGGTCATTTGTAGAGACATGGATGTATCTAGAGACTGTCATACAGAGTGAAGTAAGTCAGAAAGAGAAAAACAAGGGCTTCCCTGGTGGCACAGTGGTTGAGAGTCCGCCTGCCGATGCAAGGGACATGGGTTCGTGCCCCGGCTGGGAGGATCCCGCATGCTGCCGAGCGGCTGGGCCCGTGAGCCGTGGCCGCTGAGCCTGTGCGTCCGGAGCCTGTGCTCCGCAACGGGAGAGGCCACAACAGTGAGGGGCCCGCGTACCGCAAAAAAAAAAAAAAAAGAAAGAAAGAGAAAAACAAATATCGTATATGAATGCATATATGTGGAACCTAGAAAAATGGTACAGTTGAACCAGTTTGCAGGGCAGAAATTGAGAAACAGATGTAGAGAACAAACGTATGGACACCAAGAGGGGAAAGCCACGGGGGTGTGGGGATGGTGGTGTGAGGAATTGGGAGATTGGGATTGACATGTATACACTGATGTGCATAAAATGGATAACTAATAAGAACCTGCTGTATAAAAAAATAAATAAAATAAAATTCATATATTTAAAAAAAAGATTAGAACATATAAAGAAAAGAGACTGGGTGTTGGCTGAGCTTTTCTTATTCTGGATCTTGTATGGAATAGTTGTGTAACCTTGACAAAATCACTTGACCCCTCACTTGAGTTTTACTTACTAACAGTACAGAATTTGGTGAGAAACATACAAATGATTGTTACTATGCCTCCTAACATATGCTGGAGAGATGATGCCTGTTAATGTTTTCTTACACTCTGTGTGTGTGTGTGTGTGTGTGTGTGAACTCAAGGTATGTATCAGAGTGATGAGAAGGCTTTCTTTGGTGTCCCTCCAGAATCTCTTCCTAACCTGCCCAATGATGCATGGAATTTCTCAGAAGGGGAAGAGCATTTCATTCTATAGTTAGCATTAGAAACTAACATACAAGTCACCCTGGGAGAGGTGACACAAAGAATTTCATACTAAGACTTAAAAGGATTTCGAGGAGCTCTCTTTCTGAGAGTAGATTCTGACAAGGCTAAGAAGTTAAGGGGAGTGAATGCTGACGAATGCAGAAGAATAAAAATGAGACGGCTTAGAGCACCGAAAGCACATTTTACTCGCTTCACATCTTTGCCTCAAGCTGGCCCAGGGAAGTAACTTGGAGAGGACAGTGACACACACTCCAAGTGTTGGTAGCAAACACTTCATCTTATCCCCAGGGGAATGCAAGCTTATAGGGTTGTACTTTGGGTCCAGTTCACAGCAAGAATACTTACACATATCAGCAATGGTACCCACCCCTAGGAATTGCACCTATGAGAGCCCATCTGATTATAAAATAGCAAAAGGAATATACTTGAATACGAGTGTTTCAAACACGAAGAGCAATGACAGTTCAGGAAGGTTCATGTAACTTTTGCTTGGTTTTGGCTATGTTCTTATATAATTTCTGCTTTCCTATTTATTTGACAGTCAGAATGGAAAGCATAGCTTTTAAAAAATATCCATAGAATATGGGGACACTGCTGGCATTTAACATACCCTATGCTTAATAATAACAACCCGTTGCTAAGAATCACAGTACAGATGGCATATGCAATTACTAGGAGAATGTGGAGCCTCTGACAGTCTCATTTAGTCTAATTTTGATAAAATAACAGTCCAATGAAAATGAGTTTCTGTATTTTGAGGAGTATTCTGGCATATTCTAGATTGAACATTAAATAACAGTGTCCTGTTCTGTATCTAACGTTAGTTCACAGTATGTCTGTCCTCAATACGCTTCAAGCCCAGGTTTTCCCTGTTTTCATGAACTTTTATTTTCTTTGTCTTTTGCCAAAATCATTGAGAAAGAGTAAGATGAAAATGAAGTTCAGGAAGCTACTGAGTCTCTGCAAGTATATATAATTGATGCCATGTTGACCCAGATTCCAGAAGTCTGTGGAAGACACAGAGACGAGTAAAAAGAATTCAAAAAATTAGGTAGTGATTGATATACCACAGAGAGCTGGCACTCTTACACCAGGAACAAGGCCTATTTGGAACCCGATGGAAGAGACAGATAGCAGTCCAAAAGAGAATGATGCCTGGGACTACTTAGGTCATCTTTCCCAAAGCCTTTCATTGGAGTGATAATTAATAGGCAAATCCCACTCCCAGGGGCTTTCACAATGGGCATCTTAAAGACACTGCTGGCTTTCTGACACATCCAGGTGTTTAGAATCCCCTCCCCTCCTGCACCAAACAACATTCTTCTTATCCTTGTTTAACAATTCAAGAACCCTTTCAAGACTTGAAATCCAAATTCCTGTCAATAATGACTATCCTAAGGATGATGGGGTTGCAAAATTGCTTTCAGACTGGATCGGGGAGGGAGGATGGGGAGAAAGAGAAAAGATAATTATAGTGAAATCCAGGATCTGTATACCCTAGCGTGCCACTATAGTGTGGCCGTAACTGCCGATTCTTGGTACCACTTTGAACTTAAGTACTTTCTACTGAATGCCCTTGAGTGGGTCCAAGAAGGACTTTCTTAATATTGAGAAAGTGAATATCTTTAGAGGTAATAAAGAATAGTAAGAGACTATCATGCCCTTTTGTGTTTTAGTGCCCCAGCTACACATGGCAGGCAGACTTATCAGGACAGAGACTACTGAATTACAGATTTACAAGGGCTCCTAAAAATCATTTAGTTCGCTTCCGGGGAAGATGGCGGAAGAGTAAGATGTGGAGATCACCTTCCTCCCCACAGATACACCAGAAATACAGCTACACGGGGAACAACTCCTACAGAACACCTACTGAACGCTGGCAGAAGACCTCAGACCTCCCAAAAGGCAAGAAACTCCCCATGTAACTGGGTAGGGCAAAGCGGAGAGATTCCCGCACAGAGGATCGGTGCCGACCGGCACTCACCAGCCCGAGAGGCTTGTCTGCTCGCCCGCCGGGGCGGGCAGCGCTGAAAGCTGAGGCTCGGGCTTCGGTCAGAGCACAGGGCGAGGACTGGGGCTGGCGGCAAGAACTCAGCCTGAAGGGGGCTAATGCGCCACAGCTAGCCGGGAGGGAGTCCGGGAAAACTCTGGAGCTGCCGAAGAGGCAAGAGACTTTTGCTTCCCTCTTGGTTTCCTGGTGCGCGAGGAGAGGGGATTAAGAGCGCTGCTTAAAGGAGCTCCACAGAGGGGCGCGAGCCGCGGCTGAAAGCCTGGAGCCCAGAGACGGGCGTGGGACGCTGGGGCTGCTGCTGCCGCCGCCAAGAGGCCTGTGTGTGAGCGCAGGTCACTGTCCATACCGCCCTTCCAGGAGCCTGTGCAGCCCGTAACTGCCGGGGTCCCGGGATCCAGGGGAGGCTTCCCTGGGAGAACACACGGCAGGCCTCGGGCTGGTGCAATGTCACGCCGGCCTCTGCCGCTGCAGGCTCGCCCCACACTCCATGCCCCTCCCTCCCCCCCCCCCCGGCCTGAGTGAGCCAGAGTCCCCGAAGAGGCTGCTCCTTTAACCCTGTCCTGTCTGAGCAAAGAACAGACGCCCTCCAGCGACCTACACACAGAGGCGGGGCCAAATCCAAAGCTGAGACCCGGGAGCTGTGAGAACAAAGAAGAGAAAGGGAAATCTCTCCCAGCAGCCTCAGAAGCAGCGGATTAAAGCTCCACAATCAACTTGATGTACCCTGCAACTGTGGAATACATGAATAGACAACAAATCATCCCAAATTGAGGAGCCACGAGTCAGGGCTGTGCCTCTGAGGTGGGAGAGCCAACTTCAGGACACTGGTCCACAAGAGACCTCCCAGCTCCACATAATATCAAATGGCGTAAATCTTCCAGAGATCTCCATCTCAACACCAGCACCCAGCTTCACTCAACGACCAGCAAGCTACAGTGCTGGACACCTTATGCCAAACAACTAGCAAGACAGGAACACAATGCCACCCATTAGCAGAGAGGCTGCCTAAAATCATAAAAAGTCCGCAGACACCCCAAAACACACCACCAGACGTGGACCTGCCCACCAGAAAGACAAGATCCAGCCTCATCCACCAGAACACAGGCACTAGTCCCCTCCACCAGGAAGCCTACACAACCCACTAAACCAACCTTAGCCACGGGGGACAGACACCAAAAACAACGGGAACTACGAACCTGCAGCCTGCAAAAAGGAGACCCCAAACACAGTAACATAAGCAAAATGAGAAGACAGAAAAACACACAGCAGGTGAAGGAGCAAGATAAAAACCCACCAGACCTAACAAATGAAGAGGTAATAGGCAGTCTACCTGAAAAAGAATTCAGAATAATGATAGTAAAGATGATCCAAGATTTTATTTCCAAGATCCAAAATCTTGGAAATAGAATAGACAAAATGCAAGAAACAGTTAACAAGGACCTAGAAGAACTAAAGATGAATCAAGCATCGATTAAAAACACAATAAATGAAATAAAAAATACTCTAGATGGGATCAATAGCAGAATAACTGAGGCAGAAGAACGGATAAGTGAGGTGGAAGATAAAATAGTGGAAATAACTGATGCAGAGCAAAATAAAGAAAAAAGATTGAAAAGAACAGAGGACAGTCTCAGAGACCTCTGGGACAACATTAAACGCACCAACATTCGAATTATAGGGGTTCCAGAAGAAGAAGAGAAAAGGAAAGGGACTGAGAAAATATTTGAAGAGATTATAGTTGAAAACTTCCCTAATATGGGAAAGGAAATAGTTAATCAAGTCCAGGAGGCACAGAGAGTCCCATACAGAATAAATCCAAGGAGAAATATGCCAAGACACATATTAATCAAACTGTCAAAAATTAAACACAAAGAAATCATATTAAAAGCAGCAATGGAAAAACAACAAATAACACACAAGGGAATCCCCATCAGGATAACAGCTGATCTCTCAGCAGAAACTCTACAAGCCAGAAGCGAGTGGCAGGACATAATTAAAGTGATGAAGGAGAAAAACCTGCAACCAAGATTACTCTACCCAGCAAGGATCTCATTCAGATTTGATGGAGAAATTAAAACGTTTATAGACAAGCAAAAGCTGAGAGAGTTCAGCACCACCAAACCAGCTTTACAACAAATGCTAAAGGAACTTCTCTAGGCAAGAAACACAGTAGAAGGAAAAGACCTACAATAACGAACCCAAAACAAATAAGAAAATAGGAATAGGAACATACATATTGATAATTACCTTAAATGTAAATGGACTACATGCTCCCACCAAAAGACACAGAGTGGCTGAATGTATACAAAAACAAGACCCATATATATGCTGTCTACAAGAGACCCACTTCAGACCTAGAGACACATACAGACTGAAAGTAAGGGGATGGAAAAAGATATTCCATGCAAATGGAAACCAAAAGAAAGCTGGAGTAGCAATTCTCATATCAGACAAAATAGACTTTAAAATAAAGACTACTAGAAGAGACAAAGAAGGACACTACATAATGATCAAGGGATCGATCCAAGAAGAAGATATAACAATTGTAAATATTTATGCACCCAACATAGGAGCACCTCAATACATAAGGCAAATACTAACAGCCATAAAAGGGGAAATCGACAGTAACACAATCATAGTAGGGGACTTTAACACCCCACTTTCACCAATGGACAGATCATCCAAAATGAAAATAAATAAGGAAACACAAGCTTTAAATGATACATTAAACAAGATGAACTTAATTGATATTTATAGGACATTCCATCCAAAAACAACAGAATACACATTTTTCTCAAGTGCTCATGGAACATTCTCCAGGATAGATCATATCTTGAGTCACAAATCAAGCCTTGGCAAATTTAAGAAAATTGAAATTGTATCAAGTATCTTTTCCGACCACAATGCTATGAGACTAGATATCAATTACAGGAAAAGAGCTGTAAAAAATACAAACACATGGAGGCTAAACAATACACTCCTTAATAACGAAGTGATCACTGAAGAAATCAAAGAGGAAATCAAAAAATACCTAGAAACAAATGACAGTGGAGACACGACAACCCAAAACCTATGGGAAGCAGCAAAAGCAGTTCTAAGGCGGAAGTTGATAGCAATACAATCCTACCTGAAGAAACAGGAAACATCTCGAATAAACAACCTAAACTTGCACTTAAAGCAATTAGACAAAGAAGAACAAAAACATCCCAAAGTTAGCAGAAGGAAAGAAATCATAAAAATCAGATTGGAAATAAATGAAAAAGAAATGAAGCAAACGATAGCAAAGATCAATAAAACTAAAAGCTGGTTCTTTGTGAAGATAAACAAAATTGATAAACCATTAGCCAGACTCATCAAGAAAAAAAGGGAGAAGACTCAAATCAATAGAATTAGAAACGAAAAAGGAGAAGTAACAACTGACACTGCAGAAATACAAAAGATCATGAGAGATTACTACAAGCAACTCTATGCCAATAATATGGACAACCTGGAAGAAATGGACAAATTCTTAGAAATGCACAACCTGCCAAGACTGAATCAGGAAGAAATAGAAAATATGAACAGACCAATCACAAGCAATGAAATTGAAACTGTGATAAAAAATCTTCCAACAAACAAAAGCCCAGGACCAGATGGCTTCACAGGCGAATTCTATCACGCATTTAGAGAAGAGCTAACACCTATCCTTCTCAAACTCTTCCAAAATATAGCAGAGGGAGGAACACTCCCAAACTCATTCTACGAGGCCACCATCACCTTGATACCAAAACCAGACAAGGATGTCACAAAGAAAGAAAACTACAGGCCAATATCACTGATGAACATAGATGCAAAAATCCTCAACAAAATACTAGCAAACAGAATCCCACAGCACATTAAAAGGATCATACACCATGATCAAGTGGGGTTTATTCCAGGAATGTAAGGATTCTTCAATATACGCAAATCAATCAATGTGATACACCATATTAACAAGTTGAAGGAGAAAAACCATATGATCATCTCAATAGATGCAGAGAAAGCTTTCGTCAAAATTCAACACCCATTTATGATAAAAACCCTGCAGAAAGTAGGCATAGAGGGAACTTTCCTCAACATAATAAAGGCCATATATGACAAACCCACAGCCAGCATCGTCCTCAATGGTGAAAAACTGAAACCATTTCCACTAAGAACAGGAACAAGACAAGGCTGCCCACTCTCACCACTCTTATTCAACATAGTTTTGGAAGTTTTAGCCACAGTAGTCAGAGAAGAAAAGGAAATAAAAGGAATCCAAATCAGAAAAGAAGAAGTAAAGCTGTCACTGTTTGCAGATGACATGATACTATACATAGAGAATCTTAAAGATGCTACCAGAAAACTACTAGAGCTAATCAATGAATTTGGTAAAGTAGCAGGATACAAAATTAATGCACAGAAATCTCTGGAATTCCTATATACTAATGATGAAAAATCTGAAAGTGAAATCAAGGAAACACTCCCATTTACCATTGCAATAAAAAGAATAAAATATCTAGGAATAAACCTACCTAAGGAGACAAAAGACCTGTATGCAGAAAATTATAAGACACTGATGAAAGAAATTAAAGATGATACAAATAGATGGAGAGATGTACCATGTTCTTGGATTGGAAGAATCAACATTGTGAAAATGACTCTACTACCCAAAGCAATCTACAGATTCAATGCAATCCCTATCAAACTACCACTGGCATTTTTCACAGAACTAGAACAAAAAATTTCACAATTTGTATGGAAACACAAAAGACCCCGAATAGCCAAAGCAATCTTGAGAACGAAAAATGGAGCTGGAGGAATCAGGCTCCCTGACTTCAGACTATACTACAACGCTACAGTAATCAAGACAGTATGGTACTGGCACGAAAACAGAAATATAGATCAATGGAACAGGACAGAAAGCCCAAAGATAAACCCACACACATATGCTCACCTTATCTTTGATAAAGGAGGCAGGAATGTACAGTGGAGAAAGGACAGTCTCTTCAATAAGTGGTGCTGGGAAAACTGGACAGGGACATGTAAATGTATGAGATTAGATCACTCCCTAACACCATACACAAAATAAGCTCAAAATGGATTAAAGACCTAAATGTAAGGCCAGACACTATCAAACTCTTAGAGGAAAACATAGGCAGAACACTCTATGACATAAATCACAGCAAGATCCTTTTGGACCCACCTCCCAGAGAAATGGAAATAAAGACAAAAATAAACACATGGGACCTAATGAAACTTCAAAGCTTTTGCACAGCAAAGGAAACCATAAACAAGACCAAAAGACAACCCTCAGAATGGGAGAAAATATTTGCAAATGAAGCAACGGACAAAGGATTAATCTCAAAAATTTATAAGCAGCTCATGCAGCTCAATAACAGAAAAACAAACAACCCAATCCAAAAATGGGCAGAAGACCTAAATAGACATTTCTTCACAGAAGATATACAGACTGCCAACAAACACATGAAAGGATGCTCAACATCTTTACTCATTAGAGAAATGGAAATCAAAACTATAATGAGATATCATCTCACACCAGTCAGAATGGCCATCATCAAAAAATCTAGAAACAATAAATGCTGGAGAGGGTGTGGAAAAAAGGGAACACTCTTGCACTGCTGGTGGGAATGTGAATTGGTACAGCCACTATGGAGAACGGTATGGAGGTTCCTTAAAAAACTACAAATAGAACTACCATATGACCCAGCAATCCCACTACTGGGCATATACCCTGAGAAAACCATAATTCAAAAAGTGTCATGTACCAAGATGTTCATAGCAGCCCTATTTACAATAGCCTGGAGATGGAAACAACCTAAGTGTCCATCATCGGATGAATGGATAAAGAAGATGTGGCACATATATACAATGGAATATTACTCAGCCATAAAAAGGAACGAAATTGAGCTATTTGTAATGAGGTGGATGGACGTAGAGTCTGTCATACAGAGTGAAGTAAGTCAGAAAGAGAAAGACAAATACTGTATGCTGACACATATATATGGAATTTAAGAAAAAAAATGTCATGAAGAACATAGGGGTAAGACAGGAATAAAGACACAGACCTACTAGAGAATGGACTTGAGGATATGGGGAGGGGGAAGGGTAAGCTGTGACAAAGCGAAAGAGCGGCATGGACATATATACACTACCAAAAGTAAGGTAGATAGCTAGTGGGAAGCAGCTGCATAGCACAGGGAGATCAGCTCGGTGCTTTGTGACCGCCTGGAGGGGTGGGATAGGGAGGGTGGGAGGGAGACGCAAAAGGGAGGGGATATGGGAACATATGTATATGTATAACTGATTAAATTTGTTATAAAGCAGAAACTAAAAAAAAAAAAACATTTAGTTCCTACCTCTACTTCTACATAAACAAGATGTTCTGAATTTTTTTTAATAAATAAAAATAAAACCTTACCTAAAAAATCTTCCGACAACCTCTCTTTCTCCTCAGTAAAACATTCCATTTAGAAAGTTTCTAATATGTAATTCAAGTTTGGCTGCAATTTAAGATAATTTTTTCATCTTGTTTCAATATTTACATATTGCTTTTCTTAGTACACTTATACACATGTATGTCTATTTCTGTTATATTTTAGATAAAGGTATTAGATGGTTTTTACCTTGGTTATAAGATTAAAATCACTTAGCACTGCACATTCTTTTTTTTTTTACATCTTTATTGGAGTATAATTGCTTTACAATGGTGTGTTAGTTTCTGCTTTAGAGCAAAGTGAATCAGCTATACATATACATGTATCCTTATATCTCCTCCCTCTAGCGTCTCCCTCCCACCCTCCCTACCCCACCCCTCTAGGTGGTCACAAAGCACCGAGCTGATCTCCCGAGTGCTATGCGGCTGCCATGCACATTCATTTTTGACGTTTAAGTTAGAGTGACAGTTCAGTCTTTACAAATATGCTTCTTCGTGTGGTGTGTACCTGGGTGGTTTCCAGCACCAAGGGTGGTGATGAGGAAAATTCTTGAGGTAAAAGCACATCTTGTGACTTGATTCCTCCAAGTTGGTTTTCAGAACAATTTTATATCGTAACTTTACTTCCCTACTGAGTGTTCTACTTGAAAGTAAGCCCATGGGAAAAAATGCCTCTTAATTAGATGTGGATAATATAGAAGCAGGGGGAAAAAGACAGAAAAGATCTCTGATGGACTGCTCCCTGCTTGCTTCAGGGCTATTTTTGAAAGTAGAAATTAAATCTATGACCAAAAATGTCTGGAAGCAGAGCTTTGCTGAGCTGCAGACTCTGCCTGGCTCCACAGCCAGGCTGGGTGGCTTTGGCCACTCAGCCTGGGCTCAGGGCCACTCAGGTTGGCAGCCTTGCCAACCAGAATATGCCAGGAGGGTGGGGCTCTCGGGCAGCTCTGCTGTTTCCCCAGAACTCTGCAAGTGAAAACTCTCATAGGATTCCTGAGAAATGCTCGACCCAAGAGGAATGAACCATACAAGGAGCTTGCTGTCAGTCACTGCTGATGTCACGTGCATCTGTTGGCTGCTTTAACCCAAGTCCCCAGTGAGGCCGAGGAGAAAATGGAAATTATCAGGCTCCTCCTTCACCAGGAAGGCATGACCTTGCTCAACCCTTTGAAATGCCACCTAACCCTGATTCTCTAACTCTCCCACTGTCTTTTGCGGTACGCGGGCCTCTCACTGTTGCGGCCTCTCCCGTTGCGGCGCACAGGCTCCGGACGCGCAGGCTCAGCGGCCATGGCTCACGGGCCCAGCTGCTGCGCGCCATGTGGGATCTTCCCGGACCGGGGCACAAACCCGTGTCCCCTGCACCGGCAGGCGGACTCCCAACCACTGCTCCACCAGGGAAGCCCCTCCCACTGTCTTTTATCTACTTCTATAACTGGATTTTTTGGGCAGTAAAGGAGGTTGTGAGCGGGCAACACGTGTAACTAGACTCATTAGCAGCAAGAGCCAGCTTAAGTCTCATGGGACTGATACTTAAAGCAGTGGTTCCAAACGCTGTAAAGCTGCCATGAAGTGGAGATTTGGCAATATGTGTGTCAACTGGATAACTGCAGACCACCAAACCAGGTCATTCAGGTCAATCATATTCCAGCTGGGAACTGAATTATTTAATCTGGCTGTCCCAAATAATCAAATTAACTAGAAAGCTGCCAGGCTGTTTAGATTTTTAGTCTGTAAATACAAAACAGTAAGAAAAGGAAGTCCCATACATTGCAGATTGTAAAGCATTTTAAAAGCGCCACTAGATCCTTCTTATAAAGTGCTCTCTGGCAATCTAGAAGAGAGATGGTATGCATATGCTACCCTGCAGGATAATGTCATCTCTACCCTAAGGTATGTTTAACACCTTCCCCTCTGTAGCTTTTGCATTAGGAGGGAAATTCATATTGGAACCTGACCAGCTGGAGATCTGATTATTTTTGGTGATCAAAGAAAAACAATTTGGTTCTTGGACACTGTTTTCCCTATGGGACAAAAATTTTAATTTGTGCCATTGGTGTGCCCTCCCTGCACCCAAAGGAAATTAGAATAGAGCGTGGATCCTAAAATCGGTTGTATTTCTGGACTCATTGGTGATTAATAATAGATATCTCTAACCTCTAAGCAATTAGTTAGGGTTCATATATAATTCCTTTGACCCACAAGGGAGATTAACTAAAAAGGGTACATCTGAGTGTAAAATCTAATCAGATTTCTTACACTTTTCCCCATAGCCAAAATGGAGACTTGAAAACTTATGCCATAAAATTGCAAAGTCTCTTCACAGTGAAGAAAGGAAGAATGAAGCAGTTATCTAAAACATCATTCAAGGTCGGCGCTTACCACAGTTTCTGACTATTTGAAATTATCTCCAGCTTCGTGCTTGTTTTTCCTCCCCAGGTTCTGGGTCTTCTCTCTCGGGATTGACCTTATAATTGTACAGATCCAGACTAATCTCAGAGCAACGGGGCCCCTAAATTCTGAGCAGATTACTCTCCCCAGGATTGGTAACCTGTCTCAGGTCTGTATCCCTGTTCATTTCCAGCAGCGTCAGCAAGACGGACAGGTAGCAGTCAACAGGAAAAACTCCTTTCGGTTACCCATGGTGCAGTAGCACATGCATTATAAAATAGAAATAGGTATTTATGGCCTGCTGTAAAGAAAGCTCTAATCTGAGGAGAGAAAAAAACAGTGAACAATAATGTCAAGCACAGGAACTGGTCTATTTCATCCTTTTGCCTTTAATTTTTCCTCCCCCTCCCCAAACCGGTAATTTAGACATTTCCTACAATAGGTGTTCATTATAGTCCATAAATGTTTTATGGATGTGCATTTAGAAAATTTGCTCTAAAGCTTGAATTTGAGCAAGGCCGTCACTTAAAGGAAAAAAAAAAAAAAGCATCGTTGGCGTCCGCTGAAGTGTTAATTTCTCTGAAAGCACAGAGGGTGTTAAACAGACTCTCTTGCTGAATGATAAGTTTTAAAAATTTTTGAAAGAATGCCAAAGGGTTTTCATGCAAAGCTTCCGCCATTGTATCCCTGACTTTCCTGAAATTTGTTTTTCAAATCTTTTATTCTAAACCTAAGGCATTCCAAAAAAATTACATATATTTAAAGACCAGTAAAGCTCATGAGCATTAACAACATCAGGCATGATTTATTCTTAAAAATTGGAGGGGAGTGTTTTCTCATAAGGAAAAGTTTATTTATGGATGTGTAAAGGGGTTTTCAAATTAGTCTCACTATGTAATAGTAATGAGTGAAAGCAAAAGTGAAATAGTGAAGAATATTCTTTCCATCTATCCACCAAAAGCAGTACGAGTCTACATGGTATAAATTTAGGTCCTTAAATTTTTACTCTGCAGTCATTTCTAGCACCCATAGAAAAAGCTAGACTCAGGTAAAACACAATCTCATCTTTCCTTTCAGGACGGCACCATCTTTCTCTCACATTTTAACTCAGGTCCTGCAGAAAGCTGAGTCTACAACAAAGCCTTCAGTGTGGGAGATTGTTCAGAAAGTGATTCAGGGAGATGGAATGAAGGTCAGAGGAACTGAAGAAACAGGGAAGTAGTGAAAGCCAATTCAAGGACGTGTTCCCAAAACCACATTAATGTCCATTTGGACTCACCTCTCTTGTCGTGTGGAGCAAAGCAACTGGACAAACTCATCTAGGTATAAGGGCCTTTCTGGTTCACACCTTTTAAGGGTGGCTGAATTTTTAAAGCAAAATGATTCTCTTATGGGTGGGGTACTGTGCATTATTTGGGGACACATCTCTGTCAGAGCAGTCTGCTCATACTGGCTAGAACTAATCGTGGATGGAAACCATCTATTGCACCTACATATGTACATTGTTTTCCCATCCTCTTGTTAGAATGGCATTTTGACCCACAGTAATAGTTTTTAGAATGGATCAAGAGACCCTTCATATAGGCAATTTTGGGGTAAGAATTGCTTCTATCTCTTTTGATTCAGTCATATCTTCTTTCAATTAATTTTGGTAATTTATATTTTTCTAGAAAAGCATAACATATCTAACCATCTTTTTCATTTTCTTATTTTATGATCCTTTTCAGTGCAACTCTGTCCTGCTTTTTTATTTAGTCCTATACAGTTATTAATCTATGAATTTTCCTCTGAGTTACTCCCTTGACCAGGTTCCATATACTTTCCTATGGTTGTTGATTTCTAAATACTCTATATTGTAGTTGTATTTCTGCTTTGAATCAATAGATACTAAGTAAATTATTTTAAGGTTTCTAAATGATTAGATTTTTAATGTTAATTTATTGCTGCAGGTTTCTAATATAAATTAAAGCATTTTGCATAGGAATATGACTCATAAAATGTCTCTTTTCAGGAATTCATTGGCATGCCAATTAATAGTCACTGGTAAAGAAGTTGCATTTCTATTGTAAGGCATACGTTTTAGTAATTTAAATAAATCTTATTCTTTAATTCAAAGCACCTGCATCATTATTTTATTCTTTTGTCAAATTCTACATATTTTTAAATCTTCAATTTATTTCTTTCAATTCCTCCTTACAACTTTTTGCTTTATATAATTCAATAAAATTTTATTTAATAGATGATTCATATCACTTAAATCTTTTGCATAAATTATGTAGTTTAAAATATAAAAAGAAGACCTTTATTCTATTTTATGCTTTTTGTTTTTAATTCATTGTCTGATGTTATTACTGTAACTAATGCCGTCTTATAACTTGATTGCATTATATATGCTTCTGTAAGTGCTTTAATACTTAACTCTTTTGTGTTTCTTTAAGTATGTCATTTGGATTTTGTTTTAGAGTCTAATTTCCCTTTTAGATTTATAATTGTAATAATATTTGGCCTTACTTCCACTTACTTGTTAAATGATTTCTATCTTTTTTATAATGTTTTCTTTTTTTTCTAATTTGTGCCATATGGACTCTTGTTTGTCTGTTTTCATATTTCCTGTTGTTTTAGACCATATGTATCATATTCTAAATCCTATTCATGAATATTTTTTTACATTTAAAATTATTTAATTTCTCTGTTGAGTGGGATGCATTGATTAGAAAAAGAATCTATTGTACAATAAAGGTGGAGAAGCATCAGAATTTGCCAGAAGCAACTGAAGGAGTTAGATTATGCTTATCAAAGAATTGTGCTTATCAGCTAGCTATTGAGGGGAAAAGGGAAGGAGAACAAGAACAGAGACAAGTAAAACCCATGGAATAACCTGCACCCTCTTAACCACACGACAAAGGTATATTTGCTTTCTACTGTTGCTGTGACAAATTACCAGAAACTGAGTAGTTTAACCCAACACAAATTTATAAATTTCACAGTTTCTATGCGTCAGAAGTCCAGTGGGCTCTGGTCTTTGCTAAGAGTCTCACAAGGTTGAAATCAAGGTGTTGGTACTGCTTGTGATCCTCTCCGGAGGCTCTGGGGAAAAAAACTTCCTTGCTTATTCAGACAGTTGGTAGAATTCAGTTCCTTATAGCTATAGGACTAAGGTTCTGTTTCCTTGCTAGCTGTCTGTTGAGAGCTGTTCTCAGCTTCTACATACATGCCACCTCCATTCCTTGGCTTCTAGTCCCCTTCCTCAATTTTCAAAGTCAGTAATGATAGCTTGAATCCTTCTCACACTGTGTCTGTCTGACTTCAGCTGGGAAAGATTCTCCCCTTTTAAAGCCTCATGTGATTAGACTAGACTCAAAGGGATAGTCTCCTCATCTCAAATTCCATTACCTTTATCACACTGGACAGTCCTTTTGCTATGAAATGTCACGTATTTACAGGTCCCAGGGGCTACAGAGTAGACATTTTTGAGGGGCCCTTATTCAGCTTACTACAGAAGGGCAAGTGAGAATGTATTAGAAATCAGACCAGGTGGCATTAAGGGTTCTTATTAAAGCTTTATTTTACTGATCTGACAACAGGATCCTACCTTATGAAAGTGAATTATAATAGGAAAACCCACATGCAAATGAAGTGAACAATAATTGGGGGGGCACGTGTGGCCTATAGAGTGCCTAATTGGGGGAGAGTCTGGGAGGAGTTTGGAAAGGATTTTTGATGAAGACAAAGAATGATGTCAATGAAGGGAAAGAGTGTGACATCTGTAAAAAGAAATATAAGAGAGACCTGAGCATTGCAAACTTATTACTACTCTTTCTAACCCAGGCTGGAATAGATGTTAAGTAATAAATCTTGTAGTTTTATATCCAAGTTGCCTCATCTAGTTACTGTGGCATTGTTACTTAAAAGGAATCCTTATTTATTAAGAAATGTCCCTTGATGGGGCTTCCCTGGTGGCGCAGTGGTTGAGAGTCCGCTTGCCGATGCAGGGGACACAGGTTCATGCCCCAGTCCACGAGGATCCCACATGCCGCAGAGCGGCTGGGCCCGTGAGCCATGGCCGCTAAGCCTGCACGTCCAGAGCCTGTGCTCCACAACGGGAGAGGCCACAACAGTGAGAGGCCCGCGTACCGCAAAAAAAAAAAAAAAAAAAGAAATGTTCCTTGAGCAAAAGCAGATGCTCAGTCTTCTGGCGTTCTATGTAGGGGCTCAGGGCAATCTAATCAGTCTAGACCTTGGATTCTATTCCCTTCTCTTAACACCACCTTGGAGAGCTGGGCCAATCCAGAGGAAGTAGCAGGGAGTCAACACTGTTTCCCAATGTTTGGAGTCAAGGTTGAAACGGTGTATTAAGAGTTGCATAGGGGCTTCCCTGGTGGCGTGGTGGTTGAGAGTCCGCCTGCCGATGCAGGGCACGCGGGTTCGTGCCCCGGTTTGGGAGGATCCCACATGCCGCGGAGCGGCTGGGCCCATGGGCCATGGCCGCTGGACCTGTGCGTCCGCAGCCTGTGCTCCGCAACGGGGGAGGCCACAGCGGTGAGAGGCCCGCGTACCGGGAAAAAAAAAAAAAAGAGTTGCATAAAAACATTCCAGTCCCTCAAGAGAAAATGAGTTAGCAGTGTATTTTTATTTTTCTCATTCCATCTGCCTAGTTTCTCAATATTTTTTGTTATATCTAAATTTTGCATCTAGGTTATTCTTAATACATTATGTTTTTATTTTATCTCTTTTGAGTTTTGAATTTACTTTCAGGTTTATTAAACAGATTTATAGTTATTTGTAATATATCGACAGACATTTTATAAATCTATTTTTTCTATTCTTCAGCTCTTAATTGGATAGACATGATATTATATCAATATATATTATATCAAGATGTACCCAAAGTAAGTAGAAACTTTTTTTCTGAAACATTAATTTTCTGAAAATTATCTCGCAGTGCTTACATTTAATCAGGCTCAATGTAAGAGTGTTTTTTCTTTTCCAGCGTATTTTGGATTCACCCTTTTCTTTGCATCCAAATTTTATTCTTCCACTTTAGACTGAAATACTCAGGCTTTGACTTCTATGTTAAGTCTTCAAACTTATTTCCTCCCCAGTCTCTACCCATTTCTATCACTTCTCATGCTCGTGCCAATCCACTGACCTAAAACATTTTGACCTTGCTGGTTTGTTACCTGTGAGCTTACTAAAGCTGCCTCATGTATGTTACTCCTTCTTGGATTATCTTCTCCACTTCTTTCCCCTAATCTAATCCTTACATTTCTTTCAACACCAAATTCAAATTATATCTTTTTTACCTGATGATACCTGGCAACTTGTCTTCTCCTTGTCTCAGTTCACATAATATCCATCATCCACTTCATAGACATTAGCCTGAATTATATGATTTTTATGCTGTTCTCTTATTGTTTCTGTGAATCTTATTTCTCCTATTTTACCTTAAGTGTTGTTAGGTCAGTGATTGTTTCTTTTTCTTTTATGGCCTCCCCCGCACCTGACATGGTACGATGCTCACAGTAAAAGTCTAAGAGTTATCTGTTGTTTACTGAATAACTAACAAATAAGTTTATGCTAACTGACTCAGTTCAATAATTTAATGTACGTTAAAATTTAAATACAAAATTTTTTTTAATGTGTATGGTTTTTAAATAAAGCTATAAAAAAAGAAATTGAATGAAAACTGTCTCCTCAGCCTCCCTTTTCCCAGAGTGAACTCTTTTAGCGGTTGCCTATGTATACTAAAAGAAATATATTTATTTATTTATATTATACTAACTATAACTCTATTATTCACCTATATCTAGAGAAAATATACAGGATCTACACTGTATACACTGTTTTATATCTTTTTTCTCTATATGTTTTTCTCACTTAGTTTGATGACCTTTCCAAATTAGCATTTTCAGATACACTTTCATTACTTTTAAATGGCTAAATAGCATTTCATTGTATAAGTGTGCCAAGCACTATCTTCCACTTATGGAATACTGAAGTTGTTTCCAGTTCTTTGTTATTACAAACAAAGCTGCAAACAAATACGAAGTATACACTTCAAGCAAAAATTAGTCTTGGCAGAGCCTGTTGCTCTGGAACAAATGTATCCCCATTCCCATGTCATATCTCTTAAGTAAACCTCTCCAAAACCAGGAATTTGTATTACCTATGAGGAAAAGCTCATGAGAAAGAGTGTGAGAGACATAATTTAACACCAAGTTTTAACAGTAAGTGATTAAAGCTTGATTGAAAGTTCAGTTAATGAAGGGAAATACACTATGTTGAGCTCAGTAGTAAAAAAGGAACAAAATTAACATTTGCACACTTGATTTTTGTGACTGAAATTATCATACTTGTAACACTATTTTTCTTGGGATCATGGAAGTGAGAGAGAGAGCCTTGTGGATATCTGGAAGAAAAATATTCCAGGCAAAGTCACAAAGCAAATACAAAGACTTCGGGTGGAAACATGTGGCTTAAGTAGAGTGGTATGAAACAGCCAGAGAGGCTGTATACAGCCTTATAAACCATTTAAAATACTTAGCCTTTTTCCTGAGTGAAATGGAAGGACATTGGAGGGTTTTAAACTAACATGTAACTTAATCTAACTAACATTTTAATAGAGTTGGCTGCTGTTTTAAGAATATATAGAAAGGGGCAAAGGAGCAGAGAGATTTTTCAGGCTATGCAACATTCTGGGTAAAATTGATTACAGCAATGAACTGTGACAGATAAGCTACTGTGTATGGGAAAAGTGAGGGCACCAATGTGGGGATGACAGTGGAAAAAATGACAGTATTGTTGACTTACAGAAAAGCACACAACATAAGATTTATGAGTTTAAGTTTTCTTTCAGGGTCTTTCTGAGGACTATAGCCCAGGAGACAGCTCTGAGGAACTGGTCCAAAGAGATAGGGGAGAAGCTAGCATATATATGATTTTTTTTGGCTAGGAAATACATGTAGTCAAGCATACAAGAACAGATATCTCAAGTTAATGATTTTAGTGCTTTTCTATGTATGTATAAAATCAAGTTAATGATTTTAGTGCTTTTCAACTATCTAGGGGCTGTTTATCCAAAGCAGAGAGTGCCTTGTCCTGTTTTTCATCCTGAATTCCTTTCACGGTACACTGTTGGTGGGCAACTGCCATAGGTTATGATTTAACTCTGATATAACTGGGTGATGAGTGATGCTCTTTGTTCTTTCTTTGTTCACGGTATCAATAGAATGTAGACCTCAGTAAGGTCACTGAGTTGGTGGAGTAGGGGTATTAGAGGAAGTGAGTAGGAACATTGGAACTGTTGGTCTGAAGGTAGGATGCTTGAAAGTGACATTATAAATGAGATGCAGTTATTGATGATGACAAGATCTAGATCTTGGTTATGATAGCAGGAAAAAGAGCTGAGGTAAGGTGAAAGGTAAGGTAACTGAGGGAGAGGAGACTGAGAAACTGATAAGCCAGAGCAATGCAAGTTTCATCTACATGAGCATTGATATTCTGCCAAATTATGAACAAATGTACTAGCGAACCAGGAACTAATGCTTTCAAGAAATGCTGGGGAGGGGCTCAGGGTGCTGTGGAAGATTGCAACAAGGAGGGTACAATGGTAGAGTCTGATGCAATGATTATTCAACAGTTGAACTTTTATTTCTTGAGAAATTCTTTTTATATCTCATACAGAATATTTTTTAAAAATTGTCATGATTTAGTGAAGTTTAGGGTCATACTTACAAGAACTGACTCCTGGAGCCAGACAGCCTGGGCTCAGCTGTCATCTATTATTTACTAGCTGGGTGACCTGAGGCAAAATGTCTCATCTGTATATTGGAGATGATGAAAGTACCTCCTTCACAAGGTTGTAGTGAGTCTTGTTTGAGCTAATATATGTAAAGCACATAAACCAGCGCCTGGTGCAGGCTGAGTGCTATGTAAGCATTTGCCATTAATAATGTGACTTTCTTTACTTGGGTATCACAGGGCATGTCAAGGAGACAGTCACTACATGCATTGTAAGTTGGCTGGAGAGAAAGTTGGCTCAAAGCAATTTGTCAATGCCTTTATGCAACAGTTCTATTCCTAGGTATTTATGGTTTAGCTATACTTACCCATTTATAAAATGACATATATACAAAGATATTCTTACTATGTAATTGATAATAGTGAAAAGTCTGGGAAAATATACAACCATAGAATATATCCTATGCAGCTCTTAAAAAGAATGCATTAGCTTTCTATGTGTTGTCAGAAAATTCTCCAGAATATACTGTTAGGTAAAAGAAAAAAAAAATCAATTGCAGGACAGTGTACATATTTTGCTAGAATTTGATAATGTACATATATATTTCTCTGTGTGTTTGTAAATGAATGTAGTATTTTTAGAGTTACACAGGAGGCCTCTGTTTGCCTCTCAGAAGAAAACTGGGTGACTAGAAGATAGAGGTAAGAAGCAGCCTTACCTTTTAAGTTTATATTTTGTAGCGGCTTTTATATTTTATACTTGTATATGTTCAAAAAACTATTTTTTAAAGTAAGTCTCTTTTTATTATTCTCCAAAATAATCAAGTTTTATTGTAAACTCCAAATTAGAAAGTCCAGATGAGGTCATAGAATAGAAATTAAAGTAAGTCTTGATTCTAAAATGTCAATTTCATATTAAGGATGTGAAAACTAATAAACAGAAACCTCATTTAAAATGGAGTCAGTAGAGCAGAAGGGAAATATTTCACACCCTGCTACTTGAGATCGGTTACAGACCAAAAACAAAGAGAGAAACCTTTGCAACTCCTGCAGCAAGAAGGTTACTACCTTAGTATCCAGCAGGAGGAAGGAAGGATTCCTCTTCGCCCAGCGACAGCCCAGCCAATGAGAGACTGTCACAACTCTGCCAATGAAACGCCACTACACGTTGAACTCCCAGTTTCCTCCAATGGACTCTTTGTTTATAATAGCTCCTCCCAACTCCCCCTTCTCTATAAAAGAACATTCCTCTCCTTTGGTCTCTGGACTTGCCTGTGGTTCACCGTAACCTGCGTTTCCCGAATTGTGATTCTTTTCTGTTACTGAATAAGCCCACTCTGCTCTGGTAAAATAACTGTCTGTTTTTATCGTTTTAGGCCAACAGGGCACATCCCTTTAGCAAAGATTTCTTGATGGCTTCACTGTGTGCCCAGGTCCATGGCAGGTGCTATGAGAGAGTCTGAGGAAGACTAACATCCGTCCTTCTCCTCAGGGTACTTGTTGGGGAGCAAGATGCATCCGTATGAATCATTAGAGAATAACACCAGACACGCGAAGTTGAACAGCCAAGGGTACTAAAGAGGCTGAGAGGATGACCACTGTTTCAACTTGGGACTTCTGGTTTGGAGTCTAGATCTGGATATACAATTAATTTACTCAGAATCGCTCAAGAAAAGAATTAGTTTCTCTCTATATTTGCTTAGTTTAAAAAAATTAACTAAGGAATTCATTTATCTGAGGGGGTAGTCTGCCCCTGCTGTAGTGGGAAAATATTTTATTTTCCCATAAAATATCTTGGAATTAAAAAAAAGAACAAAAAGTAACTCTCAAAATTATGCTTCCCATTACAGCAATACAAAAGCAGCAGAACCATTTATCCTTACTGCAGCTGCTTTCTAGTAGTGCTGCAACGAAAATACTCTATTTAAATCCTAAATTTAGTATGAGGTGACTGGGCAGCTCAGGACACTGCAGTAAAATGTGAGTGTGTGGCGCTACGGTCCGTGGCCATTGATGAGAACGTAGGACGTTAGTGTTTCCAATGAGTCTTAAGGCCATGAGACACATGGAAAAGAAAACAAGAAAGAAGTAATTGAGATTCTGAGAGGGGACACTGAGAATTACCTACAAATAGAAACTGACCTTGTTTTTACTTTTCTTATCCTTAATCCCCTTCCAACCGAACATCACTGCAATGGGTTGGAAGAGCAGGCACAGTTTCTGTGCTACAGGCTATAGCTGGCGTGTGAACAGAGCCCAGTTTCTAATCCTGTACCAAATATAAAACTAACTTAAAAAATGGCTTTCTGTCTCAGTTTGTTTGCTCATAAGTTACAAAGCCCTGATAGATATTTGAGGGAAATGAAAGCAATAGGCTCAAAGTTGTTCAACTGAGAAAAAGAGCTGCTTTGTGAAACTGACATTTCTGAGAAACCTCTCCCCTCAGCCTCCGCCTTAGCGCCACCCTCGCTCTGAAGTCATACATTAGGGAGAATGTGCTGGGTTGAGCAGTGCTGTACCACACACAGCTGCAGACCTGGGAAGGCTATTTCCATCCTAGATGGATTCCAAAGAAATACATTTTGCTTGGGCTAATCCTGGAGTCTGCTCTTGCCTAGAGAGGGCCCTTGTGGTCTTGAAAGCCAGAGGACACATCCAAGTAATTTAGGCATTGAGGGTTTGGGTTCACTCTAGGGCAGACCCAAGAACAAGGTTGGGCCCAAGAGTCTGAGGCCACCCTAGTGCCATTTCAACTGAAAGCCAAACTGACCTGAATTCTCAGGAGTCTTTATAAGAATTCCGGCCAACACTTGTCCTGCCCTGAGGCCAGTAATAACGGTGTGTGGAGTGCAGGACCCTGAGGCAATCAGAGTCATGTCACGTAGTAGCTTGAGAGCTCCCACAATCCAGCAAAGAATGTCAGGGATCCTGTCTGCCAGATGCCCCCCCAGTTTCAGCATACATTTAGCATTCAGAGTACTTGTAGGGGCATAAGACTGCAGATCCCTTCGTGTGTATCTGATTTACCTAATGAATCTTTTACCCAAGTCTTGGGTTTTCACCCAAGATTTCTGCTAGGACCAGGGTCTGTCCTAGTTCAACCAAAGTGGCCACTGTCCTAGTTTCTTCACAAAGTTCCTAGCAGTCCCTTGTGCCTGGGCTGGACCCAGCTTTCTGTTTTCCTTACATAAGATAGGTTTGACCTTTTTTTTTTTTTTTTCCCCTCTGCGCAGACACCCTTCAAATAATGGGTATTTCAACACTAACCGGGATACATCTAAAATTTGTATACCTCTTTAGGTTGGCTGTTTTTGTAGTGGTTCTGTCCTGGGATTAATTTTTCCCTCTTACTCTTACTTTCAGCTCATTGCCCCTAGATTCATCCTCCAAATCCAGAGCTCCCAGAAAACCTGATGGCCAGGGAAGTGCTATTTAGAACACTTCATTGGAAATGTCCTTTGGCTGAGAGTTCCTGAGGACTCACCCCTAAACAAGCCCCCAAACACTCACCTGTGCCATCTCAGATGCACTAGAACCAGATGGCTTCTAAATGAAAAGAGAAAGCAGGAGCATAGCCACAGATCCACCTGGACAAATGCCACCCTAAGGGAAGCATCACCTGCTCATTGCATGCCTCTAATTGTAAGAGTGAAAAGAAATACTAGGATTTTCTATACTTATAGGAAGGTACTTCTTTATTATTTAAAAAAAAAGTATATGACAAAAGGAATTCTTGTTCTCCTTGAGTTTTCTAATTGAGGTTCTAGAAGCTGACAGAGCATGACATGCACTCCTCCTCCCTAGTCCCTCTCCACTGCTTCAAAAAGGCCATAAGAGAAGGAGCAAAGGCGAAACTGTAGAAGAAGCACTGCATTTTTTAAGACTGTCAGATGGTGTGATTGATAGTACAGCTAACTCAGTATATTGAAACAGTAAATAAATAAGGCCCGTGTGCCTTAAGGTAATATAGTCCCAAGGGTGCCTTGGTTTCAAGGGTATAGTTTATGCCCTGCAGAATCTCACCCAATTAAATAATAAAAGTAAAGTAGCAGAAAGCAGACTCTGAATCAATGAGTTCCTGCTGAGAGCTGATGCCCCGTTCTGTGCTGAGGGATGCAGATGCCATGTTCCCTATCTTCAAGGGACCCACGGTCTAGGTGCTGCAGAGAGAGACTCATACCAAAGAGGAACATAGCAGAGGACTAAGCAACATGTAATTAAATGCTACACTTTTTCTGAGGCAGGGGAAGACTGGGCTCCCCAGAAAAGGCTTAGTGAGAGAGAGTTGTGTGCTACCCTGGAGGGCAGGAACAGGGACAGGTGAAGAGAGAGATTCAGAATGAAACTCCTGGAAGTGGAACAGACATGGTCTGTTCATGGATTGTGTAGAGGCCCTACTGATGAGAGCATGCCATCTGTGCTGTGTTAATAATTTCAAAAGTACCACTTTCAGATTACGCCAAACAGAGGGAAGAACATGTCGATCGAATGAGTAGACACATAAATGCAAAAAAATATCTGATTCATTTTCCTTTGCCCTTCCATAATATATCCATGACAGTTGCTTCAGAAATTATACTATGGTGATAAGCATCAAGCTGGGTTTTTGTTTTTTGTTTTTTTTTTTTTGGCTGTGCCCCACAGCTTGTCGGATTTTAGTTCCCCAACCAGGGATCGAAGCTGGGCCCTCAGCAGTGAGAGCATGGAGTCCTAACTGCTGGACGGCCAGGGCATTCCTGAGGGTGGGGTTTTTGAAAAAAAGAAACATTATCTAGTTACAGCCATTATTTTATGATCTTCTTGTCTATATTTAACATAAAGTTTTTCTGGTGTTGATCATGGTTCCTTAAATCCTTTCTTTTACTTCCAACTATCAAATTTTCACCCTGAGATCCAACTCAGTACCTTTTTCTGTATAAAACTGGTAAAGAGTCCAACTGACTAAAAATACAATATCAGGATCATTTAGGATTAAGAAAAAGAAGTAAACTAAAAGAGGACAAGGGAAGCAGTTCTATGCAATAAGCTTCATGTTATATTTAAAACCGAACATTTAGTCTACAGGGCTCCATCTGCTACTAATAAGGCATAGGATCTTAGGAAGAGGGAAATAATGGTGAGACAAATAGTTTTGATAAATGATATGCAAAAACACATTGTGAATGTATTTTGAACACATATATTATCTTAGCATTTACTCTTTTTCTGTAAGTATAGGACTGTCTTTCCTATGAAACAAATAATGTCCAAATTTACTCTTTTTCTTCTCATTGGAATGGATTTTTCCCCTTGCAGAATAGACTTATGCCTATAAAAATGTTAAGCAAAATTTTAAATTAATGAATAAAGAATGTGTATGACTTTGGAACAGTCCTTGGACAGCTGAGGCGATCTGGCTGTGTAATTCACAAGCCACCTGAGATGCGTTCCTCTGGCTGTATGCTGCTCACTGGTTTTGTACTTCTTGATAAAGATCATGTGAGAAATTAGCAACCTTCTGCTCAGAATGCAAGGTCCCCATACCTAGCACCACATATCGGAAAAGTAAATGGGAAATATTTCCCTTGCCCTTTAGCAAGCTATTTTTCATCGAACTCTAATTTGAGCTGCTTCTGAGTCAGCATCTGTAAATGAGTACACCAGCGGCTGTGTCCTGAATGCTCCCATGATGGATGACCTGCCAGGATGACACTCCCCAAGTACCACAGGAGAGATGGATGTGCCTTCTCCCTGCCCCTCCTGAAAGAGACAGAGCAGACCTGCATCCAGACCAGTTCTCCCAAATTCAAAAGGAAAATTCTAAACAGCAAAATACTTTTAGAAGTCTAAAAAGTTTATGGAAGCAAGCAAAGAGTGCCCCCATCACACAGAGCCACAAACTACATTAAGGAAGGCAGTCAACAGAAACCTCCTAGTTTTCACAAAGGAACACTAACTATAGCCCCTAAGTTAGGAAGGTACAAGAATGAGAGAGAAAGGGTTGAGAGCAGCAGTCTGGGCTTGGGCACTCACTGCCCACCTCAGGGAAGTCACTTAACTGGGCTCAGGCTCAGAGCCCACGTTTGTAAATTAGGACAATAAGTCCACATTTCCAGGTTGTTTTGACAATTACAGATAATATATTTATCTGTAATGTAACACACTCGAAAAAGTTCCAAAACTTAGAGCTATTATTGTTATCTTAGCAACTATTATTGTTACCACTACCACTTTAATCCCTGACCCAATATAGAGAAATTAGAAGCTAAGAGACAAGATGTGCTACATTTTCAAAACCAGCCATCCTACCAGCTTTGGAAGCAGGGATATTCTGTCTTGCCACAATAGCATCTCCTTTGTTTTTGCAGCTAGTACCAGACTCTTTCCTGGCACAGAACATATTTTTCTGTTTATGGAAGTGAAATGCAATATTACAAACATGCTTTTAATCAGAAACAGGCCACCTAAGCAAGAAACATCTCCTCAATAGGAAATAAAATGCTACAGTTCCATCATTTTGCCACGAGGCAGGCAACATGCCGGGAAATGTTTTTGTCCACTTTTTACTCCTCGTGTAATCAATTTTTATTCTTTTCATCATCACATGTAATGGGGTTGGAAATGGCTAAATAAAGTGAAGGATGTTTTGAATTGCATTACTAAGTGATAGCTGCATTATTTTATAAATGAATAGTGCTACCCGCATTCATATAATTTATGAATTGAAGTGTCATTTGGGGGAAAATATCAGTGTCAGATTTTGCATATAAAGGTCTGCATTAGCTGGCAGCTGTGTAAAGTCCTATAAAGACAAACAGCTCCAAAGTGGGCACACAGATGAGGGTATTCATGGCCCATGTTTGCAAGTAGACATGATACTGTAATCATGAAGAAGGTTTCTGTAGTCAACTCCTTTACAGCTTTGTCTAAAAGTTTCTAACATCTTTTCTGAAAGCAGCCACATTTACATGATCCATAGTAACTAGCAGTCTTTTGAGCCTTCAGAATTTCCTTTCATTCTATCTCTACATGAAATTCTTCCTCTAATTATTATTATTTACTTTTAGAGCAAGTTTTAAACATAAAATTTAATAAAGTATATAAGACACTATAGCATATAAGTCTGATATTTATATTGCAAATTCTGGATCTCCATTTCTGTGCTACTGGAACTTTCCAAGTTAGTGAACCATTTTAAGTATACTTACTCTGCTGTGTGATAGTAGTGGTGGTGCTGGCAGTGTGTGTGTGTGTGTGTGTGTACATGGGCATGCTTTCAGCCTGTAAAAGGAAGGGAAGAAAAGAAGGAAGGGAAGAGAAGAGGATAGCAGAAATCTTATGCCATCAAATGTTATAAGTGTGAGTTTAGTAAAAGTTATCAAATAAAGCAAAATGTAATGAAACAATTAGAGAACCACAAATATATCTTTAAGTGCATCCTTTACTTCTCATTCCTTTATTCAACTCCTACTATGTGCTGAGCACATTGTTGAGTGTGAACACACTGAGCCTTGAGGATACCTGGTCCTGACTTTCAAGGAATGAGTCCAGGGCAGAGAGGCTGAGAGGCTACAGATAAACAGATCAACAAGCACACGCTAGAGTTATAAATGGGACACGTGTTTTAATAGAACTGTGTCTAAGGTTTCTCTGGCAGACAAAGGGAGAGACCCTTAACTTAGCTGGTAGAGGGACCGGCTGTGCCAGCAAAAGGCAGCACTGATACTGACTCCTGGAGGATGACTATGTGATGTCCAAGGATGGATGAGAAGAACACGGGCATTGTGAGAAGAGGAAAGAACACAGGCTGAAGGAATTCTGTGACGTGTAAGACCATGTGAAACTTCAGAAAACTGCAAATGGTTTAACTGGAATATAAAAATGTGACACGAGGCAACTATGAAAATAGAGAAAGGACCTATGGAAACAAAACAGCAACAACAGGGCTTCCCTGGTGGCGCAGCGGTTGAGAGTCCGCCTGCCGATGCAGGGGACACGGGTTCGTGCCCCAGTCCGGGAAGATCCCACATGCCGCGGAGCGGCTGGGCCCGTGAGCCATGGCCGCTGAGCCTGCGCATCCAGAGCCTGTGCTCCGCAACGGGAGAGGCCACAACAGTGAGAGGCCCGCGTACCGCAAAAAAACAAAAAACAAAAAACAAAAACAACAAAACCCCCCCCCCCCAAAAAAAACCCAGCAACAACAAAAGGAATATTCCAGAAGTAGAAATAAGTTTAAGAAAGGAAAAATAATTGGTTGCGAGGTGTGGTTATACTATGAGCCCGTGAAGAACTTCAGTGGTGAGGGGGAAGCAGAGTAACACAGAGAGAAGAAGTGTAGACGTGAAAGCAGATGGAGGTGAATGAGTAACAGCAGCCAGGTGTGGAAGACCTGGAAGTGGTGGGCTGATAGCAAGAGAGGGCGCGCCCCACGTATATGGTGATCCAAGCCGACGGTTGTTAGACTTCAATATAGTCCCAGCGTTGTCTGGTCTTTTGAAAAGCAAGGCATCCATATATTTATGTGCATTCTATCCGTTTTTAAATGTTGGCAACAGATTTATTTTAAATTTTTAAAAAAAAATTCAGACCTAAATAAAAGATAATTGTGAGCCGGGTCTGGCCCATTGCTTTCCATTTGGTGTCCTCTGATCTCACCCAATCCTGCATACACAGGACAATGTAGGTGGACATTGTGCGAAGAGTTTTAGTCACGTGAAACATGATTTGAGGCAGAAGATAAAGAAGATTCAACTCATGAAATTCTGTACCTGATTCAAATATGCGTACAGTGAAATATCTTTGGGGTGTAACAGGATACCAGTGACTAAATCCAGAAATATTTTGGAGAGAAATCACAAGATTAACCAAACTAAGATTATTTTTCCAACCTGATTATATTTTATGATTTTTTAGAATTATAAATTATAGGGCTGTATGTAATAGTCAGTTAATGTTTGATGCCAAAGAAGTAAAATGCTATTTCATTAATGTTTATAGTCTGCGAAGTGGTTATTTTTCTTTCAGATGTGTAGACTTGTTGGAGAAGCCGGAGCCGTTCCCTATGTCCACATACACTGGTCCCTCTGACTGCCCACCTGCAGGCAAACGTGGCTGGGGCACTTCTCTATTGCAGCTTCAAGCTCTCAGAAGCCTGATCCTGATGACACTGGCCTTGGTTGAGCTTTTCCAGCAGATGATGATGTAATGGATCATTTTGCTTTTTAAATGAAATTCAAACGTTTAAAATTCAGAGTAGTAGATGTATCCTGGTAGGCAACTATCACTGTTCTTCAAAGATAACAGCAAAGTTGATCAAAGCCTTGTGACCACGTGTACATGAGAAAAGATTTGTAGAAGACAGTGCGTAAGCATGCAAAACGGTGCAGTAGGTGCCTTAGAGGAGTACAAATTTGGGTGAATTTTATTGTTTTAGATTTGAATCTTTTTTGTGCTTTCAAGAATTCATATTATTCAGGAATGTATACAATGAGTATGCATTACTTGTGTTCAAAATAAGATAGATAAAAGAGAAGAAATGGTTTGTCAGATAAATACTGGCTTAATGTGTGAAAATGGAAAAAAGGATGTTTGATGATGGCCACTCAAAGAGGAAGGTAGAAAAGAGAAAGGCAAAACTCTGTTCTCTCTCTCTCTCCTTGAAAAGAATACAGATAAAAATGTGTGAAAGTCTATTTAAATGTGGTTTAGTTCATCTTTGATGTTTCCTTTCAGCTACACTATATAGTGAATAGCTGTAAAACATAAAAGTGAAAGAACTTGTCTTCTTGTTTTTCATGGGGGCTGGGGGGTAAAGTTACCCAAGCGGTAACTTCAATTCACTTCAGTCAAAATTAAAACAAAACAAAACCTGGGGAACGGAAAGGAATGTGAAGGGCAAATATTTGATAACAGAATGATATATTAGTCTTGAACTTGAGCTATGGCAACTGTGAGCATGTGTATTGAAATAAACATTTCAGGGCACCAGGAAGTAGTAGCATGCCAGTCAAAGTTATGAAATTGCTTTGAGGTTCGACAAAGTAGCAGCAACAACAACAAATATGAAAGAATAAGTAACCAAAATTATGTCATAATCAGCAAATCTAAAAATTTAGGAAAACTAGAAGTCAACAAAATGTTGGTCTCTTTGGGATATTTCGTTATTAACATTTAGTGCTCTTTTGAGAAGGTGAATAGATCATTAAGTCTACAGAGAAGTTTGCTAAGAAATGCAAAGGATTGGGAATAAAACTTGATTTCTTTAGAAACTGAAAATGATCCTTCCGATGCCCCCACTAGCTAAATAGGCCCTCCATGTGCCAATGCAGAGATAAATAATGCTAAGTGTGTTACCACTTCGGTGTTCCTATTGCAATTAATATAACTCTCCAGGGAGAAAACAAGATATTGTGCAAAAGCCCCTGGTACTTAAAACCAAACATTAAATTGAGTGAAATCTTCTCAACTGCCTAAACTACACTTTGAGAAGTATAACATTTGGGGCATCAGTATAACATCAAAGGCAGTTTTGAGACTCCAGGGCATGGTATGCCAACTGCCTTGGAAGAATTAAGGGAACAATTTAAACAATGGGAGAACCTGGGTCATTAAGAAAAATTTGTGCTAGAATAACAAACATAATGTGTGCATCAGTCAGCGAGTCCTTTGCTCTCTCTTGGCCATGCATAGGTAATAAACCACACCTGTCATTTCTCTTTTCCCTCACAGTTGCAACACCTCCTTATGTAGCATCATTTGCCCATGTAATTAATATGTGTTTCACCCTGTCTTCCAACTCACTAATCGTTTTTTAGGAATTTTAAATTAACAGGATTAGACATAGCATCACACCCAGTTACACACCATATGGTAGGTTCTCTCAAGTGCTGTTTAGTATTATTATATTTTTTACCCAGATTCAGGATATAGACCCAGCCATGTTCCTACATGAATCTCAAAGGTCAGATAAATCCATGTCTCTCATTTTAACTGATGAGTTAAGGCCAAGCAAGTTTCAGTGATCTTTAAAAGATCATTTATTGCTCCCAATACTTATGCAGACTCTGAGGCTAGCCATTAACCATTTCTTCTGTAGATACTCTGTTTGCAATCTAAAGGGAGTAAAGCTATATGCAGGCAAAATTCGGGGGATGATATTTTGCGAAGTAAATTTTTCAAAATCCTTTATACTAATGAGTCAAAAATAATGGCATCTATGAGTTGGAAAATTAAAGAACTGCATTTTACATAAGAATTTGCACACTCAGCTTTTAGGGCCAGTAAGAGAGAAGGCTGTGGAGTGCATCTAACTGTAGAGACTGTGCCCCTTTCAAAGTGACTTTAACTCCAAAAGTTCAAAAAAAAAAAAAAAGCCCAGTAAAGCTTTGGTGAACTCCCTCTGATCTGAACACATAGAAATAAAACATAGAAAGGAAAAACCAAAATGCGATAGTAGGATCAAAAGCAAAATAAAATTTCTCTTGAATCAGAAACAAACAAACAAACGAACAACTCAAGGCACTGAGTGGGTCCCAAGCCATTGGTCATCAGAGCCCTGTGTCCAAGAGTAGGTAGCAATAGCCAAGAGTTCAGCTCCTGAGAGCAGGTGGCCAAAATCTGGTCCAGGTGAGTCAGTGACCACTGCTTAAAGTGCAGACAGGAAAGGTGTTTCCACCCCATAAAACACACTTAAAAATAACAACAACAAAAACTACTCCCAACCACTTCCTAGGGTTACTGTTTCCATGGAGCAGCTGACTTAGGAAGGCAAGGAACACAGATACAGTTAGGATCAAGTATTAAATCAAGAGACCTGTAGGACTGGTCTCTAGATTTTCTGTATCCTCCACTTAAAGCAGGGAGGAAGATTTAAACCGTAAATTTAAGACCTAGTTCTGTACTATAAGAATAGGTAGAAGCAACCTTAAAACCACAACCCAGAGATAGAAACTAGAGAATAGAGTATGTCTCAAAATATCTCGATTAATATTATACAGACTTTGTTTTCTTATATGAAAACACACATGTGTATAAACACACACACACACACTAAAACCTTAAAATGCACCCTAAGTAGCTCATAGGATAATGAGGAAACTACAATGGAAATTATGAGATACTTAGAAGCAAATGACAATGAAAGTACTACAAAGAAAAATGTATAAATTCATTTCTTTGAAAAGGAAAGTACTTTGAAACTGAGTTTCCTAAAAAGCTAAATGAGTTAAGCATTTAACTCAAGAAACTAGGAAAAGTAAAACAAAATAAATCTGAAAAGTTGAAGCAAGAAAATGATAAAGTTAGGAACTGGTTTTAGTGAAATAAAAAACAAAGAAAGAAAAGAAATGACCAGTGAAATCAAAATATGCTTTGCCAAAAAACAAATAGAATAAAGACTAATCAATAAAATAAATAAAACACAAACGCTATTAGGAACGAAAAAGACAGACCTACATTTATAAAGCACATTTTAAAACCAAATCAAATTTAGGGACCAATCTAACAAAAATATAGATGCCCAAATCTTAAATAATATATTATCTAAATGAGTAAAGTTGTGTATAAAATAATACATCATGACCTAATTCTGTTTATTCTGGGAATATAAGAAGAGTTCAATAATAGAAAACAATTAGGTATTACATTAATGAACAGATGATAGAGAAAACCACATGATCATAACAACAGATGCAGGAAAAAAAAGCATTTCATAAAATTCAACATTTATGATTTTTTTAAAATACATTTAAAAAATAAATGAAGATAATTCATCTATTGGATTATAAATATTAGCCAATGCAATATACTGGAAATAAAGAAGGAAATTATATATATTGGCTACCTATGTGATTATTGTGGAATTTTCACTAAAAGGAAATTTCACAAAGTGTGCATGATACAAGGTCAACATCAAAATTATTAAGGTTCCTATACACCAATAATAATCAATTAGAAAATGTAATAGAAACAAAATTCCTTTCCATAATAAAACAACGACAACAAAATCACCATGAAGCCAGGAATAGACCTAAGATAGAAAAACTTTTAGAGGAATAATACTAAAACAGACTTGAATAAGTAAAGATATATTCATGGATGCAAAGGCTTAATATTGCAAAGACGTCAATTCTCCCCTTAATTTTTAAATGTATACCCACAAGTATTATTTGAGTTTTATGAGGACCTTAAGAAGCCTTTTTTTTTTTTTTAAAGTAAACTCAGCCAGCAAGTCTGTATCAGCCAGATTTCATCAGAATGTCTTACCTTTACTTTCTGAGTCCCTATCTGACTTATTTGCTTCTAACTGGTTCCCAATCATAACTGCTCATTCACAATTATAATTCTGTAATCCATGCCATCTGGCTCTTTGGATTTTCAGTTCCCTAGTAACTGGCTTTGGCTGGTCCTGAACTCTGGTCTTACTTCCAAGCCTATATCATTAACCCCATAGGGAACCAATCCCTGAAGCACTGCTAGTCTGTAGTTGCCTAATCCTGTTCCACAAAACAGTACATGACCACTGCCACTGAATGACTCCTAACTCAGTTCAATTTCTCTGTTTTACATCCAAAAACTTGAGGAAAAAAATTTTCATGCACAAATGCTTCAGTTCTTACTAACATATGTCTCATAATGGGTGTGCCACCATCCCTGGTGTTCTACCCCTGGAAATGGTATTTTCAGGCCAAAATGATGACTCACTGAGGCACCATTTCTAGAAATCTAGTCATTTCTACCTAGGAGATTGGCCACTCTCAGTAGTGAATAAGTCATGAATAAATTACCAAAAGGGAAGCTAAAGCTTCGAATGAATTGAAGTCTTGTGAGATTTTGATGAGTCAAAGCCAGTTTTCTTTCCAGAAGAAAAATAACTTTGGGTAATTTTCAACATGTGAAATTGTGATTCCTTCAGAATGAAAAAGCAACAGTACAGACTGTTTTTAAAACTTTTTATTACAAGACACCTGGATAATGATTGCAATGTATTCTTTAAATAAATAGATGGTACATATGAAACTGTAAATTATCTGCCAAACACCTTCATTTAAAAAAGTAAACAGCTCTAATAATTTGTTTACTTAGAGCTTCACTCTGACTTATTTTTGGCACTACTGTATTATATGGGGAAAAAATCAAATATTGAGTAGCACCTTCTGTAAAAGAATTATTTAAAAAGAATCTGAAAATATTCTATGACCCTAAGCCCAAGGAAAACAATAAAATGAGATGCAGTTTTATGATTGAGTTACTAGAGAGTTAAAAAATTCATTTGTCCATGATAAAAAAAAAAAGAGATATTAGAAAGCAAGCAGATTTCATGGCTTTTTATGTGAGTAAAGAGGACAGCTGGATGATGCAGTGCTATTAGCTACACTGGTGGTTCATCCTCACATTGTCTTTGCCCATTTTTCTCCAGATCCAGACAATCTCCCTTCTTTCACTCCCAACCCGCCAGAACTTGCCTGTTGTTGGGTCCCATTACCTCAGCACTTTCCAATGTTTCAGATATCTAATAACAACAAATCAAGGAGATGTTGTTTTTGCAGTGCACAATGCTTCTATTTCTGTCACTATGTCAACTTCATGGGCAATCAAACACATCAAGATTATCTTTATAGCATCCTTCCTACCTTTTAGAGGTAATTGTTTTGTCTTCCATGTATTTCTGAATTCCTTATTTTCAGTTAGTTTAGTGTGAGCTTGTTCGTATCACCATCCACAGCCATGATCTGCTGAATAGGACTAACCCTCTGTCACCTTTGACCACCTAAGTTTTGTGTGTGGTAAAGATGACCCAGAACACAGTGGTTTGAACTCACTAGATCCTTGGAACACCGCTATTTATCTATTAGTATCTGTTAAGAATCGGAGGAACTATAGCAATAATGATGGTTAGGTTTTATGTGTCATCTTGACTGGGCCCAGGGTGGTCTCAATGGTCTTTGTCCATTTTTCTCCAAACTCAACTGGATATACACTCCAGGAGACAGTCTCTCTTCTTTCACTTCCAAGTTACCAGAACTTGCCAGTTTTGAGACCCATTCCCAGATATTTGGTTAAACATTATTTCTGGGTACCTCTGTCAGGGTGCTTCTTAGATGAGATGAGATTTGTTTTTCAAATAAAGTTTTAATTTCTAAACATAAAACTTTATTACATTTCTAGTTAGAGCCTTTTGTGTGATATATGTAGGACCAAGTACTTAATAGAGAAGTCCTAATTTTGCCCTTGGCCTGATATGGTTTCCACACTCACTCAGTAGATTCACACTTGTCCCCCTTCCCCGCTCCAGTTTGAGGCCCTTGGTATCACAAAGAAACTAGTAGTTAGCTGAAGAGGTGGGGCTCCAGTCTAAAATTCCCAGCACAGAGAACAAACTGAGAGAGGAAGTCTTCTTCTCAGGGCCTTCCCTGGGTTAGCAGAAGAAAAGAACACAGAAGTTTCCATGAGTGCCATACTAGGTTTCTGTATCTTTCAGACCTGGTAGGAAACCCCAAGGCATTTTCCCTACTCCACCCAAGTCTCTCTTCACCCTGGTTATTTCCTAGTCACAATCATGATCCTACAGACTACCCCCTCTCCTGACCTTCACCCCTCACTTTCTCCTCTAAGCAACTGGAACACACATTGCCCTCTCCATTGTGGGTGGACCTCATCCAATCTGTTAAAGGCTTGTATAGAATAAAAACCTTGAGTAAGAAAGAATTCTTTCTATCTTTGAGCTGGGAGATAGGTCTTCTCCAGCCTTCAGACTCAGATTAGAACTTAACTACCAGCTCTCCTGGTTTGTAGACCCTTGGATTTGCACTGGAACTGACATCATCAGCTCTCCTGGTCTCCAGCTTGCTCACTGAACATCTTGGACTTCTCAGCATTGTAATCCCATGATCCAATAATAAATCATATATATACAACAAATAATTACAGAATGCCTACCATGAGCCTGACAGTTTTCTAAGCAGTAGAAGATGGAATCAGGGCTTCCCTGGTGGCGCAGTGGTTGAGAGTCCGCCTGCCGATGCAGGGGACATGGGTTCGTGCCCCAGTCTGGGAAGATCCCGCATGCTGCAGAGCGGCTAGGCCCGTGAGCCATGGCCGCTGAGCCTGCGTGTCCAGAGCCTGTGCTCCGCAACGGGAGAGGCCACAACAGTGAGAGGCCCGCGTACCGCAAAAAAAAAAAAAAAAAAAAAGAGGGAATCGGTGGTCAAATATCTCTATCTGGGATAGAAGCCTGCCTCATACTCACATCATTGAACTGAGGAGGGTTCTGTCAGCCAGATTCCTTTGTAACCTCTAATGAAGGACTAGACATTCATTCATTTGGTCAACACCACATGTTAAGTATCTATTATTAGGTACTCTTCTAGGGGCTAGAGAAACGCCCCTAACTTCATGGAGTTTAAAATGTAATGGGGGATATAGGCAACAAACAAGACAGACAAAATGCATAGCTGCTGAGAAATAATTTTCCATGAGTCTCACATTTCCACACATCTTGTGGTCAGAGGTACTGACTGCCTTTGTTCTGGGCTATTTTCTCAAGGATGTTTAGATAAAGAAGAGACTTGGAAGAAACAGTCTCTTGTTCCAGAGCGAGGTCCACATTTCTTACAGCCTTGGATAAAGTGATAGTGATAGGCTTTAGGGATGACTGAGACAGAAAGTCACTACAAAGTTTTCATCGAAGGAGTGACATAATTTGATTTGCAGTTTAACAGAATCGCTCTGACATCTGGTTTGAAATAGTTCAAAGGGGACCAGGGCAGAAGGAGAGAGTCATGAGTTTGGAAGATGAGGCAGAGAAGGAGTATGTAGCTAGAAATGGAATGTTTCTCTGAGTTAGAAGGAGAGGTATAAGACTGATGTTCTTTCGGTAAAGGCATTTTTCCATTTCATATTGAAAACTCTGACTAGTGTGCTAATTTTCTCAGTAGCATTCTTCTTTAGTTCACCGAACTATAACTGTATAACCCTAATTAGTGCTAAGAATCTATTAGGCAATAAAAATTTCCTCTCTACTTACAGAGGAGCACATGTCCAATGCGAAAAATTAAGAAAAAATTAATTGTGATTATGCCAAGTTAGGATCAATTAACTGATAACTTGCCACAGACACTGAGAATTTTATTGTTTTCTGATGCATCATGAAGCAAATAAAACCCAGGCTGAGTTTTTTGTCCAGTAAGATACGTCAGTACCTAAGACTTTCTGTTCAGAGGAAAGCTTTATCTACCATTGCAGGAAGCAAAAGTCGTGGCTAGGAGGGAGATGGTCACAGGTATCCAAATCACTGTTTTCCAGGAATCTTTTCTTTCTAAGCCAGTCATCTCAATATCTCTGAGATAAAATCTTGCAATGAACTCTAGCTAGTTCACTGACATGATTAACCTCATATGCTCCAATAATATAATAAACCTCATATAAAGACCAAGGCAGGGGGCTTCCCTGGTGGCACAGTGGTTGAGAGTTCGCCTGCCGATGCAGGGGACACGGGTTTGTGCCCCGGTCCGGGAGGATCCCACATGCCGTGGAGTGGCTAGGCCCGTGAGCCATGGCCGCTGAGCCTGTGCGTCCAGAGCCTGTGCTCCACAACAGGAGAGGCCACATCAGTGAGAGGCCCGCGTTCCGCAAAAAAAAAAAAAAAAAAAGACTAAGGCAGGAAGGAAGGAGAATTGTCATGGCAAGGAAGCAATGTAAACCCTCGGTAAAAATCAGGAGAAAAGAGAAATTTATTTTTATAGAATTCATCATCATCCATCTCTTTTTAGTGACCTAGGGAGGTATATTTCCTGATGAGGTGGCATCATTCTGGCCCACACATCCAGAGAGCATTTGTGGTTGAAATTCCCCCAATGAAGACATTCTTTTCCCCAAAACTCAACAAT
Organism: Hyperoodon ampullatus; assembly: GCF_949752795.1. Classification (NCBI taxonomy): domain Eukaryota; kingdom Metazoa; phylum Chordata; class Mammalia; order Artiodactyla; family Ziphiidae; genus Hyperoodon; species Hyperoodon ampullatus. The sequence continues at coordinate 109,198,221 of NC_136917.1, forward strand.
GTCCTGAATTCTTGATAAACTACTCTTTGAACAAAAAGCCCCAGATAACACATGAGTGTTTTAACTATATTCATCTGTCATCCATCTATCCATTTATCATTGCAACAAATATTTATTTAGCACTCTGTGCTGGAGGGTACAGTGATTTACATGGAAAATACAGAGATGTCTAAGATATGATTCCTGAAGAGAAAATCTACATGCCAAGAAAGAGCACATTATGTGGTAAATTCACTGTTTATACGTGCTTTGATAAGGGTTCTTACAAAGAACCATGGGAAATGGAAGAAACAATAAACCCTGCTTTGATGGTGACAAAGGGCTATTGAATTGTGCATTTAAGGGTGAGTAGGATTTATTCAGGAAAACAGGCAAAGCCAGGAGCAAGATCATCACAATTTCCTCTATCAATTTCCTCTATCAATCCCGAGTATGTAATAGAGGTGGGAAAACTTTAATACGCTACTCAAGAGAGCTGATTCATGTATTGTTATTGAAATCTATGCCAGTGGATTGGTTAAATAGTATAATGAGTATAAGAAATAGTTCTTCATTTGTGAAATGAGTAATATTTAAGATACAGTTGGTTAGAAAGACTTTGCAGACCCTCATCCCTGGTGTGATTGGAAGAGTAAGAATCCAGCCCATCCGGCAGTGCAACTCTTCACTCCTGAGGGATTCTGTCCCGAATCAACTACAAACTTATTTAGAATACAATTGCCTATATGAAATGTGAATGCACACAGACCAATTTACAGGGATGGAAACCAGACAGTTGTTGGGGGAGGGGATTAATTGGAAAGGAGCATCGGGTTGTTTTCTGCGGGGGGGAATGAAAACATATCGAACTGTATCTTATTTGTAACAGTGGTTACATGGGTATATAAAATTATCAAAATGCAACAAACTAACATTTATGATTGTCTTTTAATTATATCTTAATAGTAATAAAAATAGAAAAAAAATACCATTGCATCCTCCTCAGGGTAAACTTTTCATGCATGGTACTAGTCAGAAGGTTTAAGGATAGATGTTTCCCCATGCTTTGAGAACAGTCTCTGATACTTTTTGTGACAGCTCACTAATAAATGCAGGTACATTTGGCAGACTTTGGTCTCAGATTTGCTTTCATTGTAACTAACCATCTGGCCATTAGTTCATAGAGAGGCTGGCAGAAAATCAGTAACTACCCCTACCTCTCTGATTTTTACCAAAAAACCCTGACATTTGCTAAACAGCTAAATTGGCTTAGGTAAATTTGCAGCCATGAATAACAGTGATTCTCTAGGTGGAAATTGGAAGTCAAGCTAAAAAGGGAGGGCAGTGCATAAGCAAAAGGAGGATTTTAAGGGAATCTATCTTTCTGCACCTCTCTAAGAGCTAGTCAGCCAATTTTGCAGATGTGCAGAGCTCTCTTTGGAACAAGTACCACGGGCCACATATCTTCTATCCCCACAAGGCCATATACTGTCTTACACTGAATATTTAAATACTTGCAATGAAGTAAGGGAGAAATAAACACAGAAAAGTTTATTTCAGTTATGTGTTTGTTAATTTGTCAAACCAGAAAGTTGTAAACCCAAAAGAAGACAAAAGAAAAAGGAAGAGAATCCATGAAAAGTATTGACGATAAGAAATGGACAAATATTGGGCCCCAAGAACCTTGAAAATTCTGTTCCTGTCATACTCCCTTATATCCTCCATACCCTCCTCTCTCCTCGCAATTCTTTCTCTTACCCCATAGAAACAATGAACCTGATTTTAAAACTACTGTTCTTAAGGAGGCCAATAAGAAAACTCATCATAAACAAGACTTAATCTCTGCTTGTCCTGGCGAATAAGTCAGGCTTAGTTTTGTTAAAACTCTTAAAATACCTTAAATGGTTTCCAAAGATAATATGATCTAGAACTGAAAAGCAATACCTGTATTATATTTTCAATTTTATACGTATATTTTGAAATTTGGTATTATGCACCTTATTTCTCCACAAATAACAATAAAATAGTTTAGACTTGATTGAGGTCATTTTGTAGTGACTCTGATATTTCTGAGGTTATATATTTCCATCTTCTTTTTTTGACTGAATAAATAGAAAAAACTGAACATACAGTTGAAACCTGAATGCTTCATCATGGATCAAAAGATGGCAACCCTAGACAACTAGTTTTCCCTAAAGAATAGGAACTTGGGAGGATAGTAACAAAATAAATTTTTGTCACATTCATTTTTAAAATGTCAATACACAGTGAGCTTTGATCATAAGGCCAAGGAGGTGGCAAGGGTGGGAGGATGGGTAATAATTCTGTTGACCTTTAACAGACCAGTTATGTTTGATGTGAATTTACATTTATATTTCCAGATGCATAACACTTGTGGCCCCTCAAAAATTAGCTTACTGCTAGAACATCTAAGTTTTTTTGAAAATGCATATGATACTGGAATGTCCATTGAGCACCAGTCACACAGCTTGCCTAATAAAAGCTTCAGTTTTGTGCAATCTGTTCTACTATACCGTGTGCCTCAGGGACTTTGCTTACATATTCTAGAATGTTATTTAACCTAAAGATAAACAAAACTCTTCAAAAGAGAGTACAGAGGCTGCATTCTGAGGCTCAGGTCTTACTTTGTTCTTGGGTACAACTCAACCCACAGAAAGGTTATTCACACCCACTCAAAGCTCCCAGCTGCACACCCACTATCAGGTACGTGTTGCTCAAAATGGCCTCTTTGTAAAACAGCAGGGCCTGGAAAGGAGGAACAGTATGTTCAGTCATTCTGCAACCACTGGGTAAAATGTTGATCTTTAGCCCATGTTGAAGAATGTCAGTACCTGTTCTATATAGAAAGCCAGAGCAAATGAAATGCTATTGAGACAAAGTCATGGTTTAGAGCTTGGAATTCTTGATTTAAATTTTTGAGATTTTCTTGTAATAAAAATTATTAACTTGGTATTCCAACCTATGTTTGCATAAACATTCTGTTGTCAGTTTAGAATGTGTTTTCCATGGCTAACTGGCTTAATAAGCCTGCACAAACTGTATCAAAATGTTAACACAGAGTTGAACTAAAACAAAAAAATAAATCTATATGTTATATTAGGCAACAATTTTACATGTAAAATTGTACTTTTTAAGTATTTTTGCTGTAAAACGTGATCTAAGTGAAGCCCACTGTAGAATAAAATGACTGGATCATACTTATTGAACTCCAGATTAGGAATGCCAGACTACATGAGCTGATGAGCATGCAGAAAGACGATGGGATAGAATATTTTAAATCAAGGTTTCTCAGCCAGAGTATTACCACTGAATATTACTATTACAATAACACTTGTGCCTGGATAATTCTTGGTTGTAGGGGACTGTCCTGTGCATTGCAATACATTCACCAGCATCTCTTGCCTCTACCCACAAGATGCCATTAGCACCAACCCTTCGTAACAATCAAAATGCTTCTAGACATTGTCCCCTGAAGGGGGCAGGGGAGGGAGGTCAAAATCACCCTGTTGAGAGCGCTGTTTTAAATCAAGACAGTTCTACAAAATCCTGAGCGTGTGGTTACTAGTTATTTAAAACTAAAAAAAAAAAAAAAAAAGCTCAAGTATCAACACAAAACAATGCCACAACCATACACAAATCTTTGGCTTGAAGATACTAGCCACTGTCAATAGGCAATCTATTGCCTAAATTTTCTCCAGTATATTGATATATGATTTTTAAAAAATGGAGTCATGGGCTTCCCTGGTGGCACAGTGGTTGAGAGTCCACCTGCCGATGCAGGGGACACGGGTTCGTGCCCCGGTCCAGGAAGATCCCACATGCCGCGGAGTGGCTAGGCCCATGAGCCATGGCCACTGAGCCTGCGCATCCAGAGCCTGTGCTCCACAACAGGAGAGGCCACAACAGTGAGAGGCCCGCGTACCTCAAAAAAAAAAAAAAAATGGAGCCATATTTATCTAGATGGATTTTTATTTTTACATAGGTTTCCCTATTGCTCTTTATTCTCTGTATGAATAAGTCTGAGTGTTTAGAAAAGAGACATTTTTCTCAATTTTCCACTTAACCTTATAGGGAAAATGAAATCTGATTAAATATTGAGTCTCACTCAATTCTCTGAAACCATCCGTAACACTGGACTTGGAAAATGCAACTTACATTGTTCCAGATACAAAAGTAACTTTCTAAAATTTTGCTTTCTAGAACAAAAGACAATTAATCAATACTATATTGCATGCAAACTATTCTCCTATATATTTTAGTTCAATTTCCAGCCTCACAATTTGCTTTTTTGTTGTTGTTGTCATTTAGTTTCTAGGTTTCTAACTGATGCCTTTTAAGACCCTGAAGTTCCCTCTAAACCCTCCCTTCCTTTGCACATCCAGAACCAGTGCAATTTAAAGAAAAGTAACACTTAAGTAGTGGAGGCAAAGAATAAAAGAAATTTACAAAGAGGAATATAAATCAAGGAGAATATTACAATACTTGCTTCTTTCCCTGGATGGGAAAAGTGTTGTGGACAGCTGGACTTTGTCCCAGCACAGACTTTGTGAGATGAGAAGAAAGTCCCCACCCCACCCTCACGTGGCACCCACCTGAGCCTTGCAAAAGTCCCAAGTCCTGAGAGAGAGGCAGGTGAGCTGTGGGATGGATGCATTTTCTCTGTGAGAAGTTCCCTCATAAGAATGCTTTCATAGATGTTTCTTGTGATTTTCTCATATGGGGGAATTCAGATGCTGCCCAAACATTAATGAAATATTTATCTTACTGAGCCTGTCTCTTCGTTTCACAGAGAGAGAAAAGGCTTGAATTGCTTAGTTTACACTGTCATGGTTGACCTGCAGGAAAAGACTGACTCACTTCCTGTATGTTCTCAGGAGACGGAAGGCCTGAGGCCACAGAGTACACACACGTCACCTGTACTCATGAACTTCTCAACCTACTGACTTTCATAGCCAAAGCAAAGGTTGTTTCATTTCTGCACCCAAACAAGGAGGACTTCGGCAGTTGTGTACATTCACTTAGTGTTGTCTGTCACAGTACTTGCTAGTAGAAGGTGTTGTCATGCTTCATGAAAATAAATCCTATCATGTGTGATATATGAAAATTCAGTGGAAATACTAAAAGTGCTGGTAAAAAGAGAGATATTTTTTATTAAAAGTAAAAGATCATAAAATAATTGAGAGTTATGAAAAATGGTGATGGTTGGGTAGGGGATGAAATCTTTGAAATCAGGAATAATTCTGAAAGCCAAAGAGGGTTCACGTGCAGAATGAGAAAAGTATGGTGTCCACACAATCTTCAAAAAGGAGTAAGAGACAAAAGTGATTATTGGAATCAAAAAATGTTTGAGCCTCAGTATCAGGTGTCTGTGAGCTCCGTGTTAACTCAGGAAAGGTCCAGGTGTTTGCATAGTTTTATATGGACCTTGCAATGAATAGACTTAAACGTGGCCTTTTGAAACATAATCTGTTCTTCGAACTCTTTTATATTTGATTTGCTATAAACATCTGCAACTCCCTCTCATGTCTTTGACCTGGTAGTTTGAATACAATTTTATACTTGGTGAAGAAAAAGAAGAAAGATATTGTTTTTTGTTCATTTTGCTTTGGTGGTCCAAGTGCATTCAGAGTCAAAGAACATATGACTAGTAGTAATCAGTTTATTAGCCTACTCACTAGATTTCCAGATTCTGTTAATAGTATGACTACTCTACTAGCCAAGTAAGCTCAGAACTGCCAAGTCATTCGTGTCTTAAAAAAAAAAAAGAACTACTAATGTGAGTACTTTTCAAAAGTTTATTTACCCTGTTGTGTTGGCTTAACTGTTCTGGCCTCGGTTTCTGTGTACAGATATTAAGGACAAAGTTTACGTTCAGATTAGCGTGTTCTCACACATACTTCATCTCTGGGTTCAGTATTCTGTGGTTTCTAATTTGGAAACGTTAGCTACAAACAAATTGAATACATAAATTCAAATTGAATTGAATTTGTAAAATTCTTTCTTTGCAGCTAAATAAATCTCTTCCTTCCCTTTCACTTTAATAACTGTACTTAATCAGTTGCCAAATTACGTAGATTTTTACCTCTGGAACATCTTTACAATCTTCCCCAACTTATACTTCAACTATTTCTTCCGAGAATTATTTTGCTTTTGCCGTAACTGGGCTTCCACGCCTCTCATCACTGCCCAGTTCTTTCCTAAATTCAAGTGTCAGTTTATATTCACACACACAGCCCTGATCACACACTAAATTCCTACTAAAATATGTGAAGGCTTCCAATTGTCTAATGATGTTAAATATAAACTCTCCTGCTCATTTCATGGCTGCTAACAATATAACTGCCACTTCATCCTTCCTATCACTCTAGCTTTATCCCTCAGCTCTTTCTGCAGTTTTTCTGTTCACTAGATAAACGCAATATCTCAGTACATGTTATTCTCCTGCTAGGAATTTCCTGCATCCCTATTTCCACCTATCAAAACATTACCCATACTTCCAAATCCATCACAAATGCCTTGTCTGCTTTCCCAGTTTCTCTCAAGTGGAGGTGACTGCTTCCTGATTTTGAGATGATCAGTCCCTATAGAACTTTCTTTGTACACTTTTATGGCTTTAACCTCACACATATCAGCTTGTACTCTATAGTATGTGCCTCCTGACTAATGCCATCTACTAGACCATCAGCTCCTGAAGTGTAGCAATTAAAATGTATTCATGTTTGTGTCTTCTACAGTGCCTGGTACTTAAGCACTTAGTGAATATTTGTACAATTAAAAATAAAAAGAATGAAAAGTAGGGTCAGCCCTCTTGCGAGAACACCAAAATCACAACTAGCTGCTGGACGATTATCAACAGGAAGACATTGGAACTCACCAAAAAAGATACTCCACATCCAAAGACAAAGGAGAAGACACAATGAGACAGTAGGAGGGGTGCAATCACAATAAAATCAAATCACATAACAGCTGTGTGGGTGACTCACAAACTGGAGAACACTTATACCACAGAAGTCCACCCACTGGAGTGAAGGTTCTGAGCTCCACATCAGGCTTCCCAAACTGGGGGTCCAGCAACAGGAGGAGGAAATCCTACAGAATCAGACTTTGAAGCCTAGTGGGAATTGATTGCAGGACTTCGACAGGACTGGGGGAAACAGAGACTCCACTCTTGGAGGACACACAAAAAGTAGTTTGAGTATCGGGACCCAGGGGAAGGAGCAGTGACCCCGGGGGAAACTGAACCAGACCTACCTGCTACTGTGGGAGGGTCTCCTGCAGAGGCAGGGGGTGGCTCTGTTTCACCATGGGGACAAGGACACTGGCAGCAGAAGTTCTGGGAAGTACACCTTGGCATGAGCCCTCCCAGAGTCTACCATTAGCCCCACCAAAGAGCCGAGGTAGGCTCCAGTGTTGGGTTGCCTCAGGCAAAACAACCAAGAGGGAGGGAACCCAGCCCCACCCATCAACAGTCAAGTGGATTAAAGTTTTACTGAGCTCTGCCCGCCAGAGCAAAAGTCAGCTCTACCCACCACCAGTGCCTCCCATCAAGCCTCTTAGATAGCCTCACTGACCAGAGGGCAGACAGCAGAAGCAAGAAGAATTACAATCCTGCAGCCTGTGGAAAAAAAACCACATTCACAGAAAGACTGGCATGATGAAAAGGCAGAGGGCTATGTACTAGATGAAGGAAAAAGATAAAACCAAGGAAAAACAACTAAATGAAGTGCAGATAGGCAACCTTCCAGAAAAAGAATTAAAAATAATGATAGGGAAGATGATCCAGGACCTCGGAAAAAGAATGGAGGCAAAGATCGAGAAGATGCAAGAAATGTTTAACAAAGACCTAGAAGAATTAAAGAACAAACAAACAGAGATGAACAATACAATAACTGAAATGAAAACTACACTAGAAAAAATCAATAGCAGAATAACTGAGGCAGAAGAACAGATAAGTGACCTGAAAGACAGAATGGTGGAATTCACTGCTGTGGAACAGAATGAAGAAAAAAGAATGAAAAGAAATGAAGACAGCCTAGGAGACCTCTGGGACAACATTAAACGCAACAACATTCACATTATAGGGGTCCCAGAAGGAGAAGAGAGAGAGAAAGGACACGAGAAAATATTTGAAGAGTTTATAGTCGAAAACTTCCCTAACATGGGAAAGGAAATAGCCACCCAAGTCCAGGAAGCAAGCGCAGCAAGTCCCATACAGGATAAACCCAAAGAGAAACACTCCAAGACACATATTAATCAAATTGACAAAAATTAAAGAAAAAAAAAATTATTGAAATCAGCAAGGGAAAAATGACAAATAATATACAAGGGAACTCCCATAAGATAAACAGCTGATTTTTCAGCAGAAACTCTACAAGCCAGAAGGGAGTGGCATGATATACTGAAAGCGATGAAAGGGAAAATCCTACAGCCAAGATTACTCTACCCAGCAAGGATCTCACTCAGATTCCATGGAGAAATCAAAAGCTTTACAGACAAGCAAACGCTAAGAGAATTCAGCACCACCAAACCAGCTCTACAACAAATGCTAAAGGAACTTCTCTAAGTGGGAAACACAAGAGAAGAAAAGGACCTACAAAAACAAACCCAAAACAATTAAGAAAATGGTCATAGGAACATACATATCGATAATTACCTTAAATGTGAATGGATTAAATGCTCCAGGCAAAAGACACAGGCTTCCTGAATGGATACAAAAACAAGACCTATATATATGCTGTCTACAAGAGACCCCTTCAGACATAAAGAAACGTACAGACTGAAAGTGAGGGAATGGAAAAAGATATTCCATGCAAATGGAAATCAAAAGAAAGCTGGAGTAGCTATACTCATATCAGATAAAATAGATTTTAAAATAAAGAATGTTACAAGAGACAAGGAAGGACACTACATAATGATCAAGGGATCAATCCAAGAAGATATAACAATTATAAATATATATGCACCCAACATAGGAGCACCTCAATACATAAGGTAACAACTAACAGCTATAAAAGAGGAAATCAACAGTAATACAGTAATAGTGGGGGACTTTAACACCTCACTTACACCAATGGACAGAGCATCCAGACAGAAAATTAATAAGGAAACACAAGCTTTAAATGACACAATAGACCAGATAGATTTAATTGATATTTATAGGACAATCCATCCAAAAACAGCAGATTACACTTTCTTCTCAAGTGCACATGGAACATTCTCCAGGATAGATCACATCTTGGGTCACAAATCAAGCCTCAGTAAATTTAAGAAAATTGAAATCATATCAAGCATCTTTTCTGACCACAACGCTCTGAGATTAGAAATGAATTACAGGGAAAAGAACGTAAAAAACACAAACACATGGAGGCTAAACAATACGTTACTAAATAACCAAGACATCACTGAAGAAATCAAAGAGGAAATCAAAAAATACCTAGAGAAAAATGACAATGAAAACATGATCCAAAATCTATGGGATGCAGCAAAAGCAGTTCTAAGAGGGAAGTTTATAGCTATATAAGCGTACCTCAAGAAACAAGAAAATTTCAAACAAACAGTCTAACTTTACACCTAAAGGAACTAGAGAAAGAAGAACAAATGAAACCCAAAGTTAGCAGAAGGAAAGAAATCATAAAGATCAGAGCAGAAATAAATGAAATAGAAACAAAGAAAACAATAGCAAAGATCAATAAACTAAAAGCTGCTTCTTTGAGAAGATAAACAAAATTGATAAACCTTTACCCAGACTCATCAAGAAAAAGAGGGAGAGGACTCAAATCAATAAAATTAGAAATGAAAAAGGAGAAGTTACGACACCCCAGAAATACAAAGCATCCTAAGAGACTACTACAAGCAACTCTGTGCCAATAAAATGGACAACCTGGAAGAAATGGACACATTCTTAGAAAGGTATAACCTTCCAAGACTGAACCAGGAAGAAACAGAAAATATGAACAGACCAATTACAAGTAATGAAATTGAAACTATGATTAAAAATCTTCCAACAAACAAAAGTCCAGGACCAGATGGCTTCACAGGTGAATTCTATCAAACATTTAGAGAAGAGCTAACACCCATCTTCCTCAAAGTCTGCCAAAAAATTGGAGAGGGAGGAAAACTCCCAAACTCATTCTATGAGGCCACCATCACCCTGACACCAAAACGAGACAAAGATACTACAAAAAAGAAAATTACAGACCAATATAACTGATGAATATAGATGCAAAAATCCTCAACAAAAAACTAGCAAACAGAATCCAACAACACATTAAAAGGATCATACACCACGATCCAGTGGGATTTATCCCAGGGATGCAAGGATTCTTCAATATATGCATATCAATCAATGTGATACACTATATTAACAAATTGAAGAAGAAAAACCATATGATCATCTCAATAGATGCAGAAAAAGCTTTTGACAAAATTCAACACCCATTTATGATAAAAACTCTCCAAAAAGTGGGCATAGAGGGAACCTACCTCAACATAATAAAGGCCATATACAACAAACCCACAGCAAACATCATTCTCAATGGTGAAAAAGTGAAAGCATTTCCTCTAAGATCAGGAACGAGACAAGAATGTCCAGTCTCACCACTATTATTCAACATAGTTTTGGATGTCCTAGCCACGGCAATCAGAGAAGAAAAAGAAATAAAAGGAATACAAATTGGAAAAGAAGTAAAACTGTCACTGTTTGCAGGTGACATGATACATAGAGAATCCTAAGGATGCCACCAGAAAACTACTAGAGCTAATCAATGACTTTGGTAAAGTTGCAGGATACAAAATTAATGCACAGAAATCTCTTGCATTCTTATACACTAATGATGAAAAATCTGAAAGAGAAATTAAGGAAACACTCCCATTTACCACTGCAACAAAAAGAATTAAATATCTAGGAATAAACCTATATAGGGAGACAAAAGACCTTTATGTAGAAAACTATAAGACACTGATGAAAGAAGTTAAAGATGATACCAACAGATAGAGAGATATACCATGTTCTTGGATTTGAAGAATCAATATTGTGAAAATGTCTATACTACCCAAAGCAATCTACAGATTCAATGTAATCCCTATCAAACTACCAATGGCATTTTTTACGGAACTAGAACAAATCATCATAAAATTTGTATGGAGACACAAAAGACCCCGAATATCCAAAGCAGTCTTGAGGGAAAAAAATGGAGCTGGAGGAATCAGACTCCCTGCCTTCAGACTATACTACATAGCTACAGTAATCAAGACAATATGGTACTGGCACAAGAACAGAAACATAGATAAATGGAACAGGATAGAAAGCCCAGAGATAAACCCAGGCACCTATGGTCAACCAATCTATGACAAAGGAGGCAAGGATACACAACGGAGAAAAGACAGTCCCTTCAGTAAGTGGTGCTGGGAAAACTGGACAGCTACATGTAAAAGAATGAAATTAGAACACTCCCTAACACCATACACAAAAATAAACTCAAAATGGATTCGAGACCTAAATGTATGACCAGACACTGCAAAACTCTTAGAGGAAAACATAGGAAGAACACTCTTTGACATAAATCACAGCAAGATCTTTTTTGATCCACCTCCTAGAGTAATGGAAATAAAAACCAAAATAAACAAATGGGACCTAATGAAACTTAAAAGCTTTTGCACAGCAAAGGAAACCATAAACAAAATGAAAAGACAACCCTCAGAATGGGAGAAAATATTTGCAAACAAATCAACGGACATAGGATTCATCTCTAAAATATATAAACAGCTCCTGCAGCTCATTATTAAAGAAACAAACAACCCAATCACAAAATGGGCAGAAGACCTAAATAGACATTTCTCCAAAGAAGACATACAGATGGCCAAGAAGCACATGAAAAGTTGCTCAACTTCACTAATTATTAGAGAAATGCAAATCAAAACTACAATGATATATCACCTCGCACCAGTTAGAATGGGCATCATGAGAAAATCTACAAACAACAAATGCTGGAGAGGGTGTGGAGAAAAGGGAACCCTCTTGCACTGTTGGTGGGAATGTAAATTGATACAGCCACTATGAAGAACAGTACGGAGTTTCTTTAAAAAAACTAAGAATAGAATCACCATATGATCCAGCAATCCCACTACTGGGCATATACCCAGAGAAAACCATAATTCAAAAAGACACATGCACCCCAATGTTCATTGCAGCGCTATTTACCATAGCCCGGTCATGGAAGCAACCTAAATGCCCAGCGACAGACGAATGGATAAAGAAGTTGTAGTACATATATACAATGGAATATCACTCAGCCATAAAAAGGAACGAAATTGAGTCATCTGTTGAAACGTGGATGGATCTAGAGACTGTCATACAGAGTGAAGTAAGTCAGAAAGAGAAAAACAACTATCGTTTATGAATGCATATATGTGGAACCTAGAAAAATGGTACAGATGAACTGGTTTGCAGGGCAGAAGTTGAGACACAGATGTAGAGAACAAACATATGGACACCAAGGGGGGAACACCGTGGTGGGGTGGGTATGTTGGTGTGTTGAATTGGGAGATTGGGATTGACATGTATACACTGATGTGTATAAAACTGATGACTAGGGCTTCCCTGGTGGCACAGTGGTTGAGAGTCCACCTGATGATGCAGGGGACACGGGTTCATGCCCCAGTCTGGGAAGATCCCACATGCCGCGGAGCGGTTGGACCTGTGAGCCATGGCCATTGAGCCTGCGCATCTGGAGCCTGTGCTCTGCAACGGGAGAGGCCACAACAGTGAGAGGCCCACGTACTGCAAATAAATAAATAAATAAATAAAACTGATGACTAATAAGAACCTGCAGTATAAAAAAACAAAGAAACAAAAAAAAAGCAACTAATATTAAACTTTCTTTACGTTATTTGTATGGAAATACGTTAATATAAATGTTTCAGACATTACATGAAATTTCTAAAAATCTTGTATGTTCTGGTATAATGTTATAAGTCATAATTCTAGTGTTTACTTTAAAATGTATATCTTGGAAATAACTAAATTTCCTTGTCAATTGCATTATTATGAACTTTCATCAAATCTTTAACCATGGTCATTTTTAAGTCTTTTGTCATTTACAGACAGTTCTGGGTGTACTCTGATCAGTTTTTGCAAAAATGTTCCTATAAAAGGGTTTCATCTTCAAGGAATTCATGGAAAAGACTCTGACAAGTACAGGTTTCTGGTAACTGACTATACTGCTGAACTGAATGAATAAGCATTTTCAGAACTCTAATGGAAAACTGATGAATTCATAAAAGTGCTAACAAAAGATCAAGATGAAAAAGAAATTAATTACATGGGACTGAGTGAACTGATGAGGATGATTATAATTTTTGTGACTTTCTGTTTGAATAAAAAAAAAAATCCCACAAGGACTCAGAGGCAAAAAATATACAAATCAATTTTCACTGCAAAGTAAAGGAGCTGTTACAGTGGAGGATTACTGGACTGAATGTCAATATTATGACATAGTATGAGTGTGTTTCATGTTTGGTAATTGCAATCATTGTTGCTTTTGTTGTGGTCATCCATTTACAATGCTTGGTGTCAGTTTATTTATCTCTTGGGAAAAAAAATACAATGTGTGTGTGTGAAAAAAAAAGAAAAGTAGGGGCAGGAACTTGAAGAAACATGCAAGTATTCATTCATTCACTCAATAAATATATTTTGAGTATATATATCACTTGCCAGAAACTCTCCTATGATACATTCCATTCAGCACTAGGGCTTTTCCCAGATGGAAGAAATTAATATTATGTGTTTGCCAATAACAGACAAAAATAAGCCAACTTTACTTTTAGAATAATCTACAACATTGTTTTCACCAATAAATCTGGTAGATATAATGTCTCATAATGTTAAAATACGCAAATGAAATTAAATCTCCCTATGTGTCAATTTACGTATTATTTCTGCATAAAAACTATGGTATGTGGATGCAAGTTTTCACTTTCTAGGATATACTTAATGCAAAATAAACATATAGCTCACAGCTGACAGCTGACAGTTTTGTATGATTAGTGTTGGAAAAACTCCGTAAAATTAGATTTGTTAGCTCTGTAACTCTAGGTTATGGTAAATTTACACCAAAGTAACTGTAGGCATACAGACAGGAATAGATCTTCTTTGCAAAAATCATTTTACTGCACTCACTACTTTTTACTGGCATATGTGTAAAATACTTGAAATTAAGTTATCAAGCACCAAAAATTGGTATAGTTGTGCATATGTGCCCAAACATACATCTGACTACATGCAATTGTTTTAAGCCAAGTTTGTTGAGGATTGACTGCTGCATGAAATACAGACTGGTTGTGAGTTCTAGGCCTAACTGCTCCTACCTAGGCTTTATTTACTAGCAGTAAAACCTTAGTCAAATCAATTAACTTTCACAGATTTAATTTAATGAGGTGAAAAATCACAAAATCAAAATTAGTTTTGAGGGACTTCTGCCGTCTTGGAAGAGAGACTTTCAGAAGAGGGATTAGATTTACTCTCCTGACTAAAACAATCCTCAAAATCAGACAATGTATTTGAAGCAATGAATTTAAGGACCCTGGACATCAGGCAAAGAAAAATAGTGATCCCTGTGGATGGGAAATAAATGAAGTGATACTTATAACTGCCCAGCTTATTGCCTCAAGACAGTTTCCAGATGGTGTTTCGGGGACGGGGAATCCAGGTGGAGCTTGGTGGACTCCCTGAGGTGAAGAGATAAGGCTGAGAGTCTAAAGAGACCAAGAAGATGTAGTTTCAAGACAGAGTACTGGAGAGAAGTGAGCTACACAGAAAAAGAACACTGGAGATCTGCAGAAGGTCGCTATTGAATATTCATTACAGTTTAGATCAGTGTGTGCATGTGAAGAAACTGCCCACAGACAGAGACAGAACCACCTGTAAGGATAAGAGAGAACAGTTCCTGAAACTCAGACATGACAGGGAATAGCACCTGTTCCCACCAGCCAGACTAGATACCAATGAAACAATAACTGTTTTCTTTTTAATTTTTATTTATTCATTTATTTTTGGCTGCATTGGGTCTTCGTTGCTGCACGTGGGCTTTCTGTAGTTGTGGCAAGCAGAGGCTACTCTTCGTTGCAGTGCACAGGCTTCTCACTGAGGTGGCTTCTCTTGTTGCGGAGCACGGGTTCTAGGCACGCGGGCTCAGTAGTTGTGGTACATGGGCTCAGTAGTTGTGGCTTGCGGGCTCTAGAGCACTGGCTCAGTAGTTGTGGTTCAGGGGCTTAATTGCTCCACGGCATGTGGGATCTTCCCGGACCAGGGCTCGAACCCGTGTCCCCTGCATCGGCAGGCGGATTCTTAACCACTGCACCACCAGGGAAGTCCCAATAACTGGTTCTTTGAGAGGATCAATAAAAGCAATAAACCTCTAGTCAGACTGATCCCGAAAAAAAGAGGACAAAATTATCAATATCAGAAATTAGAGAGATAACGTCACCAAAGATTCTACATATATTTTAAAAATGACAGGATTATGAACAACTTCATGCAAATAAATATGACAACTTTGATGAAATGAGCAAATTTCTTTTTTTTTTTACACCTTTATTGGAGTATAATTGCTTTACTGAACAAATTTCTTGAGAGATAAAAGCTACCTAGTTTCACTCAAGAAGAAAAGAAAGAAATAACAGGAATAACCCAATATCTAGTCATGAAATTGAATCTGTAGGTAAAAACCTTCATACACAGAAAACTCCAAGCCCAGATGTCTCCCTGGTGAATTCTACCAAACATTTAGGGAAGAATTCATCCCAATTTCGCTTTAACTCTGAGAAAATTGAAGAGAATGGACTACTCCCTAAATCTTTCTATGAGGCTAGCATTACTCTTTAATCAAACCCAAAGGCATTACAAAAACTAAAACAAAAACAAACAAGCAAAATAGAGCTGACTATCCCTCATGAATAGAGATGCAAACATTTAAACAAAATCTTAGGAAATCAAATCCAGCAATACATTAAACAATGAAAATACATCATGACAAAATAGAGTTTATCCTATGAAAACAAGGTTGATTAAACAGTCAAAAGTCAATTAAGGTAATTCACCCTAGTTGTTCATATACATGTCAAAATCATGTGACATCCAAATTAATTCAGAAACAGTATTTGATAAAATCAAAGTCATTTCTGATAAAAACTCTTAGCAAAATAGGGATATAAGGGAATTCCCTCAACCTGAAAAAGGATATCTATGAAATAACTACAGCTAAATTATACTTAATGGTGAAAGACTAAATATTTTCCTCCTAAGAACAGGACCAAGACAAGGATGTTCAGCCTCACCACTTCTGTTCAACATTATACTAGATATTCTAACCCTCCAGGTTCATCCATGTTGTTCCAAATGGCAAGATTTCCTTCTTTTTTAAGGTTGAATAATATTCCATTATGTATACATACCACATTTTCTTTATAGAGGGTAAGCCCCTTTGGACACTGGTCTTAGCAATGATTTTTTAAAAATTGACACCAAAAGCAAAGGCAACAAAAGCAAAAATAAACAAGTGGGACTAAATCAAACTAAAAAGCTTTTGCACATCAAAGGAAACCATCATCAAAATGAAAAGGCAACCTAATAATTAATATGAGAAGACATTTGCAAACCACAAAACTGATAAAGGGCCAATATGTAAAATATACAAGGAACTCATACAACTCAATAGCAAAAACCACAAATAACTGAATTGAGAAATAGGCAAAGGACCTGAATAGCCAGTTTTCCAAGAAGACTTACAAAAGGCCAACAGTACATGAAAAGGTACTCAATATCACTAATCATAACGGAAATGCAAATCAAAAGCACAGTGAAAGGCTGCCCCATACCGGCTAGAATTGTTATCAAAAAGACAAGAGACAACAAATACTGGCAAGAATGTCCAGGAAAAGGAACCCTTTTGGTAGAAATATAAACTGATACAGCCACTATAGAAAACAGTATGGAGGTTGTTCAAGAAATTTAAAAAAAAAAAAAAAAAAAAAGAACTACCATGTGATCCAGCAATCCCAGCTCTGAGTATCTGCCCAAAGGAAACAAAATCATTATCTTGAAGAGGTATCTGCACTCTCATGTTCATTGCAGCATTATTCACAATTGCCAAGGTATGGACCATCGATTTTTAACAAAGTTGCAAAGGTAGAGAAAGGATAGTCTTTTCAACAAATAGTGGCAGAAACAATGGAAATCCATATGCAATAACATGAACTTTGATGCCTAACTCACTATAATAAAAATTAACTCAAGACAGATCACAGAACTAAATGTTAAACCTAAAACTATAGAACTTTTAGAAGAGAATTTAAGAGAAAATCTAAATGACCTTGGGTTAGGAACCAACTCTTTAGACACTAGAAGTATATCCATAAAAGAAAACATTGATAAAGTAGACTTTATTAAAATTAAAAACTGCTCTCTAAATGACATTCTTAAGAGTATGAAAAGACAAGCCACAGATGGGGAAAATATTTGCAAGGCATATTTCTGATAAGAGACTTGTATTGAAAAGATATAAAGAACTCGCAAACTGCAATTGTAAAAATCCAAATAACAAAAAAAATGGAAAAAATATTTTGAACACTTCTCCAAAGAAAATATATAGGTACCAAATAAGCATATGGAAAGATGTTAAACATTGTGAGCTATTAGAGAAATGCAAATTAAAACCACAATGAGATGTATACCTCTTGGGATGGCTATGCCTAAAAAGACTGGTCATACCAAATGTTGACAAGGATGTAGAAAAACTGGCACTCACAGACACTGCTAGTGGAATGCATAATGGTCAACCACTTTGGAAAACAGTTTGGCAGGTTCTTAAAAAGTCAAATATAAACTTATAATATGATCTAGCCATTCCATTCCTAGGTATTTACCTAAGATAAATAAAAACATACGCCTATACAAAGACATGTACATGAATGTTCAAAGAAGCTTTATTTGCTATAGCCCCAAACTGGGAAAAACCCAAATGTTCATCTCAAAATAATTATAGTGAGCAAAAGAAGCCCAACAAGGAGTACATACTGTATGATTCCATTTATATAAAGCTCAGAAAAAGCAAACTAACTTATATTACAGAAAGAAGGTCAGTGGCATCTAGGGATGGAAGGGCCAGTGAGGAGGAATGGGGGGGGAGGGTGAGATTACAAGGGACGCAGGAAAACTTGTACTGGAATAGATTTATCTTGATTGTGTGATGGTTTTACTAGTATAAACATATATTACAACTTTTCAACTGTACTTTTTAAGTCTGTGCAATGTAGCACATGTCCATTTTACTTCAATAAAGTTATTAAAATTTTTTCTTTAAAAACCCATTCACTTGCCCCTAAACTACAATAAACACACATATATTACACACAGACATTCTTATAAAGAGCATACTGTGAGACCCACTAAAGGAGACTAAAAAAAGACAAAAGGAAAATATGCACACACTCAAACCATTCTGCTTCTAATCCCAGTGATGAAGAGTAGGATGAAAAATTCTAAGGCACCCTTCTTATATGCAGTGCCTACTGCATTCCATTACCCCATAAACCCGATCGTTGGAATGCACATTACTAGCTGTGTTTGTCATTGTGCAAGATAATGGAATATCAAATTTTGTTATGTTTCTCAGCAAAAATTTAAATTGTTTCTATGATGAGGTTCCACTATAATTTCTACCTATTCCATTGCTTTTTGGATGTTTGAATATGAAAATCAGTTTCTACCTTAAAGGTCTGCACAGTATCATGGGAAATTCAGCATGTCAACATGTATAATACAATGTTGCTATGGCTATACAGAGGCAATTGATTTTGCGCAGGGACAGAGGGCTGGGCAAAGCTTTATTGAGGATGTGAAATTCG
Source organism: Hyperoodon ampullatus (assembly GCF_949752795.1). Classification (NCBI taxonomy): domain Eukaryota; kingdom Metazoa; phylum Chordata; class Mammalia; order Artiodactyla; family Ziphiidae; genus Hyperoodon; species Hyperoodon ampullatus. The sequence continues at coordinate 109,217,121 of NC_136917.1, forward strand.
AACGGTGACTTGAATTATATGCTGACATTTTCCTAGAAAGGAGGAAAGAGATTACTTCAGAAAGAAGGGCCTTCCTTTGATTAGAAGCACCTTCAAAAATAATGCAGTAGGGGCTCCAGAAATTCCTCCTTTCTAGCTCCTAAAACTTTTAAACCGCCATCTCCAAGCTGTTGATTGACTACCAGTTGCTGGGCTTTTATATAGTTATCTCACTCTGTCTTGACATTAGCTTTGCAGAGTGGATATTATTATCCCTATCTTACAGATAAGGAAATGTATAAATCACTTTAGGCTAAGGTGCTGTGTGGTCTTATTGGTTTACAGCAATAAGAGTTTGTTTTCTGCTCACATCATAGGCCTCCATTGTGGATCCACTGTGTCTGTGCTCTGTGTCATCTGTTCTTCTGGACCAAAGCTGAAGGAACAGCCCCTATCTGGGACATACTCATCTTGTGACAGGAGAAAAGACCAATAGTGGAACCACAACATGGCTCCTAAGACTGCTGTTCACATTCTATTGGCTAAAGCAAGATACATGGACAAGGGGGACATAGCGGCTGGAAATCTAATCCTCTCTTAGGGAGATTGTACCATGAGCCACGTACCGTGGGAAGGGATGTTTCATTCTCTCACTGCAAGAGGTAGCAACTATTTGGACTTTCAGAGAAGGAAGGTTCAGGAAAGTTTGTGTAACTTGCAGGCCATGTAGCTGAGTAGCAGAGCCAGGATTCAAAACTGTTTGTTTACTGTCAAAACCTCAGCTCTTAGGCTTCCCTGGTGGCGCAGTGGTTGAGAGTCCGCCTGCCGATGCAGGGGACACGGGTTTGTGCCCCGGTCTGGGAGGATCCCACATGCCTCGGAGCGGCTGGGCCTGTGAGCCATGGCCGCTGAGCCTGCGCGTCCAGAGCCTGTGCTCCGCAGCGGGAGAGGCCACAACAGTGAGAGGCCCGCGTACCACACACACAAAAAAAAACCTCAGCTCTTTTTTTTTTTTTTTTTTTTTTTGCTGTACGCGGGCCTCTCACTGCTGTGGCCTCTCCCGTTGCGGGGCACAGGCTCCGGACGCGCAGGCTCAGCGGCCATGGCTCACGGGCCCAGCCACTCCGCGGCATGTGGGATCTTCCCGGACCGGGGCCCGAACCCGTGTCCCCTGCATCGGCAGGCAGACTCTCAACCACTGCGCCACCAGGGAAGCCCAAAACCTCAGCTCTTTACGTGCTATTCCACACTGCCTCTACCATGGATCTCAAAAGGGCAAGACAGGGCAACTTTAAGTGTGAGGAATGTCCTTGGGATGGAAAAGAGAATCTACATATTGTGTGTGTGTGTGTGTGTGTGTATGTGTGTGTGTGAAATAGGGTAAACAGAGACACAGCGATGTGAACTGGAGAGAAATGAACAAACAGACTGATTGCTTTATTTCCCTCAGTTCTAGAACTAGAGGAAAAGAGAAATTCTCTATTTCTCTGTGAATTTATCGCACGCTTCCCCCGAATACAGAGAAAAATATTAAATACGGGTTTGAGGCTATTTAATACAGCCTCAATGTACAGCAATACATCACTTGGCATTTATTAAGTATACCATGGATAAAGCACTAAACTAAGTCCTCTAGAGGAGACACCAATCAGATTGCAACCAATATTAGAAGTCAAATAACTCAAACAACAAATCCTTCAACCCTACAAGGGATACTTCAGATACATGGCTAGTTGGGAAGGTACCCCACACACAAGTTAATTTCACCTAATGTCAATTGCTAACAAGAGTCTGCAAACTCTGACACACTGTCCCTCTGTCAAGTCCTTCCACTTCCAATTCTGCCAGGGGCAACTCATCTTGCCCCCGGTTTTCCTTCCCTGGAGTCCTTTAGCACATGAGCATTTCCATATTAAAACTGAGGGAAATGCAACATAGAGGAGCTGGCCTGCTTGCCTGGAGCTTTAGCATAAATCAACAGAAGAGGGAGGACTTCAGTAATCATCTGAGTCCCAGTCATTCTCTTCTGTCCTTGGAACGGTTCTGACTGAATGCCATTTCTTCCAAAGTCATCGTTAAGTAAATAAATGGAAGAGGCTGTATATAACAAGCCAGAGACAACAATTATGTGGCATTCTATGCATGATAGAACCGATTCATTTTCTGTCCTTTTAAAAGACAGAAGTCTGCACATTAGGCAAGTTTTAAGAAGCTGGTTGCTAAGGGTATCTAGGGAAAACTGGCAAGAACTGTTTGTAAGTAAATCTACGTTACATCATATAGAATAAGTCAAGTACCAGTCGGCAGAGTTCAGGAAAGAAAAAAGACATAAAAGATTAAATTTTATTTTAAGGTTGTATGGTGTGATGCTCAGCCTGACCACGGCTGTGTCCACTGCTGAGAGTTCAAATATGTCATGGGCCGCAGCTTGTGAACTACTGGGAAATCTGTTTGCATGGAAGCCTCATGGGACACCTAGGAAATAACTGAACCTGTATCCATTTGTGGGGTTCGGACATCTCAGGTCTGCCTGGAAAACCGGAGGAGCAGACAGAGTGAATGGGGGAGGACAGGAGGAGGGTGAGGAGTGTGCTGACAGCAAGTGCGTCCCACAAAGGACAGCAGCATTCGCGGTGAACTTGGCTCAGAGAAAACACACCGGAACATACATTTGCAGTGACGGTAGAAGGGAGTTTTACGTATAAAACAAAGGTGCAGTTCCTCAGCGGCAGGTGCTATCCATGCCCACTCCATTTACTGGTAGCCATGGTGGACATTCCCACACAGGCGGCCAGCTCTCTGTTTCTCAGTCTTAGGGCTTTCTCCAAAGCCATGGGAGTTTTCCCAGGGCTGCAGCATAGCTCAGAAATGCTGGAGATTTAACACCCTCAGGAGCACCCCTCAACAAATGAGAAATGGGAGTCAGCGGATAAATACCCAAGCTTCCTAGATACTCAGCGGACAAGTCTGTGGTGTATTCCACCCAATATCTCAGACCGCCCCTAGTCAGATGGAGCCCCTGTTTCTCCACATAACCAGCTTATCATAACCTTGATCAGTGCTTCTTCCTTTTCTCTTTCTCTCCCTCACTCCTTTACTCATGCTTACTGGAATATCTCACAAATCAACAACCTGCTCCCAAATCCTTGTCCTGGAGTTGGCTTTTGAGGAATCCAAACAGTGATACTCACTGAACTCCATGTATCATTGGGTCCAAATAACTCAGCTTTTGAATTCCATTAAAAGGGTACAATACAAAGCCGGGGGAAAGACCCTTTGCCCACTCTGCCAGACTTTCTCAAAGCTCCCAGCACAGGGTTTCCCTGGTGGCGCAGTGGTTGAGAGTCTGCTTGACGATGCAGGGGACACGGGTTCGTGCCCCGGTCCGGGAGGATCCCACATGCCGCGGAGCAGCTGGGCCTGCGACCCATGGCCGCCGAGCCTGCGCGTCCGGAGCCTGTGCTCCACAATGGGAGAGGCCACAACAGTGAGAGGCCCACGTACCGCAAAAAAAAAAAGCTCCCAGCACCATGAAGATTCAAGGTGGTGACAAGTAGAGAAAGATTGATAGAACAGTGAGAGAACAGAGCCCTTGCAAAGCAGTTCCGAAGAGTGGTGGGGTTCAATATGGGGTCCAGAGCAGAGACAGCATCAACCGCCCCATTGGGGTGACAGATACCACTTAAAGACATCAGCTGAGGGCTGTGAATCAGTGAAGAGATGTGGCAGGGTGTATGTCCCACAGGAAGAGAGTAATCAAGGGCATGTTAATATGCTTGTATGTTTACTGATGTGTTGCTTAGATAATGAAAATTTTGAAATTATAAATTGCAATAGGGAAAAATAAAATCTGACACGGAAATAAAGATATTCTGTATCTCTCTATGGATCAAGGCAGTTACAGTTATTTCTTCCCTGTTGACAGGTTTTAGGAAATGAACATCCAAGCAGAGCACAGACTGCGTAACACAGACGGCTAAGAGAAAATGAAAATGAAGTGAACCAAGGAAGAGAAGAGTCACCAAGGTTATTCTCCAAACTGAGCCCTGGGTGAGGGGTTAACTCCAAAGTTACTGTAAGGAATAGATGCGGAAGGTTAAAGGAGGTCCATGTAATAATTAAAACACCTAAAAGAGCAGTAAGTTGAACTACCAGGATATAATTTAGAAATTCCAGTTTGGGAGAAAAATATTATCTGGAGGAGTTGTTAAATTTTGCTTAACAAAACAAGGACCCAGAAGCTATAAAGGAAATAATAAACACACTTCACTATATCAAATATAAACATTTGTAGACAAAAAGTCTACACAAAAATAAACCGGAAAATGCACTGGAAATATGTGAATATGCTAGATATATTTGTATATAAAATAACATTAACATTCAATAGATATAATTATTGGAATAGAAATATTAAAATATTTGGACATAATAGGTATAATTGAATATAAATAGTTACTATAAATAATATATAAAGAGCTTCTATAAACCAGTAAGTGAAAGAAAAATAACCTAATTTTAAAATGGATATAAGATTGGGAATAGCCAATTTGCAGAAGAAGAAATCCTGGTGCTCAATCAACAAAAATGTGATCTTTCCCTCCATGGTTCTTTATCCTTTCTGATCTCCCATCAGCATCTTTCTGCTTCTTTGGCATGGGCTCTGGCCTAGGTTGTCAGTCATTTGGTTACTGATGATTACATCAGGGCCTGCTTGTAGGTGGAGGATGTTAAAGAAATTCCACTTTTCCTGGTCCAGCAACAGGGTGAAAGAGCTACAAGGCAAATATCCGTCTACCCCTAAGATTGACAGTATCTAACGGTGTGACTCTAGATACTTTATTAGAGACCTTCTTTTCTCTATCTTACTAAGAATGGTACTGTTGTCTGCATCTGAGCGTAATTCCTACAGTATGCTCATGTTTTTTTCTACCTTTTAATATAATCTATTCTATCATCAGGAAAGTGTATAGGGAAAGGAAGCATCAAAATCCCTAGACCACTAAAAATTTTAATAAATGCATATTCAAATTTTATGAGATAGATTTGTAATCATTTTAAGGCAGTAAATATATTTTAATTCCTTTTTCTTTTATTCCTCTATTACATTGATATCATCATTAGTCATCTATTTGATGTGACAGAGACAGAAGGGGCTGAGTGTCAAAATCTGCCATACTGACTGTGGTTTTGTCCATTTCCTCTTGAATTTTTAATATCTTTGGTTGTACATATTTAACAATTCAACATTCATGGCTGTGGATATTTTCACTGTGAAAATTTAATATTCTGTCAATATTTAAAAAAATTTTCCTCCTGTATTATGACTTTTGCATGGTGTTTTCTGATATTAATATCGACAACCCACTGTCCTTCTCTTGGTATTTGCCTGGCATAACTTTCACTCATTCCTTTGTTTGTTTAGCCTTCCAATTTCCAAGAAACTAGTCTTAATAGTGCCCACACAGTCTCTGCAAATATTTGTAAATCCAAATAATGAATCAAAACAGGTCTCCCTTTTTGAGAATGAGTTGACAGAGAAAAATACCTTTTTTATTGGACTGGGGATCTAGTTGGTCATAAAAGGGCAGGAGAGTGTTGGTGGGAAGGCAGGGACATTTTGCTCTGCTCAGCGCAGTGCTTGTAGTCCTTGAAACTGTAGGCAGTCTTTTCATAATTATGTGATTTGGGGCAGTTTCTGCAACCTCCCTGTCTGTCAGGCCTGTCTCATCTGTAAAATGAAGATGATGACTATACATACTTTCTGGGATAGATGTGAGGATTAAGTAGGTTAATGCATGGAAAACTGACCAGCACCTGGCATGTTGTAAGTGTTCAAAAAATGTGAGGTAACATCACAGTTCCTAATGTTACTCATGTCACAATATATGCTCCATCCAACTGTTTTCCACCTTCCCTGCACCTCCAGAGCTTCCCTGTGGACATTTAGGGGTACCTGTGACAGGTGAGAGCTGCAGCTGTCAGTAGGAACTTAAGCCCGTGGAACTGGGTTTGCCATTTTGTTTTGAAGATTTAACTGAACAGAAAATGTTATGTTGGCATCATTTTTTTTCACAATACAAAAAGATATATGGAAACAGACCACCCCAGTCCTCCTCAAGCCCCCCTTCCCAATGCAAATTTTGTAAATAGTTTTTTATGTAGCTTTTCTGAAGCCTTCCATAAACCCTTAAAAATAAGAAAAACAAATGAAGGAAGAAAAATAACCCATGAACGGTAGTGTTTCACCTTTACACACTGTTCTGCACTTAATAACACCTCTTGCCTATGGCATAGACTTTCCCTATCATAAATTTACCAGCAGTCTATTGATGGACATTTAAGGTATTTCCTGGTTTATTATTTTATTTGCAAAAAGAAAAGTCACAATGAATGTCCTTGTACATGTGGGTCTATTTTCTGAAGAATACATTTTTAGAAGTAGAATTCTAGGCCAAGAGTATGAGCATTTTAAATTATGGTAAATACTGTCAAATCATCCTCAGTGGAGATCATTCCAATTTACATTCCCACCAGTGGTGTGTGAAGGTAGAAAGCTGTCTTCCCCACACTTTTACCCTCGAAGCATATAAGCAAGCCTTTTTAACTTTGCCAGTGTGATAGCTGGAAACAGTATTTCATTACAGTTGTAATTTACTTGTCTTTCATTAAGAATGAAAGTGGGTGTGTCTGCGTTTGCCACCATCATCTAGCAGTTGTGTTAGTGAGAGGATGTATGAGAATGTGTTAGTCCCAGCTTAGTTGTGGGTTTTGAAACACTATGGTTGGCAACCTGAACCTTAGTTTTGTTTTTTTTTTTTTTGCTCATCACAAATACTTTAAAAATCAAAATTGCAGGTTTCCTTAGCCTCATTTTTTGTTTCTTTTATTTCATACTTTTTTTTTTTTTTTTTTTTTTTTACCACTTCAGTAACATTTCTAAATCGCAGTGGCCCAGAAGTTCTCAGGGAGTCTTTTACACTTCTATTAATTTTCTTTTCTGTGAAAATATACTAAGAAAATATAAAGAAGGAAATCCTTTTCTGTGTGCCTGCAGCAATTTAAATGATGAATGGTTAGCTGGGAGAGCAAGGCTCTCAAAGCAGGGGAAATCGGATGATTAGGTTCTATATTTTAAATTAGAAATATGTACACTGAATACATAAGCAATCAGATACTCATTTATGCGGAAGTAAGGAGAGCTCAACATTAATCCATTAATTGCAAAGGAATCCAACATAAAAATGCAACTTTTCCTCAAAGAATACAACTTTCTTTAAAGAAAATTATAATGTTTAAGTCATTCTGTTCAGGTATAAATGAGTATAAATGAACAGACACATGTTTAGACAAAGAAAGGACAAGGTATTTTCAGTGTGAAAACCTGAACCATGAAATAACAACGAATCTGAATATGTTGTTCACGAGAATCATTTCTCAGTGAGGTGAGTGCCCCTCCAACGAGTATTTATAAGTTGACATTTCTATTTATAATCTAAACATCCCATAGATTTTTCTAAAAGCTCTCTTGCCATACTTTGTTGCTCAGTTACAGGATGTGCAATGATAATTCCTGAATCAATGGGTTGTGCTGGACAATTTTATTGCTACGTTAAACTGGTAAACAGTACATTTCCCCCCAGTGTCTTCTGTTTCCTATAGTCATGTCCTTTTCTCTATTGAACAGATGCTGGTTTAATCTAATTTTTCCATAATGATTCATCCTAACCTTTCACTGGAATTTCTACAGAAATTAAAAAGATTTAAACACTTCAGAACATGCCTCTGAAGATGCTGTGTTGGATAAATTTTATTAGTAAAGAGAATTAATAGTTCATCAAATTATTGCTTTGACTGCCAGATTTGTATATGGCAAAATGGAAATTGTTAAAAATAATGTTATGCAATATTAATTAAACCTAACAAAGGAACAAGTTAATGTAATGAATAGAGCAGCATTGAACCAGGCTACACGGCTCAGTTTCTTTACCAAACCTCTACATACATACATACATACATGCATGCATACATGCATACATACTCTACATCTCGTACTATTAACAGTTTTGACCCAATGTGATCTTTTCAATAATCTCTTTCTCAAAGCAATAATAATAAATACCAGTGGAGAAAACACTTGAGGGAGCATCTGTCCAGTACCTTCACCTTCTTATGGAAACAGCCTTTCTCCTTCACGCACAGTTTAAGAGGAGCCACTATGGTCAACGAAATCCTCCCTAAGCCCTGGCCATAGAGACGGGCACCTGACCCAAGCTGGTTTTGAACTTGGAACCAAAGAAATAATCAAGCAGTCTCACCAAGAGACTGAATTTGTGAGAATGTAAAGCTAGGGAGCTATCAGTGGTAACAGAAGATTAGAGGGAAGAAACAGAAAGAAAATCACTTATGACACCAAAAGGTAAGACAGAGAAGGGCACAGACAGTACACTTCACTTTCAGATGGATAGGTCAGGGAAGGCTCATGAAAGAAGTGGCATTTGAATCATCAAAAAGTCTACAAACAGGGCCTCCCTGGTGGCGCAGTGGTTGAGAGTCCGCCTGCCGATGCAGGGGATACGGGTTCGTGCCCCGGTCTGGGAGGATCCCATATGCCGCGGAGCGGCTGGGCCCGTGAGCCATGGCTGCTAAGCCTGCGCATCCGGAGCCTGTGCTCCGCAACGGGAGAGGCCACAACAGTGAGAGGCCCGCATACCACAAAAAAAAAAAAAAAAAAAAAAAAAAAAAAAAAAAAGTCTACAAACAATAATTGCTGGAGAGGGTGTGGAGAAAAGGGAACCCTCCTACACTGTTGGTGGGAATGTAAATTGGTACAACCACTATGGAGAACATACAGTATGGAGGCATCTTAAAAAACTAAAATTAGAATTACCATATGATCCAGCAATCCCACTCCTGGGCATATATCCAGAGAAAACCATAGTTTGAAAAGATACATGCACCCTTATGTTCACTGAAGCACTGTTTACAATAGCCAAGACATGGAAGCAACCTAAATGTCCCTTGACAGAGGAATGGATAAAGATGCAGCACATACATAAAATGGAATATAAGTCAGCCATAAAAAAGAATGAAATAATGCCATTTGCAGCAACATGGATGGACCTAGAGATTATGATACTCAGTGAAGTAAGACAAAGAAAGACAAGTATCATATGATACCACTTATATGTGGAATCTAAAGGGAAAAAAAAGATACACATGAACTTATTTACAAAACAGAAACAGACTCACAGACTTAGAAAACAAATTTATGGTTACCAAAGGAGAAAGGTGGGAGTTATGGATAAATTAGGAGGTTGGGATTAACATACACACTACTATATATAAAACAGATAATCAACAAGGACCTACTGTATAGCACAGGGAACTCTACTCAATATTCTGTAATAACCTATTGGGAAAAGAATCTGAAAAAGAATGGATATATGGATATGTATAATTGAATCACTTTGCTGTACACCTGAAACTAACACAACATTGTAAATCAACTATATGCCAATATTTTAAAAAATTAAATTTAAAAAATAAATGAATAAAATTATGTTAATCACCAAAAAAAAAAAAAAAAAAGAAATGGCACTTCAGCTTGACCTAACACATGGGTAAGAACGAAAATTCATGCTTTATGTGTACCGGAGGGTGCTCTGGTGTGATTTTGGAACTTTCTCTGTTGTCTTCCCTTCTGGAGACCCTCATTTCTAAGTTACAAAATAGTTATTTGGATATATGTATAAGCATGTGTGTGCACATGTGTATGTGTATATTTATGAATAAAGTTACATGATTAAGGATATTCACTGCAGATTTATTCTCATTAGTAAAAAGAAATATGAAAATATATTTATGTGTGTACAATATGTATGTCTATATACACACAGAATCATGACTACATGTTATGACATAGAACGGGGAGGAAGTCCATGAAAATTGTATTCCAAATGCTTATGTATCCTTTGACACATTTTTCCAGCATGTACCTTCCTTATTGTTATTCTTAATTTGGTTTTTCATTTTTGAAAAGTTATACCTGAACACAGTTTAGGGTTAATAGCTTGTTCTAAAACACAGCACGCCTCTGACCTCCCATGTACCACTACTTCCTGATTTTCAGAGGCAACCATTTTTAAATCATTTTAAAACTTTTAAATTAATTTTTATTCTGACTAATTTACTTAAATTGCTTCTTCTTGATCTTTGAGTTTTAGACACTGTTGACTTCCCACTGTGCAGACAAGGCTCCCATCACATGCATTCATCCTGCCATCTCCCCTTCGCTCAAGACAATCAAAACATAATTTTTATTAGATCAATGTTCATTTTTCAGCTGTAGTATACTATTTAGTATATACCATGATTACTTTGCCTTTTCTACACAACATTTTACTGTCTCTATTGTTAATAAGCATCTTATTTTTGTGCACTTTGTTTCTTTATAACTTATTATTAATTGATTTCTATACTATTCCCCCACCCATTACTTAAATCTCCTCTAAATTAATTGAAAATTTTTAGGTACTCAAATTTATTTTCTAGAAAAAGTTTTTCCTAGAGCCTGATGATAAGCTTCAATAAAGGCCAATTATTCTTTTGAACTCTTTCCTAGAGATTCCTTTTTCTTCTATCTTATGTTGGATGTCTTTCCTGGATCCTGTGTCTTCTGCTTCTTGGTTTATTTCTTTATTTTAGGCATACCCTTCACTAATATCCCTGGAGAAAAACATGGGTTCTAAAATTTTGGGGGTCTTACATTTCTGAAAATGTCTTTAATCTTGTCCCAACCTTGAGTGATAGTTTGGCAGGACACAGATTTCTAGATTAGAAGCTATTTTCCCATCAGAATTTTAAAGTGGTTTTTAGTTTATTCTCTTTGTCTCTAATGTTGTGAAATTTCAAGATAATTTAAAAATAGTGTCTAGGTATGAGGCCTTTTTTTTTTCATTCCTTGTATCAGATACAGTATACATTTTTAAATCTAGAAACTCATAACTTTCAATGCTCAGAATTTCACTAAATTATTTCTTCTGTGATCTTCTCCCACTTCCCCCACCCCAAACTCCTCAGATGTTGAACTTTCTACATTGGTGCTCTAATTTTATCTTTTATTCTTTTTTTTTTTTTTTTTTGCTATATTTTCTGGGGGAGTTTTTCAACCATTCCAACACTTCTACAAAGTATTTCATTTCTGTTCTTTCATATATTTTTAATTCCCAAGAGCTCTGTTATATTCTATGAAAGTGTCTTGTTTTACTGGCATTCTTTTTTTATTTTTTGGACACAACATATTTTCTTATCTCTAAGTGTTTTGAAGAGAACTGGGTTTGAGTCATTATTGTTTTTCTCCATGTTTCATGTATCTCTTTCCTCCAAGTTATTGGGTTTTCTTAATTGTTTTGTTTCTTTATTTTGGTTTATGGCTTTCACATTGGAGGCTTTCTCAAATACTTAGTGATCCTTGACTGTCTGCTCAAATTTATGACTGAGCCATCAACTGTTGATTAGAAGGTTTACATGGAGCTGCCTCCATAGGTATTGATAGGTATTGAATGTGAATTCTTTTCAGTGCTGTCTGCCTAAATTAGTCCACTGGGTGACCAATCAGATCCCTCAGAGACAGCTTCTTCAATTCTTGCTTGAGGATATAAGCCTAACAGCCAAGCTTAGCAGGTCAACATAGAGTACATAAATCTTCACTTCATTCCCTGTTTACATGGGGCATTCTGTTCTCCGTGTGCCTTAGAACGGAAACAGGACAGAGACCTTCTATAGAGAGCAAACCTGCCACACTGGGGAGGAGCAGCGATGAGCCTCACAGAGATGAGGAAAGAACTAGAGGACTAACTTTCTTAAAAAACTTTCAACCCAAACCCTTGTTTTCAGCGCACTTGCATCTCCACTTCCAGCACTAGCCAGCAACAGCAATTCTGGAGCCTTTTGGAGGTCCCATGGTATAAATCAGTTTGCTTTTTGCTTTCTCCACTGTGTGATTGGGACTCAGCTTTCTGGGATCTGCTAAGTCAGTTATAACTCTTCCATCTGTTCTTCAGTTTCCAACATTGCGTTACTGACATCTTCTCATCTCTTCTCATTGTCCTTGTTTATTTACAACCTTAAAAAAATTCCTTTACTGTCATTTTATTGCAGTTTCAGGAAGGAACAGAAGCTAATGCTTGTGCAACTCACTGTGTTTAACTTTCCAATTTGCATTTTATAGTATACTTTAATAGACTTTAATATTGAGGCTAAGCTAGCCATGTCTGCTTATTTATTGTAATCCCAAACACCAGATTTTCTAACAAGAAAGTTTCAGGCTTTCTTTTTTTTTTTTTTTAACTAAATATGAATGGATAGCAGGCAATACAAATTCACTTCAGAGTAATTTTGATAAGGTATTTAACTCAGTCTCTGTCCTGGAACTTGGGTAAACTGAGTTTAAAATGTGCACTCTGAAAAATATTGAATATTTGAACCCTAGCCTTTGGAATCAATGTATTGAAAGTTTTCTTCATGCTTTGGAGTAAACAAAAGAGTCCAAAAAATAAAACAAAAACCTGAACATCTATGACACCTGAACAATCTACCATTCCTAAGTTCTCACTGTATGTATTAAGTCTGAGACACTTAAATTAATTGAATACCTGCAACCCTATCCCCATAAATTAAGAGATTTAAATTTCTTTAAATGAAGAAAGAAATGAAATAAAGAAAGAAATGAAGGCAATTCTCCTTACAACTAACTACCATCTATCTTAACACTGTAACTTCTTTTCCAACATATTAATTTAAGGAAATTTTACAATGGGTTTTGAAATCTTTTGAAATTCCTATAGCTGTTTTTATCTCAACCTAAAGGGATATACTTAGTGGTCCATGAATATTTACCAGAGTATAAGAATTCACAGAATGTCTCAGACATCAGAGAAGCAGCTTCCCCACATTACAGTTATCCATGCCATCCAAGCAGAGACCTCTTACCAACTGGGTCATCAAAACACAGTGGGGGCCAGAGAGGAGAAACAGTCCTGCTCCACCTATGAAAGTGGGAAGGTCCATCTCAGGAGAGGTTGGTGATCGAAATCCAGGGATTCTCTCAGCAACTCCCATCATTCGGTACCAGATTACATTGACTATTTGTACAACAGTAAACGTCAGGATTTTTAACCAGTGCAAGCCAACTGATAGAGGTAAAGAGTCAATTTCTACAAAACATTCTCACTTGCCAAGGTTAAGATAAGCAAACCTGCTGTAAGACTGTCTTAACAAAAATAGATAAGATGTGTGAGAATCTGTGGGGCTACATCCACTCTTCAAAAACTAGTCCCCTTATCATTTGGGGACACACAAAAACCTCTTGGGAAGAAAATGGTTTGCACAATTTGGAATCAGAGTCCAAGGCCATCTGGATGTCTTAAGTAGCTGACTGGTCCCAAGATTCCCCAAGCTACTCTAAGTGCCATTATGTGACAATGGTTCTAGAATCGTAGAGACTTGTATTCAAATCCTGGGCCTGCCACCTACTAGCTGTGTATATACGGCAAAGTTAGGTAACCTTTTTCATGTAACAAAATTGGAAGGGAATATTAGTTAGAATTCTTTTGATTGTAAATGTCAGTAACCCTACTAAAATTGGCTTCAGCATTAAACAAAAAAAAAGAGTACTGGTTAACATAGTTTTTTTGGCTCTGCTTTCCTCTGGATTGGCTTCATTTGTAGGAATATTCTTCCCAGGGAATAGCAAAGATGGTCCCTTGCCATTCCAAGTATACATACTCTCAATATTAGAAACTTCAGACAAAATGGCAAGGTATCTCCCCTCTAAGGACCACATGAATCTCCAACGTGGATTCTGGATGGCTTTTCTTGAGTGCTTTCTCTTGGGACAGTAACTTTGGCTACTGAGGTTAGTACAGACTGGCAAATCTCATCTACGTCACATGGAAGTGAAGGCACAATTACCTTACTGCACCACTTGAATTACGTGGAGAGGTAGTTTCCGAAAGAAAAAGATGAAAGCAATTCAAAAAGCAGCCGATGTCCACAACATGGTCTACTCATCCCTATTTTACAGAGTCACCATGACAAATACATGAGATAACTTCAGCCAATTACCTGACACAGTGACTCTCAGCAATTATATTTTAAGAAACTTCCTTACATAGATAAGCCAATTCAGTCCAGGCATTTCACCTACTGACTTGAAAGTCAGCTTTTTGTCTTTTGCTCAGCAGTCTCTCAAGCATCTAATCAGATGTTGTTTCTTTAATTTCTAAGCACATGCTAAACATGATCAGTTAAAGCTAGAACTTTCAAAGAAATAATCAAAAGTTCTTACTTCCAAAACAAAGTCTGAAAACCTTAGCAATCAAAATACAGATCGCAAGCAATACACTGAAGTGCTAAAAAGTCACACTGCCAAAGAACAGAAAATTGGTCCACTTCAAAATAGGAAGCACCATTGAAGCAGTCAACTTTAACCTCCACTTGAACTGGCTGAGACAGAGGACATAAACAGCCATTGAAATGACTACAGACTTGGTGTGTTACAAAAATGCTCTATGGAGCCCTGAAAATGAAATCTAGATGTTAAAAACTCTATGTTCTTGCTCTTTCAGCAAGTATCTTAAGATCCAAAAATTAGAGACCGTGATATTTTTCCAAGGTCACTGTTCAAACTGCAAGGGTGGTTTATACACCCACTATTTTAACTATTTAGAGCTCCTACCTTTGCTAGATATAAGATGATGTTTATTCAGTAGCTGGAATTGAGTATGTGCTAGATGACTTTGATATAACTTAAGGGTGAACTTGAATCCATATTTGTCTGCTGTTAGAAAGGGTGTGGCTAGTTGTGTCTTAAATGACTTAAGACTGGGTTGCCTATGTACTGCAATCCCCTGGGACTTCTGAGGGAAAGACAGTAAGAGTAGAAATTCAGAGATGGGGAATTACACCAAGCGAGCACTTACTAGTTTAGCTTGCCTGGAAAAGAGAATGCAAAAAAGAGGCTATGGGAAATATGCATGGAATATTTTAATGAATACTTGATGAGTGCAGTTTATGGAAAATTGGATTCTAATATTTCTGCTTATAGATGAAGCAGTAAAAATTATTTTAAAGAGAGGACTCTATAGATCTTTACAACTCCAGCATGGCTGTAACTCAATGCTGCTTTCAATATATAAAAAGTCCAAATTACTTCACATTTGAGAATAAAGGGCTTTCTCTGTCAGCAACTACATCATTTTCTGGTCAGGCTCTCCTACACTTCTTTTGCAAAAGAATAGTGTAAGTACTGCAAATTATGTGAACTGCTTTTTAGAACCTCAATTCCATTTATTTGAAATTTTTGATTTCATGCTGAAATTTAAGCAATGTGGCTTTTTATATTAGGAAATTGCTGTCATTATACTAGTTTTCTTACTTCCAGCTACCAACCCTTGCTTTCAAAAACTGAAAGGGAATCTACTCTTAGCTTAATTATCAACACACACCTTTTTGTAGGGGGAGAAAAAGATCATGTCTCAGGACAGCAATAACTATACTGTCTTTCTGGGAAAAGTCTTCTCCTTAGTTTTTTTGGACCCCGGACTTGACTATGTGTTACTTTTAGCCTTGGAAATGTCTTCAAAGCTTTATGGATTTTAACAAAGGAATCTTATGGGGTAGTTCCTGTTCTCAGATAGTTTAAATCTGGCAGTTTTACATGTGGTTATACAATGAGGAAATTTGTTTTGCTGATTTCCTTTTTTGGATGATGATATTATTTACCATGGGTAAATAGAGCCCTAGAGCTCTAAAGACCCTAAGAGTCCTCCAAGAGTTGAATAAAATTAATAATAGAGTACATCCCACATCAGTATTTAAGTGGGAAAGAAAAACTAAGTAGATATGTCATCAAGAAAAATTCAGTTCCTATTATGTAGGTAGCTATTTTGAATAATAACTTTCAGAATCACTCATCATTCATGGAAAGAAAGGAGGTTAGTAGTTTTTATAATAGATGACATAATCCCTAGGTAACAATCAGTAACTGATATGTTGAACCTTCCTATTAACAGTGGAAAATACAAATAAACTCCTTGCCCTCAAGTAGCTTATAATGTAAAACTAGAGATAAAACCTATTAAAATATACAAAGCAACAAAGCATCATAAAACTGATAAATAACAAGAAATGTTATAAAAACTCATCACTGAGCTCAAAAGGCAGCATATGTAATTTTATGTTGAGAAAAGCTCACGAAAGGAGGTGAAGTTTAAGTTGGACCTTAAAGAAAGGGTGCGATTTTGCTAGAGAAATGTACTGAATATATCTAGGTAGGGATAACAGAGTGAGCAAAGACATAGAGGAAAAACAATATTAAAGAAATAGCGATTAGTTAAGTTGGATTGGAATGGAAAGTTTGTGTGAGAGAAGTAGATTAGCTGCAAAGGTATATAAAAGGTAAATTGTGTGAACCCTCCAATGCAGTATAAAGGGATTTAATCCCAAAGGCAAAGAAGATTAATCTTAGAAAAGACAGACGTATGCAGGGTGAGCTGGACAAGGGAAAGACTGAAAACACAGCGAGCATAAACTAATCTTTGTGTGGTCCTTTCAGATTCGGTGCAATTGATCTCACAGTGAATGGAGCCAGCCTGGTATCAGTGGAAATAGAGAGGAAAGGATGGATGCTGGAGATATGGCAAAGGAATGTCTGATTAGAGGAAAGGATATCGGACTTTCTGCGTCTGGGGGACTGGAAAAGTGCCGATATAGTAGCAAAAATGTGACATCAAAGGACTGGTTTATAAAGGGGAAAGAGAAAGAGTTTGGTTTTAAAAATGAGTTTTAATACTGATGTCCAGTGAGGGGCCCAGAAGTCGGAACTGGAGAAATATATTTGGTGTCTGCCTTCATAATAGGTGAAACCACAAGGATAAAAAGAGGCCCCAAAGGAAGTAGGTATATAGAAGAAGACCGAACCTTAGGACTATCTGAGCCTAAGGATAATATGGTAAAGGAAAAAGAGGCAGCAGGGAAGAAAGAAGCTTCATCCAAGAGATAGAGAGAGGGAAGAGAAGAACAGGATAGTGAGCTGGGACAGAAACTAAGGGTTGAGGGCATTTCCAAAAGGGCAGAGCTCGCCTCTGCAGCCACATGTCCTCAGGTCACACATGACAGGTACACTACCCTGCAGGTTCATCTACGTCAGTGTCCAGGGCAAAAATTCATTCGAGGGAGTATTTTAGGCCTATTTGGCTGCACAAATGAAGCTACAATTTCCCATTGTCCTTATCTATAGTAGCACCGACATTTTGATCTCATAACTGAGAAAGAAGAAAGAAGGAAAGGAGGGAGAGAGGGAGAAATGATAAAATAATAAATAATGTAAGGTGCTATAGAAGAGTTAAACAGCATGAGGGTTGTCACAAAGAAAAGAACAAAGTCTGCTGAGAGGACATCTGTGGAAGAGACTCTGTATTCTTTAAATAAAGTTGTTTTAATAGTTAAAAAGTCTGCATTTTTACTATAATAATTCAGGAAGAGAAGAAATCTGAGGATTTCCTACAGCCCATTACACTGAATTCAACTTTGCAGATTTCACTAACTGTTATGGTGGCCTTTATTTTACATCACAAAATATGCATCCATAGCCAAAAGTGTTACAGTTTTTATAGCATTGATTTTAAGTGAAAATTAAGGGAGTTTTAATCAGTGCTTTAAAAAAGTTTTCTCCTTATTAATTTGGAAGTGCTGTAATGACTTGAGTGGCCAAATTTGTGCCCAGTGAAAGCAAACAAACAAATACCAAGAGCTTTCTAATTGAACAGCCACACTGTTGTATTTTTAAATATTCACTGAAAAATTCTCAGGCTTAGAATTGAGCTGTTCAGTGTCTCTCTCCCCATATATCCTGTAATAATTAAAACCTCAATTCCACTTTGAGGAACATTTAACACCATCTTTCGCATTTTCTCCAAATAATAAATGTGGCTGCTAAATCAGCCATAGACTCATAAAGCTAAAAGAAGTCTCAGGATCATCAAGTCCTAGAATCAGAATAAAGGATATTACCTAAGCCAGTTTAATCAGAGACATACATTTTGATAGTTTTAAAAATAACTTTAGGCTTTCAAAATCTATTGGCTTTGCAATGGGTAAAGTTATTACCTTGTAGGCTCATTCCTACAATTTCCTTAATAACACAGATTCTATGCTTATAATAAAGAGATTGAGAGTTTTCCTAGGACACATTTTTATGTATTAAATAAATGCATTCATACATACATAAGCAAGCAAGTATACCTAGGCCAGTTAAAATTAGGTTGGGCTGTAACAAATGAGTCCCCAAAGAATAGTGCCCTACATAAGTATTTTATTTTTTTCATATTAAACTCTAGGGATGTCAGTGTAGATGATTAGGGCAGCTATGATCCCAACCTTCTTCCAACTTTGGTTTCACAGTATAGGGTCTACATTCCCAAGATCTCATGTTCCAAGATGACTGCCTCAAATTACATTTGCCCAGATAAATGTGGTTTCTAATATTCTATATTACAAAAAAAAAAACTCTGTAATGAATTCATTTACAGGTAAACCTTTGTTTATAGCTCTCATTTTTCCTCAGAATAAATTTCTAGTGCCAAAATGTCATTCAGGAAAGACATAACAAATTACGACTTTCCCAGCAGCACCTAACAGTACCTGTTTTGCCAACACACGCCCTTGAAAAAATTGAGTATATCATTCCCTCAATTATTTGATAGGTGAAAATATTTTTCGGTAATTTTAGTTTTTACTTCTTTGATCTTAAGTGATCTTGAACAACTTTTGTGAATATTAACTACTCATATTTATTCTATTGCAAATTGTTCTGATACTCTGATAATTTGTTTGAAGCTGGAATGAGAAAATTACATGAAAACATTTTGCATATTATTTATATGCTCTATAAATATGAGATGCTGATAGTGTCTTATTAATAACAAGAATGTCTTTCCTTTCTACTTTTAGGACTGTTGTTCAGATCAAGAGAAATACTAAATGTGACAATGCTTTGAAAACTTTAATATATCTTCCATGGAGAATGCATTCGGATATACTCGAAAGTTGCTTAACTTGTTGACTTACTAACACAGATGGAAGATCTGTTAAGGAAGGTAAGAAATCAGTTTTCCCACTGTTATATCTCCACATTGATATGGGTCCAGGTGTATGGCAAAAGTAAGTTTTTCTAAGGTCCCCCCCAAAATCACCATCAGCAGGAGGAAAAACAGATTTGGGGGAAAAAACTAAGGTTTGAAAAAGAAATGGGGCTACTTTCTAGACTTCTAAGTAATTACCACTATGGGTTTTTTAACTGACCTCACCTCTCATCTAAGAGAAAACAATATATGACACAGGAATTCTCTTAATAACCCGCTTCTCTCTTTTAAGTTGTCTAACTCTATACACATCATTATTTGCCTTCCTCTGCGCTTAGGATAGATGTTCCTCTGTACATTCCCTGTAGAAGCTCCTTTCTGGCCAAGGCTGCAACAAATCTGCAGGATTTTGTCTCTCAAATAGATACCTCCAGCTAAATCTCACTACAGACCAGCTAACCCGCATTGACTTCAAACAAAAACTAAATTCATCAATATTTTCCTGCATTTCAGTGTCCCTTAAGCAAATACATTGTATACTAACATTTTGCCTAAGGCAAAACATCTTTTTTGTGTGTGACAATAAACAGTTCAAATGCATATAATTCATGTTAACAGGAAATGCAGATTTGGGACACAAAGAAAAGAGGTGATGGCAATATCATCTTATTCTATCATTTTTATAAATCTTAATATATTCTGATTATGCTGCTTATTTCAAAGTAGTATTAACTATGTTTAAATTATATGTGATTTTATCAGAATTTGAATTAGTCTATTGGACTTATACTATTATTATTTTTATGCATGGTTTATTTTTTTGTATTACTTGTCATGGTGGCTGGTTATTTCTTGCGCTTGGTAAGATATTAACAGAAAAGAAATTAGAGGATAAAAGACACTAAACAACTCCAATATTAAATATGCTTTACAGGAAATGAAATGAATAAGTGTTTCCAAAAATGAATATTCTTCAATAAATCATAATTATTTTTCTGGAGAAAAATCCAACATACTTTAGTCCTTGGCTACTGAAAATTATATGTTCCTGTCTGGGAACAATGAAATGTTTCCTAAATGGCTTTGGAACTCAAGAATGCAGAGCACAGTATCTGCATGAAGGGTGGTTCTTTATGCAGTTGGGAAAAATAAGCACAATGATTCAAGTGCCATCTATAGGAAATGTTAAAGTATGGTAAGAAATTTTACAGCGTTGATTGATAAGTAAACTTTCGGTAATATATTTCTTATGCAAAATACGTTGAGACTTTAGGCCTTAATTCTGAAATGATTAAAAATTTCTCATGCAAGGAAAGCTCTGGACTTTAATTCTGACGTCTCCTGCTGTTAATGTTGGCTTCGTCTATAGATTGTCTCTACTCTGGGTCCATCACAGTAACTGAATGAGGCTGAACATCCGATGCATCAGTTGCAATCTTTTCATGCTGAGGATGTGTTATGAGTGCTGTCGTTAACAGCTGTGATTGTTGTTTGTAATTATCTCTATTTTCCTCATAGGTGGTCTCTTGATGCTACAACTTCCAAGCAATCATCTGCAATATTGACTTCTCTTAAAGCTGTGATGCTCAGAACTGAACTGCTTTCCACTTTATTTGTCTCTACTAGAAAAAGAAAAGCTTAATGACTGCAAATGTCAGATATGTATTGCTGAAGCTGCTGCCATACAATATGTGCAATGGGGAATGTTGGTTATTACTTCGATGTTTAAATAAGATAAATGTTTGATATTAAACTGAGGAAGGACTAAGGTTAGGATGACAAGTTATATCTTGACTGAAAATTGTGACTAGTAGTCGCTGCCTTTGCCACTGAAGATTTGAATCTACATTTAATCCTAGAAGAAAAGCAGTTAATTATTCATTAGCAGTGTCTACCCTCAGTACATGGGTGGTGATTCAAATCTATTCATTTGGGCTAAGAGATTCTAGACAAATCTGATTGTCATTGAGAACGTTATATTATCTGTGTAATAAATTACTTTTAAAATCCAGCTGTAAGCAGTGTCATGTATACAGGTATAGGTTAACTCTAATCCTCAAGGTGGGGCATTCAGTTACCATTTGAAATAGTTTAAAGAGGAATCCATACTCTGGAAGTGCACTTAAGCCCTTCTAATATGTTATCAAAATCTTTACGAGAAACTTTACTAATCACCAAGAAATCTTAGCAGTAGGTTTTCATTGCTGACAAGGAACTCTACTCAATACTCTGTAATGACCTATACAGGAATAGAATCTAAAAGAAGAGTGGATGTACGTACATGTATAACTGATTCACTTTGCTGTACAGCAGAAACTAACACACCATTGTAAATCAACTATATGCCAATAAAAATTAATTTAAAAAAAGAATGAACAGATGTGATTAATGTAGTAAATCATCTGCAAAAAGCTTGAGATATCTCTTCTGGCGGGGGGGGCTGTTTTCAGTTTTTATTTCTGGAAGTGTAGCAAACGTAATAACTGTTAAACTTGAAACTGAAGAAAGTAATTTGCTTCTGGTAGAAGGCCTATCCAAAATCCTTTCTGTAATTTCTAACCACATGATTGAAAAATATAGTAGTAAATGTGTATCATCTTAAAAAAAAAAAAGTTTTCATTGCTGAAAAGGTTTCTGAAATATATGACTGGCTAGAAAGGGTATGTGAGACTAAATAAAGAAGGCATAAAAATTCAGCAAATCTAAATTGGGAATCGCTGGAGATTTAGAATTCCAACAGCCTTGGGCCACTCCATTTCAAGGACAGCCCTGTCATTTGACCCCAGTAAGTGTTAGTTACACGGGCCTCTGGCTGAATGCTTCAGTAAGATGCATGTCAGAGGGGCTGAGGACAGAGAGATGGATGTTCCAGAAGTAACAAGAATGGATTATATGACTGTATTTGTTCCTGTTTGCTAACAGATGTCTGTACATTAGGCAGAACTGGGTTCGAGGTTCAGACTTGCTTTTCTCATAAAACATCACCTGGTAACACAAAGGTGGGAATGCGTAGCCCCTACATATTCCTATTCATCTGAGGTGACATTGTTGGCCAGTTAAATTGACTTAGATTAGTTCACAAAAGGGGTTAGTCTTTTGTTGGAGATGGTTTATCCTATCTCCCTACTTTTCTTTGTACCTTTTTCTCAGATACATTTTATGCGTAATGTTCTGTTGGAAATTATCTTCTCCTCCACTATCCTTCTCTGTACTTGTTCCTTGCTACTTTTTATCCATCATATTTAATGAGGCATTTTAATAGCATGTACGTTTCAAATGGAGTAATGACAAATTCTCTTACGGGTTTAGACTCACAGAATTTACAGTTATTGAAGTCTGCATAAGTGTCTCAATATGCTAAAGACATATCTATTATTTTTTGCAGGCTAAAAGGCCAATAATCTGCCATTTGTCAGGTATCTGAGCCACTTGAAGAAGAACAAAATACAACTTTGGTTCTAGGGCACAGTTTTGAAAGACCAGCTGTGGGCCACTGCCAAGTGCAGAGCACTGCTGGTCACACTAATGAAAAGACAGCTTCTCTTCAGTCTTGCTAGTTAGTAGGTCAACAGTTTGCTGGCAGCAGAATAGACTTTCAGACATTTTACTTCATTGGTATGACACAAGATATGTATGAATTCTGCATTTAATTTTCCAGCTTTGCCTGTGAAAGAAGACATTATTTGTTGTTTGGTAACTATCTGCTGTATCTTTATTTCCCCAGCCTTCACCGTATATTCAGTGACAGGTTAACAAATCAAGAGCCTCTGATACAAGAGGTCCAGCTCAGGTAATGATAAAGTAGTTGGTATCAGACTAACTCTCCCACAGAAAACAATTAAAATTTTGGACAAATTATGAAAAACAACTATTTGAAAGCAATGGAGAGGGATCAAAAACAGGCAGAAACTGAAGAAGGTACTGCACTGAGAGATATCCATATTTAGATGGCTTTCCTCTAAAGGAAATTCTCAGTAGCACATGACAGCTGGGTAGAACCAAGCAGAAACCTTCAGTCTTAAGATGAAGTGTCCCAGGATAGAGTTCAATAAAAGTTAAACTGTTTTATATAAAGAGAATTGAAAGAATTTGTCACATTAACGGGAAATATTTACTATGCAGAACGATGATCTTTTAACTTTGAACATGTCTTTTGGACGACTGAAATATTTAAGAAGAATATTGAATATATTTAATTTATAAATTCAGCTAAATATATTTAAAGGTGTTTATTAGTTAACTAAGTTCGAAATGGTACAAAAATGATGGTCAAAAGTCGCTGGACCTAAAAATTACAATCGTAAGATTTGTAAGCTAAAAACAATAACTTACTCTTATTGAACTCACAAGTTTTTGAACTTGTGAATTCAATAAATTGAATTCTAGTTATTGGAACCCAAAACTAACCTGAGTAGTTTATCTATGATAAAAAAGAAAAGAAGAATCCTCAAAAATACTAAAGGTCTTACACAGTCAGAGACAAGAGCATGACTAATACAGAGGGTGCCGGATGGGAGGTCAAAGTTCAAGCAAATGGGCAACACGGGATCTGAAGAAGCTGGGGAGCCAGAGGGAAGAATGCAGGAAGAGACCAAAGATAGCAAAAACAGGAAGGATCTTTGTCACCCTTTGTTTTAGCCAGGAAATATACACATATATTAGATACAGATACTTAAAAAAAAAGAAAATAGGGCAGTAGCAAGCACGTTCTTCCTTTTCATGAAGCCAGAATATGTGGGATACTGCAATCACCCAGCTGCAAGGGAAAGCTAAGGGCCACAAGGAAAAACTGCACCTAAGTGAACTGATGAAACCCTACAGTCCATCATGATTCATTCTTAGAAATCAGCTATTTTTGTTCTACAGCAGAATGTTAAGCAGAGTTTGGACAATGAAATGTACTGCAAACTGATAAAGCAAGTAATACCAACAAGGAGATCTATGCAAGCTATTAGATTATTCCTTCCTTGAAATACCAACACTCCCAGAGCCAATTTAGTTGCACTTCTGCAGACCGTGTTATCCCTGGTGAGCAGAACTACTTTTCCTTTACCATGTGATTCCCTTTTTCTCCTTAACGCTCCCACATACAGCAATATACAGAAGAACTTATCAGTTATGTACATAAGTATTTTAAAATCTACCTTAAATTATTTTGGAAACAGCTAAATTTATATTTAAAATAATACAGAAAATTGGACAATAGAGTCCTACCTTAAATTATTTCCATCCAATCTTGAAATATATTTTCTTTATATTAAATTTTTTTCTCCACAGTATATTAGAATTTGCTCGCCAACTATGATGGACACTCACTGAAGACAGATTTTGATTTACTTTTTCTGATTAACTCATACCACCTGGTAATGCTGGATGTTCAAAATAATGTTTTTGCATATGCAGCTGCATACGTCATCAAGCAGGAAGACATACAGTCATAGGTTGTAGTTGGGGCTTCAACCTATGAATTTTGGGGGGGACACTATTCAGTCCATAACACATAATCCAGATGTTTACCATTTTTAACCAATATCCCCATGCAATTCCTCCCTGCTACTTAGCCCACATTGCTTTAGCTGCATTACTCAGTAAAACAATTTAATGGCACTCTGAAAAATTAAATTCCTAATTCCAAATTCCCTCTAAAAATAGCATTTTCAGGTAGAACCAAGTTACTATAATCATAGCTCTAATCCAATATTTGCTTATATCCTACCAAAGTGCTTCTGAAGAGAGAGTGAGTTGGGCAGATGCTGGGAGCACAGCCTGTAGACAGTTACATAATAATTAAATCAGAATTATCATGGGAAGCTTTCCCAAAATATACCTGTCTTTCTCACTAACCTCTCCAGCTCTGAAAAGTTGTATGTGGATATCTGTAGATACTGTTAAAAGATCTTCCCAAATTTCTCCTCATGCCTTTACTTTCCTTTCAGAAAATTATACAACGAATATTTCCGTGACAGATGCACTGCCTGCTAGAGTTTTCTAACAATTGAACCAGATACCTCTTTATTCTTCAAGTCTATGAACAAATTATTTGGCAAAGGAGAAATTTTTTTAAGACAAATCAGATTGGTATCTGATATATTGGTGCCATTTAGTTTTATAAATACTTCTAAAACATAACTTTTACTTCATATAGTAGTTGTAGTTCATTTTCCGCTACTGTTATAAAGTCTCTTTGTTCCTTTTCAAAGCACATTAAGAATATGTAATTCTAGAAAATCACATTGAATGAAAAGTGCACTGGCCACGTTAACATATCAAAGTCATAATGATGCAAAAAGCGCAACAAAAGGGAAACAATACGTTGACACACAAATGTTGGCTGGGACTTGGAGAGGATACAATGTACTGTTCAATATAATAAATAAGTTACAAAGTTCACTTTGAAAAATAGATATAAATATACTAGCATCTGTATAAAATCAGTGGAGCTGGCTGGTAGGCTTGTATTGGTTCATAATAACTGATATTAAAATTTTAGGAAATTTGTTAGCTGGTTGTTAAATCACTGGTAGCTTGAAATGGATAAATCTGGAAATATTTATATCACAAAAATCAGTGAATTCTACAAATCAGGACTTTTTCCCCAAAGAGCTAGTGCTTCAACATTTACCAGCATACCACCAGAGCACTCAGTGCAATTTACGTACCCACATTTATCACTTCAGTTATAAACATCAAACATTTCTTCCCTTCCTCCTCATCTATCCACTCCCAGTTCATCCATAAAAAAAAAACCTCTCTATTTAATTTTTTTTTAATGGAGTAAAAACCTAATTGAGAAACATATTGGCTTGGTAGGAGTACTCATATTTTTAAGTAGCAATATATCTCCGCAGACCTCCCATGAAGAGACACGTGCATACCATGGAATTTCTACATTTCAAGTTTACTTCTGTAGCTTCTCTGTGTAAATAGACTCCCACAAGTTTGCCTGTTAGTATTGTATACAGTACATAGTATTCTATAAGTCAATGATTCTTAAATGATAGACCCAGGAATTACTCAGGGTCATAAAAAAAAAAAAAAAAAAAACAGCCAGATTCTCAAGTCTCACTCTCAGAGAGATTGATGCCATTAAGCCAGGATAGGATCCAGGAATCAGACACTTTACTGTATCCCAGGACACTGTGCTCTCAGTGGTCTTCAGCCTACACCTATGAAGCATTGCCATAAGGTTGTGCATAGGGTGATGGCAGAGGGTGCAGACTTTTGTTCACCTTACCGAAATTACTTTGCACCTGCCTACTCTCGTCCAATCTGCCTAGATAATTCTAGATAATGTCTAGATAATATCCCAGTACTTTTCCTCTCCAAAATGTATATTTTACTTGCCAATTGATTGCTGCTGAACAACTACTGCTGGTTTTCTTGGCTAGGGATCAGATTTTTGTGTCCAACTTCTAAGTAAAGCAGGACTTTGCTAGATTGGGACTTCCCCGAAGATCACACAACTTCTGTTCAAAGTCATGCTTCCCAGTTTGCAACCTTTCCTTGGAATGCCTCAGAGATACTAAATAAGAAATTCTGTCTCCCCCAAGGAGTAGAAAAGGAATTTAAACTATTTATCATCATCCTTTATTATCTACAGGGTTAATATTTGCCAAACGACTTCAAAGATAGTCAGGTGCTGACCAAGCACATCTCTTTGCTTATTGGAGTTCTGAAATTTTACTGGGACACTGTTCAGTACCAGTACTAGACCAAGTTCTCAGACACTGAGTTTACCTGAATGAAGGAGTCATAAAACAAGTGGCTATACGTACTGGCCACTACCCTAGGTAGTCCCTAAAAGTTCTTTTGTGAGTGATTTCCAGCATATACACATGCGGTAATAAATATATTTCTAAATTTTAACCTGCTTTTTCCTACCATCCACACCTTCCCTGTACTTAGTGAATTCTTCCATCCCCCACCCAGGGGACCTCTTCCATTTCCCAGGCTTGCACAGGGACAGGTAGATATGATCACCTACTGCACGAAGATAAACAAAGCCTGAGAACAATGCAAGAGAAAGCGATTTGGAGGCTTATGGCAGAGGAAGTTTTCCACTGGCAGAGTCTATAGAAGCAACCAGTTGGGAGGAAAGAATAAAAAGATAGGGAGGCACCATGTAGAAATGAGAAGATAGTGGAGAAAATTCAAGCCGCTGGGAGTTCACTTTTCTGGACGCTATCTCAGTGTGCAGTTGTTCCCTTTTGAGATACGCTCCCTGAGTGGGCAGCCAGTTGTCCACATTTCTTTTGGTTTGTATTGACTTTGACCTAGACCACAGAGAGACAGCCCAGGGTGCAAGCCAGCCTCTCCATCTGCCTCTCAATTAGCTAGCTGCTGGCAACCCACAGGCAGAAAACTTAGGACACTTGGAAGCTTTCAGAAAAGAGGATGAGGGACTGTTAGATGCTTAGAAAACTCGTGAGTTAAAGATGGTATGAAGAGCAAGCCTTGCTCTCTGACCAACAGTAAAAGGCTAAAAGTATAACACCTTTGTAAAACTGCAAGAAAACAGGTCCTTCTGAGTGAACAAATCTAAAAAGGCACCTCTGTGGATGGGGGAGTTACAGAAAGTTGCCCCCTATAGGCAGATGAATTACAAGTGAGGGCAGCATGGGCTGAACTCCAATGCACAGCCTGAACAACCACACTCAGCACACTGGCCAAGGCAGGACTAGATAAAACCAGGTGGAAACTGCTCCCATCCATTCAGCTGCATGAACTGTCCTCTATGTGTCTAGCTTTTAAGTTTGAGACTTGGTTCAGGCATTGCCTTCTGTACCTTACCAGACAGGGTCAATACTCTGTTTCCCAAAATACTTTGAATGCTTCTGCCTGAATACTAATCTAAAACTATTATATTGAGATGGCCTGTTTGTGTGTCTATTTCTCCCCCTAAACTGTAAACTCAAAGACAGAAACCACAGAGCATTGATCTTAAGACCTCTACCAAGTATCATAGTGCCCACTACATAGTAGGATCTCAATAAATGTTTGTTTACCTGTCTACCCCTTGCAAAGCCATGGCATATTTACAATAGTATTTGCTTCTCTGTTAAACACTTCTAAATAGAAGAGGAAAGCCAATGATGTGGAGACATTAGTAGCATACAGACACGCCACTCCACTCGACAGATTCAGTGAAGGGTCTTATTTAATTAGGCAAGTATAAAAGATAGCATTTTGAATTATTAATGCACACTGCCTCTCCTTTAACCTAAGCACATATTCAGGTAGATTCTTAAAAATAAACTCCTCCAAACTTCACCCATTTGTGAAGTCATTGTTATTGGAAATATTATGAAAAGTACTACCTAGCTAACAGTGATTCTTTTAGTCTCTATATTTACAATGCATATGTAGAGCCTCTGACAATGTTTCTCCTTAAGCACACAAAATGTCATCACTAAAATGGGTGGGATTATACAGCAATTGTGGGAACAATAATCTGCATATTAAAATTTTAGATTTAGGGACTTCCCTGGTGGCTCAGTGGTTAAGAATCTGCCTGCCAATGCAGGGGACACAGGTTCGAGCCTTGGTCCGGAAAGATCCCACATGTTGCGGAGCAACTAAGCCCATGCACCACAACTACTGAGCCCGCACTCTAGAGCCCATGAGCCACAACTACTGAGCCCACGCACCTAGAGCCCGTGCTCCACAACAAGAGAAGCCACTGCAATGAGAAGCCTGCACACCACAAGGAAGTGTAGCCCTCACTCACCACAACTAAAGAAAGACTGCACGCAGCAATGAAGATGCAATGCAGCCAAAAATTAATTAATTAACTAAATAAATAAAAATAAAATTTTAGATTTAGAATTTTGAATACAACAGTCAGTGAAGGAAATATTTGGAAAAGTCATTACCCTGTATTTTTCCAAAGAGATGTGTGTCAGGAATTCTTAATGACAGCACACTTGAAACCTCACAATGCGCTAGAGTCTATAAAGCCAAGGATGTGTAGAAACCAGGACTGTTCTGACATTTTCATTGTGTTTTCAGTTTTTGTAAGTAGTCATTTACGTCAAAAGGTAATAAAGCATAAAAGCTGTGCTGTGGGGGCAGTGATTTCATAAAACTGCCTCAACAATGAAATTAGTAATACTCTGCACTGTTTGATAGCATACCTTTTTCAGATGTTATCTAAATGCAACTTTCAAAACCCTGGGGAAAAACACATTACATTTTAATTTTACCGGTGAACTACAGTAGGTTTAATATACATTAATTGAAACTCCTGTGTGCTTGGTCAACATGATAGCCAATGACTACCCAGACTTATATTTTTAAACTTGCCTTTGTTTATCTTGATAGACTTAGGAAAGAATGAAAAAAATTAAATATATGAGCAAAATTTACCTATAAAAATGATCATCAGAATATTGTTTATATAAGAAAAATAGAAAATCATACATGTCTTATAATAATACTTAGGTCACATAAATTACGGTACAGCCATACAACAGAATCTACTATGCATCCACAGAACAAATGCTGAAAAATATATTTATCATCTCAAAGGGATGTAGACATTTTGTTGCTTAGTTTTAACAAGCCCGTTCAAGAATGCGTATACTCTTATAAAAATTAAACAGAAACCTCTATTAAAATAAAATCAGGAGGCTAGAAGGAGAAGCTCTCATACCCTATCATGATAGCAGAGGCCAACAGGAAGAAGAAAGACTTCCTCTTCTTGGCTGGCAAGAGCTCAGCCAATGAGAGATTGTCACTATGTAGCCAATGAAAAGCCACTACATCCCGAAATCTCAATTCTGCCAATGAACACTTTGTCTACTACAAATTTCCCAACTTCCTTTTACCCTCTTTAAAACAGTTCTCTTCTTGTTGCCTGGGGACTTGCATATGGCTCGCCACGGTTGCAGACCCGAATTTCAATTCTTTTTTGATCTCGAACACACCCATTTTTGCTGGGGAATTAACTGGCAGTCAATTTATCTTTAGGTCAAGACTATAAACCTCAAAATGTAAAAAATAATAATAAGCCTGACAAAACAGGACAAAGTTGTTTGATAGGAAGTGGGAAAATGTGTGTGATTGATTTCCTAATCTTTTACAGCAGGTATGCAGTAGATCTGTCTGAAGTTACCATTTTCTGAATGGCATTGTTTAAACGATACCTCATTTTTATTTTAGAAGCTGTGGGCAAAATTATGCAGGAACGAACTGCATAAAAACTCCTTTTATTAACCCCTCTCTGAAATATTGTTTACTTTTATACTCACACCTTTTAAAATTTTGAGCTTTTTCTTTTGATATTTGTAATTCAATCCAAGGTAACATTGTAACAATACACTGGTATACACACCCTACTAAAGCTTTGGTCATGAAGCAATTAAACAAATCAAAAGATAAAATAATTGAGTAAATTGATTGCAATCACATTCAGAAATGGACGAGCTTCAAACTGGACATGAAAGAAAAGTTAAAGAGGGATGCAGGACTTGAGGGCCTAAATGGTATATAGTATGGGGACAGAGAAAAATTTGAAGGTTGTTTATATAAGGAGTAGGGGATCCAGAAACAGATCTGCTAGCAGAAGCCAAAAGATTCTGCCTTTCACTCAAATAAGAAATGCCTTGACTCATTGATTCTGCTCTGCTCTGGTCTGGGCTGGAGGGGAAAAGAATAGTCTGCAGAGTACCAGTGAAAAAACAGAGATAAAGGGAAAGCCAGAGCCAGAAAATAAACAGATAAATACATGAAAACAAATTCCTACATCATCTACAATCCAAGGAGAAGTGAATGAAACAGTTTGGCTGAAGCTAAGCATCAATGCCAAAGTGTAGGGGAGGACTATAAATGAAAAGGTAAATTGGGATTAGAATATGGAAGGCACTGAAGATTAGCAGTGAAGTAGATTTTAACAGGTATGGATAATCACTTCTGGTTTTTTAAGCTAGACTTTGGAAAGAATTAAACAGTGTAAAATGAACTAGAAGTACAAAGGAGGAAGGGGGAAACAACCTCTCATAAACAGCCTATTATATTCCAGGCACAGTAGCCAGTAATTTCACATTTAATATCTATAACAACTTGATGAGGCATATATTATAATTTTCACTTTACAGATGAGGAAATTAGGGCTCAGATAGTGATGTTCTCTTTTTACCCTGATTTCACTAATTTGAGCCCTTTCTCTCTTTTTTTTTTTTTATTGGTCATTCTATAAATGAAAGTTTATAGATTCTGTAGATATTTTCAAAGAACCAACTTCTGGTTTTATTTCTTTTAATGTTTTCTATTCTCTATTTAATTTATTTTCAATCACTGTTATTTCCTTCCTTCTGTTTAGTTTGAGTTTAGTCTAGTTCTTTTGTAGCTTCTTAAGGTTAAAAGGTTAGGTTATTGATCTGAGATTTTTTTCTTCTTTTTTCATCTATGTGTTTACAGCATTGATTTCCCTCAAAGCACTGTTTTATCTGCATCACATACATTTTAGCATGCTGTGTTTTTGTTTTCACTCATCTTTAATGAAATTTTGCTTGTGATTTCAACTTTGACCATTGGTTATTTATGACTATTTTAATTCCCACATATCTGTGAATTTTCTAAATTTCATTCTTTTATTGATTTATAATATAATTCTATTGTGGTTTATTCTATCATCGTACCAAAACCAGACAAAGACATGAAAAGAAAACTACAGACCAACGTTCCTTATGAATCACAAAAATCCTCAATGTAGTTATTAGCAAACTGAATGCAACAACATATAAAAGGATTATACACTATGAACAAATGAGATATATCCCAGGAATGAAAAATAGCCTTAATATCACAGAATCAATTACTGTAATACAACATATCAATAGAGTAAACAACAAAAACTCATGATCACCTCAATCAATGCAGAACAACCATTTCACTAAATCCAACATCATTTCATTTAAAAAAAAAAAAAAACCTCAATAAGCTAGGAAGAGAAGGGAAATTCCTCAACTGAAAAAGGGCATCTACAAAAAACTCAAAGCTAACATCATACTTAATGGGGAAAGATTAAATAAAGTTTGCCCCCAGACTTACCTGGTGGTGCAGTGGTTAAGAATCTGCCTGCCAATGCAGGGGACACAGGTTCGATCCCTGGTCCGGGAAGATCCCACATACCACGGAGTAACTAAGCCCTTGCACCACAACTACTGAGTCTGTGCTCTAGAGCCCGTGAGCCACAACTATTGAGCCCGCGTGCCACAACTACTGAAGACCATGCACCTAGAGCCCATGCTCCGCAACAAGAGAAGCCACTGCAAATGAGAAGCCCACGCACCACGACGAAGAGTAGCCCCCACTCACCACAACTAGAGAAAAGCCCACATGCAGCAACGAAGACCCAACGCAACCAAAAATTAATAAATTAAAAAAAAAAAAGTTTGTCCCACTAAGTTCGGGAAGAAGACAAGGATACCACTCTTGCCACTTCTATGCAATATCATACTAGAAGTTCTACTTAGGGAAATCAGGCAGAAAAAGAAATAAAATTCATTCAGATTAGAAATCAGAAAGTAAAACAGTTTTTACTCACAGATGGTGTGATCTTGTATTTAAAAATAGATCCAAGCTCATTCTTGTTGGCACAAGGCAGTTCCTTGCCTTTGTAGAACGGAGGTTCCTGTCTCCATGCTGACTTTCAGCCAGGGGCTAGTTTCACCTCCCAGAGGCCTTCCTCAGCCCTTGCCATGGGGTCTCCTCCATCCAAGCCAGTGATAGCACATCCAATCTTTCTCATGCTTTGAATCTCTTGACTTCCTCCTGATGGGGAAAAAAAACAACAACGCTCTGCTTTTAAAGAGCTCATGTGATTAGGTCAAGCCCACTAAGACAATCTCCTTACTATAAAGTCAACTGATTTGGTACCCTAGTTACATCTACAAAATCCCTTCATAGCAATACCTAGATTAGTGTCTGTCTGAATAGCTGGGAGAAGCTATAGGTACACCAAGAGTCAGGAACTGGGGAAGACAGGGGCATCCTGGAATTCTGTCTGGCGCAATACCCTTTCAACAAACTGGATGAAATATTACAGCATTCGTAACTGTGTGTTTAAGAAATATATCAGGGCTTCCCTGGTGGCACAGTGGTTGAGGGTCCGCCTGCCGATGCAGGGGACACGAGTTCGTGCCCCGGTCCAAGAGGATCCCACATGCTGTGGAGCAGCTGGGCCCGTGAGCCATGGCCACTGAGCCTGTGCGTCCGCAGCCTGTGCTCCGCAACGGGAGAGGCCACAACAATGAGAGGCCCGCGTACCGCAAAAAAAAAAAAAGAAAAAGAAAAAAGAAAGAAATATATCAGTATGAGAACAGAGAAAATGAATGCTGAGCTGCATGGTAGACAAGCAAAGGTTGAGAATACATCATTGCTGTAGAGATTATTGCCAGAGTATGGCATCAGGTGAGTGTGGCTAGAACACAGTGTGAAGTGGGAGGTGACAACTGAAGCCATACAGACAGGTAGAGACCGAGCTTTTATGCCCCACTGAAGAGATTAAGCTCTGTTCTTTGGGCTATGGGCACCAGGCACACAACATAGTTAAATGTCCTTGTGCATCCATTACTCTGGTAACAGTGAGGAGGATGGACTCTGGAGCCTGACTGCCTGGATTTACCTCTTGCCTCCACCAGCTCTGTGATCAAGTTATTTAACCTCTATGTGTCTCAGTGATCTTATCTGTAAAAAGCAGATAGTAAGAGTACCTGCTTTGGGAGCTTATCTTGGGAATTTAATGAGTTAATATAAATAAAGCACTTAGAACAGAGATTGGCAAGTAGTAACTGCTATTTCAGGGTTTGTTATCATCATTATTTAAAAGGTAAGAATGGAGAGCATTTAGAAGGCTACTAAAATAATAAAGATATAGTGACTCACATCAGTAAAGACTCATGCATTTAGATGGAAATGAGAAATACTGGGAAGTAAATCTGACTGGACTTTGAGATGGGTGGAGATGCAGGAGTAGCTGAGAATGATTCCTAGGCTTTCTGCTGTAGGTGAACGGGTAGGTGGTGAGTCCATAAGCCAAGACAAGAGATAAAGAGAAGGAGGGGGCTGGTTTAGGTGCAGATGTTCACTTGGGACAGATGGTCAGCATACATCTGAAAATTAGGGTCTAAACTCTGGAGATTCAGATTTAGGAGTGATTGACATGTTGATAATAAATAAACGAGATTATCTAAGAACAGGTAAAAAGAAAAGAGCAACAGACCAAGGATTAAACCTTGGAAACACTAAAGGGATGGCAGAAGAGAAAAAACCTGCAAAACAAAGCAGTGGTTAGAGATCTGTGAGAACAAGGAGAGAATATCATCACTAAAGTGAAGGGAATAAATAATCTGAAAAAACATGTAATGTGGGCAACAGTATAAAAGTAGCATATGACGACTGAATAGTATCCACTGGTTTTAAAGCTGACACTATTGATGCTGTTAGGAGAGCAGCAAAGCGGATGAGGCAGCAGCCAAACTTACAGTTGGTTGGGCATTCAAAGTGAGGGAAAGAAGATACTTTCAGAAGCTTCTCGAGGAAAATTTTGAAACAGTGACAAGAGTTTAGACTAAAAAAGAAAAAAAAAAGTAGGTCTGTTGTAATGTGCAAGAGGGAAGTTCAAAAGGTTGAGTATTTAAATTAGTCTGCCCAGCATGACTTGTTTGTCAAGTGAATTATCCAGCGTGTAGTATTTTAAATTCTCCGTGATTACAGTTCATTAACATTTCTCTATTAACTTAGTTATGAGTTAGCATTAACTTCATGTGAAACAAACCACCCGTGATTCAAATCTTCTAGGGAGCAAACTGGCTCAATGAAATGTCACTTTTGTTAGAGATCAAAGGTTTCCTTTTCCTCATATTTGTGACAGTGAGGCAGTTACTTCCTGATGCCATTTGGAGCCCTCAGCGGTTTTTGTTTTTGGATAATTTCCCATATTTAGCTAGAAAGATGTCAAAACTGGAATCTCCAAATACATCAGGAATTTCTGGGTCATCTTTAACTTGGAGATCATTCCAGCCTGGCCAGGCTTGGGGGTTCTTGTCTCCTGAGGAATAACAGCTGATATTTACCAAGCAGTTTGCAAACACATGGCTCCGGTTATGCTCTCTTCATGCTCTTTTAACCCTCACAGAGCCGGGCAGTCAGCAGCCATTATGATCTTCATTTTGTAGCGGATACATTTCAGTTTACAAAGGTTAGATGACCTGTGTGAGGACTCTGCTGGGGAGGGGCAGGGCCCAGATTTGAATATAAATAACCTGTACCAGGTAGTGGCTTCATCCTTTGCTTTTCCTCTACTTGTACACCATTCATTTATTCAGTGGAGGAAAAGCTGGGTTAAGAAAACAAGTAGCAAATGACTCATATTCTTAATGATTCAGAAGCCTGACTATTTATCATGGGAATAAGTCATGAATTACTTCCTTCCTTCTTTCCTGAGTTTGCCTTCTACCCACCACAGAACACAGTATCATCTTTACCAGAGAGAAAGCAGAAAATAGAAAAGGTAAATGCCAAACAGGAGAGTCAATAAATGGGAAAAACGCAGTTCCATCTACCTGTGTAGGGGAAACCCAGTCCTTCCCCCTGTGTTTCTCTTTTACTCTCATGCTACAGACACAGCCACACAGAACACTTTACTTCCAGTCACCGAATGTGTGGAGGTTTCTCCCCACACCAACAAACAGCACCCAATTCAGTTGTGGTTTGCGGAGGGGGACGGTCTTCCCCCACATCACCAAGCAAAGCTCAGAACATTAGCAGGGGATCCTGCAATTTAACTCAATTCTGACACCATCTGAGCAGAGAGAGCATCGGATTCCACAGGTTAGGGGTTCAGGCCTATAAGACTGCCTCTCCCCTCCCACATCAGACAGGTGGTTATCTGTGCTTCTGACCCACTGGCTACAGATTGGAGGCTCCCATGACTCCCTCCTTGTTCGTCATATGCCAAGCAGAAGTCCAGGTTGTTACCTGTATTTCTGACTGCTATAAATCAGAGGTTCCCACAACCCCTGTCCTTGGGTTCAATTAATTTGCTAGAGCAGGTCCCAGAACTCAGAGAAACATTTTGCTTACCAGATTACCGGTTTATTCTAAAAGGATATAACTCAGGAACAGCCAGACTGAAGAGATACATAGGGCAAGGTGTTGGGAAGCGCAGGGAGCTTCCACACCCTCTCAGAAGGTGCCACTCTCCCCAAACTCTATGTGTTGGCCAACCTGGAAGCGCTCCAAATTCTCTCCTTTGGGGATTTTATGGAAGCTTCATTACAAAGACATGATTGACTAAATCATTGGCCATTGGCAACTGATTCAACCTGCAGCCCCTTCTCCCTTCCCAGGAGGTCAGGGGATGGGACTGAAATTCCCAACCCTCTAATCACCTGGTTGGCTCCACTGACAACCAGCCCCCATCCCTAGCTGCTGTCCAGAAGTCACCTCATTAACATAACAAAAGACACATTTGTCTGTCTTATCACTTGGGGAATTCCAAGGGTTTTAGAAATGAGGACCAATATCAAAGATATATTGCTTATTATAAATCACGATATCACAGTCAGCCTTAAGTAAAACAAGTAAAATCTCCCACCTCTCCTTTGTTTCCTGGCTTAAGTGGGCAAATGGTGATTCCATAAGCCAGGGCATCTCTTCTGAAAAGGTCTCCTCGCCTTGATGGCCTTTGGGTTGCTAAGCAACACCCTTTCCTCACCCCTGTATGTGTCCTACCCATCACTGCTCTTCAAACTCTGGCCCTGTCATCCTACCCATTCCATAATCCAAATACATAAATAATACGTTGAGTGTCCATATTCAATGGGTTCTTTCATGCTTCAGGAATATTTCATTTTTCTTTTATTTCTTTAAATTTTCCACAAATAATCTTGTAGCTAATATTGTTTAATCTCTGCTTACCCTCCATAAAGGAATAGCTTCTAATCCTTACCTGACGCTTAAGAGAACTTTTCAGAGATGTTTTCTTCTCTTTCTCAAATTTTTTTCAGGTAGAAAATCTCTGCCTATCCAACAAAATGATAGCCCATCATATATCATTTTGCTGATCAAAAGTTTCTGTTACCTTTCACACAATAACCCCTAATTACAAGTCCTGCCCCAGAAAGGAGGTAGTATGTCATCTTGTTTTCATAATGACCAGAAGATATAAATTTAAAATGGTTCTCCTAGAGACCCTTTAACAACAACAACAAAACAACTCCAATGATGGGGATACCAAATACTCTGGCTAGCAGGTGGGAGCTATTTTTGAACAGACCTACTTCTTGCTGTCCCTCAAATTATACCACTAACATTGCCTCCCACTCTGTTTATAAGTTAGATCATCCCAGCTCAAAGGAATTTAATACCATTTCTTATTAATAGATCTGGAAGAAGACTTATGAGGAGGAATATATAAATTAGGGTAGGGAAACATTTTTCCCTCAAATGTTAATTTCATTCAAAGCTTCAATTAAAGACACCCTGGACATGAAACCTCCGTTTAGTTAAGGAGCTTTTGCTCTTTTCTGTTTTTATTACTTTTAAAATAAACTTTATTTTTAAAATACTTGTCAAATATTTGTCAATAACTTACCACATGGTAGGCACTGAAGATAAAGCAGTGAATAAAATGGACTTAGTTTCTGCCCTAGGGTAGCCTAAACTCTACCAAGGAAGACAGATATCAAACAAGTCATAAAAATATGTTAAGGGGTTCAGGATGCTAAGGGAGTATATGACAGAGAACCTTAAGCTGTAATTCTTTAAGACAAAAAATTTAGATAACATTCACTTCCAAATCTATTACATTTTCCATCGTTTATCGTCCCTCATGAAGAATACCTTAATAATGGGAGCAAAAGAAAACTTAAAGTTCTGGCCCTTTTCTGTTTCTTGTTCATATGTAACTGCACTCTTAATTCCTAAAAATGGTTAGACCTCGGTAGGCAGCAATCTTATGTATTATAATGATAACAACTTAATCTGGTATAAAATATCATTTTATAGAGACTGAAATTCTAAGACCGCATAAGCAGAAGTCTCTCAGTATTTTGGCTGATTAAATGGATGACTTTTCCCAAAATCTATTCCTCAAGTACCAATAAAAACCAGAAATGATTACAGCCCCTTTTATCAATGTGCTCGTAAACACTTTTTAGGAAGAGAGAATCATAAGATGTCTTTGAGAAAAACCAACAAAAGTTTACCTAGCAAGACAATTAGGATTCCAAAATTACTGTGCAATTGGAATTTTTCCAAGCATCAAAGATTCATAATTATAAACCTTTCCCTGACAGAACATGTGTTCTGTTGGACAGGAGGATGCAAAGGCTTTTATGGAGAATCATTTTACCAATATATAAAGTACAAGTTCAACTAAGCATGTGACCTCAAAACCATTCAGTTACTGTAATGCACCCTTTTCCAGTTCCCGCCACAGAATAAAAGCATATATGTACATGTATGCTTTTACTCTATTATTATTTCATTGTCTCATGATGATTGAACAAATGAAAATAGCCTGAACAATTGTTGATGAATATTTTGATACAAGAACACAAACTAAACGATTTAAAGTATTAAGAACAGATTGTTATCTTATTGGTCAATTAACCTCAACTAAAATAGTCATCCCATCAAAACAACAAACATGTATTGCATCAAATTACTTCATTCCTAGAGGTCAAGTAAAGAATGGAAATTACAGTCATGGGCCTGTTATTTTTCTTACTCTTTGATAATATCAGCATACAGAAAGAATACAGGCATTAAAATTAAGTATTTTATTATTTGAGTGCTTTTTTCCCTCTAAAGAAAAAGATATCTTTTGACAGCCAGAACTGAGACAAAATATGCTTCAAGTTTAATTATTTTAAAAAAAAGGTGGTAGAAAGAAGTCATTTTCATAGTTAGCTTATCAAAGGGTAGTCACAAATGACATACATATTTTACATTGAAATGAAAATAATGTTGTGAACCTTAATTTCACTTTAAGTTATGTAGTTGATTAAAACAATTCATGATATTTAATAGCAAAATTACAAAATAGAAAATAATACCATTAATAAAGATTGAAAGAAAGTTAGTGAATATCAGTAGTAGTGAAGCAGGCTGTGTGACAGTCTACTGGGCAGTAATGAAGCTTTACTCTCATTTAAGAGCCAGGAATATACTCCTGATATACTGAATTATTTTACCTCAAAACTTTTATTTTCCCCTTCTATATAGAACTAGACAATATTAGACATATTTTGAAATAAATAACATGTATTTAAAGCTCCCTAATTTGTGTTTCTTAAGTGGCTTCTAGGACTCTAAATTTTCATTCAGTATGGGATCTCACAGAAGCTCACTGTTAGCTTCTTAAATTATCTAGAGGCATTAAAAATGGAAACTCAGTCAGTAGTTGCCAGGGGTTAGGTGGAAGGAGGGATGCATAAGTGGAACACGGAGGATTTTTAGGGCACTGAAAATATTCTATGATACTGAAATGGCAGGTACATGTCATCACATATTTGTCCAGCTCCACGGAATATACAACACCTAGCGTGAACACTAATGTAAGCTATGGACTTTGGATGATAAGAATGTGTCCATATAGTTTCATCATTTGTAAAAATATACCACTCTGATGGGGGGTGTGGACAATGGGGGAGGCTCTGCGTGTGTCGGGGCAGGGGATATTTGGGAAATCTCTATACCTTCCTCTCAATTTTGCTGTGAACATAAAACTGCTCTAAAAAATTGTCTTTTTAAAAGAAATAGAATCTCAAGAAGGCCATGCACACAGTTTGTTTGCTTGTTAGTTTTTTACAAATATTCCAGTTGAGGGAGGGGGCTTCTGAACTCTCTGCACACAATTCTAATAGTAGTACTCAAATAATAAGTAATACTCAAATAACACAAAGCCTTTTATCCACAAGAAAATCCACAAAGTGATCAAACCATAATACAAAATTATCAAGCATATTTTTTGCTCTACAAATATTTGTCTATTATTTTATGAGCCTAGATATACAGAAATGGAGCATAGTGACTGTCTATGAAATTGGAGTACAAAATTCCATTCAGCAGAGACGTATTTGTTTAAGAAACATTCATGCACAGTAATTTAGTAATGAAAAATATATATTTTAGGAGTTGCCAGAGTCTGATGAACCACTATTGGTAATATTCACTCAACTTGATCCAGAGGTAGTTTCTATAGCCTCCAAAGAAAGCAGTTAATTCAAAGAGTAAAGAATGCCACTCTCAGGCCAACTACAGTAAAGCAGTATAGATTTTAATGTATAGGTCACAAAACTAAATACACATCTTAAGTTTTTAGAACTCAGCTATCCGCAAGCCTTATCAAAAAGTTTTTGATGAAGGAAGTGCTATGTTCAGAGCTATGGCAGAGGAAAATAGTATTACAGGCATGTAGAAATGGACCCCTGCAAAGGAGAACTAAGTCAGGGAAGGCACCAGGATGCTACTACAAAAGAGTAGGGATCAAATAAGAAAGGCATATTCAAAATGCAAAAGAGGTGACAGGTGTGAGAAACATTTCAGACTTCCCTCCAGAGTCAACAGATTACTGACATGGTAATTTCCAACTAGCAGGAAAGATCAAGCATTTGTGTGGCGAGGCATTAAGATGCTGAAGAGACAAACTAAGAGGGAAGAAATAAAGGGCATAAAAATGAGTCAAGCTGGGTTTTAAATCAAAATGTATGGCTATTATTTAATGAAAGATAAACCTGAAAAGTTCGACTAGAAATCACTTTCCGATTTCTCCCTGTTAACATGCTTTCTCTATGGTTTTGACGTGATTCAATTCAGCAAGCTTTTCTCTACCCCTACGTGGGCAAGGCACTGTGCTTGGGACGGGGTGGAGGCAACACTGGAAGATTTAAGAATGAATTAGACATGAACAAGCAATGTGCTCACAGTATAATGAGAGATAGATATATACCCAACTGATGAGTTGAGCTGTGCAAAGTTCCATAACAGAGATATAAGGTAATAAATGGAGAGGAAGAAATAATTAATTCTTAGCTATGTTCTAAAAGAAGTACATTGGTCACAACTGCATCCTAATACTACTCCGATTCGCAGAAATGGGTGGCTCTGACAATTCACAGACTTACATCAGGATATGTGCGTAACTTTGGGGACAATTCCTTAATCTGAGCAGACTCAGTTTACTTATCCAGAAAGTGAAGGATTGAATTAAATCGTTTCAGCTTACTTTTCATTCTAAACACTTTCTATTTCTACTTAAGTGTTACTGGAAGGGGGTCAACAGAGTTTAGAATAGAGAACATTAATAGGGAAAAAATTCCTAGAGATCACCAGATTCTAAAGTTACTGACATTTCTTTCCATATACAAGATGAGATAATAGGCACCTCAACTTTGCAAATTTTTCATGTTCCCAAATTACCGGCCTTTAAGCTCAAAAGAGATCCAACACCAGGCATTTGCACCAGCAAGCGAATATTCTCTAGTTGCCATTAGGGCAGGATTACTGAAGAACTGTGGTGCATTCAGCAACAAGGCCAGTAGCAATTAGACACAAAATGGAGAAATACTTCCTCTTTTTCCTTTCTTTGTTTATTCACAAGAGTCTTCCTTCCAATTTAACCTTTCGTACCTTAATTTAGCCATATGTTGGAACAACTAGATTGTGGTTAAGGAAGAAGTGCAGATTTCCTATTTACAGTAGAATCAATTGGCTGAACTAGTCTGTGAAAGGAAGTTTAAGATAAATGCATATGTAAGACTATTTCCGCATGTACTGTTCAAAGGCTCCCTCCAAAATCCTTTTACTTCCTCAATGCTTAAAATAGACCACAAGTGAGCTTTCTAATGAACTTAATGCCAAAAAAAAAAAAAAAAAAAGGAGGGGGATATACATATGATAGATACATGAATATAAAGATATTGATAGGTATATTAGCTATTTTAAATACTGCCTAGTGCCTGCCTAAAACCTGGATGTAAAGAAAGAATTAATTCTGTATTTCTGGTGATATTAAGAAAAAAATAGATTTTACCTATCAAGTTTAGCATAGACCAATATAGACGATTTTAAAAACATAGACCGATATAGATGATTTTAAAAACATCCAGATGTTTATTCCAAACCACTTAAGTCAAAATTTACTAAGAGGCATGCTGTTCTAAGTATTTAGGTTAATATTCTCTTCTAGTCTCTAGTAGAACTGTCTCTAAGCTTGGCACTTTACCAGTCTCTCCCTTTTGAAATTCTTCTCCATAGGTTTCCGATACAATATACTCCTGTCTTTCTCTCCATTTTTCTGACAAGGCTGGACTTTTCCTTCACTTCCCAATAATCAAAGCCCTACACTTTAGTCCCTCCTGAGTAGTCTTGCCCTATGCCAACCTGATGCATTAGCTAATTCACCCGTTTTACCCTAAGAAGAACTGTATATAAATCACTTCAGCTCAATTGGACTTGACATCCTTTTCTCTGAAGGTTATAGGGAGCAAAAAGAAAATACAATAAGGACTACATTTATTGATAGTTATAATTGGCCTAAATTTAAAATAACTATAAATACAAGCAAAAAAAATCAATATTCAAGTGGCTGATATTGTAATTCTAAGACAATAACCTTATTTTATGACTAACGTCAACCTAGTTTCTTAAGAGTAAAATATCTTATCTTTGTTGATTATCATTTATACAATCACTCATCAGCCAAGCATGGAAGAAAAATATGTATTATGTTTCCTTTAATTCTATGAGATCAATAACAATGATACAAATTATTAATCAACCTCTGATGATTTACTATTTATGCCACTGGCTATTAGATGCAAAATACCCTGAACTAGCTTGTTCAACAACTAGCTTCCTTCATTTGTTCTTATTGTCTCTCCTGAATATAAGAGATGACATTGTCATCTTCAACAACAGCAGTAAATATTTTTTGAACAGGTTCTACCATCAAGGCTGTGTGCTAGAAAATGAAGATGCAAAGATATTATATCGCCCCTCAGAGAGTTTACAGTACAACTGATTTTTAAAAAACTAAATATATGAAAATATAAATAAAATGCAAGGTAGTATAAAATTGGCCAATGAGTGCTCTTAAGAGTAATATGGGATTGTGACTGGGGGAAGAAGTTTCTTAACAATTAACAGCGCAACAAAGGAGATGGGACTAAATCTGGGCCCTACTGCAAAATGAGTATAACCTAGTAACCTAGTTAATAATCAAATAGACATCAACGTACTGAAAAATTAAAGAAAGAGTTTGGGCATTCTGGACAAAAGAAACACACTGAGGGAACAATAGATTACAAGAAAGATGCTGTGAAACCAAAACCAATCCAACAGACAAGCCAGAGAACATGCAGGCACTTAACTTCTCAGGAGTTGAGGATATTTATCACTTGGTATGATATTCATGTGGCCTCACTAGCTTCTGGAACATCTCTGCTTTTAACATTTGAACAATTTATTGCCTAATTACTTCATTTGCCCTTTGAAGAGTCTCTCTGCAGGATACTTTTTAAGAGTGAGAGTACAAAAAGCGGGCCCTTGGAAAGTCATCCCACCCATTGCATTAAAAGCAAAATAACCTTTTATCAAATGCTTTGTGACCATTTAAAATATTGAATTTGTATCTTAATCATGGAGTTCAACAGGAATATAGCCAGTGGGAACGACTTAATTACAAATGATGTCTTTCTCATGGTTATGCCCATAAGCCCAAGGGATGCTTTAATGAAGTTCTGAGCCCTCAGACAGGAAAGGTCAAATGGCTTTCCTCCCCACCCCCATCCCAGTACCTCAGAGTGCACATAGCTGCACCTTTTTCCTAGCAGATGTTCCACCAGTTATGATATTAGTCTGAGGCAAAAATTCCAGGAAACACAAATTCACTGGGAGGGAGTTCTCTGAAATTCAGTTGATAATAGAGCAGCCACTTTCAGAGTTTGAAAAGGAGATGAATTTAGATAATCTCCATTTGAATATAAATGTATATTTCACTAGAAGTGTAATATGCCAGGAGGAATACCACTCTGCTTGCAAATTTATCACACATTAAAGATTCATGATATTTTATACCGATATTTTTTAAATGTTGAAAATGTTCCTGCTATGTTTATACTATGCACATATTTAAGTCTGTGCTAGGTTAAGCCAGATGAATTGCCTTTTTTGGTAGGTCAAAAATGGTTGAATATTCCATTTTATCTGGTTCAACCCAATTACTCAAATTGTCTTACAATTAGCAAAAGAAGGCAAAGTTACATTTTATAACACCATTCTGACCTTTTTTTTTTTTTTTTTTGCAGTACGCGGGCCTCTCACTGTTGTGGCCTCTCCCGTTGTGGAGCACAGGCTCCGGACGTGCAGGCTCAGCGGCCATGGCTCACGGGCCCAGCGGCTCCGTGGCATGTGGGATCTTCCCGGACCGGGGCACGAACCCGTGTCCCCTGCATCGGCAGGCGGACTCTCAACCACTGCGCCACCAGGGAAGCCCTGGCCTATTTTTCACTCTTAAAAAATACTTTTGCAT
Organism: Hyperoodon ampullatus; assembly: GCF_949752795.1. Taxonomy (NCBI): domain Eukaryota; kingdom Metazoa; phylum Chordata; class Mammalia; order Artiodactyla; family Ziphiidae; genus Hyperoodon; species Hyperoodon ampullatus. Next base: position 109,261,785 of record NC_136917.1, read on the forward strand.
TATGCAAAACAAGGTGTTTTCAATATCCATTAGCTCTAAATTGGTATTGGCTTTTCCAGAACCTTGATTTGTCATTTAATCTCTAGGCTCTGTATCTCTAGCACTTAGCCAGGTAATTTAAGGTAAAACTTCACATGAATTTTAAGCATATAAGTCATTTTGAAAATTAATTTTGAAGAAAATATTTGGGGTTTTTTTCCTTGTAATTTAAGAAAGCTGCTCTCCCTGCCTTCTCCAAAACAAAAACAAAATACTTCATTAGGCCATGAAAGACATGTTTCTGAAATTCAGCAGGACCCTTTGGGGCCCTCCCAGGTACAAATCCTTTCTGTGTCCCCAGTTTATTGTTTGTAGGAAATAGGTTTCATTCAGCCTCCTAGATCTCACCTGAGTCCCAAAGGGCAGATTCAAACAATAGCTAATCAAGGATGTGAGGGAATGCAGAAACAGGGGAGGAACAGTCAAGAAGCAATAGTGCAGCAATGGGTCAGGGTCCTGGTTCCCCACCCACCCCTCCACCCCCCACCCCCTGCTGAAGGGATATACATAACAATATCTTTGAGTTTTGCAGGAAGTAAGATCCCTACCCTGGTGGAGGATGGGAACTTCAGGCTGAGGACCAGGTTCCGGGAAGCAACACCCTGTCACCTCACCACCAATCAATCAGAAAAAAGTCATACACCTTGCAGCCCCTACCCCACATTTTGCCTATAAAACCTTCTCCGAGAAGACCATGGGGGAGTTTGGGGTTGTGAGCATGAGCCACCTGTTCTCCTGACTTGGCCCTGAAATAAACCTTTCTCTGCTCCAAACTCCACTGTTTGTTTGGCCTCACCATGCATGGGGCACACAAACTTGCATTCGGGAACATTTCCACATGAATTATTAATGTTAATAATTAGAAGGAATCTTCATACCCAGAATACTTTTTTTTTTTTTTTTTTGCGGTACGCGGGACTCTCACTGTTGTGGCCTCTCCCGTTGCGGAGCACAGGCTCCGGACACGCAGGCTCAGCCATGGGCCATGGCTCACAGGCCCAGCCGCTCCGCGGCATGTGGGATCTTCCAGGACCGGGGCACGAACCCGTGTCCCCTGCATCGGCAGGCGGACTCTCAACCACTGCGCCACCAGGGAAGCCCTGATTTGATTTTTTTAAACCAAAGCTTATCATAATGACTTTGCCCTGATGCATAATTATAATGACTGATCAAAGTAACGTATACCTCTATAAATAGTTACAAAACTGAACATTAGCTAAACACAAAAATCTTTTTTAAAAGACTTAAAGCTAATTCCAGTGTAAATTTTAAATAATTAGTACACCATGTGAACCCCCAAGTGAATCGAAATGTATATAATATCAATACATTCGTCAATATCAGTAAAATCAAATATACACTACTGACAGGTTTAAGTACTTGTGATTAAAAACACGGTACTGGGGATCTTTTAACAAGGGCTACTGTTGGGCTGCACACCACAGGCCTACAAGCCTTGTACATGCTGAGCCTCAACCTAAGCAAGAGCCTGGAGTCAGTGCCAGAGACGTCAGTGGTTTAATGCAGCGGTCCCCAACCTTTCTGGCACCAGGGACCAGTTTCAGGGAAGACAGTTTTTCCACAGACTGGGGCGGAGCGACGGGGAGCAGCAGATGAAGATTTGCTTGCTCACCTCCGGCTTCATGGCCCAGTTCCTACCGGTCCGCGGCCCAGGGTTTGGGGGCCCCTGGTTTAATGGAGAGGGGAGGATCTTACATGTCAGAAGCAAGGTCCTGGAGCAGCACCCCATCGAGTGCAGCAGGCATCGGGCAGAACACGGCAGCAGTCTTGGCTCCGGAGGGAAGGGGAGGTTACTAATTATAGGGGGAATTGAAGTCAGGTTGGCTCATTAGTTACCAGGGAAACCAGCAGAGGGGCAGGCCCCTCACCACCGTTTTAGTAAGCTATCCTGGTGGAGGTGTTCTGATCTAAAGATTAGAACAATCACCAGCTGGGGCTAAAGGCAAGTTTGTAGGAGGATCTCTCAGGTGAGTAGGATTTAAGTAAAGCAGGGACTGGTCCAGCAGGGGATGTATAGAGAGCAAGAGAATAGCCATCTCAGGTGGCCTGACTACACAACTAGCAACTGGCCTATCTGGGAAGATAGGAAATAGGGGTGAGGAAGGATTGACGAGAAGACTCTGGAAGCCTGTCTCAATTGGTATGGTTTTACCTGAAAAAAAAAAAAAATTCTGGTACAACTCACTGTGATCTAAAATGCAAAACGGATGGTTTTATGTAGTTAATAAACAATTTCTGAAGAGAACACATTACATTCTCTTAATGCTCTGCTGGAATAAGTATATGGATGGAGAAGACCGCAGAATAAGAAACACGTGCCATGATGGATGGACCAGCTAATCTGATTTACTGCCCAGGCAACTCCCAGAGATTAGGTGTTTAAGCTGAGGGAACAAGATCAGTATTCTAACTATATTTATATCATTTCATAGCCACGTACCACCAGCTTCACCACCTTTGTGGAGCTTTAATGTGAAAAATGTAGGATATTTGTTCTTAAGTCCAATTTCTTTATGTCCCTTAAAATACAAACCATCCTGAACATTTACAAGAAATAGCATAAAAACTCTTTTCACAGTTGAAAGGCAGAGATGTATCTTATTTTTATTGGCAGTTAATGTGAGGCCTACAGTGTAACAGCTGTCTCAATAGCTACGAAATTAACGACATAAAATTGCAAAGCCTAGAGCGGCCTGTTCCCTGTGAGGACAAACAGAAAAAATGAAAAGAGGCGCCTTGCCCAGGTTTTGAAATTACAAGAAAACTGTAGAATTGCCTGCTGCAGGATTCGTTTTTAATTATTTCATTTCAAATATAACTGTATTCATCCAGTCAGACTTTGTGGGTGTTCGGTTTGTCTTTCGAATAAAATCTTTTCAAGAGGCACTTGTTAATTTACCAAAGACCCGAATGGCAAGGGTGAGCCTGGGGGCAGGAACCGGTGAAATACGTCAGGGAAAAGCGGGAAAGAAGACTTCCTTTTTTTTTTTTTTTTTAAAGCCCTCCTTCCCGCCTCTCTTCTAAGAGGAAGCCGCCAACACTGCCTAGGTTTTATCTCCAAGACAATAGCGCCGCTCGCCGCCTCCAGCGCAGCTCAGACCGCGCGCACCGCCCTACTCGCGCCCCTGCCTCACCTGTCCCCCTGCCGCACTAGCTCATCGGCCCCACGAGTCACTTGCTCCACCGGCGTCCCCGCCTCACTGGTCCCCGTGCCTCCCACCCCACTAGATCATCTCCCCACGAGTCTCCCTGCCCCACCAATCCCTCTGCTCCATCAGTCCTCTGGCTCTCCAGAACCTCTGCCCCACCGGTTCCCCTGCCCTTCCAGTGCACCAGTTGAGCGGCGGCCGACGTGACGAGCACGCAGCCCGGCCTGCGCCTCCCAAGCCGGAGGGCGAGAGCCGGGAGCGCAGCCCCGATTCCTTGGACGCCCCTGAGCGCCCTGCGCCAAGGGTGCCTGCACCCGAGGCCCCCAGGCGGACCGGCCTGCGTCTCGCCTCCTCCCTGGCCAGGGGCCTCTGGGCTTGTTTGCTTGTCCTCATCCCCGGGCGAGCCCTGCTCCCTCCTCCCGGCGGCTGCAACAGCCGTTTGCTTCCTGCGGTGTGTTTCTTTTTTTCCTCTCCTAGGCTCCATCAAAGGTGGCTCTGTTATTGAAATATGAAGCCATTTCCTCTCCAAAACCCTTGGTTACTCAAAGCGGGAATCAATGGACCTATATACTCTCCCAGAAGTTATAAATAAATGTCTATTTGTTCAGGAGGCGTTTTCCCGCGCGTCCCAGCATCTTCTCCAGTGGTTATTTTAGGGGCGCGCGCGCGCGCGCGTGTGTGTGTGCGTGCGCGCGCCCTGTACCCATCTGGTTCTAATCCTGGGTATGGATCCATAAACCAACCCCACCCATCCTGTATGCCCCTCGCATTCTTCACTCTATAAATAAATCTAGGTTCTTTGAGCTCTGTCATCCAGGGATACGACAGCAGTTGTTTGTTAACGGAGATTCAAACTCAATATCAATACTGAGGCCAGTAAACAAGAAAGCATACTTCTGGCAATTTGGGTGAAAGGGTTCCTCAAGTTTAGGAAGCTTTATCCGCTGTTGTCATAATTACCTTTCTACTTGGTTACCCTGGATCTACTTGGGGGAGAGGGAGGCGGGAAAGCGAGGACCTCTCCTACCTCTGGATTTTCCTTTTAAGCAGAGGCTAAAAAGCAAAATGAAAATTCACTGTCCCCGCTTGTCTGCCTCACCACGCTGCCCCACCATCATTCCACAAGCCCCTTGCCCCATCCCCTCTGGACAGATCCAGGAGGTGTGCTGTGAGTGGGGGGCTTGTGGTTTTAGCTACCGCTTTGCCTGAACCCCCGAGGAGCGGGTTACTCGGGGATCGGAGCAGAGGGCAAAGTCATCTAACAGGCTGCTGTTTCACAAGGTCTGGGCACTGAGCTGCCCCTCCTTTCCTCCCTGAAGTTTGCATGAAGTGCACGTTAGGCTGTAATTAGGGGATCTGGGAGGAGAACTTTCCTGGTGACGCTGCTTTGCTTTTCTTCTGCTCTTGGTGAGAAAGTGCCTCCTTCTTCCCAGGACCAGGACCTCTGCCATCCAGCGCCACAAAGAGACATTCTGCGCGGCGCAGGCACACACACACACTCACACAAGCACACACACTTACCCAGAGACAAACTTAAGGTGAGGGGAAAGAGCCCTAGCTTCACTTGATCTCCAGGCTCCAACTTCAGCAGGACTTGAGAGCATCTGAACTTCTGGATTTTAGGACAAGGTAAAACTTCCATAATTTTTTTACTCTTTCTGTCAAACCTTGATACCTTTAAGATATCAAAGAGCAATGCATATCATGATATATGTATACATTAAAATAACTTTTATTTTCTTTAATTTTCTTTTGAGTTTAACATGACATCTCAACTTTTTTTTAAGATGCATATTGTCAGATAAAATGCTGTACTGCAGTAAACAAGCTCAGTCTCGACTGGGGCAAGAATTAAGTCCAGTATCCCAGCTTTTGCTAGTGCTACTATAAATCTGGTAGATGCATGGTTTCCAAGTGGCAGCGTTTCCATCTGTATTTCAACAAACATTTTTATAACACCTGAAAAAACGGATAGTATAGACTGAAGAAAATGCTGAGGAATGGGAATGTCCATTCCACATGTATGAGTTTTCTTTTAGAGAATATGTAAGTTTATGTGAAAAAGAAAGTTACTGTAATCATAGGTAATACCTGTTAGATTGATCATCTTTGAGATGTTACCAGTTTTGGTCCACTCTTCTCAACTTAATTGTGAAATTAAGATCATAGAATTATGATGCTTTTCATATACAGAATGATGTTGGTAGATAATATTAATGCACTGAAAAAAAGATTTTTTAAGTCATGGTTGGTAAGATTACTTTTAAAAGTTGCTTAAAGGAATTATTTGTGTTGAGACTGTTTATTTACCATCTTAAGCAAATCTGAACTCTTTTGGGTTGAAATGAAGTTGTTCTCTTCCATTGACTATGACTGTTGTGTTCCAGATAAGATGGTTTATTATTTTGAAAATAAGTTATTTTATTTTCATTTACCCCTGGAAAAATACACAAAGTAGCCAATACATTTGGGAGTTTTTAGGGTGGAAAGTGTTCCTGTACACGTTCCAGTGTGATGTCATAAAATCAAACATACCTCTTGGAAGTTAATAGTTCTTAAGAAATAAAGCCTGTGAATTAATTTCTGAATGCAATGTAATATTTATTCATTACAAATGTAGTTTCTGGTAACCATTTCTATTTGATTATTTCAGTGTACTAAATTTGCAGTAATTTTATACACACTTTAGTGACTTAGATATTTTAATGGAATCATAAAATGGGAATATTGTTCCACCAAAAATACATCATAGTAGTTCTCTTTGGATAACTTTTAGTGTGATATCTCTTAATCCTTACATCAGTTTTTAACTTCAGTTCCATATATTTTTATGAATAAAGAAGTTTTTCTTTCATTCACTAAAATAGAATGTATGCCAAATGCTGGTTGAGCATTTAAGCTTTAGCCTTTAGACACTTTGGGACTATATGTTCTTAATAATTTAATTTTTAAGCTAAGAGAATGACTACATGTTTTGGTAATCTCTTCAGAAAATTGAAAACAGCTTAAAAATGGGAAAACTAGATAAGAAGTAATTTTGTTTAAATGTAACTTAATGATCAAGAGAAACCCAACAACCTCCAGACCACTGGTCTCCAAAGAGAATGAACCTAGAGGCCAGTATTCCAAAGAGGAGTGTTCAGTGGGCTTGGGCTTTCTGTGAGAAACAAGCAAGAGGAGAACATCATGTTCTTATAAAGTGAGCCATTTATTGTCAGCTAGGCCCTGTCTCTCAGAGGAATGACTGACACTGTAATTTAGAAGAACTGAAGATACTTTCACAGAGAAGAATCGATTCATTATATCCCTAGTGGTTTCACTTCCTTTTCCTTCCTTTGGGAGCCGGTAACACATCCAGGATAAATACATTCGGCGAACTCAGAAAGATGCTTTATGAATAGATGGTCTACTAAACAGTCCTGCCTTTTAGCATCTTGGATGTGGAATGTCGGTATTTTCTGAGTAGTTGAAGAAGTCTTTGAATCTTAAGGTAGCACAGCACTTCATCTTTGTAAAGATGAACAAGAGGCATATTCAGAAAATAACTCCCTTTTTCAGAAATGGTTTTCTTTTCATTTCCTTTCGCCCTATGCATGTTTTATTTTCCAGGTTACATTTTTAAATAATGGTATTCCACCAGTTAAAATTCCAGCAAAATGCAGAGGAAATTTGAAAATAACCTTTACATTATAGTCTTCTGTTACCTTTAGTTAATTTTCCGACCTCCTGTATTCCTTTTTAGTAACCCTAGTTCTTAGCCTATGGTATTTAAATGTATTTAGTCTGTTATTTAAAGGTAACGATATATTGTTGGGGAAAAACTGGAATGGAAACCTGAATATTCTTAGGATTTTAATCAATAGTGTTTAAGGAGGATTCGAGGAAACAGCTGGTTAAACAAATATTAGGTGTAGAGTGGACGCGATGGTATAAATTAATAATGCAGCTCTTTATTTACACTATGAATGGGAGGGTCTGTGAAGGTTCCACGTGTGAAGCACGGTCCCTATGTGCCACCTAGTGGACGAGTCAAAGAAAGCTTTCTCACCAGCCTCTTAGTAAAAAATTCTGAGATTTCTATTTTGTTGTCATTGAACACTAACTGCAGGCCAGACGCTGGGGTAGGTGCTCAGAGTAGAAAATACAGCAGCTGACTTTTGTATAATTTAAAAATCAAGGCACCACTTAACGGTTGATTAAATTCCCGGTAGCTGCATTTAAAATCAGTTTACTCTTTACTGGGTAATTTACCATCAACTTTCTGCCTCCATGAGGATACAGTTTAATAACCGTAACTCGCTTCTAATACAGGATTGGTTTTTGTCAGAGACGTCATGACCTAGCTTAAAAAAGGGTGGGGAGAGTTTGAATCTTGAATCACTTTCTCAAATGGAAATAAATGTCTATAAAGCTTACTGTTACTGATTTTAAGTGGGTAACTAATGATTAGCTTAAAAGGTTAGCACACTGATACTAGCACATATTATTACATATTCTTTAGATTTTTTTTCACTAAATGCAAAAGGATAAGAGTAAAAATTGCTTTTGGGTAGTGAGGTATGTTTTACAGAATATTGTTCTCAGACACTAATGATCAGCAGGTAGAACAACTTCATCTATACCTGTTGTTCATATGTAGTTTTGAAGCAGGAACATTGCTTCTAAGTCGACATGATAGAAAAAAATCTTAAGCAAGAACAATTACAAGGAAAGCCACTGTTGGAAAAAAGCATCAGGGGCTTCTCTGGTGGTGCAGTGGTTAAGAATCCACCTGCCAATGCAGGGGACACGGGCTTGAGCCCTGGTCCTGGAAGATTCCACATGCCACAGAGCAACTAAGCCCGAGCGCCACAACTACGGAGCCTGTGCTCTAGAGCCCGAGAGCCACAACTACTGAGCCCACGAACCACAACTACTGAGCCCATGTGTCACAACTACTGAAGCCTGTGCGCCTAGAGCCTGTGCTCCGCAACAAGAGAAGCCACAACAATGAGAAGCCCGCGCACCGCAACGAACAGTAGCCCCTGCTCGCGGCAACCAGAGAAAGCCCGCACAGCAACGAAGACCCAACACAGCCAAAAATAAATTAATTAATTAATTAAGAGCATCAGGATATCATAGGAGATTAATCCCTCAGAATATTGCACAGAGACTTTTGAAAAACTTTACTCTGGGAGATATATGAATTATTACTCCAATTGGCTCTTTGCAAGATACATGACTTAATGGCAACAGCATTCAGCACATCAGCCTTAATCAAGACAAGTTGTGAAATTCAGATTGGAAAGAAAAATGCCTCAGTCGGGGAAAAAAAATGATTAATTTGTTGCTTGCTGAGCTCTGAAGGTGTAATCCACAAATCGAGTTAGGCCTGCTCATGTGGAATGCAACCTTCCTGTTTAGGGGACTTTGGTTTTGTGTACAACAGCGAGACCTACGCTGTGAAAGGAGAGCTGCTCATTAAGTCTTTCTTCATTAATGCCACAAAATTATATCCTGACTTGATCGGAGGTAATGGCTGGAATCAACATCAACAATCATGTAAAATAAAGCATATTATCTTAATTCTTATTTCCAATGAGTTATCATCCACCAGAAACACAGCATTCTGTTAACGATTTCATCTGATCATCCTTGTGATTCAGCGTGAATCATAGATTCATTTTAGTGAGAGATTGCCTAAAAGTCAGAGGTCCTCAAAGTAGAAATTTAGTCATGAATTGGAAAACCATTACAAGAAGTTTTAACGGTTTCAGGAGATTGATACTAGAGAAGAACAAACTCTACAAGAGAGAACCAGCCAAGCTTTCTGAAATAGTCTGATGCTACTAGGTTCTTGGCTGTATTGTAGGAGCTCTGCATAACGGCTTTTTCCAGTGGTGGAGACCTGGAGGGGGCTTTGCTGGGGCTGAAGAGTTCTTAGCTATGTTCAGACAAAACCAGGTTTGTTTAAAATAGCAAATGTTGCTGGACTATTTTGAGCTTCTATTAATTGTTTTATAGCTCAATAGGGGATAGGGGAGTGATATCTGAGATGGGGGTATTGCAAGAAAGCCAGGGGGCTATTTGCAAAACAAAACAAACAAACTCACAGAGTTTTATAAATAACCTAGAAAAATAACGGAAGTTCAGGCATAGGTCCTCAGTCTTATAAGGACAACAGAAATTTCCCCTTTTGGCCAACCTTGCTTAACCCAAAGAGAACACAATTTACTTGATTGGTTCCAAAATTCTGATTACTATATTCCAATTCCATTTACTGTATTAAATAAAATCCAATTAAGTTAATAACATTCAATTATTTTTATGATAAATCTGGATTTTCCTCAACTTTTCACAAAGTTTTATGGATAATGTTTCAGCTTAGTCTCCACCTATATGATGTGAATTTTCCTCACTTTGACTCTCTTATTTGGAATTTGGGGATCACCTCAATCGATCATTCATGCGTTCATTTGTTCATTCAACAAAAATTTATTGAACATTTGCTATTTGCCAGGCACTGTGCTAGCTCTGCGTGCTGGGCCCTTCACTTTATACCATGAAAACTGATACTAAAAAAATCAAAAAGCCCACATTGATGATAATGAATGGAAAATGTTGCAAGATCCTGAGGTACATTTTAAGCGACAGAGACAACCAAACTGTTCTCGCCTCATAGTTTTTGTATTAGGAGAATTTTGAGCATGCATCTTTAAAATCATTTTCCCTTGTTTGCCGTCTCCTAGCTGAGTGAGTAAGAGCTTTGTTTCTTGGTTGTGTGGGCACAGATGGGCCTGAGAGGGCAGTTCTGACACTCCAAAACCCCAGGAGGGCAAGGGTTCCAATAATCTGTCTATTTGGATGGGCAGGAAAAGCAAAAATTCATTTGCACACAGTTGCTGTCCACCAGTTGGGAACTAAAATTTAGCCTGAGCACAGAATGATTTCGTGCTTAGCATTTGCACCAGGCTCCATGCTAGGCGTTACAGAGTCAACGGCTCAAGGAGTTCACAAGCCAGTGGAGAAGACAGATGGACGCACCTCATGAATCACTAGTAAAATGTGCCCAGTAGGTGAAGCTGGCCTTCCTAGTATCCTGGGTCTCTTTCCGTGGCACTTAGCCAAATTCTCCACGAACCCCCGCCCCACCTCTTAAACTGAGACTCCTGCTCTCCGCTCCCTACCCCAAGAATCTGATACTTCTCTGTTTATTGATTTCTTGACTGACTGATTACACCCAAGTGTGAATGAGTTTCACTCATGCATTTACATTTCAAGCCTTTTATCTCTGTAAAGTAAATGTTTTGTTTTCTGTGAAAAGAATTTCAAGCATCTGGGGGCCTTCCCTTCCTTACACCACAGTGTATAATTAAGCCGATTTAGTCCTCCATGGTCTTCAATCTGTTATCCCCATTCCATATGTGAGGCCACAGAGATTCCCTCAAGGCCTGTTTCTAGAAATGTGCAGGACCTTGGGTCCTGCTAACCCACGGCCTGATCAACCTGTCCTTCCACCCTCCCCCCAGTGCTTTGCCCAGACACAATATCCCTCCCCCACCGCAAAGGGCATCCCAGCCCATCCCTTTGAACCCTCCTGTTCTCTTTGCTTGGGTCCTCTAAGCCCTTTATTTCCATGCTTGGGTGGCTGCCCCTGGACAGGTAGAACACCTATAGCTTCTTATGTTCTATTGTTTGAGCCCCTATGTCACCCCAAATAGATGGACGGAGCAGTGAGAATCCACATATTCAGTCCAGAACTCCTCTAAGTCAAGGTTTTGAAGGAGGAAGACAGGGATATGCATAAGACAAGCACAGGAATTAGCCACCTTGTCGAAAATATGGGTCAAAGCCAGCATCTTTTTAAAATGTGTGCTCAGGTACTTTCCATTTGGTTTCAGAGAAATTTCAACATCAATGCTAACTACAGATTCTGGAAAACTAACTGGAGGAAGAAAAAAAACAGTGAAAATTTGCCTTGGCTTTTTAAACAAATGATCAGAGTCATTTGTTTAAATATTTTCCTATTTTATATTTGACATAGGGCATACGGATAATCACGTTATTAGTTGTTTCAGATTTATTTATGTTTTCTTTGATTATACTCCTTTGATTATGCCACCACTGATGCTCCTGTAAGATGCTCCTGTAGTATAAAGATGTGTTCATCACTTTTTAAATTGCTAGGACTAATGACTCAGACTGAGAGACTTGGTTTCCTTCCCCTACTTCCCTGCAGCTTAGAGGATAGTGATCTTTGACCTGCATCAGTCACCTAGCTGGGGGATATGAGTGCCTGACATTCAGTAAGTGCCCTATAAATGCTTCCTGTTGTTTCTATCAGTGCCTAGTACCGTGCTGAACTTGAGGCTTGAGGGGTCTCCCCGCCTTCTCTTCCAAGCGCCTATATTTCAGATGTCTGAACACCTCCCAACCCCAGGCCATTCCCTGACTCTGCCTTTGTTTCCTTATCAGTCTTCTTCTTATCTTTCAATGTCATTAAATTCATAAACTCTTCTCAGACTAAAAAATAATTATTGGTATAAAATTAATAATGTAAATAAAATTAATTGATAATTTTAATAAATCTCTAAATTTAAGGAAATTGAGACTGGAGGAAGGAAATGAGTTTAGAAAGGACATGGAACAGTATAGGCACGATCTAATAAGGATACACTGGCTGGGGGAGAGAATTTGAGGATTGTGTGAATGTTTCAAGGGCAGATGATAACATGAAGAGGGGAGCGATTGACTAAGATTGGGAATAAAGGAAGAATAAAAGTTTCTGGAGAAAACGGTGAGTCTAATATAGGAAGTGCCCATGGGACAGCCGAGAACTCATATTAGTTAAACGTACATACTTAGGTACAGGGGAGAAGTCATGGCTGGAATAGATATTTGGAAGTCTTTAGTATTAAAATGGTAGTTGCAAATCATACGTAAGAGAAAGGAGTTCATTCCAAGGAAGAAAAAAGGGAGAAACAGTTGACCAAGGACTAAAACCCAGGAAAAAATTGGTAAGAATGAGTTTGCCATTATTTACATATGATTTTCACTTTCATTTTATCAACAATAAATGTCCACTGAGATGAATAACATCAATGTTTTATTAATTCTTATATCTCACAGTCTTAGTCAGTCCTCTGCACATAGAAGGTGCCAGACATGTTTGTTGAATTAAATGAAATTAAAATGGCATTTCCGAGCCTTCAGGCTCTAATGACAGATTTTCATAATGATAACCCTGAGCATGGGTAAGCCCCCAAAATGTCTGAATTGCAGTTATTTATTCAATTTTGTCCAAAACTGAGCTAGCTTTAAATATATGTTGCTGCATTTTGTTGTTTGAAAATCAGTAATCAATGTGTGGTGTAGATAGTAATTCAATATAGTACTTGATTAGTCTTAGCCCGTGTTGTTTAGCTTAACATATAAATGAGTTCGCCACAGAATGTAGCCTAGTTCAAGTCCATTTATAATTCTTTTTCTGGTTCCTTGGTCCTGAAGACCTCTAAATCTTAGGTCAGATTTGGAGCCTAGAATCCCAGATTTCTCTGCAACTTGCTTTATTTTTCCCCCTAGTTCTTCTCCCTCCTGTTGCCCCCTACTTGGGTTACCATGTAAACTATATTGAAGAATTGAGTAATTTTTAGTATAAGTATGTCCCAAGTATTGCATGGTACATTCTTATACTAAAGAGATTATTTGCTGTTTATCTGAAGTTCAAATTTAACCGGTATCCTGTATTTTCCATTGGCTAAATCAGATAACCCTACCCACCTCCTACATTTGTGTTACTAAAGCCAAAATATGGCAAACAAGAATTTCTTCATGAGACTTCTGAACACTCCCCTTGTAAAGGCCAACAAATGAAGTTACTGAGTGAATGTTCACGAGTGACATAAATGCATTAAAAAGATACTGTAAATAAAATGATCTAACTACAATGTACCAATCAAGATGAAAATTTATAAAACATTTATAACTACTGTATGATATACCCTGGATACTAATAGCTATCTTAAGAATGCCATGAGTGTCTATCAGTGATGTGTTTTAGTCCATTTAAAATATTTAAAAATAATGTACATTTCAAAATAAAACTTTTTAATTTTCACATCTTCAAGTTGGCAATAATAATAAAACAAATTAATTGCTTTTAAATGAAAGAGAATACATTTAGAAAACTTTGTATAATGTACAATGGCTATAAACTCTTAACTATTCTAACTGCAGAATATCTGAAAAGATCTTTTCGCTTAATTATATGTCCTATTGTAGTTGTGCTGCCACCTTGTGATGTTTTGAGATATGACCCAATTTAACTCAGTCCATTAATGTGTTGTACCAGATTGACAATTTGGTCAATGTTACAATGATTCCTCACAGGATTAATATTTTCCATTTCACTCAGAAAGGCCACATATTTTAATACCAAGAAAGGACCCTCAAGTATTTAATGCAAATATTTTCTAGGAGTTTAATGTATTACCTGCAAATTAGTAAATCCCTTGAGATAATCACTAAAGTATAAGTCATTTAGTACTGTATTAATTTATGTTTTATGGGTGAGTATAGGTTGTATCTGCCTGTATGTTTGGTCTACTTAACCTTTTAACCTGAATTTCCTATAAACTCCTTGAACCCAACATGTCCAAAATTAAACTCATTATCTCCCTTCTACCAAGCCTGGTCCATGTCATCTCTATATAGATACCAAGACATTTCACTTATTATCCAAACCAGGACACTTTCAAAAGTGAAATGAAATGGGGTGCCTTACTAATTACTCCAGCAAAACAGGTATAAACCAAGACTGTCTCAAGCAAACCGGTCTTCTTATATATAAGTTAAAAATCATCATAATCCCAATCACCCAAACTAGAAAATGTGGAGTCACAGACTACTGTTTCATCGAACAGACCTGGAACCTCCATCTCAGACTTCCTTTTACCTACTTGCTCCCTTTCATCTCCACTGTCCATCACACTTGTCAACATTCTCATTAGCCTTGTCCTGGTGTCTGCAGAGGGGCCCAGCAGGCTCAAATCCTTTTCCAGGGTACATCTAACAGCCTCTTTCCTCCACAGCTGCTCCAAACTGCTGGCAACTGCTGGGAGAACTCATCACCCTGCAGCATGGGGCCAGGGCACAACTTCATGGTATCTGATTTCAGCTGAATCTTTAATGCCATGTGGCCATTCTACCATATTGCTTGAAAGTTTTTGCTTCTCCAACTGCCTGCAGCAGATATCCAAGCCTCCCTAATCCTGCTAAAAAGAGAAACCATCTGTAAAGAGCCCCCTCTTTGTCCTGTCACCAAAACTAGTCCCTAACACAACCTTCTTTTCCCTCCTGTTAGGAAAAACAACAGAAAAGGATCTCTCTCCTTTGCCTCTAAGCATCTCAGGCAGACATTGCCCCCTGAGTTCTTGATCCCGAATCCTCCAGTCTTTTTTTTTTTTAATTTTTAAAAAATATTTTTAAATTTTATTTATTTATTTTTCACTGTGTCAGGTCTTAGTCGCGACATGCCGGATCTTCGTTGTGGGTTCTTTTGTTGTAGCACATGGGCATAGTTGCCCCGCAGCATGTGGGATCTTAGTTCCCCAACCAGGGATCAAACCCGTGTCCCCCCACTGGAAGGCAGATTCTTTACCACTGGACCACCAGGGAAGTCCCCAGTCTTTTCAAAGATATTCGCTATTAATTAGGTTTTTTCTCTCTTGTATTCTTCACCCTGTCCCACTCTGGTAATTTCCTCCTATTGGCATTTGATCATGGTCAAATCTTTTGGTCCTAAAATGATCAAACATTCCCTAACCTCACATACATCCTATCTACTCAGCTATCTCCTTCCCTCAGAGCCAGACTTCACTCTGAGGGCAAGAAGCACCCCGTGCACACTCTCCACCCCTTCACCCATCCACTCCTCAGCCCACTGGCAACGTGCTCTCTCCTTGCACTCCAGTGGAATGCTCCTCACCAGGGTCACCAATGAGCTGTTTACAGTATGTTTGCTGAGTGGTATTTCATGCTGGTGACCACGTTCCCTTCACAACAATCTCTACCCTTGGCTTCTGTGACAGCCACTCCCCTAGTTGCCACAGACTTCTTTGCTGACTCCATCTCAGTCTGTTTCAGGCTTCCAAGAGCCTGCCTGCCCCTTGGCAGCTCTGTACTCGAACAGCTTCCACCCAGGACGCCTCACCCTACCTGTGGTCTTCCATCTACTCCTCTGCATTACACCACTCTCACCTGTGTGCAGATGACTCCCAGAGCTTTATATCTGGCCCAGAATTTTCTCCCGAGTGTCCGGACCACAAACATCTCACAACTAGGAAGTCACCCTAACACCTCAAACTCCACAGGTCCCAAATCAACTCCTTTTCTTTCTCCTGAATTTGAACTTCCCCCAATTTTATCTAGTTTAGTAAATGGCACCATCTTCTCTTCACTCAGTTTCCAAAAACCAGAAACATGGGAATCATCATGTAGACTCTAGCCCATAAATATCTCTTAGATATATACACCCTTTTTATCTCCATTAGCATAAACCGTACCCCGAATTGCCACCCTCTCTTCTCAAATTCCTATAAACCTTACCCACTGGTCTCTGTGTCTTACTGCCTAGCTTAGAAAGTCTTACTGCTTTTTCTAATGCATTATCCCACATTCTCTCACACTTTCTGAAGTGTAAATGGAAAAGACTTGCCTGCTTAAATCCCTTCAATGCCTTTCTATTGCTGTGAAAATTAAGTCCAAGTTCTTTAATATGATTGGCAGGGTTCTCAGTGACCAGCCCTAGCTTACCTTTCCAGCCTCATCTCTCATCTAAAGTGACCCGGCATCCCAGCTGACAGGATCAAAGGACCAGAAAAATTAAAACAGTAGAAACAGATCAATAGCTCTAAATATTAGAGTTATCAGATGCAGATTTTATGTTTATTTTAAGAAACTGGGTCCTAAGAAATTTAGCAAAGAACTGGAAACTACAAAAATATGATTCAAATGGAAACTCTAGAACTGAGAAAATGTAATAACCAAAATTAAGAACTCAATACATGAGTTTATGAAAAGTTTAGATACATTGAGGAGATGATTAGTAAACTGGAAAATAGTTCTGAAAAAATAACCAGACTGAAACCTGATAGAAAAAGGATGAAAGATACTGGAGGGGAAAAAAAGTAAAAGTCATGTGGGGTATAGACACTGGTGTCCCATCAGGAGAATCAGCAAGTGGGGCAGAAACAATCTCTTAGAAATAATAACTTGTGACTGTCCATGTCAGGGATTCAAGGAGCACTACAAAGCCCAACAGGATAAAAACCAGAAAATAAAAAAATGAAAAACTCACAGCCAGGCATGATATAGAAAAACTGCTGACAAAAACAAAGAGAGAATGTTAAAAACTTCCAGAAACAGAAGACTTCAGATAGACTAACAAGTAGCAAAATTAGCTAGTTGGAAATTTTGCTTTTCTTTTCACTTTAGGAAAATGCCAAAAGTCAGTGGGTTGGCTTGGTCGTCTTCTGGGTGGATCTTATCGAGTCAGCCTACTTTCTCTGAGAGCAAAGTCTTCAAGCCTAGAGGGACAGCAGTGTGGCTGGTTCCCCAAAGGAGCTGCACCGAGATAAATCTTAGTGGTGACTCAGTTCCTGCAATCTGTTCTCAGATGCTGTACAGTCCTATTGCTATCTAGGAAAATTCTGGAAGCAATTTGGGAGTCTCCTATCTTTATCACTAAGATTATTTTAGATTACAAAGAAGAAATAAATATGATTGAGAAGTTGATGATTTATGCCGGTGATATATATACACATATGTATATACATATATATATACCTATATCTATATATGTGTGTGTATATATATATATATATATATATATACACACACACACACACAGTAAATCCCCTACATACAAACAAGTTCCATTCCGAGAGCACGTTCATAAGTCCAATTTGTTCGTAAGTCCAACAAAGTTAGCCTAGGCACCTAACTAACACAATCGGCTCTATAGTACTGTACTGTAATAGGTTTATAATACTTTTCACACAAATAATACTTAACAAACAAACACAAAAAATAAAGAAAACATTTTTAATCTTACAGTACATTACCTTGAAAAGTACAGTAGTACTAGCTACATCACCGCTGCTTTTACGTTTGCTTCCGGACACCCTGGGCTTAAAATAAAGACACTGTATTACTGTACTCTATACAGTACTGTAAAGTACACAAAAGCACAACCACTTGTAGAGGATGCCCACATGTGACAATGTACACCAGACACGTGAACTAACTTACATGACTGGACATGCAAACGTACGTTCTCATATTTGAAAGTTCACAACTTGAAGGTTCGTATGTAGGGGACTTACTGTATATTACAGCAAAGTGATTCAGTTATACATATATATATGCTTTGTCATATTCTTTTCCATTATGGTTTATGCCAGGATATTGAATATAGCTCCGGTGCTACACTGTAGGACCTTGTTGTTTAGCCATCCTGTATATAATAGTTTGCATCTGCTAATCTCAAACTCCCAGTCCTTCCCTCCCCCACCCCCCTCCCTCCCCCTTGGCAACAAGAAGTCTGTTCTCTACGTCTGGGAGTCTAGTTTGTAGATAAGTTCATTTGTGTCATATTTTAGATTCCACATATAAGTGATATCATATGGTATTTGTCTTTCTCTTTCTGACTCACTTAGTATGATCATCTCTAGGTCCATCCATGTTGCTGTAAATGGCATTATTTCATTCTTTTTTATGTATGCCAGATATTTTACAATGTTATAAATATTTGTTTAAGGCATTGAAAGACAGGTCTTGGCAGCCAAAATAAATACAAATTTATCACAAAGATTCTGATAATTAAAAGCTCCAGAATATTTCTCTTCTCTTACCAGACATTCATGGAGTTACACTCTTCTAATTCTTTGCTCATGCCCTCCTTTCAGGCAGGCATCCCTTACCACATTATTCCTCCCACCTGAAATACCACTCCTGCTAGGATCCTTCATATAACACTTCCTCGAAGCAATTTTACATTGTACTGCTAGCTGGAATTCACTTTTCTCTCAATTCTTTCTTAATATTTTATTTGTATCACCATTACTTAGCACACTTTCTATGTGTTATACTGTATTTAATTGTTGAAATGTCTTTCTTGTTAGCAGATTGTTTATCCATCTGATGTCCTAAAGAGTTCTGACCTGAAAGGTTAGATTGGGAATTGGAGTTCAAAGAACCAAATCTGTTCCAATGTTCCACCCACTCTAGGAATCCCTTGTGTAGTATAATTGACAGATGTTTGTTGATCTGCTTCAACACCTGCAGCGGCAGAAAGCACTAGTATTTCACAGGGCAATTCATTTCACTTTTAGAGGACTTACCAAAAAAGTCCTTCCCGACATTGTGCAAAACTGGCTTCCTTAACTTCCATCCACGTGTTCTCATTTTGCCCTGTGAAGTTACATTGAATAAGTTTAATACCTTCCCCAATTTATATCGGAGCAATCTAATTCTAAATGCAAAACACTGTTATGTTCTGTAAAATTTTGTTATTTTGGGCACATCATTCCAAACTCTGCAGATCATTTTATTTCTTGTAGCTTCTAAGCCACATTTCAACTACTCTTAGTATTAGGTTTTATGGCCCTTGAGGGCTTTGAGCCTTGAAACTCTGAAAGAAAAAACTTCGTTTATATTAACGTGACTTGAAAGCAAACCTCTTGATTGATAGTGCTCATAGAATTATTGAAATGAGTAAGATAATGTCCTTGTCACTGGAAAGGTCTCCTTTTATTAAACAAATAGCCAGTGCACCAGAGAAACAGAAAATAAATGTCAATGAGACTTGAAAACCTTTCTTTTGAAAACAGAAGGCATTGATCATCTGCACTCTTTTATGAACTTCACTTCATTACGTATTGTTACTATTTCAAATTAATCTTCAGATAGCAGAATGAAAACAGCATTGTACCGTCATTGAATATCTATATCCTTAAACTGTTAGGATATCAAAAACTGAAACCAAGCTTGTCTAATAGTTATGATTAGTGGTAATGCACTAATTTCCCAAAGATAAAATATTTTGAAGAATATGAGATCTAAACATTAAAAGAAAATACCAATTTACTGTAATTGGTATAAAGCAAAATGTGACATTAATTTGTATTACTGTACATTCTTTGAAAAAATGCTTCCCTCCACCCCAATCCTCCTTGTCTGCACCAGTATTGCAGTATACATGCTAAGGATGAGAAGTGAAAAATCTGTGACTCCTGAATAATAATAATTGTAAATTCTGAAAGGTAATGGATTTGCCATAGGACAGCAGCTGTCACCTCACACTGATGGAAGGCAAGAGGGTCATTCAGAGATGAGACATCTGCAATACCTCGAATGCCAGGCCTCCCACTTTTAAAAACCTCTTGGTTTCTACACAGCACAGCAGTAGATTTTAAATAAAGCATTTGTTTCAACCTACCAACAGGAGAATTCCAGTGTTCTGCTCTTGATGTTAAAGTAGAAGTGTAGCCTGAATTATGGTCCTATTATTACCAACATTTTAATCGGTGGTTCATTAAACCTATTATCCTAAACTATGGAACAGGATTGATTTAATATTAAATATATTGGGAATCAGTTCTTTCTTTGTTTACACTCTTCATTTATGTAACAGAATGTTCCCATGAATCACAAATCTGAATTTTTGGTGCATGCGTGAACAGTATAGGAAACAATTTTGAATGAATTCAAAAACATTTCCCTTCATCTGTGCCCTGACATATAATTGAAAATTACCTAAGCATACACAAAAATGCCTTACAGTGTATTGACTTCCTGTGAAGTTGAGATTTTGATGTAATTGCACTCGTGCTTTGTGTAACGCCTATGGGCCTTTGATTAAGGAAGATGGCTCAGGAGCAGAGCAACTCTCTACACAGCCCATAGGATTTCTCCTTGAAGTAAAACAAAGGCATGCTGGGCCTTGATAATTTACAATTCAGACTTCCCTGGTTGCTCAGTGGTTAAGAATCCACCTGCCAATGCAGGGGACACAGGATCAATCCCTGGTCTGGGAAGATCCCACATGCTGCGGAGCAACTAAGCCCACAAGCCACAACTACTGAAGCCCACGCACCTAGAGTCTGTGCTCCACAACAAGAGAAGCCACCACAATGAGAAGCCCGCGCACCGCAACAAAAGAGTAGCCCCCTCTGGCCACAACTAGAGAAAAGCCCGCGTGCAGCAATGAAGACCCAATGCAGCCAATCGATCAGTCAATAAATAAATTTTACAATTTGAACTGTATATATGCTCCTTAAGGACAACCAGAAAAGTGCTTGTCATTCAGCATGAACAAGCTCTATGTAAGATGCCCTAATAATAGTCATCATCATATAAGGTCACCAAAACAGTTTTTGGACACACACACTTGATAAAAAATAATCTCTGTCAAGATTATCTGCCCTTGGTGGTTTACTAACTGGTTAAACAGCCAAGTGAAAAGTGGTGAAGGGAGATGCAGACGAACTGGACCTTTATTTATAAAGCCAGATCTTTACATTTGGGTTCTATAAAACCTTTGCCTGTGGGCTGAGATACAAAGCGTAACAGGGATTTGAAACTTACTTCAAGGGGGAGTATGGAAGGAGATGGAAGACAGAAAGAATCAATTCTATGAAAAACAAAAATCACCTTCAAGGGACTTCCCTGGTGATCCAGTAGGTAAGACTCCGAGCTCCCAAAGCAGGGGACCCGGGTTCGATCCCTGGTCGGGGAACTAGATCCCGCATGCATACTCCAACTAAGAAGTCCCCATGCCACAACTAAGAAGTTGCGTGTTGCAACTAAAAAAAAAAAAAAAAATCCCGCATGCTCAACGAAGATCCCGTGTGCCGCAACTAAGACCCGGCGCAGCCAAAACAAATAAATAAATAAATACTTTAAAAAAAATTACCTTCAATAGTTTATTGATGGTAAGATACATTGTATTAAATATTTTACATGTGTTTGGCTACTTTATGGTTTTTAAAACCTCAACTTTATTTTATATACTGATAGTTTACTTTTTACTGACTTAGCATTCTCTCTTTTAAAATCATTGATAATTTACACACAACAGTAAATTTGATTTTTCATAGCTAATATATTACATGGGGATTAAAAATTTATTAAACATGTTTAAAATTTTTTGAAATAGCATATTCTACACTAAAAATGTTATATTTCCCTTAATCAAGAGAGGCTAATCCTTAAATAGAATTGAGCATCATGTATAAGGTTGCCGCATTAGACAAGTATTGGGGCAACTTTTTATATCCATGATGAAGTTCAAATTTAAGCTATTTCAGTTATTTTGGAGCTTGCACTATGGGGTTAGGTAGACCTGAGCTTAAATCCCAATTCAGATTTTACTGTGACCACCTATGTACATTGTGCAAATTGCTCCTTGAGTTTCATTATCCATTTTAAAATAGAATGATTGATAGTATTTGCCTCATAGTGTTTGTAGTTCTGAGAATCTACCATGATAATAAATGTAAAGCACCATATAAAACTATTTATATTATTTTCATAAACTACTACTAAGGGGAAATATAGGTAAATATTTATCTAATAATGGCAGAAGAAATCATTGAGGAAGATACTAATGCATTTAGTTTCATAAATGTTCACAATTTCTATACACAGAAAACACTATTAATCAAAATAGAGGGAAAATGTCTTCAACATACACCAAAGGAGCAGTATCCTTAATATACAAAGAGTTCTTAAAAATTAGTACCATCTTTTCAACAAGAGTGCCAAAACAATTCAATGGAGAAGGCATACTTGTTTTAAAAATTGATGCTGGGACAACTAGGTAGCCACATACAGAAGAATTAAGTTGGACCTCTACCTCATATCACACACAAAAATTAATTCAATATAGAGCAAAGGTCTAAACATAAAAGCTAAAATTATAGAACTCAGAATAAAACATAGAAATTAATATTCATGAACTTAGAATATGCAATGTTTTCTTAGACATGACAACAAAGGCACAAGCAACCAATAAAAAAATACATAACTTGGACTTCATCAAAATTAAAACCTTTCTTCAAAGGACAATATCAAGAAAATGTAAAGACAACACACAGACTGGGAGAAATTTTGCAAATCATATATCTAGTAAGGATATGGTATCTAGAGTATATAAATAACTCTTACAACACTTAAAAAAATTAAAAATGGGCAAAGGATTTGAAGAGACATTTTTTCCAAGAATATATGTAAATGACCAATAAGAACATGAAAGGATGCTCAACATCATTAGTCATTAGGGAAAGGCGAATAAAAAACAAAATGAGATACCACTTCACTCCCACTTAGGGAGGATATAATTAAAAAGACAATAACAGGTGCTAGTGAGGACATGGAGAAGTTGGAACCCTCATGCATCACTGGTAGAAATATAAACTGGTGAACTGCAAGTCCATTGCTAGGTGTATAATACGTTCACGTAAAAACGTGTACATGGACGTTTATAGCAGCATTATTCACTAGAGCCAAAAAGTGAAAAAATAACCCAAATATCCATCAACTGCTGAATGGATAAACAACATGTGGTGTATCTATACAATGGATTATTATTCAGCCATAAAAAGAATGAAGTACTGATACATGCTACAGAATGGGTGAACCTTGAAATTATGCTCAGTGAAAGTAGCCAGTCATTAAAGGACCACATACTGTATGATTCCATTTACATGAAATGTCTGGAATAGATAAATCCACATAGACAGAAAGTAGATTAATACTTGCCAGAGAATGGGGAGGGGGGGATGGAGAGTGACTACTCATGAGTACAGGGTTTCTTTTAGGGGTGATGAAATGTGCCAGAATTAGATAGCAGTAATGGCTGCACAACTTTGTGGATATACATCTTAATTTAGTAACCTCACGTTGTAGAATCTAGCTGAAGAAAATATTTACCTAAAGCTATGTAATAATGTTTTTTATTAGTAAAACAATACAAATATACTTAAATATCCAAAAATGGGTAATTATTTAAAATATTTTTGACATACACATACAATAGTGTAACACGCAGGTATTAAAAACTATGTAAAAGAGGATTTAATGAAATGAAAAGATGCCCATTATATATTCAGTTTTAAAAATCGCTTTTAAAAAGGCCATATAATTTTGTTCCATCTCAGCAGAAATAAAAAGCAGTTATATTTGGCTAAAATGTTTGGATAAGTATGAAATAAAATGCAAACAAAATTAATCTCCATTGGAATTACAGATGATTATATTAACTTATAACATTTATTAAGGTACAATCAACATGCAATAAACAGGACATGTTCAAAGTGCACAAATGATAAGTTTTGCATGTATATATGCCTGTAAAACTAATACTACAATTAAGATAATAAAAGCGTTCATCACCCAGAAAGTTTTCAACTATCCAACTATGTTTATTTATTTAATAAACAGCCAAAAAATTTCCAAAGTGATCACATCATTTTACATTCTTTCCAGCAGTGTGTGACAGTGTTCCAGTTGCTCACATCCTTTCCAACACTTGGTATGGTTAGTCCTATTGTTTATCTTTCATCAGATTAGCCTGGATAGAAATTTATCAATTTTATTGATCTTTTCACAGAACCATCTTTTGGTTTTTGATTTTCTCATTGTTTCTGTTTTCTACTTCATTGATTTCTGTGTTGATCTTTATAATTCTTTCTTCTGTTTATATCAGGTTTCATATGCTCTTCTTTTTCTAGTTTCTTAAGGTGGAATCTGAAGTCATTGACTTGGGACTTTTCCTCTTTTCTACTGTAGGTATGTAAAGCCATAAATTTTTCACTACATGATGCTTCAGCTGCATCCCAGAAATTTTGATATGTTGAATCTTCACTTTCATTCAGTTGGAAATAATTTTTAATGTTCCTTTTGATTTTCTTCTATGACCCTTGGATTATTTAGAGGTTGGTAGTTTAGTTTCTAAATACATGGATATATTCCACATATCTTTTTGTTATTGATTTCCAACTTAATTCTACCATTACCCAAGATTTTTCTTATTGCAAGTCCCAATGTATTCATCAAATATTTTTCATAAAGCCTTTTAGTTCCCATTTACAGATGTTTCTCTCATGACCAAACAGCTAATGAGAATTCCATGGCCTAAATGATCCACTTTGAATAACATCTTATACTTTCCCCAAACTCGGAAACTCATCACACTACTAAAACCTGTTTCTACATCTGTGATTTTGGCTTTTATGATCTCCTTGGGTGGCTCATTTTTTCCCTGGCGTTACTGAACCTCAAATTATAAAACAATCTCTCTGAAAAAGTTATCAGAAATTCCTAACTATTTTCTTGCTTTGGGTGTTTTAGGGGCAAAAAGAAAATACCAAGTTCCTTTCAAAATTTAAGATTGTCCTTTGCATTATATCCAGCCCAAACAGATATGACAGAGTACTGGTGCCAGGAATGTGTCCCATGCAGCCTTTCTTTTTAAGTAAGCTGAAGACTGCTTCCTCAATTAGTTGAAACTTCTGGGTGGTCTTTTTAAAAATAGTTCTTTGAAGAAAGTAGTGAACTAATAATACTATAAATGTAAAAAAAAAAAAAAAAAAAAAAAACTTTAGTCCTTTAACTTTGAATCTAAGAAAGAATGAAGAGAAATTCAATGTTTTTTGTTTATTCATATAGAATTTTCCATCTCTGACTTTGAAGAGTGAAAAATTCTATACAAATCCAATGGAAGAAATTCTTTTTAAAAAGATGTGTATATATTTGGGCTTAGAATTAGCCAAGTTTAATTAATTAAGAGTGTGTGTGTGTGCGTGTGTGTAAACTACGTGGTTTGCTTATTTTTATATGTAAATAGATGCATACACACATTCTGCAGTCTATATTAAAATCGGTGTATAATAAATTTAAAATATCTGGGACATGTGGTAAATACAAAACTCTGTGCAATTCTGAGAAAATTGGCTATTACTTAGCCTGCACATTTCATTTCCACTTTTGGGTCTGAAATCACCCCTATGTGTTCTTTCAATATTATCCCCCCATTACAGCTTGCCCTAGGCAAAATACTAAAGTAGTTGAAGTTGCTTTTATGGGCACTCCATTCTCTTCCAGAGACTCCTTTTTCCTTGTTACTCTTCTTGGCTGGTCAGTGAAAAAAAAAATTGTCTTTCAGTTGTGAGGCCTTTTATTTCCCTGAAAAAATATCCATTTAGGTAGCTATTCCCTCCAGAGAAACACAGGACAGGCTGACAATATTAGTCATCTTCACTACTCAAATGCCTGTAACTCTGATTTTCAGTACTACACTGGATGTGTCAGTCTAACAGTTTGACAGTGAAAATCGTCACCACTTAGCACTCAGAGCACTCAATATTGGTCTTGGCTAAATCCAGCAACCCCAAACCCTCTCCACCCACCCACCCCAAATAGAAAGGATAGTCAAATGAATTCTGTCATGAAAAAAGAAAACCTTCCACAAACAGGGACCTAAAAATTGGGGTGGTTGGCTAATGGACTGAGCAAATTTAAATAAGGTAGACTATTTGCCTATTGTAGACTTTGCAAACCCTTCAGGCAAATTCATTCTAAATGGCATTTCTGGTTGTGTAAATACAATGTCTGTACTAAGAATTGTCCTGAATACAGAACACTGAATTTAAGTTCTCCATGGTGCTGCTGACCTTGATCAGTGATTGGCCAAAGGAGCTTTGGTTGGCAGATGAATATTGTCATGGCCTTCAGCTTAGTTTTCTTGTCTCATTGTTTTATTAGTGGAATTATTAGCAGCTATTTCTCACTGTCCATAAGCAAAAGGTTTCCTGTTTCTCTCCACCATTGCCCAGAATGCATCATTTTCTAGGGCTGTTGTCTCTCAAGTCTATATAAATGTCTCCCATTTAAATAAGCTTTCCTAAAGTACCCATTATCACACACACACACACAAAGACTCTAATCTGCATTTGGCAAATACCATCCCAGGAAATTATCCAAAATCATGGATGCCAACAAAAGAGGTCAACCACCATTTGCTTTTCATGTGTGTTTAATTATTGGAGGGAATTTGATTTGCCAATTATGCTAGTATTCTGAAGCAGCTTGATTTTGCTGTTGAGAATGTGAACTTCTTAAAGTGGGACTGTGCCAGTGAGCTTATGCCAGATCCATTGTGGGCACCAAAAAGTTTAATTTGTCAAGAGAACCAAATAAAGAATGGCAGGAGCTATGCTACCGCATAGAGATAAATGGAGCCTGTGCCCCAGAACAGGCAGCCAAGGTGGATGGTGTGATTCAGTGGTCAACGGGATGACTTCTTGGACAAAATATTTCTCCCATTGCCTAATATGCTCACTGTTAAAGATAAACCTTTGAATCAAAAGCATTAGCAGAGAAGCAATAGTTATCAGAAGACTCAAGACAAAGGAAGTGTTGGTTTCAAGGGAGGAGAGGGTCAGGACAGCAGGTCTGAGGTGGGAGCCTGGAAGTATAGATCCATGAGTAGCTAAAATGCCCCCGACACAAGCATGTTCTAAACAGAGAAAGAAGAAGATGGAAACAAAGGAAGACATGGAGGGATGCAGGAGCAAATTTAGCTTGTCCCACTTGGCCTGTTTTGTGACTTAGAAATTCTTGTCTAGCTAATATTTGTACTTTAAGAAAACCAAGGGGATAGAAATATTCTTTTGATGTTTCAGCTGAAGAGCACTAACTAGGAATGTTCTATATAAATGCATTTCCAGAATTTAGATATTCCAACACCAAAGAGCACAAAATAAAAGTTTATCAATCCTCCTGATGTTTTCTCTTTTTTCTCTTTCCATTACGTAGATTAAAGAATAGGGTGTTCCAAAATATTAAAATTGACAGATATAAATTGAAAGATAGTCATGAGGGTATTCTTCCAGCCTGTGTGCTGAAGATTCAAGGACAGATACTACAATGTAGGCATTGCTCTGATCAAGGCAGCTGCATCCTAGTTGGAGAAGTTGAGTGTCTAATCACATCAGTATGACACCAAATGTGACCCAGTGGGATTTAAAGAGGTCCTTCCTGGTTTGGTCTCCATAATGGTGATATAGACTTCATTTTATATACTTGCCTCTAAAATATTATTGAATAAATGTTTTTCACATGATGCCAGTAAGTAGTTATTTATTCTGCCTTTGCATATGATTAAATAGAAATTTATGCTTTTGCTGAAAGGGTTATTTTGCAAAGACCTTCCTAAACTATCACTAAAAATGCAAATCGTAGTCAAGAGGTTCCTAACAGCAGGCTATGCTCTTCTTCTCAATTGGAGAAACAGCAGATGTATCCTTTGGCCATTCACTACATACTGAGAGAATATTTGCCAACTGTGCAGTTCTTAAAAATTGATTTTGCCTAAACCAGATCATAGAAGTTAATGGTTCAATGAGATCCTTGTCTCTTCCTCTTTTCCTGTGGGGTTTTTTGTTTGTTTGTTTGCTTTTCAATGACAAGTTGCCCTTTTTCATACCAGTTTTATTGTATACATCTTATTACATACTTTAAGCACATTTCCCCTCTTGGAAGAGGAAATCTTAATCTTAAATCTTATTCCAAAATACCTGTCACCTTAACTACCTTAACTGTCGAACAGCCAACTTAACCCATTAACCTTTTTTTTTTTTTTTTTTTTTTTAAGCAATGGCATTTTGACAGAATGAAATTCTTCCCTTGAAATTCAGGAATGAATGAAAAAAATGACACACCCTTCCAGATGTGAAGAAAATAAACATTATCCTGCCCTTGAACTTCCTGAAATTTAAATGACCTTCGGTTTTGTGGTACTTTGTACCCCACCCGCTTTACTCTCTTCCACCACCCCCTTTGGCCCAGCATCATAGATTCACTGAGCGTTTCTAAGCTCACTTGTAGACTGTTTCTAACATGGCGGGGTGGAGTGGGGACTGCGGCATATGCCCGTGTGGGCATTGGATCTGACGCATTTCGGCGTTAGCAGAATGAAGAGGTGACGTGGTTGCCCCTGAACTCATTCATTGCTAGAAACGACCATCTGAAGTCCAATGACATTGAACCTTCTTACTTCATGGCTGCTCTTACTATTCACTCTCTTTGTCTCTCCTCTAAGCCCAGGGAGGCTTCCATTAGCCTGGCAGAAAAGGACAGCAGAGTTCAGAGAGCCTCACTAAGGTGATTACGTTTGACAGACTGGTCTCGCTCCCTTTTCTTTTTTTTTTCACCACTAGCAATGGCTGCTTCTTTGTTTTACGTGTCACACCTTTCTCTTTTCATGACAGAGGTCGGATAATTGTGTAAGGAGTGCATCAAAAGTCATGATCCTTAAGCAAATTTTAAATTAGCAAGTAGGAGGAAATGAGATAGATAATTTGTCCTCAGGTCTTGCTCTTTCCCTTTTTTGCCCCTATTTGACTATATTTTACATCTATAGTTTTTGCTTTGAGCCTGCTGTTGGTGGTAGTACAATTTCAAACAATCTCCATAGTACCGGGTGAAGAAATCAAATAGGAAGTGCTGATGAAAAATCAATTCTACTCATACGAAGCCTTCAATGGCTTGTATGGTGTTTATTTTCTATCAGTGTGAGAATATTCTATCAATAAGATGGGCTGGGGATTAGCAGTGGGGGTAGAGGAGGCAGACAGCAATGAGAGTCCAGATAAATGCCTTTAAAGATTTTATGCCTTATGTTGTTCTACAAATGAACTTCAAGAACCTGGGTGGAAACACTTGCCGGAAGATACAGGCAGTCCTATGCTCTTGGCCAAAAGTGGTCCTTTTAAGTCAGATTGTGTAGATTATCTTTTCAAATGAGCAGCAAACTTGAAAGATGACAGGTTGAGGTTGAGGCAGGCCAGAAAGGGTCACAGAAATAAAAAAAAATGGAGTAACTAGTAGTGACTCTAGTAATTACTTAGTTAACTCTAGTACACCCTCCATCAGCTGCATTTAGAACCACAGAAATGCCAATCTTTTTAATTCATTCACTGAACACTCACCGAAAACTCACTACGTGCCAGGAGTACAAAGACTAATAAAATACATATTTTGTCCTCAGGGGGTTTAAACTTTTGTAACATTAGCATGGAATCGAACACTTTTAGGTGCTTCATTTATCATTTGAAAATTAAATGACTGTTTTCTAAGTTTGTATGAAATGTGATGATTTGTCCAATAGGTAAGTTTTGTGTGTGTGTGTGTGCGTGTATGTGGCATATCTAATATCTAGAGAGCTATAACATATGGTTGTGCAGATTGTGTACTATATAGCACTGGAGGCTGCCATTCATCATCCTACGGTGCACAAAGCAAAACCAGCGTCCCTGAGCTCCTACTGTGTGCAGAGGATATTGTGGTGAACGCAGTTTCTACCTTCTTGGAGCTTGCATTCCAGCTGTTATGCATCCATGCAATGGGCTGGATTCTGCTCTCAAATCCTATAAAATATATTCCTAGAAGCACTTTAAAGTACATGGCTTGACAGCCTTTTGCTATAACCCAATATGAAAATGTATTACAATTCGAGTGTGTTCCATAATTACACTGATCATTGAATTTATAGCAATATTATGTTAATCTGGTGTTCCTGAAGCGTGAGAATCCAATACTAAAAGTTAACCCGTTACTTTAAAAAATTTTTACATGTTACTTTCATTAAAAATTGGAAATCTTTTTAAAGCATGTTATGTTTGCATCTTCCTTAGTAAACAGAGAATATATGACATGGTTAAGAAAATCCCTCTTGGGGTGTGGAGAAAAAGGAGTCCTCCTACACCGTTAGTGGGAATGTAAATTGATACAGCCACTATGGAGAACAGTATGGAGGTTCCTTAAAACACTAAAAATAGAACTACCCTATGATTCAGCAATCCACTCCTGGGCATATATCCAGAAAAGAGGAAAACTCTAATTCGAAAAGATACATGCACCCCAATGTTCACTGTAGCACTATTTACAATAGCCAAGACATGGAAGCAACCTAAATGCCCATCGACAGACGAATGGATAAAGAAGATGTGGTGTATATATATATATATATACACACACACACACACACACACACAATGGAATACTACTTAGCCATAAAAAGAATGAAATAATGCCATTTGCAGCAACATGGATGGACCTAGAGATTATACTAAGTGAAGTGAGTCAGACACAGAAAGACAAATACTATCTATGTATGATATCACTTACACGGGGAATCTAAAAAAAAAAATGATACAAATGAACGTACTTACAAAACAGAAATAAACTCACAGACCTAGAAAACAAACTGATGGTTACCGAAGGGGAAAGGGGAGGGGGGAATACATTAGGAACTTGGGATGAACAGACATAAACTACTATACATAAAAGAAACTGCAAGGGCCTACTGTATAACACAGGGAACTGTATTCATTACCTGTAATAACCTATAACGGAAAAAAAATGAAGAAGGATATCTATACATATGTATAACTGAATCACTTTGCTGTACACCTGAAACATTGCAGATCAACTATACTTAAAGAGAAAGAAAAGAAAATTCCTCTTAGTAACATGCTCTAACAGGGTTGTATTTTGAGACTATTATTGTGAGATGTGTAAAGATAAATAACTCTCGGTGGTTGTGGCACTTTGTTTAGAAGAGCTGAGAGCATCAGGAAAAATGCAAACAAGCGTGACATGCAAGGCCTTCTTGTCCCCGCCCCTGCCCGCCTGTCCAGCCTCGTCTCCAGCCAGTCCATTCTGATTATCCTACTCTCCCGTCACAGGGAGCTCCATGTAGTCACACAAGCAGCCCAAGCCTCTCACAGCTCATTTCCTTTGCATGTGCTCTTCTAATAGACAGCGATATCCCTTTCCCTCTTCTCTATCTCCTTCTCTTTCAGATCCAGCTGAGCAGTCACCTTCTTTGTGAAATCATTCCTAGCCCCTCCCAGGCACAGGATTAGGTGCCTGACAAGGCTGCTGCATTTCACAGCTCCAGGGGTTGCCATTCCCTCTGCATACCAGAGATCTCCTCCTTCTTCAGTAGTATCCTACGGGGATGCCTCTCTCTATATATATGCTTAGCATCCTGCTCTGTCTACTGCTTCACAGCCTCCCAAGGGGTAACTGCTTTGCGATCTGAAGCTGAACCTTATTTCTACTTGCCTGGCATGAAGTGGCGCTCAATGGATAATTACTTGAATTATGGCTTCACATGGCACGGTACATATTAGGAGCCCTCAAGATATGTCAGGCTGGTTTTTCCCTCCCTGGATCTGTTCAGATTGTTCACTTAGCCTATCTGGCCATTTTTTCTCTATGGGGATATCTGTCTTTCAAGTCATTCCTCCCATCGCCAGTGGCTGTGCTGCTGGCTGCCTTTTTCAGGAGTCCACTAGCTCTAAGGACACTGCTCCTTCGCCACCGCCCAGCTGCTGCTGTTTTCTTCTCCCTCCTCCTCCTCTTCTTGTTCTTTTCTGCTTGCTTCTCAGTGGTAGGAGCTTTTGCCTTTTAAACGCTTGTCTGCAAACGCACACTCTGAATCAGCCATTGACATTTTATTTCCCATGACATTTATACCTTTCGTGGTTCTCTCAGTATTTGCAGTATTGTGTACCCTAAAAATGATTTTCAGGTTGCAGTTATTACCAACACCTGAGGGTGATGACTGACAGCTGAGTTGGTGAGGTTTTTCTACAACTTTTTAATAGCAGTTCCTTTTTTGAGGAGTTGTACAGTGTTACCATTTCCCTTGCTTTCTAGGTACTTTATTCTCAGGATTACATTTTATCGCCTAGATACAGATAGATCTGTGTACTGCTGAAGTTAGCAAAATGAGATTATTCAAAGGTCATTAGTACACAAATAATCCTCAACTGTCATTTACCCGGCATTGATGAGAATTCTGATCTTTAGGCAATTGTTCATGAACAGCCATTTCTTTCTATGAAACTTAGTTTTTATGGTTGCTCCTTTCCTCTTAACTCTAACAGCAGCCACCCAGGAACTCTGTCACCTTTACACTGCTCTCACTAGCATGGACTTGAGTCTCTCCATAATATCTTACAAAACCATGGTCAAGTTTGAAATGGAAAAGACCTTGGGCAACTTTGTATTGGTAATTCTAATGGTGGGAATATGGAGGGAGATTGAAAGTCTGTGGCAGGGTTCGGGTTGGTAATTTTATGGTATTTAGGACATTGAAAAGCCTTTGAGATTTATGTGTACCTACTTTCCATACTTCTGATAATACTGCCCATATTTTTATGCATTATACTCACAGATGATTATTTACTTCTAAGTCAATGGCAAGACTAATGCCTATATTACATAAAAGTTTTAAATGGCATTCTTCTTTATGAAAGTTATAAATTATGTAGCTATTTTTAGAGTCTAGAGCTCTGACTGTCTAAGCTTCAGTGCCTATAAAGAAGGTTGATTAAATGATGTTTTCAGAATGAAAAAACTCCTCAGCTAAAGAAGATGTAAATGAGGATTATTTAGTTTTAAAAGCTTAAAAAACACTGAAAGATCACTGTAACTTAATTAAGACATATTCTTGGGTTGTATCTTGTATCTCAAAACCAATGTGGAAACTTGATTTAATGAGCTTAGCAGTCAATATTTGCCAAGTTAATTGGAAAATACTGGATTCTCCCTTTTTGTGCTGTGTAGACACAGCCTTTCAGACTGGAACAGGCTTTGTTATTCATAAGCCAACGAACTGAATTCTGATGAGATCATGCTTTGACGTAGGATGTGGACCAACAGTAAACCTGCTTCAGGGTCTTGGAAGATATCTTAAAAGTGACAACCAAAAGAGGTGGCGGACTGCATCAAGCAAAGAGGAGAGAAGTTTATACTCTAAAGATCATTAATGGATTTATTTTTGTTTTTATCATGACTTAGTATGATCAGATACCTCAGGAAAACATTGATCATAAAACTCTTCATTGCATTCAGTAAAAAATCAGAATTGACATATATTTAAAAACTTTCTACACCTTCTCAGAGTCTGATCATCATTTAAAATATCTGTGAGTTGCCTGATTCTTGTTGTCAGCTAGTTTAGAATTCCATGTAGGATTCAGTGCGGAGCTTAGAATTGGATTTTGCATTATGTTGAAAACTTGTTACTGTCGCATCTGTGATGCACCAAAGCTGTGTTGTAGATAATTTGCAGTTGTATTTTTAGATCTAGTGTTAATAAAATGTTTGACAGCTGTTGAAATTTTGAACTTTATAAGAAATGCTAACATTTTAAATGAAATGGAGCCTTAAAATACTGTTTTGCTAGCTTAATTAGAAACTTTCAAAAGCAATTTAGTTGAAATTCATGTTATGATCAGTTTTCTATACGTATAAACTCTACTTCTAGTTTGAAAAAACTTTCAAATTATAAAGTCTATAGCTAAGAGGTTTAGATTCATTTAGTTGTGTGAATATGAGCTAGAGTAACTTGTTTTTATGTAACCTACATTTAAAAGCAGTCCTAACCTCATCTTATTCATATTTGCACATTAAAATACAAAGAGAGTTATTTTCCATGGTGTTAAAATGATGTAAAAGATTAATAAAAATGGAAGTTGTTTTATTTTATTCACTTTTGTGTTTTTAGATTTGT
Source organism: Hyperoodon ampullatus (assembly GCF_949752795.1). Classification (NCBI taxonomy): domain Eukaryota; kingdom Metazoa; phylum Chordata; class Mammalia; order Artiodactyla; family Ziphiidae; genus Hyperoodon; species Hyperoodon ampullatus. The sequence goes on from NC_136917.1 coordinate 109,295,622, forward strand.
TATGTTAGGAAACAATGAGATAGCAATCTAAGTTCTTAATATTCATATAGGTATATATATATATATATTCATTCTTTTACATTGCTTCAGGAAAAACTGTTTACTATACATCATTGGTTAAAAGGGGCCTTCCAATCTCTTTAAAATGCCTGTGTTTAAGTTCTATTTGCATTGCAATTCACTAGGGAATATGTTTACCTTTGTAGAGTTTTTAATTTAGTGCCAAATTCCTTGTCAGCGTTCAAAAATCAGTTAGTATTACTGAGAATGGCAGTTAAGTCATTTGATTTTATACATTAAGAAAAATATTTTTAACATTTAATATTATTCAGTATAATGCTTTGTTATTGATGCTACTGAGAATTTTGATCATGGACTCAAGGAAGAATGAATCTATAAAATGATGTGTTTCCTATACAAGTATGACTAGCAAGTATATGCTTTAGAGTAAAAAAACTTTTTTCAGAACAATGCTAACATATGTACAAGTTTTTCTTGTTTGGTTTTTGAGGAGATTATTCTAGTCCAGAAACAAAATTTTAGTGAAAGTTTAATTTTAGTCAAAATTACCTCTAGCATGTGGACTTATTATTCCCATAATTTGATCATGATTATAATGCCAAGACACCATTTAGCATGGCAGCATTTAGCAATCAAACTATAAAAGAAATTGTGAGTGAGCTTGGGAAGTGACAGCATTGTTAATTTATATACCAACAGGTTTAATCATCTTTTAAGAATTGCTCGTGAGGCAATTTGATTTTTGAAATTTTTCTTTACGTGTAATGATAGAAAATGAATGTTTTCTGCATTCTATGAAGGATGCATTTTTAATTGCATAGCAATGTAATATTCATATCAGTTATAGTCTAATTTTTAATGTTCTATGGTAAAATCATGATTTTTTTTTTTAGGGCAACAAATGTAGGATAAGTTCCCCACAGGTAAACAGAAGGGAAGGTAAAAGATTCATTTTATTTTAATCTCACCATTATCATCAAAATGTATTTCTTCACATTTATTGACCTCCTTTACTAATAACTCTCTGGTTAAGAAACAAACTATTAATTATGGCCCCAACCCTAAAAACCTAGAAATCTCATGTAACTGAAAGGTTTTTGAGTAGATGTGAGAACGCTTCAGGTGGCACACAGACAGCTCACAGGAACATGCCCAAGCTACTGTACCAACGTCCACTACACTCCAGGGCTTTGAGACCTTAAGTCCTGCCCATATCTTATACTAGTTTTTTCTCCAACAGATTGTGAATTATCCACTAGCATTAGAACTAGAATATTGGACTATAATGAGAGCAAGTCTGGAATTTCCATGGCATGACCTGGGAAGACAGTCTTACTGACTGCCCGTGTAAATGCGCAGGCATTACTATAGTTACAACTTATATTTTTTCCATCTTGTTATATGAGTGGACTTTGACATCTGTCTACTGGTATCTCACAAGATTGGAGAGGCATAGTTTATGCTGCCTACTCTCCAATACAATTCCAACCAAAGGTGAGGCATAGTTTATGCTGCCTACTCTCCAACACAATTCCAATCAAAGGTATTGCATGTAAATAAACGTTGAATGAAATGTTCCCAGCTCTTAAGCATCACTATAAGGTTAGGGTTTCACACCGTCTATAACCTGGGAGTGTCAGAATCCTGCTGTATATGCCTCATTCATTTATTCGTTCAGCAATGCCAGGCTATTAGATACTCAGAAACAAGAAAAGTCCAAATAAGTCACTGTGCTTATTAGTATGTATATGCACTGCTTTCCCCCATACTCCCTAGGGATTCAATAAAAACTTGCAGGACTGAACACTATAAACACCAAATATAATTTGTGCTTTAATTTCTATATGCTTTTTATGTTTGTTTTAGAAAAGCAATCAACAAACAAAACCACTGTGGAACCCTTTCATAAAGCTGGTTTTGGAGAGATCTAACCCCTGTCTCAGGAATTATCTAAAGCAGGTTCAGATGGGTCAATGAGAAGCTGGAGCAAATGTGCTTTGATTAAGTGAAGAGTTGCTGAGTTTGTCCCAAACTCTATCAATAGTCCTTCAAGAGACAGCTGGCAAAGAATAACCAGCCAAAAAGCAATAAGTGAATCAAAATGCTACTTAGGGCTTCCCTGGTGGCGCAGTGATTGAGAGTCCGCCTGCCGATGCAGGGGACACGGGTTTGTGTCCCGGTCCGGGAAGATCCCACCTGCCGTGGAGCGGCTGGGCCCGTGAGCCATGGCTGCTGAGCCTGCGCATCCAGAGCCTGTGCTCCGCAATGGGAGAGGCCACAGCAGTGAGAGGCCTGCGTACCGCAAAAAAAAAAAAAAAAAAAAAAAAAGCTACTTAAACAAGCATTATTGATGTCATCCCTTTAAAAATCCATTAATTTGTTTTTTGAGGTGAACAGTCCTAAAATGCAATGTAAGTAGAATGGAGGGCCTGATATCTTCGTTAAGAAAAAGTTGAATAATAACAACAAAGAATGTGTGGAAGACTTTGACATTTGTCACCAACTATTCTAATTGATGGATAAAAAAAACCTGACCCTGAAGCAGTTGAATTACTTAAGAGTCACACAACTGGAATGACAGAGCAAAGAATGAAACTAAATTCTGCCTTTCCTCCATCACACTCATAACATATTAACCATCTCCCTAGGATAGCCCCCATTTACATGGTACTGGTTTCCCATACAGTTATAAATAGTTCTTCTGTTCACTCTCTGCCCTGGTTTGGATGATAAATCATATGATCACATCAAATATCAAATAATGTAATAAATATAATAAATACAGGGAAAAGAGAAGAGGAAAAAATGAAGTTACAGTGGATGGGTAAGCTTTGTAGGTAACAAATGGAGAAATAGAAGCAGAAAAGCAAAAGATAAAAAACAGCTTTGAAATGAAAAATTTAGGGGCAAAATGGAAATTAAATAGGCTGATTTCAAAGTATGGAGGAGGAAGGAAAAAAGTCATAAAATTTTAAATGCAGCTTATTTTGAGAGTCGTGAGGACCCTATGCTCAATTATTCTAAGGCTTTAACATTACCGGACACCATGGTGACCTCGTAGTCTAGAAACGGTCAGTCTGTTGCTTCCTTGTCTTTGGCGTGATCCCTCCTTTCGTAACTCAGCTTTGACTCCCTGAAGCTCAAGCACGAAATGAAGAACGCCTGGTATTCTTAAAGGCTTAGACACGTGGTTCTCCAATCTGAGCCTGCGTCAGACTCACCTGCAGGAGGGGGCAGGGCTTGTGAAACACTGCCAGCTGGGCCCTACCCTCAGTTTCTGATTTAGGAGATCTGTCGTAGGGCCCAGGGAATTCGCTTTTTTAATGAGTTGCCTGGTGCTGTTACTGCTGCTGCTTCAGGCCCTCCTCTGTGTTTTGATTCCTGCACTCATTCCAAATAGTGAACTTCTTTTTTAATTGAAGTATACTTGATTTACAATGTTGTGTTAGTTTCAGGTGTACAGCAAAGTGACTCAGATATATATGTATATACACATATATTCTTTTTCAGATTCTTTTCCCCAATAGTTTATTACAAAATATTGAGTAGACTTCTCTGTGCTATACAGTAGGCCCTTGATGGTTATCTGTTTTATATACAGTAGTGTGTATATGTTAATCCCAAACTCCTAATTTATCCCTCCCCCGCACCTTTCCCCTTTGGTAACCATAAGTTTGTTTTCTGTCTGTGGGTCTGTTTTGTATATAAGTTCATTTGTATCATCTTTAGATTCCACATACAAGCGATAGTGAACTTTTTAGAACTCACCTGCCTCTGAGAAGGAAGTATCTTTAGTTTGCTATTTTCTTACATTTATCCATGAAAACTAACCAGGTTTGAGGTGAGCCATGCCAGCTTGATAACAATACCTTAGCCTGCATAGTTTTTATACTTTCCAAAAACACTTTTCACCTTGGGGAAAAAAATTATTATTATTTTGTAGGTGAAAAAATTGAGACCTGATGTGTTGATTATGAGACCTGGTATAGAACTCATGTTTTCTTCCTCCTGACCTAGGACTTTTTCCGGCTTCTTAGGTTGCCAAAGGATCATGCCAAGGAAGCAAGCAGACTGACCATGGCCTGAGAAGGAGGTTACCACAATGTCCGTGGCTAGACATCTAATTCAGGGCATCATAAATTCTCTTCTACTTCTTCAGTAGTTTGCACTTTCATAGAACAATGCAAGATGACAGGGCAGATGTTTTGTTCACTTGGAGTTTATACAGACTCACTCCCTGAGGGTAGTTATTGTTGTATAATTGAACACAGGTTTTTTTCATTCATGGCTTCTCTTTTGATCATTGGGTATATTCCAAGCAGTTCTGCATTCTGCCCCATTGTGTGCAGTAAATCCTGGGGCTTAGGTAAACACCCAGGGGTCCCTCCGCACACTGAACAATTCAAATGCATCAGTAGTCTGAGTTCTTTAGCCATCATTTGGGTCAGTGGTCTGACTTCTGGATTTTACATACCTGCAGAGTCAAAATAGAAAACAAAGCCAACCAACAAAAACAAAACAAGTGATGAGTCAGCATAAGATTGTCATTAAAAATATATTGCTAAGTAAGTATAAAATAATCTACAATTTTAAAAAGTCTAAAAGTTATAATTCCATGAAATAAAGGCCATTCTAACAGAAAAATAGTCAGAAAAGTTTCTTCAGAAAAAAAGAACAATTTTTAAAAGTTGAATTAATTTAACCTAATGAAAAAAGTATACTTTTGCAGTCCCTTGGTTTTTTTTTCATTTCACTGCACCACTGATCATGGACCGTCTTCTGCCTGTAACTAGATCAGACTTGAAAGGTATCAAGGAGGAGAAAATTCAGTCTATTGTAAAATAATTCTGTCCAATCAGATTCTATGGTTTGCTCATTCGGTTTCTAGCAACCTCTGTATTGATTCTCATAACCTGTAAACTACATTTCAAGTGCTGAATTGAAACCTGGTGTATTTAATTATGCCCTCAATGGAGGAAAAAAACAACTCTTCACCTGTCCTCTATATAACTACACACGTGATCTTTAAACAGTGTAAAAACTCACCTCAGTCTTGGCTCCTTTAGTCCTGGTTTCTCCCAGGTTCAGTTTTCCATTCACACTTCCTCTTGGCACACAGGATGGGCGTGCAGTGAGGAAAGCATTCCAACTTTGGATGTACACACGTCTTGTGCCAACAGTGCTGTGATCAGTGCTATGCCTACAACCCAGTGAGAGAAGGATGAGGAGAAGCACTCCAGCTTGTGTGAAGCCTTGAAAGAGTTGTGAGAGCTGATGGCATTCCTCAGGGTACACCGGACACCAGTGATGGCAGTGGATTGTGCAGACTCTGGGGTCACATCAGACTGCCCAGATCCCCAGCTTCTCACTTTACATGATGTGGACTTCACCACTCTGACGTGTTTCCGGAGCTGTAAAATGTGTATACTAACATACTTCAATTGAGCTGTTCTGAGAAATAACAGTTAAGTTGGTGAAGCTTCAAGGACAGTACCAAGCATGTACAGTTGTCCCCAGAGTCCTTGTGGGAATTGCTTCCAGGATTTCCTGTGGATACCAAAACCCACAGATGCTCAAGTCCCTTATATAAAATGCTCAAGGGCTTCCCTGGTGGCGCAGCAGTTAAGAATCCACCTGCCAATGCAGGGGACACGTGTTCGAGCCCTGGTCTGCGAAGATCCTACATGCTGCGGAGCAACTAAGCCCATGCACCACAACTACTGAAGCCCATGCACCACAACTACTGAAGCCCATGCACCTAGAGCCCGTACTCCACAGCAAGAGAAGCCACCGCAATGAGAAGCCCGCATACCTCCACGAAGAGTAGCCCCCGCTCGCTGCAACTAGAGAAAGCCTGTGCACAGCAACGAAGACCCAATGCAACCAAAAAATAAATAAATTTATTAAAAAATAATAAAATAAAATGCTCAAGTCCCTAATATATTTGCATATAACCTAGGCACATCCTCTTGTATACTTTAAATCATCTCTAGATTACTTATAATAACTAATATGATGTAAATGCTATGAAAATATTTGAAATTAAAGTTTTGCTTTTTTGGTACTTTCTGCAATATTTTTCCTAAACATTTTTGTTTTGAGGTCGGTTGATGCCGAGGATGCAGAACCCATGGATAAAGAGGGCCCACTGTAATACTAGTTCAGGAAATATGTGGCATTAGCTCTCAAGACACAGAAAATAGCATACATGCCTTCCACTTTGTTTTATTTACCCATTGCCTAATACAATAATTTTAACAAAGTAGGTGTTTAAGAAATAGCAGTCGGCCACTTTGGTATTAGACTTATTGGTATTGTATATCTTTGTGTCTATCAAACTATTAGACTTTCAGGTTGGGCAGATATCTTGCTTCCAAATAGTGGTTCAATTGTCACCAAAGCAGAACTGTAAAATCACAGTACTATCATGCCTGTGACTGTGAACACACACATCTCAATTTGAACTCATCTTGAAGCTGGCTATAGAATCATGGTGGCATGGTTTAGTAGGCTGTAGAAAGAGACCAGCAGTGTGTGAGCTGCAGGTGAACTAAGACTGTTAATTCAAGGCTGGCAATAACTGGTTCTATAGAAACCCCCAAATTTCCTAAATTCTGCTCTTATCAAAAACTGAAAAATTTTAACCAAAAATACCTGGATATTCAGAGAAGACATCATTACAAATGCAAATAAACAGGGTTCAGTGTCCTTCTCCTTTGAGGACCAGCACACAGACAGCTGGCACAGCCCTCATCCTCAGGAAGCTCAACCTGGTGTGCAGTACCTCGTGTGTACTTGCAGTTTGCTTAAACACCTGAAAATTGTGTCCCTGAGGTTTGCTTTCCTAGTTTCATGTCTTTTGGTGACACAGTTGTTATACCGCCAGGGTAACAGAGACCATTTCCACTTTCTCCTACCTGGACTGCATTGATGCCCGTGGAGGGGTATTTGCACTGAGGATGTGTAATGTCCTCAGCTATTTTAAAGATGGTGCACATGTGAATGCACGTGTGTGTGCCCACATGTGAGCCACCGTGGTGGTGCTCATGGCACCAGAGTGGTGCTGTAAACAAGGCAGGGCACGACCTTGCCAGGAAAAGTGCCATCTGACTCTCATATGCAAGCCTTGGAAAAAAAAGTTTATACTCACATATAACAAGTCAAAGTTTTCATATCACCTACATTCAAGTAAAAGAGCCTAAATAAGAAAGGCAACAAAACAAACAACTTTCTCTTTCAGAAAAATAAGTGCAACTCAAAGTAGGTGTTGCTTTTGCCTAAGGCAAATACAAACATTGTCGCTTTCTTAGATGTGTGACCTCCAGCAAGGTAACTGTGTCAGAAAAAATGGAAAGATTTGTCTCACAGGATTATTATAAAGACTGCATGAGCCATTACACGCACAGTGCTTAGCAGAGCACTTGGCACATAGTAGACATTCAATTAAAAGGAACTGCTGTTATTATTATTTATCTCCAGCACTGCCCCCACCCCAGGATGTTTGCATTTTAAAATTGGGTCGTTGGATACTTAATACTGTGACACAATGGAATGAATCCTTAGTGATATAATTTTTAATACTATGATATGGAATTAAAGTAGATAAATTTGTGTGTGATATATTTTAGGTACAAATGAGTAAAAATCAGCGTGACTTCTGTGGTAGGATGCATAACTGTGTGTGTGTGTGTTTAGGGGGGAGTACACAACTCCCTATAAATTATACTGTAGATGTCCACTCTAATGTGAAAGATAATCTAGCAAATTCTCTGCCTTTTTTTTTTTTTTTTTTTTTTTTGTGGTACGCGGGCCTCTCACTGCTGTGGCCTCTCCCGTTGCGGAGCACAGGCTCCGGACGTGCAGGCTCAGTGGCCATGGCTCACGGGCCCAGCCACTCCGCGGTATGTGGGATCTTCCCGGACCAGGGCACGAACCCGTGTCCCCTGCATCGGCAGGCGGACTTTCAACCACTGCGCCACCAGGGAAGCCCTAGAATGTCTCCTTTAACAGTCAAAATTGTATGTTTTTCTCACACCCTCTCTTCCACATTTCCCCCTCTCCTCTGATTCCCGTGGTGAGCAAAGAGCACAGGACACCTCGTATACCCATTGGCCCACTGTCTTATGTGTCTGTCTATAACTGTGTCAATCATATTCAAAATTCCAAAAGGTCACCTCTATTATATCTGTTCACCCAAAGCGTAGTTCGGGGCTGAAAACAGGTAATATTTGTTAACAGTATTCCTATGGAAAAAAGTCACTTGCTTCAAAAAAATAATCATTTCCCAAAAAACCTGAGAGGAGCAAGCAAGTGAACTCCTGAAAACAAGATGAGTAAATCAGAGAGAATTTTGCAGGTGACAGTTTTAGTTTCCTGGGAAAGTAAGTTTCTCAATTTGCTCATCCACCATCTTCTTTCTGTGACATAATGAAGAAAAAGAAAAGGGTTAAAGCAAACATGAGAGACTGAATCCGTAAGCATCACAACGATGCCGATTTTTAGAGGGGAGAAGACAGAGAGGTACTGCTGTCCCAAGAGACTTGGGGGATGTCTGTGAGTAGTGCATTAGCCTCTGGAGAAGAGGCTGGCCTGCAAAGACCTCCAGGAACAGACTCAGAGCTCTTTAATAAGTATTGCAGGGAGTCAGGCTTTCCTGGAAAAAACAAACTAGTGTGAGAAGTCATTACTGTGCAATTTCAGTCTTAAAAATAGCCAAGTATTGTTAAGGCTGCTGTGTGCATGAGAGAAAAAGAAAGCTCTTCTTAATATCTGCCTCAGCTTCCACATTAAAAGAGGAGCTACACTGAAAATCTTGCCTGGCAAATACTGCAAAGGTCGTCTGGTTTGTATTATTTGGAATCACTTTTTGGTCCTTAGAATGACGAAGTTTTGGGGGGATTGTGTCCCTTTTTGTCAAATCGGTCTTGCAATAAAGGACTGCCAGGCTATGGCTCAGCCTCTTTCACAGGACTAGAGCTGCGCCTGGCTGTCTATTTCAGCTCTTTATTTGCCTAATTGCCCTGGGAGGCTGGCAGGAACGGTCCCTGCAGCCGTGGCTCTGCTGACTGCAGAGACCCTACCTGGCACTCCAAGTTGATGCGTCAGCATTTTAGGTAGAAATGAATGAAAAATCAATCAGGATGACTGCACCGGTAGCATGCACAACTCTAACCTAGTTTGTCTATAATTTTCAACTATTCACCATAGACCCAAGCAGTGTTTAAGATGGTGAGTCTGTAACAAATGTGCTGCTTCTGTTTAATCAGGCATTCTTTTGTGTGTCCTCTTTTCTATTTAGAACAAGCAAATCTAACCTGCTTAGGAAGCCATATGTAAAATGAATGGATTCAGTTCCGAATTAAACCTGATGATAAATATGCATATGTAGCTATATCAAACCGTTTTATTAACTTATACTTCAAATTCAGAGGTTTAAATATTTTTGAAAAGTCTGTTTATATCCTTGCCATGTCTTTTTGTAACTTGCTATAACTCTCTACATTGAAACTATACTGTTCTAAATAAATTTCTAGATTTACAATTCTGCAAAGATAGAGTTAAACACTGTTTGGACTCTGGCTACATAAGAGAAATTGGAATTGTTCAAAGCTGCAGTCTTCAGCTCCCAAAGACAGCTACAGTAACTTTCTGAGCACATTGGGTTAAATATTTTTACAGACCCATTCTATGATGATAAGGCAGTAATAAGTTGTGCAGTGCAACACTCCAAAGGGTTCCAAATCTCACAAGCCTCTTTGTATGTGATGCTTTCACAGTGAAGAAGATTCTTTGGGCTACAAAGATGAAGAGTCTCCTTCTTCTGGTGCTGATTTCAATCTGCTGGGCCGATCATCATTCAAACAACTATACTGTAGATCATGACAGAGTTATTCACATCCAAGGTAAGAAAACACAGCTTCTCTTATGAAAGTCAAATTCATTTCAAGTTACTTAGAGTTGATATGCTTGGTTAGTGTTTCTTAATTTTAGTTCTGCTGCATTGACTTTCCCTTTCAGCGAATTGGTGATCATGCTCCCTGGCTTTTGAATGCTATTGCATTACAGTAGAGTTAAGAATCGGGGGACAATTAAAGTGGATTGGCTTAAGAATGTCCAACTGCAGGGAGCTGATGCAATTGTTCAAGGCTTTTCAGTTGCTATCTTCTAAGTAGAATGGAGGGTAGAAAGTTTATTTAGAGGCAAGGCAAAAGGGGGGGGAGAAATAGGAAGTAAAACTTAAGATGTAAGGTCATTTTGTTAGAATCATCATTAAGAAAAACAACATGAAAATGAAAGTCAGACAAGCTAAGGTTCAGGAAAAATTAACTTACCCTATTAAAATCTCCTTCGGTAAAGCTTTAGTTCCCATAGACCAATGTATTGCTCTGCATATTTCTTTTCAGCTCAGCTGAATCCTAAGCCTGGGAGCTGTAGCAGGATTTGAGGCTGCAGTACAATGCAGCTATTTCCTCAGCCCCAGCTTCAGATGAGGGACATCCTGCATTAAGAAAGCTAAGGGACAGCTTTCAATAAGACTTAGCTTTCAATGTTGCATTTCAATGCAATAAGAAAAATATAATTCTAAAGGAGCTGGAGCTTCTCTCTTTGCCCTTGTATGCTGAATAATTAAAATAAGAATTACAGGATTTAACAGTTTAAACATATGATGGTATGAATTTTAGATGAACTCAGTTTGGGGACCAGAGGCATTATAAGTTTGCTAAGAGACATAAAACATCAAGTTATAGCTTCAAGGTCAAAGGTGTAGTCTCAGAAAATTGCATCCACTGTTGAAAAGTATGACTTGTGAAGGTCAAATGATAGTGTAGGTCTGGCTGGAAGTATTTTCCTGCATGAATTACAACTACCCAGATAGAATTCTGAATTTGACAATGTCTAGCTATTTTAGGCATTTCTCTTTCAGTTCTCTTTGTTTCTAACAGCTTTACGATTTTCACTGTTGGACCATAAAAAGGAATTACATAATCATAAGTTTTACTATGCAAGCTGCTGACTCAGCTGTTTCCTTTACTATATATAGTAGAATCAAAGCTGTTTCCCAGAGACTTAAGATATTTACACATAGAGATTTCTGATGAGGGAGAACATCCTTTTAACATCAAGTCACAGAAGTCAATTCAGCCAGACAGTAATACCTAGTAATTGTTAACAATAGCAGTTTTAAATCCGATGGAGGATAAACTTTAGCAATGGTTTCAAGCCATTACTAGACTAGATACCTGTTATCGATGTATAAATCATTTAGTCTAAATTTCATGCAGAGTATAAAAATATTATTTTAAAACTATATTAACGTTTTAAAAGTGACTCCTGAAGGAAGCCTGTAAGTCAGGCTCAAGTTTTCTCAGCAAGGAAAACTTCTGTTGCTCCAGTCTTTCCATTCCCATATACTCTGTTGAAATTTAGTGAAAAGGAATTGCTGACACAAGGTATCAGAATTATCCATATTATTTGCCTACACTATCCAATTTTTTAAAAAATCACTTGCTAGTCCACTTCATTTTAATTGTAAACTCATGTTCTTAGAAAGTTGCTCTGAGCTTTCAAGTAATAAAACTACAAAAAAAAACCCCAAGAAACAAAAAACTACAAGGCCTACATTTTGCTTGTGGAAATTAACACTGATATGTGATTTGGGTCAATATTATGATGCTATGTCCATGGTTGAAATTTTTTTTAAAAATTGCTCCAAATTCCTGTTCTCATTAGTTTTTATCCAACAAAAAGTTTTCTTTTTACTTTATTATTCAGATTGAACTTTCATGTTCTCAGCCCTTCAGAGAAACACTTCCAAATGGCCTGCCATAATTTCAGTTGCCTTTTATAACACAAAAATAAATCCATAGCACAGCAGATAATCATTAAAGCAGATAACGTTCATTACTTACATACTGGATTATTTTCTCATATTTAAAACTTTTATTTATCAAACACAGCCCTCCAAAAACAAAACAAAAACATGGCCCAGAAGGAATTTAAGGGAGCTGAAGCCTTCATAAAATTTTATAAGAATTTTGCAATCAAATGATTAAATTAGTAATCTGAATCTCAAATTCCCAAATTGTACTGATAAGCAGTATGAGCTTCTCTCAGTGACAGAAAATTATTCAAAATTCGTGTTACTACAAAAACACCTTTTCTATCTCTCATTTTTAATTAATTTTTTATTTTTGTACCTCAAGTTTCCCAGGCTTAAATAATACCAGGGGAATAATGCACATAATCCTCAAATTCTCCTTGGCTGCCTTGATAAAGATGCTGAACACTTTGTTAGCACGTTCTTAACTCTTACGCATAAGAGTTACCTAACTATTTTTTCTGAAGGCTTCCTCCTTATCTAGTTGTGGGAGATTCTATAGAGATATAGGCAAAAAAAAATTTTTAATCTGGCTTAAAAAAAAAAAAGTCAGAATACCAGGGGAAAAAATGGCAAGTATAGATTCCTGTGCAAAGTGTTTCTATTGAAAAGCTTTAGATAAAATTGCACTTGTACTAATTCACTTCCTTTAATTTTTTTATTGAATCAACTTGGTTATATAAGAAAGTAAACTACACTTGTCCATGGAGTCTGCTAAAAATTTGCAATCAAGATATCAGCTTCTGTATCATATACTGTTTGCAGTGTGGGGGATAGTAATTTCCTCAAATACTTCTACAGGAAGAGATAACTGTTGACATTGTCTCCATAACAATCTCAACTAATGGATTATACTCCTCGTTTCATGATGTGCCTAGTCAAACAACTTCTCAATCCTTTGAAACTTGAGTTCATTAGGAAGAATTTTATATGGAGTACTAAATCACACAAAAGCACAATTTTTAAAATATTTGGATCTGGTCTAAAAAAACTCTTTGTAGACTTTCAATTACCAGCAGAAGTTCAGAGATGATGAATATACTTTTTAAAATACAACTTTTAAAAAGACATTTCTATGGACAGCAGAGAAACTTTATGACCATTTGCCTATTAACCAAAATAGCTGCAAAACAATTATAGTTATACTGAATACGTAACCGCCTGATCTTATCCCTGTCAGCGATCCAGTGTTTCCTGCCTCTGGCATTCCAAGTGCAGGTCTTCTGATGACAAGTTCAGGAGTTTTTCCCCTAATGCCAGTTACTGGCTTTAGACCTTGGGCAATTTACTTAATCTCTTCAAGTCTCAGTTATCTCATCTATAGAATTGGGTATAATCACTGTTATTCTATAAAGCTTTGTGAGAATTAAATTAGATAATATATGGAAAAGTGCTTAGTACCCAGAACACAATAAGCTCCAGTAGATGATAGTTGTTATCGCCACGTTGATTATTTCTTCACTGTTACGGAAAACTGATTTTTAAATAGAAAAAGGAGCACAAATACTGGTGGGAAAAGGTCATGTTTTTCAAATTCATTTGCTAGCAGAACCATATCATTACCTTAGTTCTAATGAAGTAATAAACATTTTATAAGTTGCCTTCTTTGCCCTCCTTAATTCCAGTTTTAAATTTCTCCAATAGTATTAAACATTATCTGATCACTTTTACTTTCCGTGTAGAAAATGAAGCTTTCCAAACTTAAGTACTATTCCCCTTAATATAATTATTAGGTGAACACAAATAAGCTACATTAAATTTTTTAAAAGAATAATAAGAGGAAATCTTAAGAGATGAAAACAGTTCCCTTCTTTATAATAAGTAAAACTTATGGTCACTTTTCTCAAAAGATAAGGCAATTTAGATTTCTTTAAAGAAAGAGTTGTCAGAAGTTCATCTCTGTGGGTGGCAAAAATAATGTAGATCTAGAATCCCTCGCAGAAGTAGACACTCTCCACTCAATGTGGTTGGTTTCCCCTTCTTGTGCCCCAAACCACTCTTCCATCCTAGCTTAGCATCAGACTGTCAGCTTTGTAACACTCCAGCTATACAGTAGTGCCTGGCACATAGTAGGTGCTTAATATATGTGCTGAATACATGAATGAGTGCAATGAGACACTTCTAAATTACCACTATCATAATGAGCACTTCTCAAATCCTGTGGCATCCATGGCATTTAGCAACACATGACACATTGTGTGGGCCTAATGTACATTAATAGATCACTGCTTTCATTCTGTAATGTTGGCATAAAGTAAATCATAGTTTACAGAATTTAAGAACTTAAAAGGACTTTAATATAGATCATTGAGATCAATACGCCATTGTTCAAGATCCAGCACTTAAATGTTGCTTGGCCCAGGTTGCATGGCTGATGAGGAGCAGTTTCTCTTGGCTAACCCCCTTCTTCAAATCTGGGATCATTTTTCACCTTCTTAATGAATGCACCCTGACTACTGTGCTCTTCCCCTCCTCTGGCATCCCGATCTATCTCTGATCTTCTTTTCCTTTTCTCTGTAGTCCTGGATATCTACTTTACTTATTTTTATGCAATTGTTTGTGTCTATCTCTGCCACAAGAACATATATCAGCTCCACGAGGGCAGGGATCTTTGTCTGATGTATCCCAGTCACCTAAACTAATACTGGGCACATAGTATAGGTAATCAATACACTTGTTAAACAAATTCAGGACCAAAATCTAGGAACTTTTCCTAATCAAGTCCTAGTCAGTCTTTCCAAATCTCAGGAAACTTTATAGTTTGTATGATGAGAGGCAGCAGATAAGGAAGAGGATTCTGAGTTTCAATAGCAATTTTTGTTTGGTCATTTTTTATTGCTCCCACACTGCACATAGCATCTTACAATCCAGGAGAATCCACCAGAGGCAGGATGCAGCAATCCTAATGTGTGCACGAAGCTTTGAAGAGTATTTGATTTACATTTGGTCACTGCAATGCTATCGTGTTCCTTATGTAATATCTGCAAGAGTTGGGATCTGGTGGTGCAGAGAGGATCAAAAGGAGTGAAGTGAATTTAATAATGGATGATCATAAACCATCTACAGAGCCAAAGTTTAATGGGAGAGCTAGATAAGCATTCTCTCTTCCACTTAAAACTTGTTTGGACTCAGACTCCATGAGTCTGTTACTAAAAGTTAAATTATAATTTATTTTTTTCTTTTCAAGGCAGAGTACACTATCTGCAGCTACAAATGCAAAATCCATGAATATCAACTATCTTTTCCAAATTGCATTTGGCTAAATGCATACACTGTTAATAATACTATCTAGAAATTATGAGCTATAAAATATTAGAGGGCTTCCCTGGTGGCGCAGTGGTTGAGAGTTCACCTGCCAATTCAGGGGACACTGGTTCGTGCCCCGGTCCAGGAAGATCCCACATGCCGCGGAGCAGCTGGGCCCGTGAGCCATGACTGCTGAGCCTGCACGTCCAGAGCCTGTGCTCCACACGGGAGAGGCCACAACAGTGAGAGGCCCGCATACCACAAAAATAAATAAATATTAAAAAAATAAAAAAATAAAATATTAGAGAATTTCATCATGAAATTATAAAAATAAGCAACATCCTAATTCTAAAATCTCTTCTTAACTTACTATAGGATGTGAAACCAAATATGCTAATAAGAACCTACTGCTTTAAACACAGCCTTATCATTTGATCAGAATAAAAATATCACCATATAAATACAATAAATAAAACCAAAAGAGAAGAAGGAAAATGTATATAGGCATATACATACATATGTAAAAATACTGCACGCATACATATATACACTTATTCAGCCTGCTATATCAGAATACCACAGACTGGGTGGCTTATCAACAATAGAAATTGATTTCTCACAGTTTTGGAGGCTGGGAAGTCCCAGATCATGGTGCTGGCACATTTGGTGTCTGGTGAGAGCTGGCTTCCTAGTTCAGAGATGGCCGTCTTTTCTCTGTGTCCTCACATGGCAGAAGGGGACAAGGGACCACTCCTGGGTCCCTTATATAAGGGCACTAATTCCATTCATGAGGGCTCCACCCTCATAACCTAATCACCTCCAAAGGCCGCACCTCCAAATATCATCACACTGGGAATCAGGTTTCAACATATGAATTTGAGGGGGGGCACAAATGTGTCATCTACAGTAAGCACCTTAATAGGCATTGGGAATAGAATGATGACCAAAACTCATGGTCTTTGTCTTCATCAAGCTTATGGCCTAGTGAAAGGCAGACATTACTATGAATATAGAACTACTAACTGTGATAACTGCCATTCAATAAAGCAGTTTCTTTAAATTATAGGTATAAGTCAAGCATGGCAATAATTTTTCTCAACTATATAGTTGGTACACTAGATACACACACACACACACATATAGTTTATACATTTATACACACATACACAACGGTTATAAATAGAAAAAAGCAAGGAATGAAATGCAACTTTGCATTTGCTAGCCCATTGCCCAGTCTTCTTTGTATTTGTGTGTCCTTTTGAAATAATCTACTCATTCGGGCATTTGCTAAACATTGGCCTTCTTTGTGCAAAATACTGAGTTATTCTCTATGGAAGAACAAACCATCTCCTCAATGAGCTTAATGATAATATTATCGGGGCGACAAAGATGACAAAAAACAATAAAATAAGTGTTATATAGAGGTTGAAATATGAAGAATAATTAGTTACCAAACAAAAATATCCTACATTTAGAATTTTGTATTCATACTCACTTTTTAAACCCATAAAACACACCTTAAGAATATTTCTAAACTTGTTGTTGAGTAGCCTAAAATGCTGAATTCTATGTTATTCTATAATGCATCTATTAAAACAATGAATTTTAGAATATTTCCAGGTATAAAAACCTATATTTAATATTTTCAGGTAGCAACAAATTCACACTAACAGCCATTGCTTTCTCTGTTCCATCCTGAGTGCTGAAATTGGCAAATTATGCAGGAAGCCAATGACTGTTTGGAAACTTTCCCAAAGCTTTTTTTTTCCCCCCAGAAAAATCCATTAAATAGAGAAGCCTTTTTCTTTGGTTGCAGCTTTGCTGGAACCAGTGTTGACTCAGCTAAAGCACTGACCTACAGCTGAATGGCTTAATGTTAAAGTAATTTCAACATGCTATATTTCTCTGACTTTCCCAGCTACCAAGAAAGAATAGTTAGATTTCTTTATTGCTTTGGCTCTTTATTTTAAATGGAAAATGGAAACTACTCTTTTAGGAATGTATTTCGGAGTACAAAAATCTACCAAAGTGCTAAGTTAAAATATTTAATTAAGAGGTATCAAAGTGAAAATATCCAGTGGGTGGGAGGGGATCTTTGTTACAAAAATATTTTTATTTCAAAATGAAGACGCTGAAAGCATAAGAAATCTAAAATTTCTATACAAATCACTTCAAAAACATTTTGTGTATTTTGTATTGCTACAATGTAGTAGCAGCACTAAATACATATGTTCTCAAAAATGATTATCAAGTAGTCAGTACAAATTGGAGTCATTTTAATCTTCTTTTAATTAAACACGTTGGTTGCTTGACTTGATTGCTTACTGGGTAACTAATTACCACATGTATAAGCTCTGAGTAGTATGTTTTTACATACTCAAGGATTATGCTGTGAAATGTACTAAAGAATATTAAGTGAAACAAGAATTCTACCTACCTTTCCCACACACTGTCCACTCAAACAAGACAAGGACATTAAAGATAAAAACACAGAAAGACCATAGTCCATCAAGTACAAAATTAACAAAGCAAGTTAGAACAGGGAGCATTTACTACAGTCAAGGGTTCAGATTAGGTGAAGGGGGTGGAAAGAAGGGAGAGTCGTTTCTTGTTTCTAAAGAGAGATCATAAATTTAAAATAGAAACACCACTGAAAACATATCCTTGAAGTGAGGAGATTTCCACTTCTAGAGGATTCTATTTGAAGTGGTGTTTGTTTGCTTCCTTGCTTTGCCTTGTTCCTGGAAAGCATTGGAAATGACGTTTGTCCGTTTGGCTCAGAGTTTCTGAATGGTAGGGAAGGCACAGATGAAACAGGTGAAAGGCATGTAAGTTAAAGACAGGTTTCGTTATAAACTACAGTATGTATTACATACAGTTTTTATTTTCTTAGTTATATGGCTACATTTTTTCACAATGGATTTATGATTATCTGTGACCAATAATATTGCTAGTAAAAAATAATGAACACTCACACGAGGGTTTTTTTTTTTTTTTGTGGTACGTGGGCCTCTCACTGTTGTGGCCTCTCCCGTTGCGGAGCACAGGCTCCGGACGCACAGGCTCAGCGGCCATGGCTCACGGGCCCAACCGCTCCGCGGCATGTGGGATCTTCCCAGACCGGGGCACGAACCCGTGTCCCCTGCATCGGCAGGCGGACTCTCAACCACTGTGCCACCAGGGAAGCCCTCTTTACCTGTTTTTATAAAGTGTTTTCATTTTAGAGCAATATGGTATAAAGCAAGGGCAGGGGTCTATGTCTACTGCCATAGCTGAGCACAGCCTCTGGGGGGCATTAGTCTATTTCAGTCACAGACACTTATCACATGCCAGGCACTATTTTGATGCTGGAGGAACAATATAACAAGACGTGGACTAGGGAGACAGAGTGACTGTTTTCAGTAGACTGTGGTAAGCACAACGATGAGGATACAAATCCATCCTGGTTGCTCATCATCGGGCAGGTTGGCTACCCTAAAGGAAGTAACAGCTTCCAAAGTGTTAGTCTTACACATCTCAACCCACCAAAGTGGTAACAGATGCCACAAAAATAAGGAACCATCTTTAAATCCTTGTGCAGCACTTTCAAATGACTCATCGTGGAGCTGGCACTTGAGTGTCTGCCTACTAGTTTGGAATGTCAGGGAGGAATTAGTTTTTTGTTTGGAGCAATGAAAAAGTTTTGGAAATAGATAGTGGTGGTGGTTGTGATCGCAGGTGGCCTCGGCCTGCAGCAGCTTGAAGCAGGATTTCAGGTCCCCGGCCAGAGACTGAAGTCAGGCCAAGGCAGTGAGAATGCTGAATCCTAGCCACCAGACCACCAAGGCCAGTGGCCAGAGACAAGGCCCCTGGCCCATCGGCTTTGTAGAAATGAACTTCCACAAAGAGGTGGAAGTAGTGAAACAAGTAAAGTGTTTATTAGGAGGAAAAAGAATATGTGTGAACAGACACACACACACACACTCGGGCAGACTCAGAGAGAGAGTCGCGCCCTCGTGGTAGTTTGAATCACTTATATGGGGCATTTCTTCTGGGTTTCCTCTGGCCAGTCATCTTGCTTTGCCTGGCTCTGAGTCCATCTTTGGTTTGTCTCAGGGTCCTCCCCTGTGTGCGTGCGCATCTCTTAGCCAAGATGGATTCTAGCGA
The DNA here is from genome assembly GCF_949752795.1 of Hyperoodon ampullatus. Lineage (NCBI taxonomy): Eukaryota > Metazoa > Chordata > Mammalia > Artiodactyla > Ziphiidae > Hyperoodon > Hyperoodon ampullatus. Next base: position 109,314,913 of record NC_136917.1, read on the forward strand.
AGAGGCCTATGGGTAGGATGACATCACCTACTATGGGGTGGCACTCCCTCCCTTTTTGACCCCTGAGGAGCCTTTCTGCACAGGTGTAGTCGGAAAGGTCTCCTTGACCTCAAGAATGAAAAATATGTGGTCTCTGTACCTCTTACCTGGGCAGGCTCAGCTTCTCCCCGCTCCTGCTGTTATCTTCATCTTGAAGTATCTCTCCCGAGGGGACAAACTCCAGCTGCTCAGCCTGTGGCCCATCTATCTCCTGCCTCAGTTGCACAACACTGTGAAAGTAATTAATGCCACTGAATCACTAAAAATGGTTAAAATGGCAAATTTTATGTTATGTGTATTTTACCACAATAAAAAAATCAAATGATGGTGGTAGAATTTTTTTCTTGGGAGGGGAATATTTTTTTGTCTTTGTTTAACCATCTTAAATATATTCCTCAGTTTTGTTTGTTTGGGTTCTTTTTACATTTTATTGGTCTAGGAAAACCAAAAGTCTAGAGGCTCCTTCATTATACACCAGTGAGAAAGTAACCAACACCAAGACTGGTTATTTTGTACAATCCAAAAAGTTATTTATTTTTAAAAGACAAACTTTGACCCATAATCCCTTTTTTTTTTCTTTCTGTTACCTCTATTTCTTTGGCAATGAACTGCCCCCCCCAAATGTTCAAACTTTTAATAGAACTAAGAACAATAGGTAATAGTCCAATACCATATTTCTAAATTGTTTTTGTCCTATTGTTTAAAAGATTTCATCTAAATTACAGAGTGATACAAAGATCAGTTTTTTGGTCATGCCATTGCTTTCATCATTTGGTGAAACTGAATGATGTCCTCTGGATTTCACAGCAGACTGTAAAATAATAATGAAGCCCTGCTGTTTCCCCTGGAGACAACTGTGGTCTTTGAAGGCCATCAAATCTTTCATCACTGTCACTGACACTCACTAATAAAAATATGAAATTCCTGTAACTTACAGATTGAACTTTAAAAAAAAATTCAGTCCCCCTAAAATGAGCAAATGTATGCTGCTTGGTTTTCTCTAGTTAATATTTAAAAAAAAAAAAAAAAAGAAAAAGGATAAGCAATAGTCGTTCTGATGATCAAGGTTTATTTTTATCTTTTGCATTTGATTTGCTTTACAACTGCCCTGCTGATTGAACAGTTTTGACTTAAACATTAATTTCAAACCAATACACATTTTTAACCCAATGATCAGATTACTCCAGACAAGACTGTGCAAAGTTTGCCATCAGCATTATAGGCCCCCTTTGTTCCAGCCCTTTACCCTCTCCCTCTTAGTGTGTTTCCTGGCTGATCCCTATCATGACAACCTGCCATAGGGAGCCAGATACGAATCTTAAGCTCAATGTTCTCATGATGTAGACCTGTCACTCAAACAGCTAAGCCCTGCTAGAGCCTGCAACAGAACCCAGGGCTCCTGACTCACTGGCCAGTGCTCTTTCCTACATCTTACCTGCTCTGCAACAGGCCACTCCCACCAGCAATGCTCAATGCTGTATAATCTGCAATGTTGAGCTTCTAAAAGCAAGCAAACTAATAAAACACATTGTTCTAAAGGCCATGTTGGGGATTTAGGTTAATGAACGTTAGTGGCCCTCAGTCACTCAAAGTGTTACACATTACCCAACTTTCTCAGGGTTCTTTGAATTTTATCCAGGGCCTCGTGGCATCTACTACCTCAACACCCCAGCTGCCCCAAAAATAAGAATGGTAGAAATTTATACATTCTAGCAGACTTGTTAGAAAAATTATTTTGTGGGAAGCCAATGGATTTTTGGTGTCTGCTTAGTTCTCAACATTATACCACATAAGTCATCATCTACGCAGAATGCTAGAGTATAAGTAAATAGTACCTAAAAAATAATCAGAAGCTTATACTTCTAGAATACTACAAGATGATTTACAGTTAACCTCAGAAAAAAATTAGAAATTTCAGTCTCTTGTACAAGACTTTTGATCTGTGCTTTAACTCTTTAATTTATGAAACACACAGGCCTTGTATTCATTCTGGAATACCTTATGATTATGCTAAACCACACAATAATTTCCAAGTTTCCTATATAACACAGGTGGCATTGTATGTATTATTTTACTCCACATGGTTAAAAACTTTATAAGTAAGTGGAACCACGGAAGGTTAATATATGTCAAAATTATGCTCAATATTAGGTAGTATCATATAGGAGAAATACAGGGGAAAAACTATGCAGTAGGAACAGTTTGGGTCTGTCATTATTTTAAGTGCTTTATGTGCCTATTAGGTCAACTATACATAGTAGGTATTACTTTCCCTAATTCACATGTAAGGCAATTGGGGCTTAGGGCTTGCACACCTTGCTCAAGGATTCAGAGCTAGTAAATTGAAGAGGTGAGGTTAGAACAAGGTCTCTAACACATCAAAGCCCATGTTCCTAACTACTATAACTCCCCTTTAGCCCAGTGCACTTGGGCATTAGTTTTGAGTTTAAAGTAAAAAGCTTGAGAGAATCATGAAACTGCAACTTTTTGAAGGCCTCATGTCTTGTCTAAACTCAAGTCCCAGCATGGGAAGGCCGAGCTTCAGGTGTCCTCCCAAGGTAGTGGGTAGAGCCATGTTCCCTAGGGCCTCAGTCATTGCTGAGCAGACTTATTAACAGCACCTTTTCCTCCTCCCAGAAAGAAGATACTAGAAATATTTAGGTCGAATATGGATGCAGTCCCTGGGGATATTGCAGGGGGAATATTCTACATAGGGTAGAGTTGGATACATTTACCTTTTATGTCTTATGATTCTATGGGCCTAAATAAGAAGATAAAGAAGAGAATCTAAAGGAAATGCTTAATGAGCTGGATTTGTGATTCATTTTACTTAAGCCATTATCCTCTCAATTTATGATCTATTCAAAGTAGGGGCACTGATGGCTTTAAAAGTGGTAAAACTGTTCAGTTTCTGAGGACTGGGGCTGACATGAATATGTTCATTTTTTAATATGAATTTTGATTGCTCTATGGTAAAAATATAACCACTGTCTATTCTTGGACCCTTTATTTTAAAATCTGAATCCTACGTACGCCATTAAATAACTAAGTTTTGAGGTTTGTCTGGAGATGACTGGCTACTCCTCCTGATGACCTGTGTACTATCGTTAACGATTCGTGACCAAGGTTTATTCAGAACCTCCAGCCTAAAGCAGGAAGGGCTGCTTGAAAGACAGCTTTGGCAGCCTTTGAAAGCTGTGTGTGGATGAGGTATGTGTGTCCAGGAATTCTTATATCGCTTTCTCATTTTCAAAGCTTGCGCATCCTCAAGAGACCTTGTCAAGGTCAAAAGCGCAATGAGTGAACCAGGGGAAACCCCAGAGAAAGCCAAGATCTGAAAATAACAGCTGGCTCTCCAGAGGCCGGGCGGCCGTGCTGACTTGGCAGGCTAGGAATAGCATGGTGCTCCCAGGAAGGCAATAAAATCCTTGGAGGAGGGAGGAGGGAAGCGAAAGGGCAAGGCATGGCAAGGCAGAAGCAAAGCGAGAGGATTCTGTAAACCAAGATACAGCAGAAAGCAGGGGCAGCGGCGGCGGTGGCGGGGGGTGGGGGGGCGTGTAGAAGGAGATTTAAGGGAATAAAGAAACATAATTATCTGGTTAATTAGAAAATAAATATAACTTTGGATACACTTTTAACATCCAAGGTTTGAGGAATATATTTCAAAATCTGGAGTTTTTTAAAAAGCACTCACTAAAAATAACTTTCTGATGTCTGGCCTTTGTGTGAAAATAATACATACATGTTGCTTGAAATGCTCCAGAACGGCATATCGCAGGTGTATACTTGAATTGAAGCCAGAGATGGGAGGACATTCTAATTCTTTGGCCAGACAGTACAATGAAAGTTAATCATGTTGCCGTATACTTTTCCTAGAAATACAATACAGATTTATCGTATTAGAAAGCTCAGCTGGGGAGAGATCAATTTACCTAGCTTGAACGTTTTGGGTTTATATTGACGAAATAGTTATGGTTCCCTGTCACTTCTCTTGGTCTCGTTTCTACGTTTTTAATATTTAACTGTAGAAGAAAAATAAATAGAATTTACAATGACATCTTCAAACTTCAAATGACTATAGAGTATTAGAGCCAATATTTCTCATTGATTACAATGTACACCCTTCCTTTTTTCAGTAGCTTAAAAGACATGACTACCTTGTAGATGCCCTCTAGTTACTAAAGGTACCTTTCTATGTGGTTCAAAGGAGATCACTGCTCAACAATGCAGAGAAGCTTATCACTAATGCTACTCTTTGTCAGATACCCTGTGCAGGTAGTATATTTCATATTATAAAAAAGTCTAAAAGCATATTAATGGTTCTTTCCTTTTTTTCTCTCTTTTCAATTATAGCAGAAAATGGCCCCCGTCTACTTGTGGAAGCAGAACAAGCCAAGGTGTTCTCACACAGAGGTGGCAATATTACACTGCCATGTAAATTTTACCGAGACCCTACAGCACTTGGCTCAGGAACCCACAAAATCCGAATTAAGTGGACCAAGCTAACTTCAGATTACCTCAAGGAAGTGGATGTTTTTGTTTCCATGGGATACCACAAGAAAACCTATGGGGGCTACCAGGGTAGAGTGTTTCTGAAAGGAGGCAGTGATAATGATGCTTCTCTGGTGATCACAGACCTTACCCTGGAGGATTATGGGAGATACAAGTGTGAGGTGATTGAAGGATTAGAAGATGATACTGCTGTGGTAGCATTAGATTTACAAGGTAAGTATCTATAAATCATGTTAAACTTAGGAATGATAATTAATCATTGCTTTTTTTTTTTATGACAAGTAATGTCTAATGGTTACCACAGTGCTGATGTGAGAAATCAAAAGTCCATGTAAAGAATGTTTTTCTGTTCTTTTGTAATCTGCAATCTGTCTATGATTCCAGCTTTCATATTTGAAATGTACACACAATGGTTATATGCAAATTTGAAGCTATTTGCAAGTAGGAGAAACATGCAGTGGAACTGAATTAACAACATTCAGAAACTGCCTTATGCCATTCAAAATTTAAATCTCATTACATAGTTATTAAGAAATTCAGAGTGGAGGCTTTTTTATTATGCTTCTAAAATTATCTCAGTTGCAAAATAATGGCAAGTTTTGTGAAGGACGTCTGCTAACTAAAATACATTTAATTGTATTCTGTAAAGTAACTGTGAAAACTTAATTTAACAAAAAAGTAGACTCTAGATTTATTTAAATATTCTTGTAAAGAAGTAATTTTTTTTTAATGGTCCAGAGTCTCTTAGACACTGAATACCAAATGGTCAAGGCATTTTGTGGGGGGAGTTTTATTTCTTAAATATGTAATACATTCAGTAGGTTCAAAGATCAAAGTGTATACAAAGCTAAACAATAAAATGTATCCATGCCATCCTGTTTTCCCCTCTGCCCAAAGACCTTTAGGCCTCTCCTTAGTTTCTCATGTATCTCAAGACACCCTTTATTCATGAATTTCAGTGTTTCTTTACATGGAAGGATGAATTTTGGCTGCATTAATAGAAGACTTTCCTTCCTTATATAAACTATAGGTGTGTGTTTGCTAGAAGCTCCTTCCACATTCTAGGCCAGATTTGTGGCTTTTGGAAAAATATGTTTGGCGCACTAGCACTTCATTGAAGATGTGACCTTCTGAATCCCACAGAGTGCCATCACATGCGTGCAGGTTTATTAGCTTTATGTATCTGATACATTGCTTGATGTTGTAAAGTTCATTTTTGTGACCTTCTCTTGTCTCTCTTAGTTGTAGTTCTTGGCTCCTGATTGCATGCCACCTTATACTTTGAGTTTTTATTGATTCACTTCCATATCCATGAACATTGGCATTATTCAGGATGAAAGAAGTAATTGGCTTAGAGAAGACAGTCAATCATCAAATATTAATTGAGGGTCACTTTCTTTTATCAAAGGGGCATCAGGCACTGGACGCTAGTAGTATCAAGATGCTTATGTTAGTCCCAGCTTTGTCAGTATATGTTTTGTAACCAGAGCAAGTTACTTATCCTTATTGTACCTTGGCTTCCAATCTATGAATAATAGGTTGAACTGTATTATCTGTTAAGTTACTTTTTCTTAAACTTAAGTAATTCACATGCCACATTTATTATCTCCCTACACTTACTTAAAAATACATTTTAAATAAATAGAAACCAGTATAACTTGCCAGAAATAGAAGGAAACCATAAAAATAAGTACAGTGAACATAAGATATTTCTAATTATAAATGGATACATGCTTGCTGGTGGCTTTGAGCATGAAGCCAGCTCTCCCTTTTCTTGAAAAGCAGATTTAACACGTGTTAGAAGATAATACACTCTACGGTCAAACTGAGACTTCCTTTAAGACACAATCAGAGGTGTTGAAAGGGAATTGTAAGAAGAGTAATTTTTCCTGCATAGGCCCTGCACTCTCCCAAATCTCCATGTTTTCCATGCTTTCATAACACTTCTCTACCATATAGCACATACGTATATATGAGCTAAGTAAATGTGTCCAAGAAACCAATTTAATTGATAAATATTTTTACAAGTGCTGTTTTGGTACCATGAGAAACAAAAAAATTCCAAAGCATGGTTCCTTTCATTCAACAATCTTACAGTCCATTAAAGATTCTAAGATACTTTCAAAAGTAAGTACTTTAAAATAAGGTAGTATTTGGTAAAGTAAGTAGGTAAAACAAATTGCTCTAATCATATGCATATTTATTTTGCTCACTTTCAGTAATGTCCCTTGACAGCTGAAACTTAGGGAAAGCTCCTTTTCTAAGATAACGTGGTTAGGAGTAAGAGCTAGGGCTAGAATTTGATACCAAGGGCACTGAATGAAGTCTATGCTTTTATCTACTATGATCTGGGAGTTTGCAGGAAGGAGAAAGCTTCTGTTGGGGTGGGAAAAAATGGAGGTTTCAGAGAGACAGTGGTGTTTGACAGCCTCAGTTCTTCTGAAGTTTTCTCAAAGGCCCCAAAGTTATTTGGGAGATGACCTAAGGACTGTCCTTTGGTCATACTTCATTAATTGGTGTGCCCATTCTCACTGCAGAGAATGTTTTTCCATCTTTCTTGTGTACTATAAAAAGGAGTCATTGTACTGTTCTGGCCAAAGAAGCAGTCATTACCCAGAGACTCTGCCTTGAAATAACTGACATTTCCATATTTAACATTATATACATGAATTCATTTCTGAACTGGAGAAAATATATTCCTCAAGAATAAGATCAAAGGGACTTCCCTGGTGGCACAGTGGTTAAGAATCTGCCTGCCAATGCAGGGGACACTGGTTCGAGCCCTGGTCCGGGAAGATCCCACATGCCGCGGAGCAACTAAGCCCGTGTGCCACAACTACTGAGCCTGCGCTCTAGAGCCCACGAGCCACAACTACTGAGCCTATACACTGCAACTACTGAAGTCTGTGCACTCAGAGCCTGTGCTCCGCAAAAAGAGAAGCCACTGCAATGAGAAGCCCGCGCACCGCAACGAAGAGTAGCCCCGGCTCGCCACAACTAGAGAAAGCCCGCACGCAACAAAAAAGACCCAACTCAGCCAAAAATAAATAAATTTAGTTTTTAAAAAAGAAAAGATGAACTCTACCCTGAGCCCTCCCCTTCCACCCCCAGCTATGATGTTCTCAGAGCACAGTCTACAGATTTCCATTGTAATTCTAATGACATTTTGTTTTGTAAATATCTGCAAATTGTCCATCTTCACCTGCTAAATAGGATCTACTTGAGGCAGTCAAGTGCCAAAACAAAGTCGGTGCTCAGTAAATAGTTTATAGGTGAGTGAATGTTTGATACAGTGGGTTTACACTTTCAAGTACAAAAAAGCCTGCATGAAATGGAAGGCGGTGGAAAGGAAGAGACATTTGATTTGGACCATGAAAGGTGAACCTGGTTCTTTCAAGGGGTAGAGAGCATGACAAAGCGGGAAGGAGGGCATCACAGGTGTGAAGGAGAAACTCTTCAAAGGCCAAAATGTGAATAACAGATGCCACAGACAGTTAGCATCCACCTTGACTGGTTTAAGGCTCAGCATGGCAACGGGGTGGGATAAAAATTTTAAACTTTTTATTATAGCCAATTTCAAACATTCGGAAAAGTAGAAAGACTAGTATAATGAATCTCTATATATCACCAGCTTCAAAAAATGTCATGATATAGCCAATCTTATTTTATCTTGCTTTATTTACTCCCACCCCCAATGAATAATTTTCAAGAAACTCTCAAGACATTATTTTATCTATACTTCAGCATGAGAGAAGAACTCATTTTAAAATAAAATTACAACATTTTAATTATAGAATAAGATCTGAGGAACCGTGATTGCTACCTGAGGATGGACACTGTGAGGGACTTGACAATTTCCACCTAGTCTGGGGTAGATGCTCAAGGTGCAGCAATTATATACATAAGAGTTTGAAGGCTATGATAAACCACATGTAGCACAAGAGATACCTTGTGGTTATCATTTACTAGCTCTTATTCCAGGTCCTGACCTTTTTCCATTACCAATTACATCCTTATAGAGGACCATCTACCAATCAGCAAGTTTCATTCAAGCTCCTTGTCAATCTTCTAACATGCATAAATAAGACCAGGGAAGTGTATCATTTTGAAGGTCATGATTAAGCTGCCTTTCCAACTGTAATTGTACAATGCCTTTAATCATATTGGTCCTTTAATACCACACTAAATGCTATGTGCTTCGAAGAATTTTCCCAATTAGAAAAATATCGTTCTTCTTCAAGATGCCCAAATTGTATGTGTGTATTTATAAGATCTTATTCTGTCTTGGATTCAAATTTATATATCCATAGTATATGTATCAGATCATAGACTTTTTGCAGAAACAGGCCACACTCCAAACTCAAGGTATCCTAGAGTACTGAGTGCAATGCCTTTCTCTTAGTTGTGTTTTAAGATCTGTTTTTCAAATCACACTGATTAAAAAAAAAGTAAACCCTTTTGAAAAACTGACCTACATATGAGTTGGAATTAGCTGTGGAAACACAATTTTTTTTCATATAGCATCTTGGATAGGGTAAAGCCCTCTGATTACTACCAAATTACCCACACTGCTAGAAACAACACCACCCAGCAAGAGACAAGCCTTATATGAATATAACAAGGAGAGTGTCACTAGACATTCATGAGTAGCCCAATACAGAATTCATTTGTGCAATCAATAAACATATAGATAATGATATGAAAAACATATTTGTGCTTCCAATCTCCCACTGTATTGGTGTTCCATTGATGAAAATGGGGCCAAATACACAAAAATATAGTCTGAGAACTTTTAGAAATAGAAAGCTAATTTCAGATATGTACATAGCACTGAAAGGTACTCTGAGAGGCACTGAAGAAGGTAAAATTGTTCTGCATGGTCTCTACCTTTTTATTACTAAAAATATTTACTTTGTGGAGTTACTGAAATTTCCTTAAGCTTTTATATGTACCATGGCATGAAAACCTTTCATATATCCAACAAATTGATATTTGCCAACCACTAGGATGAACTGGTCTGTGCAATTGTAAGTCTTAAAGAATGTTTTTAAAACATTTCAGTTGACTAAACTACCCACATCATTTGATATTATTCTTTTCCATGTGAGGTATCTTCCTTATCAATCCCCTTTTTAGTGATGCATACCAGCCCTTCATGGAAAAGAGCTTCTGATTATATTTTGACATATAAGTATAAAATAATCATATTTGGAAAATAATCATATACCCTTCTTTCTCACCCATGAAGGTTTAACTTTTCTTATTTTTGTAATGCCGGATGAAAGCAATCACCATTTGCTCCATAATTCAGCTGTAGGAATTGCACTTTTTTCCACAGAGCCAAGAAGGTTTCTGTAATTATAGTTTTAGATGTTGACATCTTAACTAGCTGAAAGTAAAATGAGCAAATAAATAAAATACTAACAAACGTGCAGTTCTAGAAATGCCCACACTTTCACGAAACATTTGATTGTTGAAATGTATGCACCAAATGTGTACAATACAGTGAAACTTTTAAAATGTTGGTGGGGACACAGAAATTGACCTTGATTTACTTGGAATGTGTTCTTTTCAGCATCATCAACCATTAATTAAAATCTGCTAAGTAAATCCTTTGAGTTACTGTAAGTTGATCATTTATTCTTACAATTGAAAAATAGTAAAATTTTAATATAGGGTTTCACTTTGAGTAATGATTGCATGAAATTATGTTAAATTTGAAAGGAACTCAGAAATATATTACAATGGATTTGGAACTGAATCAAACATAACTCAGTGGTTAATCAAGGACAAATTACTAAAGAAAAAATTTTCACAATGCCTATGGAAGGCCACCAAACACAGTCTGGTGAATTTAAACTGAGAGGTTGTCTAGGTCTTTAAAATTATTATAAATTAAAATAGTCTACATTCTCCACTGTTACCATCTTGAGCTATTTGAGAAATGGAATTCAACCTAAATGGTTGAATTTAGGTTTAAATACTTTGAGATTGTCTCTCACTTAAGGTCTAGCTGCCAAGGAAACCTCTACTGGATAAATTAAATATTTTCCTTTTCATTGGCACTCCTGGGGTTGCTGAGAAAGAGGATGGAAGGCATGAGGGGATGGGGAGCACTAGAGCAGCTCCTTCCCAGTGCTGACTGAGTCTTAGCTGGAGGCCTGGGCACAGCACTTCTTAGAAGGAGTCATCTTCAGGCCTTCCCCACCTCCATTCCGCCCACTGCTGCAGGGGGCAAAGGCAACGAAGGGAGTCTTTTCCTCCTTACTTTTGGCTCCGATTCAGCTTACAGATCCTTCAGCCAAGAACCTGAGAAGGCAGGATGAGATCAGGAAGCCTTCCTGGATCTCTGCCTCTAGTGGATGGTGCCAGCTGGACTGCCCTACAGGGACAAACGTGTCCAGCAGAGACTTTCAGTGGATGTGACTTGATTTAGGCTACTGAAATTTCTTCTTGTAGAGTCTTCCAGGACAATTTCTAAAAGAATACATTTCCTGTGTACTGGTTACACTATTAGTGGACTGTGGACCCATCTTGTATAGGGTCTGCAGTCTCATAAAATAGCACATTTGGTATAATCCACCAAATTACTGCGTCAGCAGACAGTTTTTTACATTCCACACACTAAAATATGAATTATTTTAAATTATATTTAAAAATTCAAGGCAAAGCCTTGAATAATCACTTGAAATTAATTGTCTTTTAGCAACCATGGGGGAGACATTTTGGTAGTGGTCCTTCATAAAGTCCAACAAATGATACAACTTTGCTTCCTTATGATGCAATCCTTATCCTTTAAAGAAACTGTGCAGAAAGTTGTGAAACAGCTCAGACACCTCCCATGATTATCTGATGGAAAGAAATGCTTTTGGAAAGCTGTTGCATCTTCCCAAAGTCAAGTGCCAAGTCACAGTGTTTACATATACTAAGGGTTTTTGTCCTCTAAAATATTTAATTCTTTGGCAATAACTTTGACAGATGTCTGTTTTGTACCTACCTTGCACAGGACAAGCTTCTGGAAGCTTTTTTTTTTTTTCCTATTTGCAATAAAAATGTTTTTAAAAGCTTAGTTTCAGTTTGCAATACATGAATATGGAAACTGAAAAATAGTAATGGAAACATTTTAAAAACGAAAGCTCTGGGCTTCCCTGGTGGTGCAGTGGTTGAGAGTCCGCCTGCCAATGCAGGGAACACGGGTTCGTGCCCCGGTCCGGGAGGATCCCACATGCCGCGGAGCGGCTGGGCCCGTGAGCCATGGCCGCTGGGCCTGCGCGTCTGGAGCCTGTGCTCCGCAACGGGAGAGGCCACAACAGTGAGAGGCCCGCGTAACGCCAAAAAAGAAAAAAAACAACAACAAAAAAAACGAAAGCTCTTATTTTAGTCACATTATTCAAGGACAGAATTAATAAGATTAAGAACTACACTAAAAGTTGAAACAGATAAGAGAGCCACGATGTTTTTTACGGAAGTGCCTCACTGTAAAAAGTTACCTTATTAATATGAAATAAGACCGCTTAATTGTGTTGTTGCCAGATATGCAATAGGTAAGTTCTCAGGGAGCGCTATTTGGAAGCTATAATCTGCAGACGAATCGTTTCGGAAAGGAGAATTGTGAGGACTGAGCTGAACTCTTAGCAAAAGAGGTAAATCACTGAAGTTACCAGACCAAAGAGCTAACTGTGAGATGCTGAGAGGTTGTTTGAAGGGAAATGGGTCCATGAGGAAACACTGCAAGTTGAACAAAAACAGCTTCTTCATCTGATGGAGATTCTATTAGGTTTTTCCCCACTCAAGTGGGATTTGCTCATAGTTCTTACTATCTGTGCCACTAACGATTCCTTGCCTTCTCCTTTGGACAGGTGTGGTATTTCCTTATTTTCCACGACTGGGGCGCTACAATCTCAATTTTCACGAGGCACAGCAGGCTTGTCTGGACCAGGATGCTGTGATCGCCTCCTTTGACCAGCTGTACGATGCCTGGAGGGGTGGGCTGGACTGGTGCAATGCTGGCTGGCTTAGTGATGGGTCTGTACAGTATCCCATCACAAAACCCAGAGAACCCTGCGGAGGCCAGAACACAGTGCCCGGAGTCAGGAACTACGGGTTTTGGGACAAAGATAAAAGCAGATACGACGTCTTCTGTTTTACATCCAACTTCAATGGTAAGATATTAACCATACTGCCTTGTTTCCTATCCCAGAGACCAATACATACTATGATGTGACATTAAACTTTTAATCTTATCTACTTACAAAAAAAGAAAAACAGCTTTGAAGTGTTGCTCCAGATATAAGAAATTCATAAATGTCATAATTTTTTAAAATCCACAGACATCAAGCAAAAGTACATATTTCCATGATTCTCTGGTTTTATTGCATCCAACTGTTATTATGAAATAGTTTAACTGTCATGTTGTATGGAGTCTTTTTCTTACTGCCAAAGATGATACTGCCACTGTGTGTCCTCCATGGGATAGAGACCTCTCCACTGAAGTAAGGATGGCATCTGTGTCATGGTCTTCTTCTCTAAATTACAATGTCAATTCATTCATAGATGATCAGCAAAGCTTAGGATAAAGAGAGAGCATTATCTCTCTGATAAAGAGAGGGCTCAGGATAAAGAGACCTTTGCAAGAAAATTAAGTAGAGGTGAAAGCGGAAGTGAGAGATCCAGGTTGTATCAGTGTTGACTGACTCATTGAATGCGACACAGCTCCCAACCCTATCTTGCTCCTTCCAGAACCAGTGACGTAACATGTAGGGCCCGGTGCAAAATGAAAATGTGGGCCCCTTGTTAAACAATTATTAAGAATTTTAAGATGACGCAGTAAAGCATTAAATCACGCGTGCGGCCCAGTGTAACTGTACAGGTCGCAAACCCACGAGGCTGGCCCTGGCCCCATTATTTTATATTTCAGGTGCCTGGTGACATGCTTTGGCGAAAACAGCAAGGGATCAGGGATCAACAAACTTTCTGTAAAGGGTCAGACAGTAAATATTTTTGGCTTTGTGGGCCATATTGTCTCTGTTGCAACTACTCCATGTAGCTTTGTACATTATAACACAAAAGCCGCCATGAACAATATTAAACAGATGGGTGTGGCTGCGTTCTAATAAAACCTCACTGGACCCGTGCGCTGTAGTTTGCCGGCCTCAGCTACAGATGATAGAACTAACCCTCTTATTAATGTTCCCGAGACGGCTGCCCTTTCTCCAAATCATATCCTCTTAGTCTAGAAAGAACAGGCAAGCATTAATTTAGACTTCAATCATCTGTATTTAAAGAGAGGCAGGAGGGTATCACATTACAATGTGTAATCAGGTTAGACAGTCTGATTCTATTCTGCCTGAAACTAAAAGTCTGAGAAAATCTTGCACTGATGGGTATCACTTTAGTCAGTCGATGTCATATTTTATACATTTCATGCATATTTGATACAAATTGAAGGAATCTCAGTAATTAACACAATTGAATTCGTGGTTGAGACTAACTTGCTCTTTCTTGTAAAATCAAGAAACGGTTAGGGGTCAGAGCTCCCACAGAGGGAAACTGAAAAAAATAACTAACTTCCTCCTCTTTGCTAGTGAGTGAACAAACTGAGTTCACATTCTGAGTCCATATTATTTATGGCAAGTGACTTCTTGTATGTTTTGCATTTTCATACTGTTGTCTTTGAATAAGAATAATGTCTTATTGATACCTGTAATGAAAAGGACTTGAGGGCTTTTGATTATTTTTAAATGGACTTTTCTGTCAGGAATGTTTTTTGATCCTTTCACATTCAAATTTTGCCTCTCTAGAAACTTGTGCTGGGCTTCAGTCTTGCTACAGCTAGAATTTAAATAGCTCTTGCTTTTAACATGGAATCCTGTCTTCTCTAGTGCCACAGAAGGGCCCTTTTTGCCACTAATTAGCTAAAAGAGACCTATCTGTCTTTTCCCTTTTCTTTTTTACAGCTCTAAAAGGGCATGTCTGGACACACATTAAGGGGCAAGGAAAAAACTAATTTAATGGAGAGCAACCTAGGGGCACTACATTTAACTGACGATCCTGTGTTTCAGAACCTTTACAGACACTGCTCTATATCCCCCTTCGTTGAGAAACACTTCCATTTAGGGCTCCTTCCACCTCTGTGGGGCTGAGCCACAGGCAGGCCCACTGACCCTCTCTCCTTTTCTCCGCAGGCCGGTTTTACTACCTGATCCACCCCACCAAGCTGACCTACGACGAAGCGGTGCAGGCCTGTCTCAATGATGGTGCTCAGATTGCTAAAGTGGGCCAGATATTCGCTGCCTGGAAACTTCTGGGATATGACCGTTGCGATGCAGGCTGGATGGCGGACGGCAGTGTCCGCTACCCCATCTCTAGGCCAAGAAGGCGCTGCAGTCCTATTGAGGCTGCAGTGCGCTTCGTGGGTTTCCCAGATAAAAAGCATAAGCTGTATGGTGTCTACTGCTTCAGAGCATACAACTGAGCGTGCCCCTAGAGCACGTCAGTTTTAAAGTCATTAAGAACATGTGAAAGGTTTTTTTTTCAATATGAACTCATGCAAGTTACCAAAACTGTGATAACCCTTTTTTACTTACTGTAAAGTCATTTTCATAAAGACCAATTCATTAATTTGTTTTTGTAAAGCTATCATTCAATATATATTATAAATTAATATAATTTTAAGGGAAGCACTACATAAGGAGGCTTTAGAGCCAAACTGTTTAGGCTACATCATCCCAACGAAGTATCCTTTCATGATCGGGGCATGCAATAGCTTAAGGATTGCTAGGATTAAATTAAGGAAAGTAAAGCTACTCAGAGTAGCAGCTGCCACAAGCACAAATTTTACACATTTGTACAATTTTGAAATGCACTACAATAAACAGCTTAGAGCAACAGATTTGAAATACAGGCTTCTTTACATAAACTGAGATTCTGAGAGGCTGCACAAAACTTAGTTTCACAAGGGAACAATCTACACTTTTCTAAAATATTTCAAAGCTCCAATAGACAGAATTATTTTACTCTTTAAAATCCTGCCTTTTTGACCAAAAAAAAAAATTCATATGGACTCCAATGTACAATAACAAGCACAGTTAAAACCCCTTAATAATCCCATTTATATGAAGTATGAAACTAAAATAAGCAAGTAATATTTAACCAATGAGACTCCTACCTTCTTCTAATTAAAATTACACATGCCTGAGAAGAATTGTTTTATCTTTTGAGTAGCTTTACTGAGTTATATTTAAATTCTAAGGGCCGTTTGCTAAGCAGCATTTAGCATCTACTCAGGGCAGTTATATAGATAAACTGCTGGACAGAAAAATTGTAAAATTTAGCAGCTTGATTTTATGTTAGCCTACGAAATGTTATTGTCCTATAAAAATAACTTTAAAATATTTAATATTTCTTTATTTACATGACACGACAAAAATTTAAATCATAAAAGGAATGAATTACTATACTTGTCTAACCAAGAAATAAGAACCCAACTTTAAAAATTCTTATTATTCCTATTTGTATATATACTAGAAAGCCCAAATGGTGCCTGTGTTTGGGGAAAAAAGTCAACAAAGTAGTTTTAAACCTTTCTCCATATAGAAAATGTGGTCAGTGATGTCACTTTTCTTGCTGATCATCATTAGGCTTAAATGAAATGCTGAAGCTGTCATCAAAGAGTTTACACTAAAATCTTCAGGGCTTTAAACGAAAGGGTAAGAACAGCTTCAGGAAAACTATTTTCCCTGTTAGCAGCTCCAATCTTAAATAAAGCTCAGTTTTCCTCTATTTTTATGATGGTTGAGACCCCACAGGGACCAATATTTGTATTCAAATTACATTTCATGGTTTCCCATTGTTTCACAATGAGTTCTAATAAATGGGATTTAGTATAATAATCCAAGTATGACATAGCTCGTATGCTTTCATGAATGTTTTTATGTAGATTTTCCTCCCATGAACGTGAGTAAATAAATCTGTTTCCTGAATTGATTGTGGTTGCATTCAAAGCTCTGTAATAATTCTAATAAATTTACTCTATAAATGTAGAATTATGTGTGTGGAAGGTATAGAACAATTGGAATTCCATGAAATCATAACTATATGCATACATTATCTAGGCAGAATATTATAAATAAAAGTAGATCATTTCTTCCACCAAAAGCATATCTGGAAGTTTTCAGATGCTTTCATATTAAAAGATGAGAATGTATGCATGCACATTTTTACATTAGGTTGGATATGCAAATTGTACAAAAAATATAAATCCAAAGAGATTGTGAGGTTTAACTCAAACACTGCTAATACAAATAGAACTCAAACTTCTAAATTAAAAATACCTGAATGGTCTAGGATAAGATGAATATATTATTCAAAGAGGGACTATCTCCAAAATAGTGATTCTAGTACCTCAAATATGGGGGTTATCTCATTGGAGGAAACCCATACTTGAGAGATTATTACCCACATTACAAGAATCTTATTGGAATTGCAAGTGGACACAAATTTCTATTGAAGCAGATATATAATTTTCAGTTATTGCTGCAGAACTCTACCTTTATAATATTAAGCATAGTAGCATTTCTTAACTTTTGAATACTTACTAGTACAGGAATTGGTGCTGATCAAAATCTCTGGAGTGACTGTTAGCTGATTAAAATCTATACTGACTGCACACCATTTTTCCATGCTTGTAAAAAAAAAAATATATATATATATATATATATATATGTCTTAAAAGAATGAATACTGCTGGGCAGAATTTTTATCTTCTTCCGACTTCCCCCAAAGGACCAGAGTTCCCATACCTTTTTGGACTCCTCCTTGAATAAGAGTTTCTTTTTAATGTTCTTATTTTGCCATTTTCCACCAAATGTCTATTGTCCTACTTAATTCCTCAAGGTATCTCACTGAGAATGTCTGAAAAAGAAAGGTTATCCTAACACAATTCCTAACAGAATGTCGGTACAACACTGGTTAATTCAGAAAATTGCTCCTCAGACTTGGGTACCAAGAGTATCAGAGGGATGAGATGGGAGTCTGGGTTAGGAAATCTTTTGATCATTTTGTCCATAATTAACACTTGGCCCATTTAAGGAACAAAGTATATCTGCACATTTCACTGACTCACCTACATGGGAAAACCTAAACAAAAAGAAACAATTCGTATAAAAGACAGTATAAGAAGAAAAACAAGTTAGTCATGTTAACACTGGAAGCCATCTTTTAATGACTGCTGCCATATTTTATCACAGTAATTTCTAGTCAAATATGGTATTTGTAAATTTAAACTTTCTCTCATAGAAAGGGGGCCGGTACCTGTTAAAGTTTTATTTTATGCAATAATATATTCACTTATTATTTTGGCAATTAGAAGTAGTCTCAAAGGAGATTCCAATTTGGTTGCTGGCAGCCATACTGGGTTTCTTGATTTCAATGCTCCAAAGAATATGGTGGTCTCAAGGAGTAGCTGACCACTAAAGAGGGAAGGATGAAAAGGGAATTACCCATCCATTCACAGCACAGAATGCATCAAGAATGATCGATGGATAACTGACACAGTTGTGTTGAGAAGTTAACTGAATCATAGCTCACTACTGCCAGCACAGCAATGATGTACGAGAGAAATGAAAAATACAAAAGTCATTATGCCACCTGATTAAAAGGAAGTCAGTATTTCAAGGCATTTAATACCTACCGAGTACAAATCTGAGAAGAACCAATCTGTATTACAAAAAAAAAAAAAATGTTTTCATTTTCTGTAAGATACAATGAACTGGTAAACAAACATTAAAAGTTAATTTTGTGTTACTGCAGTATCTTTTGATTCTTCTGAGTTATAGAATCTTAACTACTTTTCTTTGTGTCAAACTCTATAAATACATTATTTCAAGAAAAGGCATTTAACCCAACCTTGTTCTGATACATTTGAGTTCAAATTGTAAACACAATTGAATTCCCATTTCCTATATTTTGTAAAGTTAATAAGAACAACAAAACAGAGTATACATCTGTGTTGTTGTTAAATCAGCAATAGTAGTATCCCCAAATCTACTGGCTTTTTATATGTCAAAGTACAATTTATTTTGTTCACCAGGTCAGCAATCCCAGGAATCTGTGGTGTCATTGATTAGATTTACATACTTGAGATACTGTATGACTTTAATTAGTAGTACTGAATTAAAAAGGTTTTAATTTTCTTACTAAAGTCTTTCTAGCACTTTACACTCCAATAACAAGGAACATATTTTTCAATATTTCCATTCCTTCCTGAATTTTCAACGTGGAAAACAGTTTCTGGATATTCCTGGTATTTAAAAATGGTTTCTTGGGTGCAAGAGTCTCTTGCTGATGCAATGACTTGAATGCAAGCACACCTAAAGCAATTTGGGTCACTGACGTTCAAACAGAAAAATGTACTTTAAAATGTTGTCCATACTTATTTGGAATACATTGAACAACCTTGGAGAAGAAAGTCCAAGGATAACATAAAATTAAATCATCTTCTTTTAGTGTTTAAGTTCTCACACAGATGAAAGATATCACCTTCACTTTTCCAGCAAATCTCTTGTATTATTAAGGCTAGGTCATATACAAACCTGCTTGGTACTAATATTGAAGGGTCCTATGGGTTTTCATAGTGCTTAAATAAAAACAAGTTCACTGTTCAGATGTGATGGCCTTGGTTCTCTACCAGGTGACAAGGCTTAATACTAAGAATATTCTTGAGTAGAAGCAACCCTGTCCAGGATGGTCAGATATGCAAGGATAGTTTAAAACAAAAAAAAAACTTAAGCGTTACATTAAAGCATTATTGGGTAGTATGATTTCTTGGGCCCTTCATTTAGGATTATTTAGGGGCAGAGCTTAAGATGGCTCTGAAGTCTGTGCTTCTCTATAGGTGATATATTTAGGAAACTGACAGCAGGCTACTGGCTCCAATCTTAAGGAGGAAATTCACTGCACACACATTTTTTTTTTCACTAAGAGCAAACGAAGCTTATTTATTTTGTCTATATTTCCTACAGGCCAATAAAGTTTTGTCACCTCCATAGCCACTCATCATCTGAGACAACTTGGGTCAGCCCAGAGGGTAACTCCATGTCTTTTCTGAAATCAAACAATTTTCCTTTTCAGCTTATCTCTGTTCACTGGGGTTGTCCAGTTTCGCATGCCTCAGCTACTAAAAGATGGCTCTTTCATTCAGTTGGTATCTGGCTACAGCCTGAGGTCCGTTTATTCAGGAGAGTATTCCCAAGGTGGAGAGAAAGCTTAGATTCTTCATTTTCTAACAATGAAACTATTGGTTTGATCAACAAATGTAAGATTCTTGGATGGGGATAGAATTCTAAGAATACCGTATTCCCATATTTTTCTTTCTAAGGAAGGAGCCCGATTGCCAGCTCTTCATCCTGCTTGAAATATCTGGGATTCTTCTGTTGTTGTTTTAAATTTTTTTTAATGTTTCTCCCTTTGATTTTAGTCAATGAAAATCCTGCCTGCCAAAACTCATATATATGTAGAGAGCAGAAAAAGATAAAAAGCAAGGGAGTTTGAGGTTTTAGTCTTTGAAAGGCCCTTCTTTGAAGATACTGAGAATCTTGCATGTGAATCTGAAACAGAACTGCATAACCACTCATTTATTATTCTGATAAATAAACATATTTGCGTGTAATGACTGCTGTGAGCCCAGGGGAAAGATAAATACAGTCCTTTGTGGCTCTCCCTGTACTTAAGGTCGGACAAATTGAACATCCTTGCTCCATGGGAAGATACT
Organism: Hyperoodon ampullatus; assembly: GCF_949752795.1. NCBI lineage: Eukaryota > Metazoa > Chordata > Mammalia > Artiodactyla > Ziphiidae > Hyperoodon > Hyperoodon ampullatus. The sequence continues at coordinate 109,335,233 of NC_136917.1, forward strand.
TATTCCTGTGATAGGAGCCAAATTTCAAGCGGCTGAGAAGCAAATTCTGCTTTGAAAAAAATGTTTTTTAAAAGCCAATCTTTCAGGGCTTCCCTGGTGGCGCAGTTGTTGAGAGTCCACCTGCCGGTGCAGGGGACACGGGTTCGTGCCCCGGTCTGGGGGGATCCCGCATGCCACGGAGCGGCTGGGCCCGTGAGCCATGGCCGCTGGGCCTGCGCGTCCGGAGCCTGTGCTCTGCAAAGTGAGAGGCCTGCGTACCACAAAAAAAAAAAAAAAAAAAAAGCCAATCTTTCAGTTCAATATACATAAAAATTCAATAATCTATCAAAGCAGTTGTAAGCATATTAGAATCAGCTAGGGAGTTTTAGAAAAACTTTGATGTCTGGGTCTCTTCTCCATAGATCATGCTCAAGGGTACAACCTGGACATCAGGATCGTTTAAACCTTCCCCCACAGACCCCTGGTTAATTCTAATAAGTAGCCAGGGTTGAGAAACACTGGTCTTAACAGACTTAGGAGGAAAAATCAAAGCCATCCCACTGATATATGATTGGATTGATATTTATAGTTCACAATTAAAAATAATTTTTAAAAATAGTATAATTGGTTTGAATTTGATCAAACTTAGAAATTCTTCAAATGTAAACATTTAATTCATTTGATTTGCTCTTTTTCTTCTAGTAATAGTTCCCATTATAGTAGCAAATGTGTTGTAATAAGCTATTTATCTGCCTGCCTGCCTTATTATTGTCACTTCTGTAAAAATTACTTTAAGCCACATGTATCCTAATATCAAACTCTTCTTTCCCATATAAAGTACCAAAATCCAAGAGCTATAACAATAATTGTGTAAAACATTTTGGGGACAAGAATTCAAACTCCACATTGAAGCCAGTGGCTTCTGAGATTTAGTTATCTCAGGGAAAAAGACCTATGCTCACTGTGAGCTTTATATTACAACATGGGCCCTCAGACCCAAAACAAAACAAAACAAAAAACAAGCTAACACAATGCTGGTAAAATAGGGAAGAAAGATAATGAAAATTACTCATAATCCAAACATTCAGGGAAAAAATACTGTTAAATTTTATATTATATTTTCCATTATGTATGTGAAAAGGTCATGGTTTTTGATAAAAATTAAGTCATCATTACAGATTTTAATTAAACACTTGCTAAATCAATTAATTAATTGATTCATCAATTCTAGTAAATATAAGATGTATGAACTATGTCATTAATAAAGCTATAAGTGATTTCCTAACTGGCCTATGAATCTGACAGAGCTGAGTCAGCTGCAACTCACCTTGAGGCAAGTGAAAGACTTGAACAACACAATTCAATAATAAATTAGCTTGAAATGTCCTTTAGCCATTCTTCAGCTTCCTTAGTTCCCTGGCCCCTCCAGAGAGCACAGAGGCCAATGGTCTAGCATTCACAGAGGGAGTGGGACCTGGCCCTTCCTTCCCTGGCTTTAGACTAACAAAAGAAAGACTAGTGGCTCAAGACATGGAGGCTTTCTATCAGAATACTGCCTGTGCAAAAAGAAAGCATAAAGCTCTGTTTTGTATCCTCCCCACCCAGAAGAAAAATTCTAAATTCTAAAGAAAAAAACAAATTAACTAACAGTTAATAACAAATTAACTGCACTAAGGTGCACTAACAATATAACAGTTACCTGCCACCAAAAAGATAGAAGAAATTGTTGAAGGATGACAAATCCCTTGAGAACTGGCTCCCTATTAAAGGGTCATTGGAGGAAAGTTCAGGCATCAGGGTCTGGAGGGTTTGATAGGAGAGCACGGCTCAGGATGAACTTTGGAAACTTAGAAATTCTCAAAGCAATAGACAGAATAACAGTATCTAGAGACTGCTGCCTAATGCCTTAGAGAGTCTGTGGAAGAAAGCTATCCCTGTGATAGTGGTCTGCAGAAATGCCCTTATCTTACTCACCAAAGCACTACTTCACAAGTCAATTCTGACATGTAATGTAAATGAACCACTTCCAATCTTGTTTGGAATAAAGCAAAGACAAATAAAACACTTAAAATATCACTAAAGCTTACTGCTACTTGAAATCTAAATATTTATGTCTCTTCACATACAGAATTTTTAAAAATCATCAAAAATTTACAAGCATATAGTATTTATCTGAGGCTATGAAACTTATTCCCTTCCATGCAAATACTCAAAAATGGCAATTAAGAAAGTGTGTTGTCTTTATGATCTCATCTTTGTGCAGTCAATTTATTAATATGCATAGTAAAGCCTGGAAGGATATACACTAACATACTCATAACATAAAAGATATATACTACCAAACTCATAACATAAAGGGGTTATCCTTTTTCTTTCTAATTCTGAAGTTTCCACAGCAAAGGTGCATTATGCAAAAATTGTTTAACAAATTCATGTGCCATAACATTAGCATATTCTCACTGGAGTCTAACAATTTCCAAAAAACTTGGAAAAAAGTATTCCAGATTTGATTCTAAGAATTCCTGCCCACTGTACCATCCTCGATTCCAGGTCTGCCACTATAAAGCCACCCTGGCTATCTCTTGGTGCGGACCTGAATCACCTGCACTGCATTTCAAGAAGTGCCATGTGCATTTTGGATAAAATGATTCTTTACTGTGTGGGATTATCTCACCTTTCAGGGCACTTAACATCCCTCACTCTTCCAGCCACTCACTGCCAGTGATTACTCCCTTCCAATCAATCTAATAACTCAAAACACACCACACAAGTTTCCATACATACTCAAGATAGGCAATACTGCCTTTTTGGGGAACAGCCTGAGTTTTCTATTATAAGGTGGATGATCAGAGTAAAAGGAGAACTAAACAAACCAGTGGAACTCAAGCCCCAGTGGAGCTTTGCTACATCTGCTAAAAGGTGGCCACAACCAAGCTCCTGCCTTAATATCCACCCAAGCTAGATGAGTGTGCTTTTCCCGAAAAACCAGCCACCTCTCAGGTGTTCAGTCAAGGTTGACCTTCTCCAAAAAGTCCTGGAATATTTTACCCAACTCTAATATCTTATCGGCAGTGGTCCATTTATGAATGCCTGAGATTAGGAGGGAAATAAACTCATCTCAGCATTTATCCCATTGGTTAAGGTTATTTGCTGATTAAATGCGTTAAGTGCTTCTAAGGGTGCCTGGCACTAGTAGGTGCTCAAGAAATGCTATATTCATCATTAGTCGTCATTACCATCATCATCATAATCATTATTTGTGATTTCCTTTTCAAGCACAGTAAATCAAATAGCAACTTTATAATGACTGCCCTCTAGTCTACTATATACCATGCTCTGCACAAAGCAAGTTATTCCTTCTTCAATCTGGTGATGATCAATTTAAGACCTAAACAATTCTTGCCCCACAGTCAAAATTTGGGCCTCATAAATTGTATCCATATTTCTAATAGACACAATGATTCTGTCCTTGACAATGTAGTTTTCAAAAGAATTACCAAAATTCTTCACAAATGTATGTTTTTACAAACATTTATTTATTTTTAAAATTTTTATTGGGGTATAGTTGATTTACAATGTTGTGTTAGTTTCAGGTATACAACGAAGTGAATCTGTTATATATATACATATATTCACTCTTTTTTAGATTCTTTTCCTATGTAGGCCATTACAAAGTATTGAGTAGAGTTCCCTGTGCTACACAGTAGGTTCTTATTAGTTTTCTATTTTATATATAGTAGTATGTATGTGTCAATCCCAGTCTTCCAATTTATCCCTCCCCCACTTACCCCCAGTAACCATAAGTTTATTTTCTACATCTGTAACTCTATTTCTGTTTTGTAGATAAGTTCATTTGCAGCTTGTTTTTTAGATTCCACATATAAGCAGTATCATATGATATTTGTCTTTCTCTGTCTGACTTACTTCACTCAACCATGTTGCTGCAAATGGCATTATTTTGTTCTTTTTTATGGATGAGTAATATTCCATTGTATATATGTACCACATCTTCTTTATCCATTCCTCTGCTGATGGACATTTAGGTTGCTTCCATGTCTTGGCTATTGTAAATAGCGCTGCAATGAACATTGGGTGCATGTATCTTTTTGCACTATGGTTTTCTCTGGATATATGCCCAGGAGTGGGATTACTGGATCATATAGTAGCTCTGTTTTTAGTTTTTTAAGGAACCTCCATACTGTTCTCCATAGTGGCTGCATCAGTTTGCATTCCCACCAACAGTGTAGGAGGATTCCCTTTTTACCACACCCTCTCCAGCATTTGTTTGTAGATTTTTTGATGACGGCCATTCTGACCAGTGTGAGGTGATAGCTCATTGTAGTTCTGATTTGCATTTCTCTAATAATTAGTGATGTTGAGCATCTTTTCATGTGCTTTTTAACCATCAGTATGTCTTCTTTGGAGAAATGTCTATTTAGATAGTCCACGCCTTTTCTGATTAGGTTGTTTGTTTCTTTTGATATTGAGCTGCATGAGCTGTTTGTATATTTTGGAGATTAATCCCTTGTTGGTTGCTGTGTTTGTAAATATTTTCTCCCATTCTGTGGGCTGTCTTTTCTTTTTTTTTTTTTATGGTTTCCTTTGCTGTGCAAAAACTTTTAAGTTTAATTAGGTCCCATTTGTTTATTTTTGTTTTTATTTTCATTATTCTAGGAAGTGGATCAAAAAAGATCTTGCTGCAATTTATGTCAGAGAGTGTTCTACCTATGTTTTCTTCTAAGAGTTTTATAGTATTGGCCTTACATTTAGGTCTTTAATCCATTTTGAGTTTATTTTTGTGTATGGTGTTAGGGTGTGTTCTAATTTCATTCTTTTACATGTGGCTATCCAGTTTTCCCAGCACCACTTACTGAAGAGACTGTTTTTTCTCCATTGTACATTCTTGCCTCCTTTGTCATAGATTAGGTAACCATAAGTGTGTGGGTTTATCTCTGGACTTTCTATCCTGTTCCATTGATCTATATTTCTGTTTTCGTGTCAGTACCATACTGTTTTTTTTTTTTTTTTTTTTTTTTTTTTTGTGGTATGCGGGCCTCTCACTGTTGTGGCCTCTCCCGTTGCGGAGCACAGGCTCCGGATGCGCAGGCTCAGCAGCCATGGCTCACGGGCCCAGCCGCTCCGCGGCATATGGGATCCTCCCAGACCGGGGCACGAACCCGTATCCCCTGCATCGGCAGGCGGACTCTCAACCACTGCGCCACCAGGGAGGCCCTACCATACTGTTTTGATGACTGTAGCTTTTTAGTATAGTCCAAAGCCAGGGAGCCTATTACTCTAGCTCTGTTTTTCTTTCTCAAGATTGCTTTGGCTATTCGTGGTCTTTTGTGTTTACAAACACCTACTGAATTGTAAAATCAAATACAATGTAAGATTTATGCCATACATGTTCCTTTGGAAGTTTTCTGCATGGGCTGAACTACTTGAATATATAATTTTCTTAATATATAATTCTAGCGACATTTGAACCAAAAAAATTTTCCTGGCTTGGCATATCTTCCTGTAGCAAGTGAAGCTTTTTTTCCATTGATCAGAGCTCATCCTTCTAGGATTCAAAATCAGAGTCAATGGTCTCAAAATCACTGTCAATTACATACATGAAAAGTCTGAGACATCTTTAAATGATCATCCTGGAACATTTGTTGTCTAGGCCTGTGTTGGCACAGACTGCAGTCCCTTAGTGGAGGTAAATGCAATTTTGGTAGTTAATGGGGGATTGTGGCAGGCTGTGGAGGCAATGTCCTTATTAATGATTTTTAAAAGATCTAAAATTGGTGTTTGCCAGACAAACTACAAAGTCAGCTGTGTTCTGACATAGGACCCGTGTTCTGACATGTGACATTTTTGATAAAGAAAAACTGCAAGTTTGTTGAGATCAAACACCCTGCACACTTCTCCACTTCCTATATGGTCCAGCAGCCTGTGCTCTCATATACTGCTCACTGCAGATCTCAAAAACGGTGCAGTTTGACTGAGGGAGAGACAGCTGAAGAGGTGTCTGATGTGAAAATGAAAATAATCCTTTCCTAGATCTTATTTTATTCTCACCACAAAAAAAGAAATGATAATTATGTAATGTGATAGTGGTATTACCACTACAATGACAATCATATTACAATATATAAATATATCAAATCAACATGTTGTACACCTTAAATTTATACAATGTTATATGTCAAATACATTTCAATTAAAAAAATAAAAAGAAAATTCTACAACGAAAATGAGATTTGTTACTTTATAGTCTTTAGACTAATCTATATAACACTTTGGATTTTCTTTACAGAAGTTTCCTTACATAAGAATTTAACTACTGATAATGTGTTTCCCTGCAAACTGGCAAATGAGAAAGGTCACTCAGAGCAAAAGACTTTTTGGAATAATTTAAAATATATCATATAGATGTGGTACATATATACAATGGAATACTACTCAGCCATAAAAAGAACAAAATAATGTCATTTGCAGCAACATGTATGGAGATTGTCATACTGAATGAAGTAAGTCAGACACAGAAAGACAAATATCATATGATATTGCCTATATGTGGAATCTAAAAAAAGGGTACAAATAAACTTATTCACAAAACAGAAGTAGAGTCACAGATGTAGAAAACAAACTTACAGTTACCAGGGGATAAGGGGCAGGGGGAGGGATAAACTGGGAGATTGGGATTGACATACATACACACACTGCTATACATTAAATAGATAACTAATAAGAACCTACTGTATAGCACAGGGAACTCTACTCATACTTTGTAATGGCCTATATGGGAAAAGAATCTAAAACAAGAGTAGATAAATGTACATGTATAACCGATTCACTTTATTGTACACCTGAAACTAATACAACATTGTAAATCAACTATACCCCAATAAAAATTAAAATATATCTTTACCTATCTATCTATCTATATGTATATCTTATAGGTATGGTTTAATTTTAGGGAAAGAGTTTTTATTCAATTATTAACAAGTGTCTGCATGCCTTTTAGTTCTCTCTGAAGAAAACATCATGGAGCATAAACCTCAAAATTGGTAGTCCTTAGTCCTTGCTAAGTATCTGTGCATAGTCTGGGTTGCCACATTTTATGTCCCAATTTAAAAGTCATTCAGGGCTTCCCTGGTGGCACAGTGGTTGAGAGTCCTCCTGCCGATGCAGGGGACACGGGTTCGTGCCCCAGTCCGGAAAGATCCCACATGCCGCGGAGTGGCTAGGCCCGTGAGCCATGGCCGCTGAGCCTGCGCATCCAGAGCCTGTGCTCCACAACGGGAGAGGCCACAACAGTGAGAGGCCCGCGTACCGCAAAAAAAAAAAAAAAAAAAAAAGTCATTCAGGTTCAAATTCTTTTCAGTTGCAAGCATGTTCAGGATCCCTAGGGAGTCTGTGACAGAACCAGATGGCTGGCATATCTGCAGAGTTCCACCTAATCTAACTTCTTATCTTAAAATAATTGAGTTTCTCCTCTTCATGTAGCCTTTAATGAAAAGCAAATTGTGTAACAGGAAAATATTATTGATGCTTGTTCAGGTTTTGTTGGGCAATTTAATATGAGTTGGTCTTGGTAAATATGGGAAGAAATTAGGGTCATGAGACAAATTTCCAAGTCTGCAGGTGCTCCTCTGGTTGCTAAATAGAGGAGTGGAAATGCATGTAACTTGTCCCAGTGGAACTTGTGAAAGCCTACCAGTTTTAAAAGCAGACCAACTTCCAGGTTTGACTGAAATGTTTCTTAATTGGTCGAGTCATACAATGTTATGTATTTCAGCAGTTCTCAAGCTATGCCACCTCACATATAACAAACAATACAGACGTTCGTGATGTAGTGCAATATTTTGAAGTATCAGCTGGCATCTTTCTTCCCAAATACTGAATTTGTTCACACACACCCTGAGGACTTCCTCTCTCCCCCAAGTGCTCAGGTAAACAGTTTCCCTATAAGCACTGAAGAGAAACTTAAAAATCTTTTTTTTCACATATATACATTTTTTTATAGTGCTGAGAGGAGGGAAACATCCTGAAATTTCAAAGCAAATTCTAAACTTTCAGTATTGGCAACAACCTCATGATAATATAAGGACAACTGCTGAGCAGAATGCTGGAGAAATGGGATTAAGGTTAGCAGTCAGAGATTCAAAACAAACATGCTAAGTAACTCCAGATGAGGCTACGGATGAAGAGAAAATTTTTTTAAATGCTATGTACCCAGATGCATTGATTTAACTGCATTTAAAATTATGACCATTTGAATAATTTTTATTTATTAGATTCATGCCATCTTTATGTAACAAGTGTTTAGGCACTGCATGCCACACACCAGCTGTTAAACGGATCCTTCCGAGCTAGCATTGATGGCATCTTTGTCTTTAGGAGAAAAACCTTTCTAAGCAAGATACGGGGTTGGTTTTTGTTTTTTTGTTTGTTTTTTTAACACACAGGGCAATAGCATTGCTGATACTAAATTTTGTTAGGAGAAGCTGGTAATATTTTGAAGTATACAGTATTTACAATTTTATGTGACTAGGTTTATCCACAGTTTAAAAATTTTAAATAACTGTGTTCAAGTTAAGTGGTTGCTAGATAAAAGTGTAAGCTGTGGTTTCATATTTAAACAAGAGACACTTGGAAAGAATTAAATTGCCAGATGGTGAAATTTTTTGACAAAATGCTTTTAGCTAACAATGTAAATGCAAAGGATACGTAAAGCTTTAAAAATCAATGTAGCGGATCAGCATCTAAGTTAAGTGGTAATGACAAGATGTCAAATCAGACTAATAAACTGCTTTTCAGTTTATTATTAACAACCAACTATGGAGAAACACCTTTTAGTCATTATTAACACAGTTCAGTTTTTCTGGAAAAAGTCTGCATACAGAAATGTCCAGAGCCCTGCAGGGCCAGACCCTAAGAGGTGCGCTGTCTGCTACTTCCCATCTGCAAATGTGTCTTCCTGGGGATGCCTGGGAGGACTCAGGAAGGGGGTCTTCTCTCTGACTGTACTGGTCACCATTTCCACAGACTGCTGCAGCTCTGAGAGGCGGAAAGCAACTTCCAGGTGGCTGTTTCTTCCCTCCCCCCACTTCTAACAAATCCTATAATCTGTGACTATATCCTGTAAAAAATTATCACACTTCCTTCTGCCAGCAAGACCCTGGGGTTTCTTGATTTAAGGGTATACACTGGCAACATGCTTAGACAAAATCATCAAGGGTAACAATGGAAGAAACAAGACCTGTGTCATCAAAAAAGATAACTAGTAAATATTATTTGATGGAGGAAAAAAAACAAATAAAACAACAGCTTATAAAATTTTCTATCTTTATCATGGAAAAGGGCTTAGATAAAAGCTATCTTCAGAGCAAACTCTTTCCATACTCTGCCCACTAAATTTAATTCAAATGTATTATCTCAGCACACCTTAAAAATATTTTTTCTGCAAACTGGCCCCTTTAGCAGTGATAACAGCCAAATGTAGCTTCTTCCACAAGCCAATTCTCAAATACTCACAACATTATCCTCAGGTTCAGATATATATAGTAAATTAAAAGCCCATTTAGTAACTATGTGACAGCTAAACTGTCTCTAAGCAGCCCTAGGCAAAGGATACAAACGTCTGGTTCTTTCTCAGAGAGCCATAACGTACAAACAACTTTACAATGTTTAGTCTTGCTTTCTGTGGTCTATAGGCTCTGCCATCGGTAATGTGTTTATCAGTGAAAATATTATGTGGCCCTATTTGCCAAGGCACCAAAGACATTCTCAGGATAAAGTATCTATGAACATGCTATTTATTAAAATGCAAAGGAATTATGTGTGAGTCACCTTTTCAAAACAGTCATTTTGTATTTGACCTTTACCAGCGAATAATAGGGTTTCATTTGGAACATAACTGCATGACCTAAACCACTGCACTCTGCACAATACTCTTCACAAAACCCAAGATACTTCTTGATAAAATAAGCTGAAAGCTCCCAATTTAAACAATCAAACTGAAGTGTTTAAGGGTCTATATTCATTGTTGCGTTTTAAAGTGCTCATAGAATCAAACAGTGTATACAGCAGTGTTGGCTTCTTTCCCCTCTGGCAGCTTCGGGTCCTTTTCACGTCTCAGGGAACTGTCCCCGTGTCTCTACCTTAGACCTGGACGTGCCTTTCTAGATCCTGGACTCCTCAATTCCCATATGGTCTCTGTCTGCTCACCCTCTGTTTTCCCGTATCCCACGCCCTGGAAGTTCTCAACAACTGAGCAGACTTCACCCAAAGTACATTTTCTCTAGATAGGCATATATACACACACACACACACCCCATATATATGCATAGATGATTTCACCTGAAATCCCAAGTCATCCACCTGGGATCGTTCACCTGACTCCAAGGTCCCCTACCAGTCACAGGTCCCACCGCACTGACCCATTTACCTCAGGCCCCAGACACACCCAAACTAACTGTTGTCCCCCTTCCTGCCAAGAATGCTCATTCCCACCTGTTCTCCCTATAAAAATTCCTCAAGGCCCTTCAAGATACATATGAATATCACCTATTTCAACAGCTCCATCCTAACTCTCCCGGATAGGTTTAGAAATTCCTCATCTATCCTTCCCATTATTCCCCATATGACTCTTCATTGCTGTGATTGTTGTTGTTGATGGTCATTTTTTTAAAAATATATATGCCTTCCTGTTTTACTTATAGACTCCTAGACAGCAGGAGCCCAGCTTCATGACCTTTTGTATCACCACACATCCACACTCTTTGAAAAGTTTATTTTAATTGAAATGTCTATTACATAGGCCCTAAACTGGGAGTTAATCCTCTCAAATGATAGTGAATAAGGAAGAAATATTTCTGCTTCGAGATCTAAAATGCCTGTATAGAACTACTAGGGTAAAAAGAAAATATAACTGCAATGAGAGAAGCAGGAACAAAACTGAAATAAATGGGGCTTCCCTGGTGGCGCAGTGGTTGAGAGTCCGCCTGCCGATGCAGGGGACACAGGTTTGTGCCCCGGTCCGGAAAGATCTCACATGCCGCAGAGCGGCTGGGCCCGTGAGCCATGGCCCCTGAGCCTGCGCGTCTGGAGCCTGTGCTCCGCAATGGGAGAGGCCACAACAGTGAGAGGCCCGCGTACCGCAAAAAAAAATAAATAAATAAAAAAAATAAATGGAATTAAGTATTTGGATGAAGGATTAAAGCCCTACCAATTGTGATTAATTTTGGAGGGATCTTTGGGATTTTACTAATAGATATGAGCCTTTTCCCAGAAAATGGTCTGTTTATACATATGAACACACACACACACACACACACACACACGTCTTTAAGATAGTTATAAAGGGTCTTATCCCCTTGAAACACTTCCATGGATGATTCCAGTAGACAGCTTTCGTGCTGGTATTCTCAGGCCATAGATTAAGAACACTGAGCCTTTGAAAATGGTATGAGAGGATAGAACCCTGCAATTCAATAATCAAAGAACAAGCTTTAGGAGAAAGTGAAATAAAACCAAGGGAAAGACAGTCCCTTTGGAACACTCTAGTTCAAGGAGCTTTTGCCCCAGTGTTTGTTTGACTTTTATTTTAATTTGTATCTGGCTTATAATTACAAGTAGGTGTTGAGGCAGTGCGGGTTTTGTTTTTATTGTTGTTGCTTCCTTATGAAACAAAAACAGCTGATACAGCTGATTAAAGGCCTCCATCCTTTTCCCCTCTGAAGGTGAAAGAGCTGAGGTCTTGCAGAGTAAGTTGTCCATAGGAGAAATAGGGAGCAGGAAAGGGAAGAAGGCAATGGCGTATGGAGAAGACAGCTGAGATGACAGGCATATTTCTACCTCAAATTCAAATTTGGAGGAGCCCTTTGCGATCCTTCAATCCTTCTATTAGAAGTGAGGTTGAGTAGGAGAAAGCAAACAAGATGGCATATGGAAGGAAAAAGAAAAACAAACTTAAGCAAATGAGATGCAGAAAAATGTTAAAATTATATGAAAGGCTTAGCATAAGAAACTACTACTTAGAGGAAATCTGACATGTTAGAAGCTAGATATGAAAATATGCCGTGTCTACAGACTACAGGAACCACTGCAAGGCGTAGAATGCTTTGATGCCAGTCACTGTAATTCAGCAAGCCCCAGGGTTATTCTTGGGCCCATCTAGCTTGCCAGGACACATAATTTCCTTGTGGAGACTTCCAAGGATTCTGCTTGAGTTTCTCCAGCTAACAACATGAACAGTAACAGGATGTTGTCATTCACTGAGCACTCACACTACGCGAAACACCGAGGACAGCACTGTAGATGCGCACGGTTTCACTTAATCCTCACAACCATTCCACGAGGCAGGTGCTATTACCACCTTAGTTTGCAGATGAAAACATGGAAATTAAGAAAAGTGTTAACTTCCAAAAGGTCAAACAGCTGATACATGCGAAGATGAGAGTATTTCTTCTCCCAGCATTCATTCACCTGGAAGGCAGCTGCAGACCTTAGTTAACTGGTTAGCTAGTTAAACTGAGACGTGAAGTCTGGAATGTAAAATGATTTTTCTAACACTATGGCAGACAAAGAAAACACCATCCAGCAACCAAAAGAAATTTCAAAGTAACTCAGATTCTTTATTTGAGCAATACTTCTTAAAATCCCATTTCTCCCCCATCCAGTTCCCTCCCAACCCACAGCTGCTCTGGTCCTTTCCCAAAGTAACCACCCTAAAAACCCCATTTTCAGTCCTAGCAATCCTCTCGCTGGCGCCTTTCCTTCTCTTTTCTTGTTCAGCCTTCTCATCGTTTCTCCCAACTTTGATTCACAAAAGCCAACTCTGCAGGAGTTCTGTGCAAAGAAGATAAACCTGCCACCTATGGATGGACCGTCATCTCCTGGCACCACTTGGTAGGCTGAGCACACACTGAAGCTCAGGCCCATTCTCCCTCTTGCCCCTGAACTATACCTAACAACAAGCAGCTGTGCATAGGACATTGGGAGAACTCTCCCCAAAAGAGAAAAGGAAAGAAAAAACTGAGCAGGGGAAAGCCAGACCACTCTTCAGTTGGCAGGGAGAAAAAAAGCCTGAGAGTTCCCATATGTTTGTCATTTTGGTTCTGTGACATTTATTTGTATGTTTTTATTCTTCAACTAGCCTTAAATGTCATGGGGTTTGGGGTGTATTTTGTAGTAATGGGAAACCACTGATGAAATTTGATGAAGAAAGATGACTTAAACTTATATATAGACATTGGAAGATAGTCTGGCCATAACGTAAAGGATTGATTGGAGAAATGAAGGGTGATGAGTGGCTAGAGAGAATTTTCTTTCTTTTTTTGCCCTCTTCTCCTCATCCTTGGAAGGAGACTTTGCAAAGACTCATTCATAGTCAGAGACATTGCTATTAAATAATGCATTGAAGTTTCATTATGGGAGGAGGTCACTATTAGCAAGAGAAATGTAAGAGTGTTTAAGTTTCACTCTGTCTGTGATCATGGCTAAGACATCTACTTGGAACTCTCAGACATAACTGGATGAGATGTCAGAGGTGCTAGCCCAGTGCCTGGCATATGGGAGTCAATATTTATTTACTATATGGATTCTTGTCCATTGCACAATTGAATACATGAATAAATAGGGTCTGGTCCTGAGCAGGCAGATAGGGACAACGGCTAGTGACATTTAAGTTATTATTGTTACATAACTTCATCGATTCCAATATGCTGGTGGTACCAGGAAAAGCGGAATTTTGATTTAATAACTGTGGAAAATTAAAAGAAAATCAAGTTTGAGGGGATCATAATGACACTGACTTAGGACACTGATTGAGCTTTACAGCTAGAAGACTTTATTATCTCTGTAATAACTTGCTACTCCCACATGTAGATGAAGAACTGAATTACTACCCTTTACTCATTCAATTAAGTATTATTGGTGACTACTTTGGGCCAGGAATTATAATAGGGATAATACAGAGATGACAAAGAGGGGGCAAAGATCAGCCATACTTAAATTAGACATACAGAACTCACAGTCTGGGGTAAACAGTATAATACAAAGTGCCATGATTAAGGTACATACTGAGTCGTATGTCTTCCTGACCAAGAGGTAGGAAGGAGTGTATGAATTACGGGGGTGGGAGAGGGAGCACTCCTCACTGGAGGAAGCAGTATTTTCTTACTGACATTGTTTAGAATTGCCAATGCCTGGTGATAATGGAAAGCAGGCTGACCCTTAGTCTGTTTTCTTATTGTTCTTAAATTCTCCACAGACAATGTACCCCCTTTGTGCCTGCCTCCAGGGCACACTGCTCTCCCCCATCCACTATCTCCCATCTCCTTGATATGACACGGATGTCAAGTGCTGTATAAGCAAAGTGAAAGAAGAGACAGACCTTTTCTGAGGAAGCTACAGAAAGAATAACAGGACCAGTGACATTTAAACTGAATTTTGAAAAGGACAAGGAGTTCGCCTAATTATCTTGAGTTAGAAAATTATACAATATGAATTCCTACTAGAATTAGGGAGTTAATGCCCACTGTTCTGTGTGGGGCACCACTCTTCATATACGCTTGTGTTCGACGTTACCTCCATCCATAGCCAGCTAAGAGGTACCACAGCTAGTCTTCAAGGTTAGTCAATTATTTTGCTCTCTCTGCCTTTTCACACTGGGGAATACCCAGTTTTGCTCCCAGCGGGGAAGGGAACCCTGACTGTGGAGCATGAGCTGTCTCTCCACGCACACAGATGTGGGAGAGGCTCTGCAAGAAGCTGGCTCGGAGTAGAACGTTTACTAGGGAGTGCCCGTGGAGGGGAGGAGAAGGAAGGAGGGTTAGCTGAGGGAGAAGCCAAGCTATGATGCAGGCCTCATAAACGGCTTCAGCTGACCCTGTGGGGAGTTCTGGAGTTAAGATGGCCCTGCAGAGTTGTCCCACATTGCACTGAAATGACGGACCCTTTATACACCAGTCAGTCATTGGCTGTGGGCGCCTCGGGAAGGTGTGTCCCTGGACAAGGCAGAACACTGAGCCGCAGGCAGCCCCAGTCCTGAAATGCTCGGTCCATTCCCACCTTCTGCCCCATCACCATTCTAGAGGAAAGAGCCATGTGCCTTCCTTTAACCATATTCTTGACTTCTTCAGCGTTTGTCCTTAGTAAGAGCCACACGGCTAGGTAAAGAGGCAGGCTGCCACCTCCCTTACCTTTCCTCCAGACTCCTTTGTTTTAGACATCTTAGTTGATTTCAATAACTAACCATTTGCACTGCTTGTATTTCTTCTCTTCCTGAGCCTTTAATTACCACTTTTATGCTTTAAATTCACCAATACAGAATGAGCCTTGAAAACCCTAGGCCCCCTCCCTAGGCCTGCACCCTTGACCCCAATAAAAGTGGAACCCCCAGTCTGTGCTTTCTCTCTCTCTCTCTACCTGTGACTTCACTGTGTGCCCCCAGATGTGCCATGTAATTTCCAGGACTTGTAAATAATAAACATTTTTTTAAGTTCTTTGATGTTTATTACTGATAGTGTTCTGCAATCATAGTAAGAACCACAAGGGTGGGTCCAGCTACCACATGGGTTATCTAAAGGCTGAGACTGGCATAATACACAGGATGTCAATTCTTCCCAAGTTGATGTATAGGTTCAATGCAATCCCAGTCAAAACCCCAACACGGGGACTTCCCTGGTGGCACAGTGGTTAAGAATCTGCCTGCCAACGCAGGGGACACGGGTTCGAGCCCTGGTCCGGGAAGATCCCACATGCCACGGAGCAACTAAGCCCATGCGCCACAACTGCTGAAGCCCCCGCACCTAGAGCCCATGCTCCACAACAAGAGAAGCCACCGCAATAAGAAGCCCACGCACGGCAACAAAGAGTAGCCCCTGCTCGCCGCAACTAGAGAAAGCCCGCAGGCAGCAACAAAGACCCAATGCAGCCAAAAGTAAATAAATAAATTTATTTAAAAAACAAAACAAAACTCTAACACTTTATTTTATGGATATCAGCAAACTTCAAACAAAACAAAACAAAACTCCAACACGTTATTTTATGGATATCAGCAAACTTCAAACAAAACAAAACTCCAACACGTTATTTTATGGATATCAGCAAACTTCTAACATTTACATGGAGGGGCAAAAGACCCAAATAGCCAATACAATATTTAAGGAAGGCTGATTCTATCCAACTTCAAGATATTCTATAAAGCTACAGTAATCAAGACAGTGTGGTACTGGTGAAAAAATAAGAAAATAGGTCAATGGAACAGAACAGAGTCCAGAAATAGACACCCATAAATACAGGTAACTGATCTTTGACAAAGGAGCACAGGTGATACAATGGAGCAAGGTAGTCT
This sequence comes from Hyperoodon ampullatus, assembly GCF_949752795.1. Classification (NCBI taxonomy): domain Eukaryota; kingdom Metazoa; phylum Chordata; class Mammalia; order Artiodactyla; family Ziphiidae; genus Hyperoodon; species Hyperoodon ampullatus. The sequence goes on from NC_136917.1 coordinate 109,351,563, forward strand.
CTTCAACAAATAGTGCTGGAACAACTGGACATCCACATGCAAAAACTGAATCTAGACACAGACCTCACATCTTCACAAAAATTAACTCCAAAATGGATCACAGACCTAAATGCAAAACACAAAACTATGAAACTCCTAATAGGTAATATAGGAAAAAACCCAGATGACACTGGGTAGGGTGATGCTTTTTTAGATGCAACACAAAAGACATGATCCATGAAAGAAATAATTGTTAAGTTGGACTTTATTATAATTTAAAAGTTCTGCTCCGTGAAAGACAATATTAAAAGAATGAGAAGACAAGCCACAGACTAAAGAAAATATTTACAAAAGACACATCTGATAAAAGGCTTTCATTCAAAATATACAAAGAACTCGTAAAACTCAATAATAAAAAAAAAAAACCTGATTTTTAAAATGGGCCAGAGATCTTAACAGACTCCTCACCAAAGAAGATATACAGATAGCAAATAAGCATATGAAAAAATGCTCAACATCATATGTCATCAGGGAAATGCAAATTAAAACAATCGTGAGTTACCACTATACATCTATTAGAATGGCCAAAACCCAGAACGCTCACAACACCAAATGCTGTCAAGGATGTAGAGCAACAGAAACTCTCATTCACTGCTGGTGGGAATGGAAAATGGTACAGCCACTTGGGAAGACAGTTTGGCAGCTTCTTACAAAACTAAACATACTCTTACCAATGGTCTAGCAGTCACGCACTTTCGTATTTACCCAAAGGAGTTGAATACTCCCGTCCATACAAAAACCTACACATGGATGCTTATAGCAGCTTCATTCATAATTGCCAAAACTTGGAAATAATCAAGATGTCCTTTAGTAGGTCAATGGATAAACTATGACACATCCAGACAATGAACTATTATTCAGTGATAAAATGAAATGAGCTATTGAACCATGAAAAGACGTGCAGTAACCTTATTAATAAGTGAAAGAAGCCAATCTGAAAAGGCTACAATACTGTATAAATCCAACTATACGACACTGTAAAAGGCAGAATTATAGACACAGTAAAAAGATAAGTGGTGGGCTTCCCTGGTGGCGCAGTGGTTGAGAGTCTGCCTGCCGATGCAAGGGACACGGGTTCGTGCCCCGGTCCGGGAAGATCCCACATGCCGCGGAGCGGCTGGGCCCATGAGCCATGGCCGCTGAGCCTGTGCGTCCGGATCGGGAGAGGCCACAACAGTGAGAGGCCCACATACCACACACACACAAAAAAAAAGATAAGTGGTTGCCAGGGGCGAGGGAAATGGAGAAGAGATAAGTAGATAGAGCACAAAGGATTTCTAGGGCAGTGAAAATACTCTGTTATGATTGTCTTAGTCCACTCAGGCTGCTAAAACAAAATATTACAGACTGCTTAGCTTACAAACAAAAGAAATTTATTTCTCACAGTTCTGAGGGCTAGAAGACTGAGATCAGGGTGCCAGTATGGTAGGGCGAGGGCCCCCTTCTGAGTGGCTGACTTCTCCTTATATCCTTACAAAGCAAAAGGGGCTAGGGAGCTCTTTATAAGAGTACTCATCCCATTCATGAGGGCTCCATCTTCATGACCTAACCACCTCTCAAGGGCCCCACCTACTAAAACCATCACTTTTGAAGGTTAGGATTTCAACCTATGCATTTGGGAGGATAACACAAACATTCAGACCATAGCAACGACAGTATCATGCTGGATATATGTTATTATACATTTGTCTAAACCTATAGAATATACAACAACATGAGTAAACCCTACAGTAAACTATGGACCATTGGTGATAATGATGTGTCAGTGTGGGTTCATCCTTGATTAAAAAGAAAAAGTACCATTCTGGTGAGTGATGTTGATAATAGGGGAAGCCAGGTATGTTTGGGGACAGTGGGTATATGGGAAACTCCTGACCTTCCTCTCCATTTTGTTATGAACCTAAAACTGCCCTAAAAAAATTAAGTCTTTTAGAACAATTTTTTAAAAAGAAGGCTTATAGTACATCACCACCTCTCCTCGCAGGAGAGACCACAGAGAGCAGGGCGGAACGGTTCCCCACTGGTGACATCTAGCGGCTCTGCATCTTCATGACCACTTCGTAGCCAGAAAAGGAAAACTGGCAACATCAGCAGGGCTCTGCTGGATTTCTCCAGCTCCTGAAAAAACACCAGAGCACTCCTCATCCCCCACAAGAGTTCAGCAGTGTTCCAGTTTAAGAGCCAAGTGGATTAAAATATAAGGCATTTGTCTGTCTGCAGAGTATTTATCTGGATTCAGGAAAGCACAAAAAACCAAGTGCACCAAAGCCTGAAAATGATGATGATAGGGAAGAACTGAAAATCTAGTTCCTATCCTCAGGCTATTCCTTAGCACAAGAAAGACAATTAAGCAGCTGGCCAGCCTCCATAGCGGCATCTTGTTTAGTAGTGGGAGGCCACAACAGAATGAATCTTCAGGCTAAATAAATAGCTGGCATCTTCACGGATGCTGCTTGCTTAGGAAAGAACTGGGACATTGACCCACTCTTAAGTCATTTCTGTGACAATGTTGGCTTGGCTAGTTGGTATCCTCTTTGTGTTTCTGCTAAATGGAAGTACTACGACTTTGCATATATTATCTCACTAAATTTAATCCTTACAACTCCAGAAGGTAGGTCTTTAATTCCCTATTTTGGTAAGTGAGAGTACAAGGGCTCAGAGAGACTAAATATAACTTGCTCTATTTACAGCTAGAAAGTAGCATTGTTGGCATCTGATTTCATGTCTCTTTGGCTTCAGGAGCACATTTTTCTTCCATATCACATTCATCCAGATAATAGTTTTGATAAACCAACTAATGTTCTTTGTTTTTCCACTGCTGTTTTCCACTTTCCTTGCTCCCCCCTGCCCTAGAGTAGATATTCTTGGTTCACTGCCTCAGGGGAGGGGTGTGGCCAGACAGAAAGCTGAAAGACCTGGCAAATATCTGGGCTTTTGTACCCCAAAAGTCTAGGTAAGGAAGTTAGAGGATCAAGGCATCGATAATGAGCATAGCAAGAGAGCCAAGAAACGAGGTAGAGCGAAGTGGGTATAATTATTTTTCCATAACTGCAGAGCTGGGGTACAGATGAGAGAACAGACACAGGTGGGTCTTGGGAGGAGGGGCCCTAAAGCTTTTTTCCCTGGCTGAGTCAATGACAAAGAAGCACTCCTGCAGAAATGTCCAGACCACCTCAATCAGGCTTACGTGAGTGCAAACTGCCTGTCTGAGACGGTTGTGCCTTGTGGTGTTCTGGAGGCCCCTGGAGCCATCAGAGATGTAGAGGCCGTGGGCACGGACACAAGGCATGTTCCCAGACAACTGGGTTGGGCCCAACTTGTAGTTTAGGCACAACCCTGGGAGGTGGAAGGAACCTCAGTTGCCTGGGTTTAAGTGTTTACCCCCGGCAGAACTGAAGGACAAAATAAACGTCACGTTGAATTACAGAAAAATAAAATTATATTTAATAGCCACCTTGTAGTAGTTTCCTAGGACTGCCACAACTAGTTATCGCAAAATGGGTGGCTTGCAGAAACAGAAATTTAATCTCTCCGTTCTGGAGGCTAGAAGCACAAAATGAAGGTGGCCGCAGGCCCATCCTCCCCACCAAGACGCTAGGGGAGACGCCTGCCCTTGACTCTTCCCAGCTTCTAGTGCTTGCTGGCAGGCCTTGGCAGGCCTGCCTCACTCCAGTCTCTGCCTCCGTCTTCACGTGTGCGTGTCCCTGGGTGTCCTCTCTTCTTCTTCTAAGGATATTAGCCACTGGATTCAGGATCCACACTAATCAATAGGCCCTTATCTTATCTTGATTATATCTGAAAAGACCCTATTTCCAAATACATTTATATTCACAGATACCAGGGTCCCTTCTCTTTGAGGAGACACAATTCAACCCACTGCACACCTGAATCTGTGGTGTGGGATCCGTACCTGCTACACACGGGTTTGATGTGGAGGAGGTGACACCACACAGGGTTAAGAGCGCTGGTGTCAGGAAGGCTGGTCCCAGTCCAATGTTAAGGTGACGTGAGACCTTGAGCAAGGCAAGTAGCCACTAATAATGGTCTTGATTTCTTCATCTTCATGGTGGCTGGGATACGGTCTATGATCCTTTCTAGCGGTGACATTGAATGATTCTACTGGTCCTGAGTGGAGGAACAGATGAAGCCTTCCCCCATCCCCCTACACACAGTGTGGCTTAAGAAGAATCACAAGATTCTGCTGGTCTGAGGACACTCTCCCCTTGTGATGCCTCCTTCCTTCCTGGCCTGCTCCTCTGACCATTAGGGTCACAAAGGTATTAAACAACAAATAGACATACATGTTGTCTCCTGAAGGCCACTGTAAGGACAATCTGGATTCTGGACAACAAACAATTATATTGACAAGGGATTCAGTTTTGAAATGCTAACACTACAGGGAGAACTTCTTTGTGGGGGATCAAGTTACATGGTTGCCAATGGAAACCAGGACCTGGTTCAGAGAAGAAAAATGCCAAAGAAGCAGCACAGGGCTTTGGGTCTGCATGATTTCTCTGTTATAACTGCAAATGCATCCTAGAAAGAAAGCAATGACAGAGAAAAACCAAAAGCCAGGGAACAAAGGCCCACCCAGGCTCCCACTATTCATCTCTGGAGAGAACTAGTGAGCTGCCGAAGTGGGCTGGACCCCAGCCTGCTCCAGGAGACAAGGGGTAAGTCTCGCTCCGACACGGAGACAATCTCCAGGACTCCTCCCACGGACAACACTGCAGACAGTTTGCAGAGGCAGAGGCCTGGATGAAACCCGGGCTGCTTTTCAATGCCTAAAAGCTCTGTAAGAAACAAGCAGCCAGCCACTGGGGAAGAATGAGGAGTGAGGCTCAGGAGCTCAGAGCAGAGGTCAGAGCTTTGTGCTCTGGAAATGGACAAGCTGCCCGATGCCACATTTACCAGCTGTGCGACTTCAGGCAAGTTATTAGCTTTTCTAAGTCTCAGATGAAATGAAAGTTATTATTTTACCACCTATCTTGAGGTAGTTGTGAGAATTAAATGAGATGATGTAGGTCAAGTGCTTCATGGAGTACTTGGCACAAGAAAAGTAGCCAGTAAGTGTTACTTATCATGTTACAGATGCAGAATCAAAGCTAAGGGACACTAAGTGGCACACAGGCCACACAGCTAAGCAATAACACCTCCGAGGTAAGAATCCAGGGTTCCTGACTCCTTAGTTCTTTCACAAAACAATAGAGAAACTAAAAAGGAGAAGCTAGGAATACCTTATTTAATTTACTTAACAAATGGTTATCATGTTTGTCCTAGGCCAGGCACTGTTCTAGGCACTTTATAAATACTAAGTCCCTTAAGCTTCATAGCAACTGATGAGGCAGACACTATTACCATCACCATTTTATACGTGAGGTAAGTGACATACCCAAGGTCACTCACGGTCAGTGGGTACTGTGCTGTGACTAGGGGTTCTGAAGGAAATATATAAAATATGAGTACCATTTTACTTAGACCATTTCTCATTAGTTAAAACATATTGTTCTTTCTAATAAGCATTTTAATTTTCAAGATATTTAATAGACTACATGGCATGCATACATCTAAAACCCCCAGTTACCCACAACTAAAAAAACCCTAAAATTTCAGCCTGTGTAATATAAACTGAAAGCCAATCTAGCTAGCAGCAGTTTCACAAATTGTAAATACAGTTCTGTTAGATGGAGACTATTTTCCATAAGGCGAGCCTTCCAGAATCTACAGAAAATTAGCCTCTAAATTTCTAAAATTTCCTACAAATTACTTAAAAACTAACCATAAATGTGCTAAATGTCTTAAAGCATAGAGAACATACATTAGTCTTTATTTGATGACTTTGGTCTTGCCTGTGAATATCTGTATGTATCCTATGCTGCCATACAGTGAGATTTCAGGGTTTGTGCCCCTATACCCTCACATACCCTAATAAAAAAAGACTCCGATGGCTCCAGAACAATGCACTTGGCCCAGGACAAAGCAAACTAAGGTCATCAGCCAGCAAAGAGATGGATTCTCATAACGTTGAAAGTTTGATTAAAAGATGAGCTACTGAAACCTGGTGGATTAAAGTGAAAGGGAAGAATCAAGGGTTCTTCCCAAGTGCTTGGCAAGAGTTACAGGGTGGAGAGGGGTGAAGGATGCCCTGTGCTAAGATGGTGAACTTGGAAGAGGGAGGTCGGCATACAGCACAAAAATAGTTCCATTTTAGACATACTAAATTTGGAAACCTTGTAAGGCATCCAAGTGGAGCTCTCAAGTTGGCCATTAGATCTAAGTTGTGAAGCTTAGAAGTGGGGCCTGGGCTGGAAATATGAATTTTAAAGTTTCCAGCATACAATGGCAATCATCAGATTTGAATGAGATCACCTACACAGGGGGCGTACAGTGAGGAGAAAAAAGCCCTTAAGACTCGTCCTATCGGAGGGCCTGGGGAACTCCAACATTAAAGGCTGAGTAAAGGAGAATTAAGTCAATGAAGGAGACTGAGAAAAAATGGCCATAGAGGTAGAAGGAATACCAAGAGTGTATGGTGTGAAAGCCAAAGACAGAAAGTGGTCAACTGTGTCAAATGCTACTAAGAGATGGAACAGGATAAGGCCTAAAAAGAATCCACTGGAGTAGGACCATGGAAATCATTGGTGACTCTAGCAAGAGCAGTTTCAATGGGATAGTGGGATGGAAATTATATTACAGTAAGTTGAAGCATAAAGGGGAGCCAGTTCTGGCCATGGCAGAGTATCTTGTACTGGATTAACGCTACGGCTGAGGCCATTATGAGAACTGGATAAAATATACCAAACAACTGCTTGACACTGAAGAACCAGCAATATAGGTGCTGTAATCCTTGAGAGAAGGAAGCATAGAAGGTGAGCTCCACGTCCCCCCTGGATTTTCCTCTGAGGTAGTTTTACACATTCAAGCATGGGGAAACAGGGCCTAAGTAGACAGTGGCCGTCTTGCAAGGGCAGGACACTCCAGAAACAGATTTATGAGAGAGAAATTCAGAAAAGGAGCCCTGCATGGGGTGGGACACAAACATTCACCTCATAACACCTGCTATGTGCACTGGGTAAGTAGAAGAGTTGAGCTTGAAGGACAGGTATATATGAGTCCAGAGTTTAATGACTGCTCTTTCTCCTGCACCATGCTGCACCCCCCCTCAGCTAATGCCCTGCTCTCCAAAGCTAATATATTCCCTGTGCTCTATCATAACGGAAAGCAAACTAGAGCCTGCGGCCCAAATCTAGCCCACCACTTGGTTTTGTAAATAAATGTTTTATGGAACCCAGCCGTGCATATTTGGTTACACATTTTGCACCACTGGGGCAGAGCTGAGTATGTGCAACAGACACCATACAGCCAGCAAAGCCAAAAGTATTTACTCTTTGCCCCTTTACAGAAAAAGTTTGCTGACCCACGTCCTAGCTCATTGCAAAAAGAAATTTGACTGTGGCAATTTATGAAGCTCTCTTTGCTATTGACTTCTTCATCAACTGGTTAAGTACTGCTGACTTATCACTCCTTAATATAAAGTAAGTGATGATGATGATGCTGATGCTCTGGGGGGGAAGGCAGTGGTTGGTGCTTGGAATCAGAAGTAGTACAGTTTCAGTCATAGTGACCGATGTACATAATTAATTTTAGACCTGTAGAACAAAATGGGTCTCTTGGGATAGAAGCTTTTACGAACGGGTAGGTGAGTAGACTCACATAGTGGATCTTGTTCCTCAGAGTAAAACCCAAAGGTCTAGCTCCCTGTTATCTCTCTGAGATAATATCTTTTCCTCCCCCTTGCTCATTCTGCTCTGCATACACCATTCTTGCTGTTTCCTACTGACTTCAAGGAATCTCCCATCTTAGAGCCTTTGTACTGACCACTCCCTTGGAACCACTAGTTCTTCTGATATCATTTTAGCCAAGGACCTCATCTCCTCCAAGTTTTCGATCAAATATTACGCTTTGCATGAGACCTACTCAGACATCATTGACAACGCATTCAGTTTGCCTGCCCCCACTCCACTTAACTATTATTTTTCCCAAAGTTGTTTTCACTTTCTTTACTTTTTTTTTTTTTTTTTTTTTTTGCTGTATGCAGGCCTCTCACTGCTGTGGCCTCTCCCGTTGCGGAGCACAGGCTCCGGACACACAGGCTCAGCAGCCATGGCTCATGGGCCCAGCCGCTCCGCGGCATGTGGGATCTTCCTGGACCGGGGCACGAACCCGTGTCCCCTAGCATCGGCAGGCGGACTCTCAACCACTGCGCCACCAGGGAAGCCCCCTTCACTTTCTCTACTTTGTAATATATTCAGTTATGTTTATTTTTATTGTGTATCTATCCCCTAATAGGGCCTAAGCTCTAAGAGGGCAGGAATTATGGAGATATTTTGTTGTTCACTGATGTTTCCAAAATATCTAGAAGAAAGACTGAAGCATAGTTCCTGCATATCATATATTTATACATTTCTTGAATAAATGCACGTAATTCACATTTTGTTCCAGTGTCATGGAAATATTTTCAGGGCAATTTGGACCTATCATTTGGGGACTGGTCCATGTAAGTCTGACTGAGAAAATCATTTTTCTTTTCCTTCCTTGTCATAATTGTCCCTCTTTTTCCTACCCAACAAATAGCAAGTGTCTCCCAGAGACTTCTGGTGAATGAGATTTTCATAAATAAAGTCTTCTAAACAACTCATTAACCAAAATATCAGTACTTCAACAAAGCTTTTAATCCAAGTTAAAAGTTAGTCCCTAAAAGCTAAACATTGATGTCAAGCCCTTAGGGTTAACCTAGTAGTGTGGAACACTAACTTTCAATGCTATATTTACATCTAAACTCAAGTTACATTATAAAAAATTCACTACTTGATATCCCTCATTTGTGTCAGAACTGGTTGTTCATTCTAAATTAGTTTTTTCCCTCCTTCCAGGGTATCATTATGTTCTTCATGCCTTATTTCTATTATAATAAAAATACATTAAGAGTAACCATACACAACTTCTTGGCATCACACCAGGTCTGAATGCAGAAATTGGCACCACACATCAGAACAATTACCAACAGCAAAGTCATTTTCAAAGTTCTTTACGTGTTTCCCTTTCACTACACAAAGGATTAAATAACACAGAATTTTCTACGCTGTAATAAAATCACTCATTTTCAGCCTTTTAACTGATGGAGAAAATGTTTTGTTCGAAATGAAAATAGAAATTATAAGTGCGAGTAGATTAATTCGTATCTAATTATCCACTTCTCAGTTTGTAGAAAGGCAATCCCAGGATATTTAAGTTGAAATATTCTGACTAGAAATCCATGTAATAGAAGCCTGATTTTTCTATAGAAAATATTTCTTATTGTTTTGAATTGTAATCCAAATTTCCAAGTATAGACCTATTGAATAAATTTCCACATACATTCAATTTTATTATTTAAATATATCTCCAAGATGGGGAGGCGGAAACTCTTCTTACAATAAAAATCTTGGGTTGACTCTTAGAACAACTAAATTCTTGCAGATATTAACTTAGCGTGTTCCCTTTTCTAGCATTCAGATTTGAAACAACCTATCTGGTTTAGTGAAAAATAAGTAAGAATTGTTCAAAGCACCACGTAGGGTTCAGTCACATCTCGGATTATGGGTCTCCCAGAAACATCTCCTCTGGGATCTGCCCTGGCTCTTCAACCAACTAGATATGACATACAGAGATGAGCTCTAGGGAAAAAAACTAAGGAAATGCTATCAGACCCTTCTAAATTTGTATTCATAGAACTTCCATTATCATGCATGGTATCCCAAGATGGCAGCACAGTGACTTGGGTATTAAGAACCTGGAGACAAATGGAGAAAGGACACAATGATCTGCATGAATTGCCTTTATGTAAGATGCTCTCCATTTGTAAAAGTCCATACAAAGTATAAACAACCATTTGGAGTCATAAAAATCATATAAGTGCAATTGTTTAGTTCCCACCAAGATAGAGAAATGGGGACCAGATTTACTTTTTTTGTTTTAAACAACAAAAAACAAACAGATAAGCTATAGAAAAACAATGGTTTTCAGATACTGAACAACAGGCAGCACCAGACCACAATCCTTGATAGAGGAGAAACAGGTGAGGCAACTGAAAAAAAAAAAAAAAAAAAAACCTTTCCGTCTGAATCTCTGACAAGTGGAAATAATTCACAAACTCCAAGCAAATATCCTCAATCATTCTTTCATTTTCCAGAATATGGAAAAGCATCCCCTCATTCAACAAATAGGTATTGAGTCTCCAGTATGTTACAGTTACAAACACTGAGAGCTAGTAAGGGAGACAAGCAAGAAACAAGCAACAACGAAATAAGTAATAAAATTTCAGCTGATGAAGAGTATAAAGTAAAACATAAAATAGTAAATGCTTCATAGGGACCGAGGACAAAGCATGTGCCTGCATAGATGTGATAATCAGGAAAGTCATTAAGAGGACATTTGAGCAGAGACCTGAAAAATAAGGCGTGGAGAGCTAGAGAAAGAACATTATAGATACAAAAAACATGACATATAAAGGCCAGGAGATGAGAATGCGAACGAGACAGAAAACATAGTGAGTGAAGGGAACCCGGGAGAAAATGAGTCTAGGATGGCAGGGAAGAGTCAGAGCATGGAAAGCCTTGAGGGCCAGGGAAAACCTTCGTATTTTATTCTCAATGAATCTGCTTTAAATCTAGGAAAGTTTTGAGCAGGTAAGCGACATGATTACATTTCTATAAAAAAAAAAACTCACCCTGGTTTATCGCAACACCAACAAAATGGCCGAAGTGGAGCCGAAGAAGAAGCGGACCTTCCGCAAGTTCACCTGCCCCGGTGTGGACCTCAACCAGTTGCCGGACATCCGTCCTAGGAGCAGCGGATGCAGCTGCACAGCGCGCGCCGCTGAGGCTTGGCCTGCGGAGGAAGCCGCACTTGCTGCTGCAGCGCCTGCGCAGGCCAGGGAGGAGGCACCGCCCACGGAAAAGCCCCAGGTGGAGAAGACGCCCGTGCTCGAGGTGATTATCTCGCCCGAGATGCGGGGCAGCATGGTGGATGTTTACAACGGCCAGGCCTTCAGCCAGGTGGAAATCAACCCTGAGATGATCAGCTTCTACCTAGGCGAGTTCTCCATCACCTACAAGCCCGGGAAGCTCGGCTGCCTGGCATCAGGGACCCCACTCCTCCCGCTTCATCCCCCTCACGCAGCCTGCGGGCCAATAAAGACACAGACTCCCCTTAAAAAAAAAAATCACCCTGACTTCTGTTGGAGAATGGATTGTATTGGGTTAAGAGTAAATACCTAGAGATCAAATGGAAGGCAGTTTTAGGAGGAGGACCAGAAATGATGGTGGACCAGAGTGGCAGTTTTAGATGTGGGGAGAAATAATTGAATTCAAAATAGATGTTCCCATTTATACTAAAATATATGCTACAGAGTAAAGTAACTTGTCAAATATTACAAGCTGTTAAGAGGCAAAACCTGGTTTTGACCAGGAATCCAGCTCTAGGACTCCTCTCTTAACCATCACAGATACTGTAGAACCTACAGGAAATAACTGCCAATCTCTCACTTCAGTCACATGGGCTTTCTTTTGGTTTCTCAAATATGCCATGTTCTTTACTCCTTCAGGGTCTTCACATAAGATTTTCTTTCCCTGAAATGCCCTCCCCACCCCAGATTTATATTTTGCTTTCCTGTTTTTCTTCTCATCCTTCAGACCTCCCCTCAGCTTAAATGTCACCTCCTCAGGGTGGTCTTCCCATTCCATCAAAAGTAAATACCCTCCCCCCTCTGTTATTCTTCCTCACAGTGCTCAGTTTCTTCCTTGGATGAAGTAGGAGGGAAGAACAGGGATTTGTATTTGGACACGCTAAATTTGAGATATCTGTTAACATTCAAGTGGAGATGTAGGGTAGGCAATTGGCCATATAAGTCTGGAATTCAAGGGAAATATCCAGGCTGAGTCATAAACATATATAGCGTTTACAGTCACAAGACTGGATGAGATCAATAAGAGAAAGAGTATAAATAGAAAAGATGTGGAGGGACCAGCAAGGGAGATGCCCAAGGAGTAGAAGAAAACCAAGTTAATGTGATTCCTGGAAGTCAAGTGAATGAAGTGTTTGCAGGAGTTTAAATGACTGATCAACTGGATCAAATGTACCTGGCATAAAACACAGGCGTTGTGTCTTCTGCGGCCAGAGAATCTTAGGAAAATTTTGCCTTTTTTTTTTGGTAAGGATTGGACTAGGAAGAGATTTTGTTATTTATTTGTTTGTTTGTTTATTTATTTATTTATTTATTTATTTATTTATTTATGGATCGCCAACAAGAAAGACCTGGGGTCAGAAAGGTCTGTAGTTTCTAGCTATATCTATAACTATAAATATTTACACCTATGGTAAGTTTGTTTTCATTACAAAGATAACTAGCCTTAGAGATTGCTGCTCTTGTAGAAAACTAAATACTGATGGTTAGGGTTTTAAAGGTCCCACAAAGATGGTAAAATGGGCTAGAAGTGGATTTTACTGCCAGTGCCCCAAGTTGCAGGTAGGTGGCAGAGGAAGTCAGAGCTGTTATTTTCATAGCAGTATGGCATTATTTGTACTGGAGAAATGCATACTGCATGATTCTGGAGGCTTTTCTGCAATTCACAGTGGTACGTTCATCAATAGCTATTACTTTGACTGTACTTTATGAAATCTGCACATTTTGTCTACTCTTTTACAAGCATCATTATAAGTGATGCTCCTGCAGGATCCAAAGCTTCAGATGGACAATTTCAGAAGCAAAGACCAGGAAGGAAATTATATAGATACATATAGAGCTAGGTATTTTATATTATACGTACATATTTATTATACATTATGTTATGTATTATTTATATGCTACATATTTATTATATTTACTGTAGTGTGTAATATATAAACTACTGGTGATACACATCCCATTGTTCTAATGAGGCTTTTCTCCATTTAAAAAAAATCAAGTGATCAAATTTTATAAGATAATAATATTCCATTTGAAACTAAAATCTGATTTCACATTCTTTCAAAAGAGTCACCATTTCCACTGAGGTTTGTGTTGGCAACCTCGGAGTATTAATCCAGTAAATAAGATTAAATATTAACAGAAGTGTGGGATAGATCATTTTCTTTCTTTCTTGGATTTAGAGCTTTGTTCTGCTTTTCATTCTGAGTACATGAGGTGAATGTAGATGGGCCAAATAAAATTAGACATATTAGCATGTCATAATTAATATCAAATGATGAAAAATAATTTTTGCAGGCCAACTTGAAATGAGCTTTTTTGGACCCATGCTAATTATCTGTAGTTTCAATTTTATTATGAACCGCCAACTGCTGGAGATGACTTCAACTGGCTTCACTTGTGCTTTAAATAATTCGTGTTTAATAATGTATTATGCATTACACAGATATTCCTACAGAACCCAAGTTTCAATTACCTGTCACTTCAAATTACAGGCTCCCAGTAATTAGCTTCTGCCACATAACACATAATGGAACAGACCAAAGTTAATAGAAAAGTGGGAGCAAATCTACTGAGCCAGTTTGGCATGAGTAGATTTCAAAATTAACCAATTTGTGTACCTTTTAATATATATCTCCACAGGAATTAAAGAGTCGTCTGATTAACCTTTCTGAGTCTCCCTTATTTGTAATAAAAGAGATAGTGAAGATAGTGTCTGCCTCATAGAGATTACTCATTCACCTTTCGAGATAAAGGCATGTAGTTCAGTCGTCAGGATTTCATCAGTAATCTGCCTTCAAACACCTTTATATCCAGTCACAATTATTTCTAAAAGCAGAGCCAACTAGTACATGGTATTATATTTAGAATAAAATTTGAAGCCTTTATGTGACCCATGAAGCCTTCTATCAACGGTTCTCCAACCTGAGGGCGCATTAGGATCACCCAGGGGGCTTTAGAACAGATTCTGTGAGAGCAGGGTTTGGGGAGGTGGGGAGGCTTGGGAAGGGTGGAGGGCCTCGCCTGACTATGCTTTGTAAGTTTCCCAGCTATGGCAGGTTTGAGAACCACTGCCGTACAGGATCATGTCCAGAGCTACATTGCCTGTGAACTTATTAGAAATGCAAATTATCAGGCCCTACCCTGGATCAACTGAATTGGAAACTGGGAGCTGGGCACAACTATCTGTGTTTTAATAAGGACTCTGGCAGACTTTGATGCCCGCTAAAGTATGAGAACCAGTGCTCCAAGCTCTTACGATTAAAAGTGTGTTTTATCTTCCAGCAAAATCAACATCACTTAGGAGCTTGTTAGAACCCCAGACCCATCTTGGACCTTCTGAAGCAGAATCTGCATTTTAACAAAGTCCCCAGGTGATTTGCAGGCACATTCAAGTTTGAGAAGCACTACTCGAAGACACTGGTTCCAGCCTTGGCTACAAATCGGAAGCTTGGTGGAGCTGTAAAAAAATATATATAGGTACCTGGTGTGCTGAGCAGGCAGCTCCTGGTTCTCCCCCTTTTGACACAGAGAGCTCTTCTTTCATGGTTTGGAATAACCTTTCACAGTAAGAAGGGTTCTTCTCCTACCAGTGGCCTCTTCTCCTGCCCTTTTCACTAGAACAGCTTCAGAGGGAATCACATTGGCTGAAATAGCTAAAATGGTCTGATGCCTGCCTCTGTCTATGCTCAGAGGGCCTCACAACATCCCTAGCTCCCAAAGTGGCCTCTGGTTCTTTTGGCGTGTCTCAACATTCCCACTGCTGCCTGGCCTGCAGCCACTCAACTTTCTCTGCTTTTCTCCCCCTAACTATGGGCTTGTTTTGTCCCTAAAGCACAGCACTGAATAAGCCTTGATGTCAGGTTCTCTAATAAAAATAGAGCCTTCCGCTTATGCCTCATGGGGTAGACATGGATGGGGTAGGTCCCTGTCCTCTCACTTCCTCGCCTGGAAAAAACAAAGAAAACATCTTTGCCTTAGTTTTCAGCTAAACCAAAATTCCCCGTAGAAATGTATTCATAAAACTTGATTCCTAAGAATAATCTCTTCATGGTGTATCAGACATCACCAAATCCTAAACACCATTTAGGTCCAGTTAGGAGCCAGCAACACTGTGTGAGCAAACTGAGTCCCATAGGGACCAAGTCTCAAGAAGCCTCGTAGATGGTAGATGGAGGTGCTGGGGGCTGATCCTACGCCTTCTGATTTCAGGCAGATCTACTTTCTACCATACCTAATCTGCCTCTAGTGCCTGTGGTCTGATAATGACCCCTCCCCCTGAAGGCACCCTCTGCAGGGTCAACTCAGGATCTTTCAGTGGCTTTTAGGATATGCAGGGGGCTCTGCCATCCACTTGGAGCATAAGTATTCAGTTCCCAACTCCCAGACAATGAACTGGGAGACATAAGAAGAGAAAGTTCAGCCCAAACATTGTTTGGCACCATGTCAGTACACTGTAAATCTCCTTACAATATGGTGGAAGACATGACTTTAAAAGAAATATTTGAAGCAATGTATTCAAGACGAAGGTCCTTATTTATCACAGAATTATTACAAACGACTTGTTGCTTAGATACAAATCCTCCTCCCTACCCCCAAACATTTATTTCCATTCTGAACTCACAGGCTATTTCTAGCTGCCAACACAGCTTGCTTTACTCTGAAACATCTTTAATCCTGAGGCCGATCATATATATTTTCAGTGTGTCAGTATAGGTGTAGGATGTTCTCAATTTATTTCTGGAAAGCTGAAATTTTTCATTTGTTGGGAGTAACTTCTAAAAACCAGAAGAGCCTTGTGCTATTGTCAGAACAACATAATAAAGTCTGAAATGAATCTAAGAAATTCAATAGAATAGTTCCTGGAGTGTAGTTCCTGCTCAAAAAAATATCTGTTGAATGAATGTAAAAGTGAGTGCACAAATGAATAAATGTGTACTTTTAAATCTGTACCCTAAATCTAATTAAATTTTTAAGGGTTATGAAAATTTAGAGCACGTTATTTTCATGTTTTTTTCTGTTACATCCTCTTTGAAGCAGTAATTTGGGTATTTTATTTAATCTCAACATTCACTTCAAAAATATACCTGGGCTTCCCTGGTGGCGCAGTGGTTGAGAGTCCGCCTGCCGATGCAGGGGACATGGGTTCGTGCCCCAGTCCAGGAAGATCCCACATGCCGTGGAGCGGCTGGGCCCGTGAGCCATGGCCGCTGAGCCTGCATGTCCGGAGCCTGTGCTCCGCAACGGGAGAGGCCACAACAGTGAGAGGCCTGCGTACCGCAAAAAATAAATAAATAAATAAATAAATAAATAAATATATATATATATATATATATATATATATATATATATACACATACATATACCTATTCACATACATAAACATTCTCAGGACACATGATAAAACATATCAGTGACTACTGTGAATGCTGTAACATGGCTGTATCTGCAAATTTCATGCAATAATTTCTTGGTCTCAAGGATCAAGTTAAATGGCTGCATGGAGATTTGTTCACATATTGCTGGAAAGCAACTTCTGGTTCTGTTCTAACGGCAAATATTTACTTTGGTTAAATAGGCAACAGTGAAGGTCACAATGGACTGACATCTAGCATGAAATGACACTGACATTCACTGACTCTGCATGACTCTGCAGACTTAGACACAAATTGCAGCTGCATTTTTCCAAACATTCACGTGATTTTCTAGAAATCCCAACAGCTTCTCATCTGCTAAACCATTCAGCCAGCCACTAACTTAGGTGACAGACAACAGTGGATGGCATATTTCTGGAGCAAAGAGTGGTGAGAGACAGAGAGAAACGGCTTCACATTTTTCTTTTTCTGTCCTCAGCTTCTGATGCTGATGCTACTGGTTAATAGAACTGCTCAATGAGTATAACATAACAGGCTCTTGGTGGTACCTGAGGCAAGGAGACAAGGGATTTCTGTCTTGGTTTCAGTATGGCGTTGTTAATTCATCCCACTGACCTTAGTTTCAACAGACTCCCCCTCTATCTGAGGAGTATCGGCCAAATGTATCAATGAGTTCCTGAGTCAGGCTTTCTGGGTGCACATCCGAGAGTATGCACTAGGAGACTTGGGGCTGTCAGTGTAATCTCCCTGGGCTTCTGTATCTCCACCAGGAAATAGGAATGACAGTAAAATCGACATGAATATTAAGAGAGGTGATTTAGTCATTCATTTAGCAAATATTTATTGAGTGCCTGCTGCATGCCAGGCACTATTGCAGGTGTTAGGAACATGGTGATGATCAAGACAGAGGAGTCCCCGTACTTACGGAGCTTACATTCTCATGAAAGAAGACAGATGGCAATTCGCTTATGAGAGGGACTGGCACCCAGTAAATAGTACCTTCAACACATAGTTATTGAGCACTCTTTGGGACGGTATGGGTAAAAAATAGTGACCTCAAGCAAATATTCTCTTGAACATTTATTTTCCTACTTGTGCTTTTCTGAATTTTCCAATGCATTTACAATGAGCAGGGATTACTTAGGTAATAAATTAAGAACAATAAAAGAGCAATGACATAATTTAACAAATAACTGAAAGTGTTTTCATGGCATCTAAAAATGAGAATTATGATTCAGGAAATGATTCAACAAACATTACTTGCCCACACGGTTTTCAGCCTGGATGCATATTTTCCAGCTTTTGCACAGTGGTCCATTTATGCTGGGTAACTTCAGCATCTCTCATCCTTTGGTCTAGTCTCCATCCTGGGCCTCCTCCTTTGGAGGGACAGGACTGGTATCTTTGTGTTCAAGAACTCAGTTAATTAAAAATCATTCTAAATGATTTCATTTTTCATTCTTATACAATCAGAAACCCCCAAGCAACTGATATTTGCCCATTGTTAGTGAGCTTCAAATATTGCTTGGTTTTTCAGGTAAATCACCTTCTCTCTTTAGCATGAACGCTTTGTAGCATTACTATTTTCCCTAATGCTGTACTCAAAATGCTATAATTAATATTTTTCTTTTATCCTCTTTCATAATCAGAGCATCACCAAATCCCAATGCCTGCTTTTTAATGACATGTTTTGTCTCTGCCTAGATTAGTACAACCTCCAAAGTCCCAGCAAGTCTTCTTCCTTTCCTAAATCCTTATCCAAAAGCATAGTATTGTTTTATTACTCTCATTCTTCTGGAATTACTTAGCTAATTTTCTTCTATTCACTTTACTGGGTTACTTTTTTTTCTTGCTTATGTGTTCATTTTTAAATTCCCAAATTACTCATTTTGCCCTACATATCCTTATGCAAAATAAAAGAATCTGTTAATTCACCTCACATCTTAAGGTAGAAGAGACTCCATGGTAAAAGTATAAGTATTGCCACGTATTACACAATCATATTACTTATAAAAAAGCCTGTGTAAACAGATGTTCCCACATTTAGTGTTAAGAAATTGTACTTCCCTTTAGTGCTCAAACAATATTTCCAAGACCACTTGTTACTTGACAAAAAATTTAAACATTTTAGCAGATTCCTTCCACCAAATGTTCCCGGCGCACTGCCCAGTCCCATAAATCCACCTGGCATGTCATTCTGACCCCAGCCAGCCTTCTGGTACCAGGCACATGACTCTAGATCCCATCACGCCATCTGTGCTTGGCTTTCTAAGGCTGCTGCTGATCTCTTTACCTCTCCACTCTTCCCATAAGAGGGCATGGCCTATCCCTTAATTCTGAAAAGCTCAGTTAAGCCCTAACTTAAGAAAACTATGCTGAGGACGTGAGGAAATGTAAAGAATTCTTACACAGCTAAATAACTCAGAACTGTGCAGTTTATCGACTACTTACAGAGGTTACAGGCCCCTCCACAGGTGGGGACCTGTTTCTCTTAATTTCAGCACATCTACTACCAGGTTGCTGAAACTAACTTCCCTCCTCGACACAGGAAGGCCCTTTTGCCAATAATTTTCCACTCCTTGGAATCAAGACCCTAGAGAAGGTAAACAGAATATTTCTCAAAGTAAAAATTTACTCTAAAAATACACCACTTTCCTTGAGAAGATAACATCCACTTTTTAATGCAGAGCAACTCAGCTTCTCTTTTTACCAATTCATTCTGAAGTAGGAGCTTGGTCTTAAACTTGTGTAACTTACAGAGCCCCCCTGGAATGGCTCCTCCAAAAACAAAGGGAGAAAAAACTTCTCTGAAAGACAGAAGCAGACCTCTATCCAGAGAAACAAAATGGTCTGGCAGCTTTAAAATACCAGTCTCCCTTCCTTTCTCTTCCCACTTTCCCCATGTGTGGTCATAAAACTTCAAAAATATTGGGGATTTAATCTCAGAGAAAGCTATGCACATGTAAACCTTGACACCTACTCTTTTCTTTGCTCCTTATTATAAGACAAGCATTGATTACTGAACTTGACTGTGATTTCAAGCTGAGAAGTATCACATTTAATTTTGGAAATCAAGCCAGAGAACACAGCCTTAGGACCAAGCAGTCTGCAGCGTGGCTATGTTTATGCATAGCTGAGGCAGAAAAATGGCTGGCAGTTGCAACCAGCACATGTTTAGCTTTTAGTGGCTATAAGGAAGGACTAAAGATATAACCTCACAATAAGATGCTATGAAAGAAACCGAGAGAACCAACATGGTCGCTTCCAGACTGTAATGTAGCATGCCCGTCCTGTGATTGATAGGGACTGGGTTACTTCCATAATTTCCCTGAAGCGCTGCATCTAAAAACTCTTTGTCAGTCAGGAATCCAGTAGGAAACAGATGACACAATCAAACTGGGTAAGATGAAGAGAGTTTAACAAAAGGACTCTTTAATATACAGATGGGTAGCTTAAGGAAATCACAATTTATAGTGCAGTACCCATGGACCAGTAATAGTGGAGAGCTCTTACTCCCTCAGTCCTGAAGGGTCAAGGTGAGACAGCAGTAGAGAATAAGAGGTAGAGAGGGCTATGTGGAGATGGGTGTCAATCTCCCAGGGCACAAAGCAGAAGGAGAAGGGTAGAGAGTGTATTTGGAGGGGTAAACCCTCTGTCCCATTAAGTTAGAGAACATTTCTGGTCTTCCATTTTTACCTTGTACACAATCGCTACAAGGGGAAACTGACTTTTCATCAGAGACTGAACAGGAAGCCAAACGGATCTAATTAGAAGAAAAAAACTAAAACTTTAATTTAATTAAAACTTAAATTACTTAAATTTAATTGTTGATTTACTTAAGATTTCTAAATCAGTTCCTCTATTCTCAAGCACATAATACCTAGACAGTTTTTTCCCCCCAAAGCATTTTGCTATGCATGTAAAATTAATTTCATTTTGTAAACAATAGCTTCTGGAGAATTTTGAGCTGTAGAACACCAAGCTCTGATTGCACATTTGAAAAAATACTCTGTAGTAGTTTAAAAGATCATTTTGAAAGTGATGCATCTAGAGACAGTAATACTATATGAGATAGTGTGGACAGTTGGGATAGAAAGAAGATGATAATATGAGAAAAATTTGGAGGTGGAATTAATAGAATTTGGTTCTTGATTGAATATGGGCATAACTTAGGAGTCCGGGATGACTCTTAGACTCCTAGTTTAAAAAAAAATGTGTAGACAATCAGTAGGATGGGTGGATATTTCAATTGGGGACATATAGAACTTAATGTACTGCTGAAACCCAACCAGCTGGATACATACGTTTCCCACAGAAGAAAGAGATATGGAAATTATAATGTAGGAGTGAGTTAAGGACTATTGTTATGGTTGGAATCAGGTGAAGATGGAGAACAGAGCAAAGAGATGGCCAAGAATGGAGACTTTAGCAACAACATTTTGAGAATTCAGATCTCTTCCTGCTTTAGTGCCATTGATAATTTTTCCCATCAGACAGTAAATTCCAGTGAGGAGAGGGACTTGGCCTATCTTGTTTATAACAGTATCCCCGATATCTAGCAGAGTGCTTGGCACATGGTAAGTCTCGATATACATTATTGAATGAATGATGAGTTCAATCTGGCTAATGGGCATTGGAGAGGGTCATCTGATTTAGGAACTGGAGTTATTTATAGATCAATTCACTCTGATTCTCCCATCTAGACCTCTTTTAGGGCTCCCCACTGAATTTGAAGTTCTTTTTCTTGGCTAGCTATTGTTAGGAAGTTTTATCTTTTTTGCTTCTACTATTTCTCAGTTTTTAAATTTGTCTTAATTCTTTCATTTCAAGCTTTGTTTCAGGTCTGTCTTTTAAGAAATGATTATTTTTAACCATGCCTCTTTATTCAGCTTTCCCTGTAGAGAAAGCTTTTCTCACTTTTTTCTTGTATAACCAGAGGCCCATTCAATATTTGGAAAGCAATCACCAAACATGCTCACAAGTACAGATAGATAATGTACTAAAAATCTAAAAATACTTTAAGGACTGTGTATCTTAAAGCAGTGGTCTCCAAATCAGGGTTGCTTGATAAGAACTTTGCTGATCTCAAGTGAATTTTCAATACAGGACAGGAAGTAGGAACCGGATTAGCCTTGAGCTAATTGTCCAGAAGTCATGTATCATGCAAAATAAAGACTCTGGTGGGGGGGGGGGTACATGGGCACACAAAAGGAAGAAATTTCCATAACTTCAACTTTTTTGATATCATCTTCTTTATACCAGTTCTCATAAACTTTAGAATTCATCAGAATCATCCTGAGTGCTTGTGAAAACCCAGGTTGCTCTCCTCATTCCCCCAAATTTCTATTTCAGTACAGCAGGGCCTGAGGATTTGCATTTCTTACAAGTTCCTAGGTGATGTTAATGTTGTTGTTTCAGGAAACAAGCTTTGAAAACCGAAGGCTTTAGACTCTGACTTCATAAAGAAACAACCACCACATCGAACACACCTTTCATCCATCCTGAGTCTTAGGATGCATTGACATGGGATGTAAAAATTATGAACAGAGAAAAGGATGAATCAAAATGAATGACTCTGGTGACAGTGTACAAATCAAAACGTTTTTTAAGTCAGGTGTTTACCAAAAAAATTTAAGAAGGACTTCATTGAGATGTCAATTGAAAGGTAATTGAAAGTAATTTTTGACAGACCACTATATGATTTTTGGCATATAATTCAGAAAGAAGTTTAAAAATATTGAGTTCTGCATAATAAAACTATCATTTCCATTTACTTATTTAAGTGAGAAAGTTTTTTCAATGTTTAAATCTGTAAGAATAAAATAGGAATAGAATTGATGCTAAGCCATGGCACATTCTAGTTTTAGGTAATATTTACTCATGGAAATGTGAATTGGGAAAAACAGCCCTAATCATCTCATTGAGATACATTTCTAATAAAATGTTACAATTTGTGTAATTAGCTTTCAGATTTTGTAAGAGTGTAATATTGTTTTGAGAAATTGTATACCTATAAATTACAATGATAACTTAATCCAGGAGAGGATTTTTAACTTTTATACCTTTATGTTTATGTTCATAAGACAAAATTAATTTTCCACTTGAAAGTACAAATTTTGATGTATATATGTTGATAGCTTAATCAATAGAAGACTTTCAAGCACATAAATGTATAATATTTAGATACAATTCCATGGGGGAACTGAAATTAAAAAAGCAAGTCCAAAAATAAAAACATAAAATATCTGACTATTAAAAGAGTATTTTTCTTCAAGTATTTTTTAGATGGATGATAGTGGGAATCAAACTATTACAGTATTTAGAATCCACTGAATATATTTAAAAGAGTGATATCACATGTTTATTTTAGAACAGCAATATTTAGAATATGCCAAAACTAAAATCCTTTACAATTGTTTTGCTTTATGATGAAAAACATTTTGGTTGACAACTTAAAATGTGATGGATACAGAGTTTAAAATTTTATTTTAGAGTACACACTATCAAAAAATCACTTACGACTTACTGCCTTAAGGCAATCAACTTTTAATCTTCAGCAGGGATCATTTGATGGACTCAGACAGAACTGTGAATTTAAATTCCAATGAAAACCCAGGCTTTGCCTATTCTGTAAACATCTCAACAAAAACCATTCTTGTTCTTGTTTGGCATTTTCTCTTTCTTGTCCAGCTGGGATCCAAACACTCAGAAATGAGTAATAATGGGAAAAGATTATACACTCTTGAATGACTCATTCAAAGACCTTTATAAACTTTGTATATAGACTTGTTTTAGAAAAGAATCATTTGGGTGAATTCTGGTTTGTTTAGCAAATGGGAACTGCAGCACAGTTAAAAGAAAAGAAGAAAGGATGCACAAATGGTACAAAACCATCACTGCAGGCCTTTTCCTTCAAAAACCACTTCACTGCATTTGTAATACTGGGAAACATAAAAAGAAACACATTAAAAAATGTTGAAGTCATCACTGAGTCTTTACCTTCTTGATAATAACATCTTTTGCTTTTATCTAAGATATATTTTCTCTTGCAGATTCTTTTCTTGGGAGACAGTCTTGCACAGGCATGCACAAAATCAACTCTGAACTTCTTTGAAACCTATTATATTTTTTCTGTCCATTTTCAAACTCCACAACTTTATTTTGCATGATATATGACTCCTGCACAATTAGCTCAAGGCTAATCCAGTTCCTACTTCCTGTACCGTAATTGAAAATTCACTTAAGATCAGCAAAGTTCTACTTGCTATCACATTAAATGATGTATTCCTCCCGATACAATCTCTCATACCTCTTTTCCATTTCAGCTACCCAAGAAAACACCTCTTCTTCCCCTGATATGCAACCTAACTTTTAGAAGTGAATAGAAAACCACCTCTGGCTGACTTTGAGTAGTGTTGAGCCTCCTTAAACTTCTCACTCTGTTCCAGCATTGTGGGTAATGGAACATCCCATAGACTCTATTATTTGCACCTAGATCAATAAAAATTTATCTGATGTATTTATAAACATCTAATAAGGGTGTATATGCACAAGTAATACAAATTCTTATATACTCTCTTGGGTAATTTCTATTTAAAGTTCTGTATAAAGATATGACAGATTGAATATTAAAAGGACAAGCTAAGCAAGGAAAAGAATCTCTTCTGTATCTATTAATGCCTAACTTCCCACATATTTTTGACATTCCAAGAAAGAAACCTCAAAATAATTTTCCACTCACCTTTGTCCTTTATGATATCTTCTATACAGCTGCAGAATATATAATGGATTTGTTCTTCCAAATTATCAATAAAGATATTGAATAGAATGGGCTGTAAAATAACTCCCATGGGATGCATCCAGTATAAAAATCTTACATTGGCAGAGACCTGTCTAGCTCATTTACTGCTGAATCTCCAGGGCCTAGTACAGTGCCTAATACATAGTAAGTACTTAGTAATAGTGAATGAATGAAAATAAAGGGGTGGATGAATATCTGGATGGATAGGAACTTGGTGTTTTTGACATCTTCTGATCTTTTTTTTTAGATATGATCTTCTAGCCAATAAATTAACCTCCTAAATGTATAACAATTGAGACACAATATTTTATGTTTTTATTGAGAGTATTATTAATCTCCAGGTTCTGGAGATTACCTGCATCCACTACAAACAAACTATGTAACTTGGGACAAATGAATTGAATTCTCTATGCTTGATCCCTCATCAATCAGACATTAACAGCCTCTCTCTTAGGCTTGTTGGGAGATAATACACATAAAACACTTGGCCTGGTTAATAGGAAGAATTCTGTAAGTGTGACCTATCACTTTTCCTATTGCATGTTTCCTTCATATTTGAGATTAAAGCCTAAGAATGTATATGTAAACATTATCAGAATTACTATCTCAATTTTTGCAGGGACATTTATAATCACCTCTCTGCTAGCCATAAAATAATTTCATCCAAGCCAGCAGCTTGTACTTCATGATAGATCTAGAATGTAAAAATGTTGGTGCACATTAGGGTTCAAAGTTGTAAATAACCAGACCAGTCACAGTATAGTAAAAGAAGGATTTTAGGTTTCTTTGGCGAAACAAAAGCAGGTATAAAAAGTTACAAAGATTTTAGATTTTCATTCACAAAAAAAAAAAACAGTCATTCACATTTTACACTATACACGTTTTAATATAAATACAGGAACGTATTATGTGCATTGTAATGAAAGAGGAAAAATTAAAACCTAATAGGTAGACACAGAGTTGTTCTGTGCTCTAGAACACCCAAAGGTGGATCACATTTAACGCAGCAACCAAGGGAACTTGCCTAAAAACAGTGTGTATGATTGTGGCTACTGTGGTTCCTTCTAAGTCAAAAGAGGTTCTGTGAAAAAGAATCCATGTTGGGTCTGCTCTTCTTCTATTTGTATTTTATTTGTTGTCCTCTCAAGATCATTCTAACTAAAATTAGGGAAAGACTCCTAAATGTTTTCTTTCTATTACAGGGTTTTCTTTAAACATTAAATTAAGTGGATAATGATTCAGAGTCATCTTCAGCAGTCATTTTATTCAAATTAAGGGGAGAAAACAGAGTGGGAAGAGATAGGAAGAAACTTTAACACATACACTCCACCTAATAGGAAGCAACACCCACACTATTTCTATATATATGCTCCTTGCTTAGAATGGGCAAACATCATTTGCTGAAAGCTATACACTTTTCCACTCTTTTTATAATAAACACTTGATGCATTCTATCCATCCCATTATTTAATCAGGGACAGAGTACCTAGATTATATTGTTCCAAACTGTGTGAGGGAAGTATAAAGGCTAACACTGAAAAATAACTAACATACTATGTCAATGTTCAGGTTTGGGGTAAAATAACATCCAATAAATTAAATCAGTATGGCTTACTTCATTTATTTATGTATGCTTCACAGCTGCAGCATTCATACATGAACATTCAAAACTTTATAAAAGATTAAAATGGTTATATATACAAAATTTCTTTCTTTGAATGTGTGTTGTTTTAACAAAACCCCTCCCTCCAGAGCCCTAGGTCTATATCCATTTGAAATGTTGTTGATCTGTAATCTTGCAAGTTAGTGTTATAAAAGCCATTAAAAAGGAGACCCAGTTGAGTTAATAATTAGCACTTTGACCCCTAAAAAATGCTCCTAGTCATAGAAAAGTCCTCCATTCAGGCCTTTCTTGTAAGTGAAGAAAAAGAAATGCAGCAAAAAGAGAGTTCCACGTTGCAGTCTCTAGTTCCGTTGGGATCCCATTAGCCAGCCAGGCTTCAGCATCACATGGAAGCTGGCTGTACCTAGGGTGGAAATGGTGCAGTGACCTACAAAACTTTGTGTTTGTTAATAGTCCAGGAAAAGCCATCCTCCATCTTGCTGACAAAGGGCAAGGGAAACCATTTCCAGCCTAAACAAACTACCAAAAGCAGCCGAACAAATGATTAAAGACCTGTAAGGCTCCATAATCATCATTAAATATGCCCGAACTCAGTGTGACTTTTTATTTTATATACAGGATTAAAATCAACATTAAATCATCTTATTTACATTGCCATTGGTGCTGAAATGGAGCTTTTTAAATAGTACAGTAGGCTGGTATACATTATAAAATGGTCTGCACTGGAGGCAAATAGAAAACTAAAGAAATTAGATAGTCTGGAAATGGTTACATTCTGCCCTTATTTTCTTTCCTTTTGTTTGCTTTCTTTTTGAATGCCAATACTTTCATTTAAAATGTTTTCGAGCACAGCAACACAAAGTGACTGGACGGTGGTCCAAAAATCCAAACCAACTGATAATACTTCTCGAGGTGATAGGAAAGGCACAGGAAGTTAGGACTTTGGCTGAAATGATGAAAACACATGTTCGCCATTTTAGGGATCAGCGCCTTGATTCTTGCCACCTCCTGCTCCAACGGTGATCATGTTTTGATGTATTTATTGAATTGTCCTTTGCTGATGAGGAATTTTTAAAGTATTTCTTAGAATAAGTCCTTTGGTATGCAGATGCTACATGGAAGGAAAGAAAGAAAGAAAAGAAAACACAACAATATTACTTGCTCCATACCCTAAACTACCAATACCGTAGCCGTAAAATGAGAGTGTCTAGTAGTTGTTATAGCATGGTTGTCCATTCTTTCTAAAGGACCACTTACGGTTCAGGCAGGTAATTTTAGGCATAGCCCATCTTCCATTTCCTAGGCAACGGATGGTTGGAAGGTGGCGTTGAATGAAACCATCTTTGCAGTGATATCTAATCAGGGAGTTGATTTCATAACGAGGTTTCATCTTTCCAAAGGTCTTGGCATTTTCTACAACAGGGGGCTGGCCGCAAGCAACTAAAGAAAAGTAAATTGGGTTATTTCCAAATAATCTAAGTATTTCTATTGGCATGAGTTTCTCTTTTTTTTTTCTCTTTCCTTCTTTATTATACCCAATCAAGCACCTTCAGCAGTCATTTAGATTAAGAAATTGAAAATTTTCAAGACAAAACTAAACAGTAAGGCTCTGGGCCTAGTTTGAATCTCAGATTCTGTCATCTTGAATTGTGCTTTTTTTTTTTTAAAGAACCATAGGGCATATGGTCATACATTCATCTGTCCATTTGGAGGTGCTACTTTTCTGAAAAAAATTCTAAATTAAAAGGAATTTGGAATTTCCTGTCTCATGCCACCATGTGGCCTGTTGATGTTGTCTTCACCACCATCCCAATGTTTTTATTTATTACCCACCTTCACTTCAAATAATAATAGATTTGTAATAATTAACTATTATTGTCACTTCCCCCCAAAAAACTTACAATCTATAATAACATCATAGCTTCAAAATGTGGACAAAATATGTCCAAAATATGGATAAAATACCGACTCTTCAGTATAAATAAAATATCTCCAGGTTCAATTATGTTTATTTGCTCTTTTCTGTCTTCTGTACAGAGACAGGGAGCAAGTCAGGACATAGTATTCATGCTTCAATTTTGTAATTACCTTATAAATATAAATTTCAACTCTTAAGCAGGGTAAGTAAAGGTAAATCTTGGAATATATAACCATAATTTTTAACCCACAATAAAAAATTCTGTATATCAACAAACTTAGTGATGGTAGAAATAGTAAAAAGGAAATAGTAGTAAAAGAAACTTCACAATTTTGAAATTCAAGAAGCTGGGAAAATTGGTTCAACTGAATTTGTATTAATTTGTAATTTTATTCAATATTAGTGTACTTGTTTTAAATGATATATTTTAAAAATTAACTTTTATTAAGTGATTGTGTTTTGCTATATATCTCTAATAAAAATATAACTTCACTTCAATATAATTTCCCTAAATGACATTTCCTATCAATAGTTTACTTTAAGAATGCCATCATGAGGCCCACCTGATAAGCATGTCATATTCTCTCATGAAATAATGCAAATCTTCAATGGGAGGATGGATGATTACCAGAAACCTTGGTACCAAGATGTTTGGATGTCAAAAGTTCATGAATATTAAATTTATTTACATATTCAAAAGGCTGTTTATAACCGTATTCTTTTGAAATGACAAATGTAGGTTTAACTTAAATATTTAGTTCCTTTAATTTACTTCTGCCTGACAAAGCAGCTTAGAATGTATTGACCCATAGCAAACAAAGCTGTCTTTAATGAAACACAATCCAAGCATATATTTTCATTCACATAAGAAATTGTCACTCAGATAGACATAACCTAAAAATAGATTATAAAGTCCTACTATCTATAACTAAGAAATTAGAAACATTTGTGTATGTATTTGATTTTTACAAATTCGTAGAAGATAAACTGAGATTTCTATAATAATATGTCATTTGCAATTAATAACCTACACTATGTATATAGTTCAATGAAAACCCGCATCTGGATATCTACACTTCTTTTATTGTAATATGGAAAGTCTATACTAGGGTCCAGATACTAGCAAGTTTCAGATAGAATGAGATGGAAGTGATACGGAAGGTTAAAAATTATCAATTAGATAACCCACTATACTTGATTCTGACTAATTAAAAGTTGTCTTTAAATTTGAGAGGAAAGCAATATACAGATTTCTTCCAAAACTATAAATGAAGACTTATTATAAAGTTAAAATAATTCAGGGAGTGTGGTACTGGCAAGGACACGCAAACAGACCAGAAATAGATCCACATATATATGCCTGATATTTGATGGAAGCAACATGTCAGAGCAGTGGGGAAAAGGTAGGTTTTTCACTTGGACAATTGGGTATTCATATGGAAAAAAATATGTATTTGGTTCCCTACCTCAGAGAATCCATGGGAGATCAATTCTAGATGGTTTAAATATATAAATGTAAAAGACAAACTATAAAACATTTAAAAACAACATAGGATAGCTTTCTGACTTTAGGATAGGTAAAGATTTCTTAAGACACAAAAAGGTTTAAACCATAAAGGAAAATTCAACAAAATGAAGAACTCTGTTCATTAAAAAATGCCATGGGGAAAGACAAGCTACAAACTGGGAGTAGATATTTGCAACATATAATTGTCAAGGGATAAATAACCAGGACATTTTAAAAAACTCTCACAAATCAATATATAAAAGAGAAGCAATCAATTTTTTAAAATATACAATAGACATGAACAGAAACCTTACAAAAGAAGAGCTATAAATAAAAGTGTGTGAAAAGATATCCAGGGAGAAGTATCCAAGACAACGTAAATTAAATCACAAGAGATAACATTTTATACCCACCAGATTGGCAAAAATTTCAAAGTCCATTAATATCAAATGTTGGAGAAGATGTGGAGTAACCGGACCTTTCACACATTGCTGGTGGGAGTGACAATTGGTACAACCATTTTGGAAAATAATTTGGCATTTTCTAGTGAATTTGATAGTACATGTATCTTATGACTCTGCACTTCACTCCTGGAAAAACACCCTATGGAAACTTGCAGAGATCTACCACAAACAAGTTCAAGAATAGTCGAAGAAACATTGTTTATAATAGTGAAAACACTGAATGTAACCCAAATGTCCACTGGCAGGAGAACTGATAAATAAGATGTTATATAGTCATATACTGTAATACTACACAGCAGCCAAAATGAAGAAATACAGCTACATGCATCAACATGGATAAATTGCACAAACATAATGCTGAACAAAAAAAGCAATGCACAAAATACAAACAGTATGATTCTACTTAAAGTTCAAAAATGTGCAAAACTAAAAAATTTGTTTACAGATACAAGCATATGTGATAATTCTAAAGAGAAAAGAAAGGGGATTAAGTCATTATCTATGGCTGGATTTGGGAAGTAAATGGATGGGATTGGAAGGAACCTGCAGGATGTCCCAAAGATGTGTAGATAGTATCAAACGAGGTGGTGTTTTTTTTTTTTTTTAAAGTCTTTTATATATAATATAATCCTTCTTTGCAAGTGTTTAATTAAAACGACCTAGGTCTGCATGTTTAAGATGTCTAAAATATCTGAAAGGAAAAATAAGTGTCATTTATAAAAGTCTACAGACATTTATAAAATTCGTAACATTCCCCAGAGTACTGATTAACAAAGAATTAAGTCTACACAAATAAAAATCAGACAGTAGGGAGATAAAATATATGAATAATTTTGTTTTGTTTTATTTTTCTCCTTTAATGAGGTAGACCTAATGTTTTGTAAATCTTTCCCCATTGGTAAATGTCTACCATGATGTTACTTTTGTGAATCCTTTTTAGATAAGGCAGTGGTTCTCAACCTGGGGCAGTTTTCCTCCTCTCCCTCCTTTCCCAGGGATAGTTGGTGATGGCTAGAGACATGGATGGTTGTCACAAAGCAAAGGAGGATGTGGAGTGGAGGAGAATGTTACTGGCATTCAGTGCATAGAGGGCAGAGATGATGCTAAACATTCTGCAATGCACAGGACAGCCCCAACAAGTAAGAACTGTCTGGCCCAAAATGTTAATAGTGCTGCTGCTAATAAACCCTGGCATAGGAAAAAACAACACCGGAAATAAAAGAATGTTTGGATCACAAAATGAAAAGCATGACTCCAGGGAACATTTGGAGATCTAAGAGGGCAAACATGACATTTGGATAAAGACAGACAGTTCTTTAAAGACTTCTTACACTAGAAACAGGGAAAAGAGCAAATAACTTGATTTGCTGTTTTCACAAGTTCCATCGCATAAGTGCGGAAGTAACATACATAGTCAGGAAAGCTGCTCACACATAAAAGATATTCAGAATAAATTCTGCTTTAGACAAGAGAATGGCAGAGTATAGTAGTCATGGATAACAGCTGAGTTTCATCTCAGCTTTGTGTATCTTACTGTTCTCTTTCTTCTGATAGAATTTCTCTAGTGGTGTTTGTCTTTCCTAAAATACCTATAGAGTGTATTTTTAGTTTTATTATTTTTATATTCAAAAATAAGTCAAATGGATTTTGTATTTTGCATTTGTACTTTGTATGTTTAATTGAGGTGGGTAAAATCTGAGTATAGAGATTAAATACTCATGTTCTAACATCATTATCAATTGCAAATAGGTTTATAAATTTTTATGGAAATCCTATTTTTTAAAGGAAGAAGTCTATAGAGTGTGCCTTAGAATTTGAACATATTGGTCAATGATAAACACTTTCAAAAATCAGCTTTCTTAATTTTATCTGTTTAATATCAACTAAGCAATTCTCATTATATTATTAACTTATAAACATAAATGTTTTTATTGTATCATATTTTGAAGGTATTCAACAATAGATATAGGGATGGCATTTTTGTTCTATGGTTTTTGTGTACAGATGGAGCTTCTAAGGGAATGAGTGAAAAACTCAAATGTCTATAAAGACCAGGAACTTAACCAAAAAGGAGGAAAGGTCTGAATGAGGACTGCAATGAATTGGAGACCACAGTCCCACCAAGGGAGGGTGGTAGTTTTCAGCTGCAGTATTTAAACCACTGATAAATTTGAACATGGGCCAGATGGCACCAGGTGTTCTTTTTTTTTAAGTAAAAACTTCACATTATTTTATGATACATACCAGTTTTTTATTGTTGACAACTAATTAAAATTTTTTTGTTTCTTTAAAATTTTTATTTATTTATTTATTCTACAACTATTTTTTTTTTTAATGCTCTCCTCATCAAAATAAACAGGTTTATAGGCCCTTGGGCTGGCAATTGTTTTTCTTAAAAATACTGCCAGGTAGTTTTTCTACATAAATGCTACATTGTTATCTTAAGCACTTGAAATCTAAGATGAACACATTACTGAAAACAAACTTTTCAATTATATTGAAAAAGTAAACCATTCCAGAGCAATAAGAGACGCCATATGTGACATCCAGCTTATGTCTTAAAGAATGACATTAGGGCTTCCCTGGTGGCGCAGTGGTTGAGAGTCCGCCTGCCGATGCAGGGGACACGGGTTCGTGCCCCGGACCGGGAAGATCCCACATGCCGCAGAGCGGCTGGGCCCGTGAGCCATGGCAGCTGAGCCTGCGCGTCCGGAGCCTGTGCTCCGCAATGGGAGAGGCCACAACAGTGAGAGGCCCACGTACCGCAAAAGAAAAAAAAAAAAAAAAAAAACCAAAAAAACAGAATGACATTTATTCTTCCTGAATTTACTTGATAATTGAAATGCAGATTAAGTATACATTATTAATGGAGTAATCATTACCTGTTCCTTTCTTGCAGGTATAGGTGAGATGGTAATTGCAGGGAACATCATTCCACTGGCCATTCTCATGCCATATAATTACAACACAATCTTCTCCAGCAGAAAAGAAACTATCTGGCTGATTGGGCCTCCAGTTCTCATATTGCTGTAAAAATGGAGGGAGAAGATAACTATTGACAGTCAAAGAGAAGCATATTATAAAAGCGACAGTGCCATTACTGCACGATTAAATTAGAAGGAACTCAACAATTTCTGTTGAACCATCTAGCTGAAATAATTCTGGTGGTAAAGAAAAAGATTTTTACACTCTGAGTGGAAAATGTATATATCTCAAAGTCTCTCTTCAACAAATATATATATTTTTTCCTTTGGCGATGAGATATATCTAAGGAATCAATGCTCAATTTAAGAATTTTAACCATGTCATTATTATTAATTATAACAGCATTAATGGAAGTGGAACAACTAGAGAAAAAAATTCATAATCTCATCACTCTAATCTGTCATGTTTTCTTCCAAACCCTATTATGTGCACATATAATTTTATGTAGAGGTGATTATAGTGCAATAAAATGGTCATTCCTTCTTTTATATTTTTACCACTATAAAGTACCTTTGTCTTATTGAATGTAATTGTTTTCATCCAAATTCTTTGCTATGTTGATATATATATATATTGATATATTTGCTATATTTATTTTTTTGTTTACCCGATATACCTGTGCCCATCATTTTATATTCAACTTTTCTGAGTAATTCTGTTTTAGATATGATTCTTATGTGCACCATCCAGTTGTGTTTTGCTTTATGATCTAATCTGGAAGTTGTTTTAATAGGAACATTTATCACATTTATGCATATTAATATACAAGATAATGCTTTAAAATATATGTCTTACTATAAATATATGTTTGCTTTTCTTTAATGTGTGTTCAGATAATTAAAAGGAATTTTATTGACCTGATGTTTTTCTACTGGTTACCTTTATATCTACATCTTTAGATGATACCTTTTGATTCCCTAGTTTGAGCAATGAGATATAACCAGAAATATCTTTTGCCTTCCATCACAGTAATACATGTCTTTTATTCAGCACCAGTAACGAATGAAGCCCTCTTCTGGTACTTGGTATGCATTATCTCTAACAGTAATCCAGCAAGACTGGGAATAACTTGAAACTTAGCAATGTTAAACACCCAGGACTTTTAGGTCTACATTCAATTTTTTGTTGCCTTAAAATGTAACCTCCATATCAACCAATAATTATATGAAAAACACAGTCCTTATGCCTATTCAAAAATAACAAACTTTAGTGAGATGAAAATAATATTGGACCATAAATAAGAGAGAAGCTTTCTAGCCTCCGGTCTCTTAACTAGAATGTGATATGGGACATGTTTGTTCATTGTCTCTCTGGCTCAACTTGGGTATTGCTTTCCCAATATGCTTTGCCTACTGTCACGTTTAAATCACATCTAATGCTGACCAGACTGGTGGAGACAAATTTCCTTCATATGAAAGAAATATGTATTCAGATTTATGTGACAATGGCAAATGTGACTGTTTCTTCTGGGCCTACAGATCTATTAGTCTTTCCTTGAATTAAATTTAAAATAAGTCTGTGTGTAGAAAACAAACTTATGGTTACCAAGGGGGAAAGGGGGAGGAGGGATAAATTGGGAGGTTGGGATTGACATATACACACTATTATATGTAAAACAGATAACTAATAAGAACCTACTGTATAGCACAGGGAACTCTACTCAATACTTTGTAATGGCCTATATGGGAAAAGAATCTAAAAGAGTGGATACATGTGTATGTATAACTGATTCACTTTGCTGTACACCTGAAACTAACATAACATTGTAAATCAACTATACTCCAATAAAAATTTAAAAAAAAAGAAACAAGGGGGAAAAAATATGAGTCTGTGGTTGAAACAGTGAGTTAAGAGATTTTATTTGAAAAAGACAAAGTCAGAGAAGAAAGAACTGTATATGAGTTAAGGCAATTGTTTCCAATTCAGAGCATGCCAAAAAACAGTCCTGCTAGTTACTCCCAAAAGCACCATGGCTATCTTTATGTCTTTTAAAAATGTATAATAAATATACTAGAGAATGGCTCTAATTTTTCTTTCTTCTCAGAAAATAATGCAGTTTTTAAAGCTTTAAAATATGGTAAAAACCTAGATCTTTGATAAAATAATTTGTGAGAAGAAGACGTTAAGTTTGAAAACCTCAGGATTAAGACACCTTCTACTTTTCCTTCAATCTCTTTGCTTAGCTTTGCTTTGAAATACACCTCAATCATGCCAAAATTAAGATAGGAGACAAGAGACCTCTGCTATGTAAAGAAGAGTCTCTGAAAAGTGATAAAACTTCAGAGAACCAAGGGAAGCTTAATAAAGACTTTTTCCCCAAAACACAGAATTAAGGGTGTTTTTATTTCTCTGGTGGAAATCCAGGAATTATATGGATTTAAATTCAACTCTAGTAGCCTGAATGGTACCACTGAGCTACCCCCTAGGTGTCCCTGGGAAAGATGCTCAGAGGACCATACTCACCAAAGCATTCTGTCTGGCAGGTCTTCCTGCGACCGTGAACTGACATTTGATCTGACCTGGGTTTCTAATTATTCCTCTATTTTCCTTTTCTTTGCTTATTTTCCTTTCCTTATCATCTCTTACCCTCCACCCACCAAGCCTTATTTTTGCCTTTTTTTTTTTTTCCGGCTACCCTCCTTTAATAGATAACAAAAGGAAATGGAGTAACAATGCAGATATAAATGTCACATTCAGCCTGCTGCTGCTGTATAACTAAGCTGTCTTTAACAGATGAATTAAAGCAGGATAAAATTAAAAATTAAATTAATAAAAGAATAAGAATTCCTTAAAACTAACAAAGATCTACATTTAATACTTTTTATGGTGAAAGGTCCCAGAGTTCCTCATATACTTAATTTGGATTTTAGAGTTCAATACTTTCTAGTTTACTTTCTAACTGACCTCTTTCAGGAAAACAGTGAATGTCCTCAAAGGTGGAAAATTTTCCAGCATCCCAATACCATGTGTAAACTGTGCAGTGCTCCCCTTTCCTTGTCCTTACCACACTACGCATCTCCCTTCTTTGTTTTATTTTTTTCATAACACTTATTACCTTCTAATATCCTATGCATTTTACTTCCTTATTATATTTTTTCTCCTTAGTAGAGTGTAAGCTCATTGAAGACAGGGATTTTGGCTTCTTTTGTTTACTCCTGTATCCCCAGTGCCAGGAGCTATGCCTGGCACATACTGGTGTTGTTTAATTAATAATTTCATATTTAGAAATAATGAACCCCGGAGTGTGCTGCGTTCCTCCCTATCCATACCTGCCCCTGCTCGAAAATGTTGTTTGCTGCTGGCAAACAGCAAGCAAGACAATCACAAAGTCAGCAGAAGTAAATAACCGGTCTGGAAAACAGTTGGCAATACATACTAAGAGCCTTAAAAAGTTCCTACCCTTGGACCTCATAATTCTACTTCTAAAATGCTATCCTAAAAAATAATCAGAGATATGAACAACATTTTATCTAAAATATTACCCTAGCAGTAAGTGGGAAAAATCTATAGAGCAAATATATATTCAATAAATCATGGTATAGCCAGACAAATGGGATATTATATAACCATCAAATATCTTGGCTTTGAGGACTATATAAGGAGATGGAAGATACTAAAAGAAGTGTTAACTTAAATAAAAAGCAAAGTGCTAAAAATGTACAATAATCCAAATTTTATGCATACTCTCAATGCAGCTGTGTGTGTGTGTGTGTATGCAAAAGACCCAAAGAAAATACAGTAAAATGTTATAAAGTTTATATCTAGTGATATGAGACTAAGGTAATACTTTATTCTATATATTCTTACAGATTTTCCAACTTCCCTTGAATGAGCATGAATTACTTTTCTAATCAGCAAAAATGAACATTATAACATGACCTATGCAGTGATCAGAAAGAACTTACCGATTTCTTAGCTAACACTTTTTAAATCTAACCTCAACAAACATCACTTCGAGTCATCCAAGTCCCTCGACTGCCATGTATTTTGCAGCTGACATTTCCTCCTGATCTGAACAATAACCATCTCATTTTCACACTGAAATGAGATTCTGATTCCATGCCACCAAAGTAATTCTCAGGCCTTAAGCTTCCCAGGCTCAGACCTCTGGTAAAAGATTTAATTGTTTTGGGTGGGAATTGCATTTGGCTTGCAGCAGTGATCTGTGTTGTTGCTTGGCAGAACTGTGGCTTAATGGTACAGGACCAAATTTTAAGTCTGTGGTTTTTACAAGAATGTTTGATACCCACAGGCATGTCACACTATTACCTCATATCTGATTGCTCCATTGTGCAGATTTATTTTGGCTAGGATGCTTTGATTTTGCTCCATGTTACTGCCAAACTGACTTAGCAAAGGAAACTCCAGTTTTCTGAACAACTTTCTTTGTTTTCTCCTGAATTCTTATAGCCTTATTTAATATCACTTGCAGAGAAACAGAGTAGAAAAAATAAATCATTGATTTTAGGTTCAATAATGTATTTTTTTCACTAAAGCTAAATGTTAGGAAGAGATCTCTCCTCAGGAAATCAATTCTGAGCTATAAGAATTTAATCGAGCCTCTCTCACATAGACGGTGTCTCATACATACAGAAATGTAGACTCTTGGAATGAGCAGAGAAAAATTCTCTGCTCCCATCTGGATTTTTTTCTCCTCGCTGGGATTATAAGCAAACATCCTGGGTGATCTAGCCCAGGTCGATCCTCTTCTAGGGCTGGATGGGCAAACTAAAATTATTCCAAAAAGCCAGCGTGGCTTGGGAGAATTCATTTTAACACTGTGGATAAAAATAAATGCTGATCAGACCTCAGCCTGTCTTTGTCTCAGAGACTTATGTTCTCCATTCCAAATCCAAACCTTGAACTCTCGTTGTTTCCCCCAGAGACCAGAATTAGATCAATCCCATGTCTGAAAAGAAACCCCTAAATTACTGTGCATTTTTGTTCTCTTCTGATGGCAGAGAAAATTATGACATAAAAGTCACGTAGTTGATGTAAAGGAAAGCCAGCTCAGATGTAAACTTATCTACATGTTCTATAACAAACATGTATTTTATTAAGAAGTAATTTTTTATACCTAGTATGAACTGCTTAATGCTGTACACTATATGAAAAAGTTACTTGTAGTGTTCCAATTAAATGATTACCTCTTTGTATGTGTAAAAAAAAAAAAAAAAAAAAGTGCCCCAAAAGACAAGCATTTCAACTAAACTGGATTTATTAACTTTTCAATTATTGTTTTCTCTTTCCTTTCCCCCCAATCAGATTCAAGCAAGTTAGCTGCCAAAAGCATAAAATGATTCTAAAAATCCTGGCCAAAATCTAACAGCTAAGTACCTTTCTCTTGAATGAAAATTGTCTCCACAAACCAGAGAATTCGTTTTGAACCAATCCTAATATTGAGAGGACAAAGTCAGAGCAGACTGAAGTTATTCATTACAATCTATCAAACTTTACAAATGCTTAGATTATTTTATTCCAAATAATCTGTATTTTATTGTCAAAAACTTACTTCTGCCTTATATTAACATAAAAGCAGAGAATTATCCTGCAGGTCTTATGGAGCACATGGGATTCCCCTGCCTGCCAATATTCTCCACTCTTGGAGAGTGATCTCAATTCCACAGATCTAAGACAAACTTGACTTAGGTTTCTCAAGCAGAATGGCTGAAGAGTTATTCTCTCCTTCCCAGCTCTTTGCAAAGTCTCCAACTTAATTCAATCAACATACGGGGAGGGAAAACGTGTGTGTTGTGTTTGGGGATGGGGGTAGGGTCTCTGCTTTTGAAAGTTACCAGCAACCTACTAAAGTCAGACAGGGTTTACATCCTTTCAAGGTGACTCTGACTATATAGTATCTAGGAGTCCCAACTGTCATTCAGAGATACCAGATGATCTTTTATCTTTAAAATACACACCACCATGATCAATGGCCCTGAAATCTCAGCAGATAACTAGTATCACAAGCATGTACAAAATAAATGGAAGATAAAACTGTAATGTTGGGCTTCCCTGGTGGCGCGGTGGTTGAGAGTCCACCTGCCGATGCAGGGGACACGGGTTCGTGCCCCCGGTCCGGGAAGATCCCACATGCCGCGGAGCGGCTGGGCCCGTGAGCCATGGCCGCTGAGCCTGCGCATCCGGAGCCTGTGCTCCACAACGTGAGAGGCCACAGCAGTGAGAGGCCCGCGTACCGCCAAAAAAAACTGTAATGTAATTGAACTAGAGATGGATCACTGTCTTTTTTCTAAGGTTAAAAAAGTGTTGTTTCATAGACTCGCAGATATAGAAAAGAAACTTATGGTTACCAAAGGGGAAAGGGTGGGGAGGGATAAATTAGGAGTTTGGGATTAAGAGATATACACTACTGTATATAAAATAAACAGCAAAGACCTACTGTATAGCACAGGGTACTATGTTCACTATCTTGTAATAACCTATAATGGAAAAGAATCTGAAAAAGAATACACACACACACACACACACACACACACATATAACTGAGTTAATTTGCTATACACTTGAAAGTAACACAACATTGTAAATCAACTATACTTCAGTTTTTAAAAAAGCATTATTTCAGAAATACACAAGATTTAAAAATAAATCAGGTACTTTGCTTTGCTTTGCTTTACAAAAGGAGTTTGCTTGGTTCAGCTTTGAGCACTGCTTTCAGTTCAAGAAAGGAAACAAGACCATCCAGTATTAGTCAGTTAACTGCTGTGACAATCACGTCCCAGCTGGTCCTTTATATGATACATATATAAGCAAATTGATTTATGAGGAAATATGCAAGCAGCTGGATGGTGAAAAGAAAAGGCTGGATCACGGAAGGCTCTTGAACCGTAGAATGACTTACCCTTCATGCAACATTCCAAAACAGTATTTGTTTTTCCACATCAAGATTTTTTTTGTCTTTAGAAGATAATGTCAATTCAAAATTCAAAACCCTGAAGATAATAAGGTCATGCTGCAACCTCTAGTAGAGAAAGAATTCCCGGAACATGAAAGAGTTTTGTTTTTAAATCCCTTTTATCAGAATTTAAAACTAAGAAGTTTTCAAAGCAACTGGGCTTATCAAAACTTAGTTGATAACTAGCCCTTCTCCATAATATTTGACCCATTTCAAATTCTTTTCATTGAGATTTTACGATTTAATTTGGTCAAATAACTATAAAGGATAATCGATGGGCACTAACAAGTTCTAAACAGTTAGATACTCTGTTTAGAATCTCTTGGTTTCTTTTCCTCTCTAATAAAAAGAAAATGGAATTTTCACACACTAGATACAATTAAATTTCATCTTTTTGTGGGACACAAATTTGAGATTTACTACCATCACACACACATACACACCCCCCTACAAATACAGTATTTCTTGGCAGCAGGGAAGGATATATCTAGGATAGACCTTTGGGAATGCCCTTGTTCACACAGACCTGTGTAGCAGAGAGGTCCCCACCATAAATACAATAGAGAAGGTCCAAAATGGTTAAATAGTTAGTAGAATAAACATCAACAGACCCCTAGAGATGGGAAAACTGAGCCGTCCATTGGACAAACTTGCTAGCTAATTGAATGATTTTTACAGACTAGCCAGCCAGTGGGTACAGTTCAAATTTGTGCCTGAGCAAAAAGTACGAAATAGTTCATATTTGTGGATCTTCAGGGTCTCTCATGTATATTTGAAACTACAAATCTTGAATCTGCATCTGCCAAGGGCCTACTCTATCATCGACCTTGTACCTACCCACATATTTACCTATAGTTTTTTCAGCTTAGATTGAGTCACCTTTTATTCTTTAAATTCACTGTAATTTAGATTATCTTAAATGGCCAATTAAAGGCTTTATGTTTTAGAACTATTATGAGTTTTGCCAAGTATGTTTAAACAATTAACCACACACATTCCATTGATAAAAACCGCTCTTGGCATTTGTCCAGTAAAGCCATGCTCTGACATAATATATTATGGTAATTGTTGGGAGAAATTAAGGCTTCAAGCTATAATTTGGAGTTTTCTTCCGTGAACAGTCCAGTCTCTGCTTTCTACCTACTCTCTATTCCCCCAAACGCTGCTGATTTAATTCACTGTAAAAAAATTTTCATAAGAAAACCAAAAATGTCCTCTAGGTTCACATGCCAAGGGAACCAGCCAAGGAAAACTTTCCACTGCTATTACTGTGTATAAAGTGAAGATACGGGAAAGATTGGTCCTAATGCTTACCTCAGTTGCTAGGATTTTACTAAGCATGTGACTCCATGTATTAGCTTTACGCTGCATTTGAAAAATCATCTCATTTCACATTTAACTTTCTGGTTCATGATATAATGCAATTCATACTAGAATTTTAAAACCCAAAGCTATAGGGACTTAATTCACAGAGAATATTATTCCTGCAGAGACCTAAGTGGAGTTCTGGGACTGTGAAGTTTTGAAACACAAAATACTATATGGCCACTAGGTGGTGATATCCATCCATCATTAGATTTTGAATTACCAACTAAGTCACTGTTAACAAAACAATGTAGACGTCCTCCCCCAGCCCCACCCTGCCCCAAACCATGATTATTTCCTCCATATGGAAAAAAAGATTAAAGGATTATCTGTGATATGTCCCCTCAGTTTTGTGAGGAAAAGTAAGAAGAGAACACTTTGCTAAAAGATAGACCTCAGCTAAACAGTATTTACCAACTCCATTCTATTTAGCTACAGGCCAATATAGCTATAATCTGAATTTTCTAGTTGACTAAAACGTTCAACTACAATATTTATTTTTTTCTATTTGTCCTTTTAAAATTATCAGATGATTTACATCAACAGTGAAGCTGCATCAGAAGCAAAGCCAAATCTGTAATAGCCACCTAAAATCCTTAGGACGAGGCAGATCATAAATAAACATCAAGGCACACAATTAATGTCTGCATGTGGTTTAGTCTGTTTTTAGGTAAAAACTTATGTAGATTAGCTATAAAAACATGACACCTGTACTAAAAGCTGAGCTTCTCTGTGTTCAAACTCCTTTTATCACCTGGAACCGGTAGCGCCACTGCTGTACTCACATGGCCACAAATAACATCCAAATGCAGTCGATGCCAGGGGTAAGCAGATAACCACCAAAGGATAAAAGCAAACTCCAAATAGAAAACACAGTCCCTAGAGTACGGTTTACCCTTTTGAAACATATGCTGATAAGAAACCACCTTTGCACTAAATAAAGAACTCAGAATAACCACTCTGGGTTTATCCCCCGGCCCTCACCTTTCAGAACACAGGTCAAACAGTTATCTGCCCGGAGCTTAGAAGGACTGTTTATTAGAGAAATCAAAACATGTGTTAACTTTAAAATGCCTTTTTTCCTAGATGGCTGTGGTCACAAGAGGCATTTGTTTGCAGTCTGTGGGAGATTATATTTAATTTTGTTTTCTTTAAATTGTTGGGGCAAATGACCTCACTGCAAGGTAGAAATATGCCCTCCCTCCTCTGATCCGCGTACTTGCTGTGGGTTACTCTGGTCTGGGTCCTTGTTTATTTATGTTTTAAAAGAGGTTATGGTTTGGCTGTTGTCTTTTAGTTGAACAACCAAAAGGAAAAGAGCAGCTTTGTTTTAAAGGAGAAAGAGACGTTTGTTTTGGTGTCACTGCCCAAGGCTGGCAGCCTGGAGTGGGATCCTACAAACATGAATATGTCGAAGGGAAAAAAAACTAACTCGGGGTCTCCTGATAGCTGTGAAAGTGGCAATATGCCCACTATTTTCCTAGCTGGCAAATCTCTGTGCGGGAGAGACAATCTGCCAGCTCTGGAGCACAGCACTAATCTTGTGTAATAGCGTGAGCTCACTGCCCTACAAAGTAGTAATTATCCACAGCAGTTTCCAAAGGATGTGAGTTCCTCCCACTCTGAGAGCACTTGGAGATGGGGTCCCAGACACAGACCCACTAAGCCACTTGCATTTAATCCCCACCATGAATGGTGCCAGTGGGTTCCTTCGCCCCAAGTTTGTTTGTACAGGTCTTCAGTCAGGAAGTGCTCACGATCCAAATGCAACTTGAAACTGCCAAACCCATTCAACATTTTCTTTGCCTTTTCCATGGTTATGCATTGCTGTAAACTAATTAGCAATTAAATTTAAATAACCATGTGTGATTTTTAAGGTTTCACAGAGCACTGTTGGAAAAGCATCTGTGAAAAGGAACTACCACATTGATAAATTCTTCTGTTTTTCAAGGAGCATCTTGTCAAATATGAAATGATTTTCCAGGGGTGGGTAAATATTGTTCTTCCAGCTGTTTGCCCATCAATAGCCATCTGCACTCAAGGAAGGGAAAGGCGGAGATGAGGGTTTTGTGTTCTAGAACTACACTATGGCTCGATATATTTTATGTGAAGAATCAGAAGAACCAGTTCTTGGTTTCAAATCAAACTGAACTGCAACACAAGTAAAAATTTTCACTAAGAGCTCAATGGTCTCTCAGAAAAGAAACTGAAAATTCTTCTACTGGTGAGTAATGTGCTAAAGAATGAAGAAACAGCATATGTTTTCCTTGGCTTTTAGATTAATCTAATGAAGCCTGTGAGATTTAACATAATTAAATTAATGTTGATATGCGGTGTGACTTGCTCACAGAGAAGTGGCATTTGACTTGGAGCTAAAACCACAGCACAGCCGACACACACCCATCTGCAAACACTTTACAGGAAGTCTTCTAAGATTTTCAGGTAGAAAAAGTAAAACTTAAGGTTTTGGTTTGGAGGTTTTGTTTTGCATCATTGTTTTCTGCCAAATCATTTGCAATCCTTCAAACCTACAAACCTACAAACCAGCTTAGAAAACACAGGGAGTTAGTTAATACTCTTGATTCTCTTTTCAGTGTCCAAGACATCTGGGAGAGGGAGGAGGATATGAACCTTTGTGTCTATAAAAGGGTAATAATAATACATTCCTGCAGAAAAAAGAATAATGGTTTATGGCCTGCGAGTTACTCCTTTTTAGGTGTCTCTTCCTGGGTTAAGGGCTATTTCTTTATTGTTTCTACCTTTTTAAAAGCTGTTTTTTTTCTCACCGTACTTTGCTTGACAGACTGACATGTTTATTTATGAAAGGAGAAAATGGGTCTCTGGATTTAAAGTCAATTCCACATCCGATTTGGCTATTTTCCTTCATTAACTCTGCAGCATAACCAGGAGGGCAAGTGGGTGTCCCAAATTCTAGGTGTGCCAGTTTGCCAATGCTTGACCATGTTTATCAAAATGAAAAAAAAAAAAAGGCCGAATTCAGTTATCTTCCAGAAATATTTTTTTCATGTAGCATTTTTTAAGCACAAAAGGCCATCAATTAGCCTTTTGGAATCTATATCCTATCTAACAAGGGGCAAGATAAGTTGGTTAGCGCTAGAAAATAAGACATTTATGGATCTGTGAATTAGTAACTTGTTTGAGAACTTTCTGACTAGATCCAGAAAGTGCAGAGGAAAGGAAGTCTCTGTTTTCTCCAAACAGGACACTGGAGAGTGAGAAGGAGGCCGTGACTACTTCCCAGGAAGCTGACAAGCCAGCAGCCCTGCATGGGTTGACACTGAGTGCTGATAAAATAGAGTTGACAGATGGAAAATGTAAAAGAGATGTAGAAAATGTTCTTTTTAATGTATAAGGATAAAGTCAGAGGTTTTTTTGGGTTTTTTTTTTTCCTTACAAATCAAACTTTCCTAAAGCTCCTCAACATTTTTAGAAGAGAACTGGATTGTCAGTTCTACTCAATCCTCAACCTCTGGACAACGCAACCTAAGGTGACATTTTCCTTTGAAGTAACTTCATCTGATCCACTGAAGCATCCGATCCCCAGTGGTGAGGGTTGAGCTTTGAGGTGCTGCAGGAGCTCACTAAAGAGAACACAGAAGGGAGCAATACAGACCTCGGGAGAATTGCCACTGCGAGAATCTTATTCCTGGGGCTCAGGGAGAGGAGGGGGCAAGACGGTAACAGTTTTAAATCTCTGAGGTCCAC
This sequence comes from Hyperoodon ampullatus, assembly GCF_949752795.1. Classification (NCBI taxonomy): domain Eukaryota; kingdom Metazoa; phylum Chordata; class Mammalia; order Artiodactyla; family Ziphiidae; genus Hyperoodon; species Hyperoodon ampullatus. Next base: position 109,396,285 of record NC_136917.1, read on the forward strand.
AGCTTGATTTTAAACCATTGGTTAGGAAGTCATGTTATAAAAAGTAATGTGATTAAGGCACCTACCGGTTTCCAATATCTCCCTAACTGTGCTGTCCATGGACACACTACAGTCTGTAGTTGAAAAGCAAGTTGTAAAAATGATTTTGCCAGGATGTACATAGGTGGAGAAACATAAATGATTCCATAGTGTTCGCTGATGTCTGGCTCCCTTTGTGCTTGAAAGAACAGACTCAGATAGTGGATAAATAAAGGAAGCCCTGTCCAACCTTAGGCAACCAAGTCATCCTTGGTCAAGCAACCTATAAAAAATGAAATGAGCTGAGAACACTTAGGAGTGAGATTTCCTTTTGCTTGTTTCACTACATTTTGGATTTGGATAATAAGGTTTTTTTAAGTCAAAGTTTTGAGTAATTGTCAGTTTCCTAAAACTTCATGGAAAATCTGCCCTGATATAACTTAAACATTCGACAAGTTTGCTTTCCATCTCCTCTTCCCAAAGCTTATGTATTCTTGGGACAACCATGGACAAAACTGTCATCATTTCCAGTAGGAACATCTGTTTTCCTTTGGGTTAATAACTTTTGTAAGTGCATTATGCTCAGCTACATACTTCTGTTTCTGAGAAACATTTGTTTTCTTTTCGTCATATTTGAAGTACCACCTATTATGTTTTAATGTTTTTCATACTGATACAACTTTAAATAAAATATTTAATTTAGATAAACAAGAATTGTCATATAGAGATTCAGCCAAAAGACTTAATTGGTCCTTTCAGGATTGAAAAGATAACAAAGTGAATTTGTTGAGCAATGTGTGGATATTGATTATCATTCAAATATCTATTTTTGTCAACCACTTTGCTAGGTGCAGAAAAAATGGAGATGAAAGTTAATCCCTACCTCAGAAAGCTCAGTGTCAGGAAATTAACTCTATAGAGGCCAGTGGTAGGATGGGAAGAGGGTACCAAGGGTTTCTAGAACACACAGGAGGAGCTCTTAGTCACACCCAACTAGGAAGGCTTCCTGGAAGAAGGTGACTCTTGGCTAAACAAGGTATTCAAACATTTATCAAATGAAGTTAGGGCAAGAGGTGAGAACATTTTCTAAGCACGAGGGCAAGTGGATGCAAAGACCAGCAGAAGTGAGATGTCATGGCTTATTCCTGGAACTGTGGGTATTTTGAGATAAGACAGCTTAGGAAGTAGCAGATGGAGTAAGTGGGCTTGGTATGCCTTGATAATAATTACAGAATTTTATACTGAAGGCAAGAGGAAGACATTTGCAAAATTAAAAAGGGAGTAACAAGAGTTCAGAGCAAGGGGAGAGGAAGGTCACAGGCACTGGAAAACAGATCTAGGGGAAAACACTTCAGACTAGTCATTCATTTAACAATAGGTTAAAGAAAGAACTTAAAAGTCAGCTAATAGTACAGAAGCTAGATAAGAAATGTTTGTTTAAGTTCGCCAGCTTTAATGTGTATTTAACTTGGATGGTTTAACTTAGTGTCTTTGAAGACATTACTTGGGTGACAAGTAAAGTAATTCATTATTGAAGTTATTTGTCAGGCTTTCTAATAAGCACTTGGGGCATTTTGCTGTTAGAAATCTATAGTCAAGTTAAAGAATGACCGGTGAGTAGAAAACCAAAGGACAAACTGAAATGTGACTGCTTAGTAGGAAACCAAGTGACAAAGTGAAAACTGAAATGTGTTAAGAGAAAATAACCTTAATAGAAATCACAAGGGTAAGGCTAGAACCAATTTTGTTCATGAGTACACTTTTGTGAAATCTACTGGGTAAACACCCCAAATAAATAATAAAAAAGACTTTAAAGATCCAATAAAAGCAAGAATTTGGCATTTTATTAGTGATATCAACATCCTATTATAGAAACCAATAATGTGGGATGAATCCATCAGAATCTGAAGAATAAGGGCAAAGTAGATAACTTGGCCAAATAAAATTATTAATTTAGTATAAGCATATAAATTGAATTAGTCTAGCTATAAAGGATAATCGTATTAAATACGATACACTACAAGTTTATTGGAAGCAAAGTTTAATTATTTCAAGAAAAGAAATGATTGAAATTGAGACCTACTCTAAACTTATTTGTTTTTACTCTAAGACTGAATAACAAAAGATAATATATGGTAAATATCAAAGGTTCTTTTTGTATTAATACTGCTCTACCTCCCAAGAAGGATAAGCTCTAATAAACCTTTCAAACAAAAAATGGGGGTGGAGGGGAGAGGGGAGAAATCACTCTAAAACATAAACAAAGTTCTTGAAATTGCACACAGTCAAGTTAACACCATTCCCAATTGTAAGCAGATACTGCTTTTCCCGATGAAGAGTTTACTATTAGGGCTACTTTCAAAAGCAAGACACTTGGAGTAAACAGCGAAACAAAGGAGAACTATTTTATTCAAAGGCCTGAGCACATATGGAACCTGTTAAGGGGATGGTGGCTGTAGAGAGAACTACAAACAAGTTTAAGAGACACCTAGGCTGTCTCTGAAAGGGAGGGATGGAGGCAAGGGTGGTTAGAAAAGCAGAAAGTGGGCCAGAGATCAGTCAAATGGGAGGGAGACAGGCTGTTGGGCAGATGGTCTCTTCTGTTCCAAAATATTCAAAGTTAAGGACACTCCTTAGCACACTTTTATTTTACACAAAGAGTGAATTAAGAAGAAACCAAGGGTCCGTCAGAGTTTTTCCTGGATTTACTTGTCTCCTTTCTTTGATAAACTTTGCCTTGTGTATGTAATTCATTTGCTGCCCTCTTCAAATTGAGGCCCTTCCTTGGTGCTCTCTCCATAACCCTTAGGTTCCAATTAGAAAATGTGAATGAATTAAGGGTACGTTTCTTGTTTATGTTGTATAGTTATCTATCTTAGGTTATGTTATCTTCCTCTGAAAATTTCATAGGAAGATCAATATTTCTCCTTCGACAAAGTGCAATGCCCACTTATTTACCAAATTTAGAACCAGTCTAGACTATGGAAATTGTAATTAAGTTATTTTTTTCACAGTATATTTCACAGCACAGTCCATTAAAAATTAATGGACACAGACAAAAACATGAGTTGAGTTGGCTTGCTTCAGCATAGTGGAATAATGACATCTGATGAAATCAAGCACACTTGGATGGCACCTGACAGGCAAGATAAATTCCCTAAGATAATTTACAGACCTCACTCATCTGCCAGCTATAAGCCAATATTCAGTCCCATTAACCAAGCTCACGAGAAGCATAGGGCCTTATCCTACACACCTTCAGAAATAGAAAGCAGGCAAGAGAACCACTTCTTTGAAGAGCTGAATTGCTAATGGAGAGACCAGAATAAACACCTAGTAAAACAGAAAAATGCTGAGAATGAAAATATACAAATCAATTCTATGTAACCAAGGACAGACTGGAAACAGTCAGGGACTTGGCCTATCAGGTCAGTATGTTGCAAATGACAGACTTTACATTCACTTCACTGTGGCAAATGCAACTATTTTAGGCTCAGGGCAGGACCATACAGGCACCCAGCCAACAGTTACACTTTGAGATAAGTCGTGGTCCAGGTCTGCAAGGCACAAGGAAGTAGCAACTGCAACTCGCCACCTGAGTCCTTGGCATTCTAACTTCTGTACTACAGCTCACAAGAACCTGTACTTTTACTGGACCACTTATAAGGGAAAGTCTTTGGGAGGAAGTCTTAATAGTGGGTATGCTAGACCTAATTTCTGTACTTTCACTGGACCACTTATAAGGGAAAGTCTTTGGGAGGAAGTCTTAATAGTGGGTATCCTAGACCTAATTTCTCCCACAGGAATGAAGCCTACATTCAACAAGGGAAAACTGACTAAATACCTATACTTTATAATATACATTAATAAAATTATAAAAAGTCTATAAAAACTATCTGTAATACAAAGGAAAAAATCCTTTTAATTTTTATTTTCACTTATAAATTAAATTAGTAAAAACAAAATTGTCTATCTTCAATTAAAATGAATACATAAGAAGTCATGCTATACCAACCACTATTAATCTGACCAAAATTATCTCCCTGAAATTATTATTCATTTCAGCAAAATGAAAACATACAGATACAACAGTTGCAGATATACCATCCACCCAGGACAATTAGAAGAAAATGAGACTATTCATGTAGAAGATGTAATCCTATACCTTACGGGGAATATATTTTATGAACAATCTACTTTCCCTACTTTTTCTGCATCTTGCCAAAGAATCTACTCATGCACACAAATGACAAACAGTGCTGATTAAACATAAGGAGTGATGACAGAGAGAGGGCAAGCCAGGCTTTATTTTAGGGTTTCTAAAGGCAAAATGTGATAAGGGATACGCTTTTTAAAGTCAAGGAGGTGCCAGCTAGGAGAAAGCCTATGGCTTCACCACTTAATAGCGTTGTGACTGTGGGCAAATAGCTTAGCCTAACTGACCATCCCTTGCCTTACCTACAAAACACTTAATGCCTCTCTTAAAGTTACTGTGGAGAATAAATGAGTGCAAAGCACTGAGTACAATGAGTGACACAGACATAAACTGAGGGGCACGTCCAGGAGAGCACAGAGAAGCTTTCCTGAACAGGCAGAGCAGAACTTCTGAAAACAATTATTTGTTTGGCCTCTGTTCTAGAATGAACTTTACGTTTTGCCAAACTCATTAAATGCAGATGAATGGCAGTAATGAATGAAACTTAATTTTTAAACTCTTTTTGTGTGTGCTTATTTTCAAGTCTTCTTCTTGTTTGTCTAAGTTAGAATTGAATTTACACTTAACTGTCTAGCCCAGTGGATCCCAACTCTGTCTGCATTTTAGAATCACCCAGGGAACACTTAGAAAATATAGCTGCCAGAGGCTTTGCTTTAATGAATTTGAGCTGAGGCCTAGACACCAGTTTTTTAATTATGCTCCCCAGGTGATTCTAATGAACAGCCAGAGCCAGAACCACCACTATAGCTAACCACACTTGAACTAGTTCTAAAGAATTAGACTTGTGTATTTACTAGTAGTGACTCAAAACAGCTTCACCCATCCTGCCTTAAGACCCTTATTGCAGCTTACTCAAGGATGTGGGTATCAAATCACTCCTTTCTTCAAGAAGTAGAAAAAGCTAAAAAACCATATAATTAGTCAGCAGAGTGAATGGAAAGAAATTTACAAGATCATAATTCAACAATCTTTTTTAAGATGTAAAAAATGAGCATGTTTGCTTGGATAAAAATGAGCCATGCCTTATAGCAGATTTGCAGTGCAATTATGTAAGAAGAAAAGGTATTTTTTAAAGGACCTTTTCTCTTATGTGTATTATTTTCCTTTTTGCTTTGAAGCTATACAAAACAAAGATAACCATCTGAAATATAGACCTGAGGCAATTCTGCTGAGCCTGCGGTTTATGGGTTCAATGGAAATTGGATACACTCTTCTTTTAAGAGAGCCACCTTGACTGGAGCACTGGTAGATGGATCAGTTCTCAGGGAACTACCTCTATTTTTAACCCCCGTCTAGTTCACCGAGTGACCCTGAGCAAGATGTTTAACTGGTCTCCAGTCTAATGTGCCTCTGCAATCAACCCACAGTACCAAGTTCTAGAATCAGTGTCATTTTCATCAGTAACTTACCAGTGTGCTGCCATCAGTCCAACGGAAGTCATGTTCAAACATCTTGTCATTGAGGCCTATCCACTGATAATCATGGCCCACACCTGAGAAGGGGAACAACACAGACATTTTATTATCTTTCCCACATATGGATGAAATGTATCGAAACAAACTATTTTTGGCAGGAATCATGCATCCTCTTTTCTGGCTGGATTTCTGTTTAGTTGCTCATAAAAATCTTTCATGGTCTGACTATCTTTTGTTCTTCTGCCCAATGTGTTTCAAACCAAAAAGCTAGTTTGCAAATATCGTGAAACATTAAAATATCAGACATGGACAATTATTTCCCTAGCAGTGCACGACAATTAAGTACTTTTTTCCATCTTTACTCATGATACAAACTTTCCACTTACTTTTTTATTAAATTGGGCAATTGGCAAAAATTCAGTGAACCAATAAAATGTGACAGATCTCACCCATGCTAGCCTCATTTTGGAAGCCACATGTTTCTTCTCAAAGCATTTTTAATGGTGAACACCTAGACTGGACAGGTCTGCAAAACTTCCTCAAAAATAATTACTTTCACCATGAAATGAGTCACAGGCAAAGACACCATGAAAAAAAGTTAAGTGAACCTCAGGTTGCAAATTAACAAACTTCTAAGAGAGAGCAGGCATCACGAGAACATATTTAATAGAGCATCAAACAATGCTTCATGAGCAAAAAATTTCTACATAAAAGCTAGCTGCCCTCCTCTTTGCTATAGTCTAAGGAGTTATTAAACAGCTCTGGTGATAAGTTTCATTAGCTTTCAGTCTCCCTCAATTCATGTTCTTAATATGAGGCCCACTTTCTATGGTCTAAAATAATTAGAAACTTGGATGAGAACCAATTATGCACAGAAGATAAGATTAGGGTGCTATTTATAATTCAATTTTAATTAGTGGGATAAAAATAACTGAAAGCAATTTTCTCTTTTACTTTAGACAGCATATGTACATATTCAAAACAGAGACCAAAAGCCTAGGAAGAATTAGATTGGAAACATAAGAGGTGGTCACTTCTGTAAGTCAAAATATGATCAAATAGTAATTTCATATGTGATTTGACCTATAGCATGCTGTTTCAACTATTACTGCTGGCAAACCATGAAATGCCTTCCTATGTTACAGTTGAATGTTTTTCAAAGTAGGGGGCTCATGTAGTAGAGATGATTTCAGTTCACAGATGAAGGATTTAATAAGTTGAGTCACAACTGAGAAAGCTATTTGTTTTCAGTTAGATACAGGAAAAACTAAAAAGGTGGTAAGAATGAATGAAGCTTCAGAAAACCCATGTATATTTGGTACATACGATTCACAAACATTTGTTCTTCATGAGACAGAATGCTTGTGAGATGGGCGCCCTGCAGACGGCATTCCCGTTCAGCTGCATCCCACGTACGTCGATGGGCAAAGTACTTGTAGCACTGCCCTTGAAATTTGTGCCAGCCATAGTCACATGTCTCCGTGTCTGGGAAGAAACAAGGCAGGGGCTTATTAAACTCATCTATGTCATTCAGACTTGGTTCACCCATCCAAAAGTTCATAGAAGACCCAAGCCAATATCAGTGCAATGTCCTCGAAGCAAGGGATTCACAAATTTTGGTCATGATGACAAAAAAATTATGATAAAGAGAGCCCAAATGATTCCTGCCAAGTGGGTGGCAATATATCTTAGGACTGGAAAGGCACTATCGAACTGCTCTTTCCTTGATGAAAGCCAGTTTCAGCAGGAGAAAAACTGGAACAGGGGCCATTCAAAACCTCCTTAGACTGCAGTGTCTACTGACTCACTTGTGAAGCAATTGGGGCTAATTCCTTACCAACACAACTTTTCTAAAGAGCATCATTCAAGTGATAAGATAAGAATTCTGGTTAAAAGGATTATGAATGCTCTATTTGCTTAAGGACTTCAAAGGCTCTGGAAATAGTCCTTTCCCACTTCCCGAAGAGAGAGATGGATGGCCACAGGCTCTTGTAAGATTTACTAAGAGGGAAAAAATTCTTCATCAGTCGGCAGCTTCTGGGATATAGCTAAGGACTGTGAGCCTTTTTCCCAAAATGAGAGGCAATATGGGTAACTCCCAGTGCAAAAGCATCGGGATTTGAAGTTTATCAAGAATGACTTTAATTTAGTACCCCTCAATCCATCACGCCATATACACATATGCATATGTGTATGTGTATATACATATATTTTTTTCTCTTTTGCAACAAGCACACTGTAACCAGTATCCTGGTGAGATGAAAACACTTTTCAAATATGTCTAAATTTTGCACTGGCAGTAAGCTTCAGCTATACTTTCTAGATTGCCAGCTTTTAAGTATTTCATAGGAAAGCAGTCTTGCTGATAAAACTGCATTCTCTTTTTTTTTTTTTGCCGTGCTGCACGGCATGCAGGATCTTAGTTCCCTGACCAGGGATCAAACCCACGCCCCTGGCAGTGGAAGCATGGAGTCTTAACCACTGGACCGCCAGGGAAGTCCCTAGAACTGCATTCTCATTGGTAATCTTCCCTCGGACTTGCCCACCACTCACAGGTGAGATTAAACTGTATGTATTAAGCAATCAATAGAAATAATTTTAACTTTCACAAAACATCTCACAAAGATACTGAACTAGTTACGTGTAAAAACTAACAAAACTGCAAAGCTTATGAAATTGGAGACACTGTGAAAACTCCAGATTATCTAATGATCATCCTCCCTTCCCCTAATTTTACTGATGGATGAAGATAAAACTCTACTAGATGAAATGAATGCTCGTTTTATATGTCTGACTTGGTGGTCAAGTTGAAAGTCAGATTGTCTCCTGATTCTCACTGCATTTCCTCCTTGTCCTGTAATTCTGGGAAAGCTTGCATGGTGAGAGAGTTAATTTTTTCCTGGCTTCAGTGATTTAGACCATAATCATACAACAGATGCAGCTTATCTCTGAGAGCAGTCTTTATTTCAGTTTAGTCTATCAGGTCTGTTGCTTAGTTAGAGCCAGCTGACTAATTGATTTAAACAATGTGCACTGGAAGTTTTGAGTTATATTACAGAGTTGTTTGGACACCACCAAATTTCACAGGAAAGGACTCAAGACACAGTTAGGTGGTTTGGTATAACAGTAGCACTTGGCACCCAAGAGTGAAGCATATTTTGGCTACTTGGATGTAGTGATTTTTTTTGGTGGGGGGGGGAGTTCACATGGAAGATTTCAGAAGTGAGGTGGGAAGGGTGGGGAGGAAACAGATCTTCACATATGAAGGGGTTAGTTTATAGGGGAGGAGAGTTGGAAAACTTTTTAGACTACCCTTACTGACAAAGTCAATGATATGATATTGTAATAGCATAGCTTCCCTTAACCTTGGAAATTATCATTTGTTTGAAGACACGCAGTTTAAGATTCTAGAGGAGCCGTAACTTACTGAATAATATATCAGAAAAAAATTATTCTATACACTCTTATCTTCTATTAACCCAAATGGTTTTAGTCTGGTTTTCTTTCTTTGTCTTTTTTCACTAAGATAGATTAAGTATTTTTCCTCTTACACACAAAAAACCAAAGGATCCTAAAATTTAGATGCATGACAACAACATTGTTATAATGCCTTCCTCAATTAGCAGGTGTGTATATTCCTATCAGGACATGGGTCCAAAACATAGAGGCAGTGGTTCTGCTAAAACCAAATAGGGACAGATTATTTATCTGTACTCTCATAACTTCCCAATGATTGTAGATAATGTGCAAATCACACAACAGATGAGTTTTTATTTTTTAAAAAGCCAAATATCCACATTGATTCACCTAATTTTTATTATTCATGAATTCATCATATATGTAATTAAGGACTATGTATCAAGCAGCATCTTCTAGGAGGCTATTCTGAAAGGAGAATTTCAGAAGCAGTCTGTTTTTTTCAAATTACTTAAAAATAATGTGACATACATATCATCTATTAAAAGGCAACTCTTTTGGATTGATGTTTTCTTAAGTGTTATCCTACATTGGGAAATATTTCTTATACTTTAAAACTCCCATAGTGCATAGGTTACATTACGAGATCCCAGATTAATTTTGCCTGTGTGTTTCGGGGGAGGCGGGGAAGGGTACGACAACACTTGTTCATGACCACAGAAGCTGAAACTGTCACTCTTAAACAATCTCACTAAAAATCTATTCTCTTTATGCTATATAGGTAATGTTTTCAACACTTCTGACATATAGCCCTCAAGCCTTAAGAAACTGTCAACACTTCAGCACTTCGGTCTGGCAAGCTGTATCTTGACTTTGGGGGCAAACTGTGTACAGAACTGTCTCTCCAATGTTCTAAGACCTTCTTCTAGATTTTAAGATCTGTTATCATTCCACCAAATGTGTCCCCTATTTCAGAGTTATTGGGAGTTGTGAAGTTTCTAAAGCAGAGAACAGAATAGGTCAGCTGAAGAAACAACACAGTCATCACCGAAATTTGGATAGAAAACTGTTTAGACAACAATGCTGCTGTTAATGAAGAAAACATTTGTTCTTAGGCAACCTGGAAAGAGGAAAAAAAAATCAGTGTCCTGGCAATAAATCACAGGAGCACAGCTGCATCTGGTAAACAGACTGGGATAGCTGTTTCTCAGCAAATATTGTGGATGAAAGTTAAACTTGCTTTAAGATAAAATAGAATATACCTGACAGTTAGGTGGTACCAGAAATGGAAAAAAAAATTAAAACTTTTCCTTTTTAATATTCTTTTAAAGAGAAGAAAAAGGTAATTGGTCCCAAACTCCCTTCCAAGTATGTTACTGTTGAATTTATCAGATTCACATATAAATAAAATGCTTATATTTAAAAGTTATTTTAGAAGAGTAAAGATACTGAGAAAAACCTGGGCTTTCCAAGGCCACTTAGGTTCATTTTGCCCACTGTCTAATTTACTAGCTGTGTGACTTTGAACACATCACTTTTCCTTCCTGAGCCTCAATTTCTGGCCCACTTAACCCACAGAAATACTGCTGTCAACCAAAGGAAATGGTGTACCCTGGAGGCATATGGTAAATTATAAAGTATCCAACAAATACTATCTCTTTTTATTCCCTGCCAAGAATTATTCTGGGTTAGGAAGATCAGAGACATTGTTTTGTTCAGAGCTCTATTGCCAGTGCCCAGAACAGTGCCTGGAAGACAGTAGGTTCTCAATAAACACTTGTTGAACAAATGATTTTTTGAATCACTCCTTATACTTGGAACTAAGTGAAGCCAGAATCGTTTTTATCAATAAGATATATGAATGTCTCAAGTATCTCACCCTTCTGTTTTCTTCAACAAATAGCATCTTTCTTACTGTTTTTCTTAAAGAAGAGGATCTTGTCTGGTCAATTATCATATTTACCTTTTAAAATTCTGAAACAGACCCATCCTATGCAATAAAGAAAAAGAAAAAAAAATCCTAAAAAACCCAAGCATCATCCATCCCCTTCCACTGGCAATTCAATGCATGCTCCTTTTAGTTTTACTTTAATTGTGGTGCCATCCAGATTAATGCTGCAAAGCTGAATGTGAGGCCAGACCCAATGTGCCTGAGTTATTAGACACTCATTTTCGTTTTGTCTGGTGGAATGGAAGTTTGGCATTAAGCACTTTTGTCAAAGCCAAACCACCGTATGACTTTAAGTAGAAGAAATCGATGGTCCAAAACTGAGTGTGCTGAGTATGCAATCTGTTTCTGATCGATGGGCTCAGAAATGTTACCATTAACCACCCAAAATACATTTCATGTTGGCCATAAAATGCAAATTACAGGGATCACATGATTCAAGCCATCATGAATTTAAGCCTTTCTTTCATTCAGATGTTTCTGAATGAAAGTAGATGTTTCTTCAGTAGGAAAGAAACCTGGTTCACAATATCTTTTCTGTAGTATTTGCCAAGCCAAGGCGAACGTATTCACACAACTGTATTAACTCATTCTCCAGAGATGATTGACTATGAACAATAAGCCCATTGAGTCTCACATGCTTAGGGGGAGAAAATAAAGGCAACTAACATTGAATTCAATACTCCTTGGTACAAGCCACATACATGGATTAAGATCAATGCCTAGTTTGTCCCCAGGAGGAATACATACAACAACATTCCTTTAGGTGGACAGATGTCCTTAAATTCAGCTCAGTGTGCCTGTCTGCAATTCCATTCTATCAGTTAAACAACAATGATCAAATCAACACTGTTGTTCAGATGTTGTGAGCTACGAACACATCAGGAAACCTAATGTATTTAGGCAACCTATGAATTTCCTCTGCAAAAAAGAATTTGCAGCATGGCCAAAATTGCTCAAAAAAAAAAAAGGGCTGTCTATAATTAACAGTTGAAGTATCAACCTGTTCATCATACAAATGTTGCAAGAGCTCTTACCTTGCTCGCAAAGTGCACCAACATAGCTTGGAAGGCAGAGACACCTGAAGGTATTAAACCCATCGACACACGTGGCTCCATTGCGACAAGGATTAGAGTGACATTCATCAAAATCTGAAATAAAATCGTAAAAGGCCACAAAAGTACTTTCAAAACAGGTTAAAGGATCTTATTTAGTGTAAGATTGCCAGGTGAAATACAGGATAGCCAGTTAATTTTAATTTCAGATTAAAAAAAGGAGAAATTTTAGTATGTCACATGCTATATTTAGGGCATACTTATACTAAAAAAATTATCTTTTTTAATCCAAAATTCAAATTTAACTGATCTTCTAATATTTTTATTTGCTAAATCTGGCAACCGGAAGAAAATTTCAAATATATTCAGAGTAGGGTCATTATCTCCATTGCTTTTAGATGAGTCACATGAGTCCTAAAACCAATAAAGAATCCCCCTAGCCTTCCCACCCCCTATCCCAGCTCACACTCTGATGACCTCACATGTGAAACACTGAAAATGCTTAACTGAGCATAGCCTCTGGGCTCTTCCCTCTCCAATATATCCTTCGCTCTGCTGATTGTCATCTTCTTTAGACACAATCAAGATAATTTTACTCATTGACTTCTAAACATTCCAAGGGCCCCAATTATCCCGGGCAGTGGTCCTCAGAGTGTGGTCCCTGGACCAGCAGTATCAGCATCACCTGAGATTAGAAATGCATGTTCCCAGGCCCACCCCAGACCTACTGAATCTGATACTGTGGAGGATGGGAACAACAAACTGTAGTTTACCAAGCCCTATAAGGGATTCTCATGCATGCTAAAGTCTCAGAATCACTCGACTAGAGTATGAAGTAAACCTCTTCAGTACATTGGATCCAGGACCTTCCTAGACCTATCTAGATCCAACCAGCTTTCCAATATTCTTTCCCAATGTTTCTCTCTCACAAACCCCTAAGTAGGCATCCTGAATACTCATAGCCCCTCAGATGCATTCTGCAGTCTGTGGTCTCTGTGCTTTTGTTTGCTGTGTTGAGTCCCCCTCTCCTCTTATCAAAATCTTCCCCAACTTCAATCTACATCAAATGCACCCTTTCTAACATAGACCTCTATGATCTTTTGTGATGAAATGAATGCCTTTACTCCATAGCATTTTGTAATTCCACTAAAATTTTAATTAATGTTTATATTAAGTATTAAAGATGAATATATAAAGTAAATTAAATTTCTAAGAGGTATATACTGTATTCTTCCCTAAAGAAATGGCCTTAGGAAAAATATTATATAATAATGATGGCAAATACTTTTATAGTGTTCGCTAAGAGCCCACACTGATCTAATAGCTTCACATATAATAACTCATTAAATTATTTTTAACTGATTGTAATGTGAAAAAGAATGGGGGCCACAGAAATGTTTTTATACATATATATGTAAATTTGATATTTAAAATATAATTACTTCTTAAATGTTATCTATTGTCATCTCTATATCCTCACTGATTAGTACACAAATAGAGCTTACTAGCTCTGTTGACTTTTTTTTTTTAACGATAAGTATTCTTTTAACATGAATGCTGGGGTAATCTAAAGTGTAATCCATGGGCCTTCCTAATTCGATCATTATGAGTAAACCATTATGGTGCTGCCAGAAGGAGCACCTAGTCAGTAGATCCCATCATTTCTTTTCTAGAGTCAACATCTATATTCAGCCAAATAAAAACTGGGGTCCTTTTTAAAAATTTTTTTAAGGAAAAGGAAACCTAAATAAGAATGGGAGTAAAAGGAGCTGATTTAGTAAAGAGACAGTGATATTCTTTGGAACCCAAAAGAGAGGAGGAAGACAACAATGTCACAAGCTCTTGAGGGAGAGGTGGGTGAGGCTGGTCTCCGGGGACAGCCAGAGAAGGAGCTTTCCCGTTCCACATGAGAGCAACAAGTTATCTCAAAACAGAAAAACTCCCTATTTTTTAAATAGAGCTTTCTTACAAAATTTGTATTTAAATTGATAATTTATTGATATGCAGATGTGGGGACAGATTAAAATTTTTTGTCAATACTTAAAGCAACTTTACATTTGTAAAGCCTATGTGTAAAAAACACACAAAGACACAGCTGACCCCAGTAAGCTTCACTGAGTCTTGGGTATATCAACAAAATTCAGTAAATATCTATCCCTCTTTCCCACACCCTACCTAAGTTACTCTATGATTTTAATTTCACTTAACATGTAATTCATCTACACATAGGTTTCTCTGAAATCCTCTGATTGATTCAAGCAACATAAATTCTCCCCCAGTACATCTTCCGGAAAAGCACTACAGTCTTTCACGCGAGAACATCTTACCAAGTTCACACTGGTCTCCACTGTATCCTGGCACACAGGTGCACACATAGGAAGTTTCAGTAGGATAACAGGTGCCCCCGTTAAGGCACGGGTTCGTTTTGCAATGATCAGGTCCTACCATGTTCAGGAAAGAAAGAAAAGCAATTAGGCTCATCTCTAAGTTTCAACATATTTTAGCATAAAATGCCACTTCTTGCTACCATAACATAAGCTTTGCCATAGCAATTTAGAGATACTACACATTAAAAATTAACATTAACTTTTCTCTCTGGAGTGTTTCTTGGCTTTATAACTAATTATTACAAATTGCATCTATTCATTTCTGGGATTCAATCATCATTATTTTAAACAATATTTTGTATGGTATCTGGCAACTAATACATTCTACTGCAGATTTAGTTGGCATGATAATGGCAATTGATTTTAGTCAAAATGATTACACGTATGTGCACAGTGAATGGAAAATGTATTCTTTTAAACGGGGTTAGTTCATGTGAAATGGCTGGATACACAGAACATGCATTCTTTTTAGCATTGGCTTGTTACCATCATTTGAGTTATTATTGCCTTTTACCACTTAATGCTCAGAAACTTTTTCTTCGAAAGTGTGCACTGAAGTCTCTTCTGCTACATTAATATGCTTTTTCCAAAAACACGTTCCAAATGTACTCCTTTAAACTATACTTGAAGAAAAGCAACACATGGATTAAATTCTACTGTATAAAAACAAACCCAAATACAAAAACCTCACCTTAAATGAAACCCCAAATTTTTATTACAATTTTCTTATTAAAACACAA